>NC_090406.1:35978639-36588014 GCF_036365525.1 Heterodontus francisci | reverse complement strand
AGAGAGGGGAGAACAGAGAGAGAGAGAGAGAGAGAGGGGAGAACAGAGAGAGAGAGAGAGAGGGGAGAACAGAGAGAGAGAGAGAGAGGGGAGAACAGAGAGAGAGAGAGGGGAGAACAGAGAGAGAGAGAGAGAGAGAGAGAGAGGGGGGAGAACAGAGAGAGAGAGAGAGAGAGAGGGGAGAACAGAGAGAGAGAGAGAGAGAGAGAGAGGGGGAGAACAGAGAGAGAGAGGGGGGAGAACAGAGAGAGAGAGGGGGGAGAACAGAGAGAGAGAGAGGGGAGAACAGAGAGAGAGAGAGAGGGGAGAACAGAGAGAGAGAGAGGGGAGAACAGAGAGAGAGAGAGACGGAGGGGAGGGAGAACAAAGAGAGAGAGGGGGGGGTGGGAGAACAAAGAGAGAGAGGGGGGGTGGGAGAACAGAGAGAGAGAGGGGGGGTGGGAGAACAGAGAGAGAGAGAGACGGAGGGGAGGGAGAACAGAGAGAGAGAGAGACGGAGGGGAGGGAGAACAGAGAGAGAGAGGAGGGGAGAACAGAGAGGGGGTGCGGCACCAGAGATTGGGGGGGGGGGGGAGCGGGGGAGAGGGAGGGGGGTGCGTGACAGAGGGAGAGCGAGAGGGACGGGGGTGGGGGGGGGGAGAGCGAGAGGGAGGGGACGAGAGGCTGAGTGAGGGGCGAGAGTGAGAGGTGGGGCCACAGAGAGAGAGAGCTCCCGAAGTCGGACTCCAGGGCAGGGGGTGGGGGCGGTGTGGTGCGGAAGATCGTACCAACATCATCCCAGCGGCGGCAGCGGCGAGGCACCGTGGCAGCCCTCCCGCCACTCGGTGATGGGCCCCGACCTTGAATATTTAAATAAAGGAGATGAATACATTTAAATAACATTGACCCTGATTTTACTGGCTGCCCGGGATTTTCCATGCAGTGGCTGGCACCCACGCGCCTTCACTTTCCTATCCAGGGAAAGCTGGTGCCACTGAGGTGCGGACAGGGGAATTTAGGATTTTTAGTGTAGTTGGGGTGGGGGGGAGAATGGGGTCAAATCTGCACTTCTAGTATGGGGTGGGGGAGGGGTACCATTTTGTTTGCAATGTACTGGGTAGGGGTTTAATTGTGCAATTTTTGTGGCAGGTCTGGCTGCGCAAAAGGCAGCTGTCGCCATTGCCGGCATCACAGATCCCACCCCTACCACGTGGTGGGGTGGGGACATATTACAATGAGCTGCCGTGCGCTAAATCGCGGCAGCATGGCGGTGCTGTGGGCCGCCATTCTTTTTTGCAGTGGTGGGAACGTAAAATCCAGCCCAGTGACTAACCATTTTATAGCTGAATAATACATGCAATAACTAGCGCTCAACTTTTTGCAGAAAAGCCTTTTGTTAAAAATTATCTTGTCAGAGCTGAATTGGAATTCACAGCGATAGACTGAGATATAGACATAAGTGAATTTATTGATTTTATTGGAGGAACTGAAGGGCGCTCTTTATTTGTAATTTTGTTTATCTATTTTTGACACTAGCTTTAGTGAGTAAATGACATTTTGTCCATGAGAGATGCTGTTGTTTCTGTATTTTAGAATTCAGGACCGAGTTTAACAGCCTGTCAAGATGAATGAACTAGTCTTGGCTATCTTTTTTTTTATTCGTTCATGGATATGGGCGTCGCTGGCTAGGACAGCATTTATTGCCCATCCCTAATTGAGAAGATGATGGTGAGCTGCCTTCTTGAACTTCTGTAGTCCTTGTGGTGTAGGTACACCCACAGTGCTGTTAGGAACTAAGTTTCAAGATTTTGACCCAGTGACAGTGAAGGAACGGCAGGATGGTGTGTGGCTTGGAGTGTTCCCTTGCATCTGCTGCTCTTGTCCTTTTCAAGTGCAATGATCAGTACAAACTTTAGAGTTATAAATACTTCCTACAATGATTCATATTTAATCACAAAATACTGTTACACTTTTGTAAAATTGTTAAAAGCAACTAATGTTTCAATATTAACCCTTTCCATACAATTTGGCCAGAGGATTTCTATTGTAATATGCATTCCTGAGATTCTTGGGTTTGAACAGGCTCAACTCTTCACAAACTGCAGACTCCAGGCACACCTTGACTGTCTGAATCAGTCATTGGCATGCTTCAAACTCACATCTGCATTTCTACAGATACAGACTCCTTGCCATCATACACATGCAATGCACAGTATGATAACAACTTAGTTACTCAGTTAGGGTTCCGGGGCATGTTCTGATTTTGTGCAGGGCTCAGTAGAGTTTCAGCCTGCCAGTTCTACCGTCAGAATCTTAACCACAAACAATTTTGCATTCAGTATGGGTTTGGAAGGTGCTAAGGAGCCTTGGTGAGTTACTGCAGTGCATCATGTAGATAGTACAAACTGCTGCCACTGCACATCAGTGAAGATGTGAATGTTGAAGAATGTTGAACAGACTGAATGTTGAAGGTGGTGATGGGGTGTCAATCAAGCGGGCTGCTTTGTCCTGGATGGTGTCGTGCTTCTGGAGCTGTGCCCATCCAGGAAA
Source organism: Heterodontus francisci (assembly GCF_036365525.1). Taxonomy (NCBI): domain Eukaryota; kingdom Metazoa; phylum Chordata; class Chondrichthyes; order Heterodontiformes; family Heterodontidae; genus Heterodontus; species Heterodontus francisci. The sequence continues at coordinate 36,585,485 of NC_090406.1, read as the reverse complement.
GTGGAGAGTATTCCATCACACTCCTGACCTTGTGCCTTGTAGATGGTGGACAGGCTTTGGGGTGTCAGGAAGTGAGTTACTCACTGCAGAATTCCCAGTGGCTCTTGTAGCCACAGTATTTATAAAGCTGGTCCAGTTCAGCTTCTGGTCAATGGTAACCCCCAGGATGATGTTAGTGGGGATTCAGTGATGGTAATGCCATTGAACATTAAGGGGCGATGATTAGATTCTCTCTTGTTTGAGATGGTCATTGCCTGGCACTTGTGTGGCGTGACTGTTACTTGCCACTTATCAGCCCAAGCCTCGATGTTGTCCAGGTCCTGCTGCATCTAGACACGGGCTGCTTCATTATCTGAGGAGTCGTGAATGGTGCTGAACATTGTGCAATTATCAGCGAACATCCCCACTTCTGACCTTATGATGGAGGGAAGGTCATTGATAAAGCAGCTGAAAATGGTTGGGTCTAGGATACTACCCTGAGGAACTCTTGCAGTGATGGCCTGGGAGTGAGATGATTGACCTCCAACAACTACAACCATCTTCCTTTGTGCAAGGTATGACTCCAACCAGCAGAGCGTTTTTCCCCCGATTCCCATTGACTCCAGTTTTGCTAGGGCTCCTTGATGCCATACTCGGTCAAATGCTGCCTTGATGTCAAGGGCAGTCACTCTCACCTCACCTCTTGAGTTCAGCTCTTTTGTCTATGTTTGGATAAAGGCTGTCATGAGGTTAGGAGCTAAGTGGCTCTGGCGGAACCCAAACTGAGCGTCAGTGAGCAGGTGATTGCTGAGCAAGTGCCACTTGATCGCACTGTCGACTACACCTTCCAACACTTTGCTGATGATCGAGAGTAGACTAATAGGGCAGTAATTGGCCGAGTTGGATTTGTCCTGCTTTTTGTGTACAGGACGTACTTGAGCAATTTTCCACATTGCAGGGTAGATGCCAGTGTTGTAGTTGTACTGGAACAGTTTGGCTTGGGGTGCGACTAGTTCTGGAGCACAAGTCTTCAGGACTATTGTTGGAATGTTGTCAGGGCCCATAGCCTTTGCAGTATCCAGTGCCTTCAGTCATTTCTTGCTATCATATGATGTGAATTGGTTGGCTGAAGACTGGCATCTGTGATGCCGGGGACCTCCGGAGGAGGCCGACATGGATCATCCACTTGGCACTTCTGGCTGAAGGTGGATGCCAATGCTTCAGCCTTCTCTTTTGCACTGATGTGCTGGGTTCCCCCATCATTGAGGATGGGGATATTTGTGGAGCCTCCTCTTCCTGTTAGTTGTTTGGTTTTACATTACCATTCACGACTGTATGTGGCAGGACTGCAGAGTTTAGATCTGATCCCTTGGGTGTGGGATCGCTTAGCTCTGTCCATCACATGCTACTTCAGTTGTTTGGCATGCAAGTAGTCCTGTGTTGTGGCTTCACCAGGTTGACACCTCATTTTTAGGTATTCATTCACCTCATTCAATGTGGACATAATGAGAGTTCAGAGCCAACATGTACCCGTTAAGGTGAAGGGTAGGTCCAACAAGTCCAGGGAACCCTGGATGTCGAGGGATATAGAGGATTGGATAAGGGGAAAAAAAGGAGGCTTATGGCAGATTCAGAGTGCTGAAAACAGCGGAGGCACTAGAGGAGTATAGAAAGTGTAGGGGAGTACCTAAAAAAGTAATTAGGAGAGCGAAGAGTGGAAATGAAAAAACAATGGCGGGCAAGATAAAGGAAAATCCTAAGGTGTTTTATAAGTATATTAAGGACAAGAGGATAACCAGGGAAAGAGTAGGGCCCATTTGGGACCAAAGTGGCAATCTGTGTGTGGAGCCGGAGGACATAGGTGAGGTTTTAAATGATTACTTTTCATCTGTGTTCACTATGGAGAATGACTATGTAGGTGTAGAGATCAGGGAGGGGGATTGGGATATACTTGAACATATTAGCATTGAAAGGGAGGAAGTATTAGCTGTTTTAGCGGGCTTAAAAGTGGATAAATCCCCAGGCCCAGATGAGATGTATCCCAGGCTGCTATGTGAGGCAAGGGAGGAGATTGCAGGGGCACTGAGACAAATTTTCAAATCCTCTCTGGCCACAGGAGAGGTACCAGAGGATTGCAGGACAGCGAATGTGGTACCACTATTCAAGATGGGTATCAAAGATAAACCAGGTAATTACAGGCCAGTGACTCTAACATCAGTGGTCGGAAAACTATTGGAAACAATTCTGAGGGACAGGATTAATCCCCACTTGGAGAGGCAGGGATTAATCAGGGATAGTCAGCATGGCTTTGTCAGGGGGAGATCGTGTCTAACTAACTTTGAAATTTTCGAGGCAGTGACTAGATGTGTAGATGAGGGTAAAGCAGTTGATGTTGTCTACATGGACTTCAGTAAGGCTTTTGATAAGGTCCTGCATGGGAGATTGGTTAAGAAGGTAAGAGCCCATGGGATCCAGGGCAATTTGGCAATTTGAATCCAAAATTGGCTTAGTGGCAGGAGGCAGAGGGTAATGGTAGAGGGTCATTTTTGCGAGTGGAAGCCTGTGACCAGTGGTGTACCACAGAGATTGGTGCTGGGACCCTTGCTGTTTGTAGTGTACATTAATGATTTAGATGTGAATACAGGAGGTATGATTAGTAAGTTCGCAGATGACACGAAAATTGGTGGTGTTGTAAATAGTGAGGAGGAAAGCCTTAGATTACAGGACGATATAGATGGGCTGGTAAGATGGGCGGAGCTGTGGCAAATGGAATTTATTCCTGAGAATTGTGAGGTGATGCATTTTGGGAGGACTAAGGCAAGGGAATATACAGTGGATGGTAGGACCCTTGGAAGTACAGAGGGTCAGAGGGACCTTGGTGTACTTGTCCACAGATCATTGAAGGCAGCAGCACAGGTAGATAAGGTGGTTAGGAAGGCGTGTGGGATACATGCCTTTATTAGCCGAGGCATAGAATATAAGAGCAGGGAAGTTATGTTGGAGCTGTATAAAACGCTAGTTAGGCCACAGCTGGAGTATTGTGTACAGTTCTGGTCACCACACTATAGGAAGGATGTGATTGCACTGGAGAGGGTGCAGAGGAGATTCACCAGAATGTGCCTGGGCTGGAGCATTTCGGCTATGAAAAGAGACTGTAAAGGCTAGGGTTGTTTTCCTTAGAGCAGAGAAGGCTGAGGGGAGATATGATTGAGGTATACAAAATTATGAGGGGCATTGATAGGTTAAATAGGAAGAAACTTTTTCCCTTAGCGAAGGTGTCAATAACCAGGGGACATAGATTTAAGCTGAGGGGCAGGAGGTTTAGCGGGGATTTGAGGAACATTTTTTTCACCCAGAGGGTGGTTGGAATCTGGAACACACTGCCTGAAGGGGTGGTAGAGGCAGGAACCCTCACAGCATTTAAGAAGTATTTAGATGAGCACATGAAACACCATAACATACAAGGCTATGGGCCAAGTGCTGGAAAATGGGATTAGAATAGTTAGGTGCTTGATGGCCGGCACAGACACAATGGGCCGAAGGTCCTGTTTCTGTGCTGTATGACTCTATGCTCCTGACATGCCCTTCTGCACTTTTCTTTGAACCAGGGTTGGTCCACCGGCTTGATGGTAATGGTAGAGTGGGGGAAATGCTGGGCCATGAGGTTACAGATTGTGGTTGAATACAATTCTGCTGCTGCTCATGGCCCACAGTGCCTCATGGACGCCTAGTTTTGAGTTGCTAGATCTGTTCAAAATTTATCCCATTTGGCACAGTGGTAGTACCACATAACACAATGATGGGTACCCTCAATGTGAAGACGGAACTTCGTCTCCACAAGGACCATGCGGTGGACACTTCTACCAATAATGTCATGGACAGATGCATCTGCAGGTAAATTGGTGAGGACGAGATCAAGTAGGTTTTTCCCTCTTGTTGGCTCCCTCACCACCTGCTGCAGTCCTAGTGTAGCAGTTATGTCCTTTAGGACTCTCCCAGCTTGGTCAGTAGTGGTGCTGTCAAGCCACTCTTGGTGATGGACATTGAAGTCCCCCTCCCAGAGTACATTCTGTGTCCTTGCTACCTTCAGTGCTTCCTCCAGTTGGTGCTTAACATGGAGAGGCACTGATTCATCAGCCAAGGGGGAGTGGTAGGTGGTAATCAGCAGGAGGTTTCCTTGCCCATGTTTGACCTGATGTCATGAGACTTCATGGGGTCCACAGTCAATGTTGAGGACTCCCAGGGTAACCCCCTCCCAACTGTTAGTAAGGAGAACTTTGCAGGGCCAACAGGACTGGGTTTGCCATTGTCATTTCCAGTGCCTAGGTCGATGCCAGGTGGTCTGTCCGGTTTCATTCCTTTTCTTAGACTTTGTAGTGGCTTGATGCAACTGAGTGACTTGCTAGGCCATTTCAGAGGGTATTTAAGAGTCAACCACATTGCTGAGAGTAGAGTAAAGAGTCATTGACTCCTCCCTTGAGGGTTTTGACTGCCAAGCTGTCTGTCACCAAGGGCTCCAAATATAAGGGCCATGATATTTACCAAGATGAAATCTCAAAACGGAGTAGAGATATGCTTGCTCCAGGGCATGTTTGAACTTTGCCAGGTTTTCCACCCAACAGCCAACCTGATTGACAGGCTGTCTGCTTGCCTATTCGGCAAGAAAATCTTCAGGTGGGTTTAGTAATTGAGAGGGGGGAGCGGTGAAGAGATCACAGGGAATAGGGGTGGGTGGGGTCAGACAGATTGCGAGGAGGGATTTACAAGGTTAGCTATTTAGGCCTGGAAGAAACACTCCTGCTCTTTGTGGCCCACAAGCAATGCTGTAAAAGCACTAAACTTATGGCTCCAGCTCTTAGCACCTACTTTTACCTGGCGGGATTTCTGAGGCCCAGGAAGCTGCCGATGGCAGTTAAGAATTGAAACCTTGTTTTAACGGAGCACACAACCACCTAAGAGTGGATTGGTCGACTGCCTGTTGTCACACCTCCGTTACAACCAGACGTGGGTAGGTTGTGGGTGGATTTCAAATTTTTAACATTTTAACTTTCCACCCAACCTGAACCTATCTGTTTTTGGGGTTAAAATTACTTCCAACATGTCATTCACTAAACCCAAGTAGACAGTCATCAACAATGAATGAAAACCATTCTTGCTGGCAGCCTAAGATGTTTGTCGCTACTCGGTCATTTTAACTGACTGACCTCGGGTTTCCCCATTGTCTCAAACCTATAGAAACTTTTACAAGTAAACAGTCTCATATGGTGAACATGATGGCTAATTAACAATTCAACAGCCAGGTTCATCAACCTACTTTCACGTCTACTGTTAATGTTAAGTCAAAAAAATTGTACTTAACATTATAAGAAATGTTATAAATTTAAACAAATTCTGTTCAATTAAAACCCAAAAGGCTACCATAGGTGAGCAAGACCTTCTGCCTCCCAAAACAGATATTTGTAACAACTTTATTCTGATTTTCATTTAAATTAAGCTAAGCCTATAGAATAATCATCAACTATTAATTAATGGAATTAAATTCAAAGAATGGGCTTACCTAGAACAAAGCCACAATACCCAAAGTCTTTTTTTTTACTTAAATTACTTTTTTTTGCTGTCTAGTTGTGCTTCATCCCAAGGTGAATTTTTTGAATATAGTTACAATTCTAATAGTCTTCATCTCAATCAAGATTTGTTTTTAAAGATGTTACCATTCTCCTGTCCTCATTTCTTGTGCAAATATGTAGTAATCACTTGATCTGCTTGTCAGATTGCTCCATTAGAATGTAATATATTGTATGGGCCTTCCAAGTGTGCATTGTTTCCTCATCTTCGTAGTATACTTTGGGCCACATTTAGTCCTTTTAACATTTTTACAGCATTTAGATATTGTTCTCAATGGCAAATCAAAAATAGTTATTAATAACAGGAATCAAACTTGAATGGAGTTCCAGTCTGGCTGTTTTTGTCTAAAATATTAAAATTACACTGCTGTATCTTGTTTTGTGACAGTTCTCTTTTTTTGAACCATTTAATATAAGAAATCATTCAAGCGTACCTGAAACTGAGAGTCTCCTGAAGAATAGGGAATTTCATTGGAAAAAGCTAAAGTTTGTAGTCCGCACAAGTAGTACTTTCCAGTCTGTATGTATTTACTGGTGAGGAATTAATGAAAGCATGTCCAGAAGTGTTGGTATAAAATGCTGTCTTGTAGCTTTCTTGCCTCTAATTCATGTTCATCAAAGCTGCCTTTTTTAACTTTTTTAAGGTAATAAATCCCAACTAGCAGCAAACAAATGCTGATCAGCAGAAAAAAAAATTGTATTTGCACTTTTCTAAATTTGCAGAAGCCACCTCCAAAACGTGCTCGGAAATCAAGTGAAGAGGAGGAAGAGGAAAGTGGCTCCAACTCGCTAGAGGAGAATTCTGAAGCAAGTTCTTCAGAATCTGAGAAAAATAGTGATCAAGTGAGTGTAAACATAGTAAATGCTGATTTACTGAAGAGAAAAATAATAAAATGATTATTTACTCTTTTTCCACCGCTGTGCAATTTTTGTAGTATGATCAATCGACAGTCGTCTTCTCCTCACCACCCCCACTACTCCCCCTTCAACCATTTCTCAATCTGAAGTAGAAATAGAGGACTTTCCTGATGGCTCACAGAGTTTATCTAGTGAGTAGCTAAGCTATACAGGCCAGAAACATCCCAGATTTGTCCCAGTTTGTGGAGAATTAGTTGACTGCTACTGAGATGGTACTTGGATCACTATAACTGAGCTTGATGCTTCTAAGTTGGTGAGCGAGGATCTACCCACTTTGATTGCTTTTTAGTGGCCTCTGCGAAAATGGCAAAAAATGTAACTGTAAAGACACTCATTACTGTTTATAAGTAAGTACTCTGTTATTGTGATGAAAGTACAGCTGCACAGGGCAGTCAACATTAAATCTGTTTGATTTGTTTCACATTTTGTCTTTTAGGAATTCACGCTAGAAAAGAAAGTAATTTCCAGAACACCTCGGCGAGGGCCGGTAGCTGGAAGGAAGAAAAAGGTAATCAGTGCTTTCAACTTGATGACTGAGTTGCTCTGTTAGTGTCTGGGTAGGGCAGGATAACTGAGCACTCTCTTAATAGAAGATGGGAATATGGCTGATTGATTAATGACTGAAAGATGTTTTCTTTTTTAGGTGCAATGTATCAATGCCAAGTCCTAGTCTTTATGTAGAAGTTCCTCGGGAGTATAAAATAAAGGAGTCTATTTATTTGCCATTTAACCAACTATATATCTGTACACCAGTATACGCAAAAGTTTTTGCTTTTAGGATGGAGCTTGAGAAGCCTGTGTGAATTTATATTATGAGATAATGAAAGTGTTGATAAAGGATAGGGTAATATTGCTTTGGTAAACAGGCTTGATGATGGATAAGATGTGGGATTTGAAGCTCCCAAACAAGGCACCAATATTGTGCATTAATTTTCTTATGTAGGTGCATAAGTAGTGGACAAATGTACTCTAATTTCCACTTCAGAAATCCAGCAACTAACTTAATTAAATGGACACTAAAATAAAAGTAAAATGCTGTGGATGCTGGAAATCTGAAATAAAAACAAAGTACTGGAAATACTCAGCAGGTCTAGCAGCATCTGTGGAGGGAGAAACAGAGTTGGCGTTTCAGGTCTGTGACTTTTCATCAGAACTGGCAAAGATTAGAAATGTAATGGGCTTTGAGCAAGTGAAAGGGGGGAGGGGAAGAAGAAGAACAAAAGGGAAAGTCTGTGATAGGGTGGAGGGCAGCAGAGATTAAATGACAAAGATGTCATGGAACAAAAGGCAAAGGGAGTGCTAATAATTGTAAAAGACAAAGCATTTGTCCAGAAGGAATGTTAATGGCAGAACAATGAACAGCTCTATCCAAAAACTAAAACATGAAAAACACGTTTTAAGACTGGCACATGGTTTTTAAAAAAATCAAAAATGGCAGTCATGGTCTGAAATTGTCGAATTCCATATCGAGTCCAGATGGCTGTAGCATGCAGAATTGGAAGATGAGGTGCTGTTCCTCGAGCTTGTGTTGAGCTTCACTGGAACACTGCAGCAGGTCGAGGACAGAAATGTGGGCATGAGAGCAGGGGGGTGAATTAAAATAGCAAGCAACTGGAAGCTCGGGGGTCACACTTGTGGACTGAGCGGAAGTGTTCCGCAAAGCCGTCACCCAGTCTGTGTTTGGTCTCCCCAATGTAGAGGTGACTGCATTGTGAGCAGAGAATACAGTATAATAAATTGAAAGAAGTACAAGTAAATTGCTGCTTCACCTGGAAGGAGTGTTTAAGGCTTTGGATGGTGAGGAGAGAGGAGGTAAAGGGGCAAGTGTTATACTTCCTGCAATTGCAAGAGAAGGTGCTGTGGGAAGGGGATGAGGTATCGGGGTGATGGAGGAGCGAACTGGGGTGTCGCGGAGGGAACGGTCCCTTCAGAATGCTGAATGTTTGGTGGTGGCATCAAGCTGGAGGTGGCGGAAATGGCAGAGGATGATCCTTTGGATGGGGAGCTAGTGGGGTGGAAAGTGAGGACAAGGGGAACCCTGTCATTGTTCTGATAGGGAGGGGAAGGGGTGAGGGCATGCCGTCAAAGCTCTAATTGTCCTAGCATCCACTGGCTTTTGGAGGGTGGGGAGGGAAGGGAGAGAAGAGTTCCATATTTCTACTACCCTTTGTGTAAAGAAGTGTTTCCTGATTTTACCTCTGAATGGCCTAGCTCTAATTTTATGATTATGCCCCCTTTTCTTGAATCCTGCACAAGAGAAAATAGTTTCTCTGTATCTACCATATCGAATTTTTTTAATATTTCAAACACTTCAATCTGATCATCCCTCAATCTCCTATATTCGGGGAATGCAAGACAGATTTGTGCAACTTACCTTCATAATTTAATCCTACAAGTCCTGTATCATTCTGGTGAATCCGCGCTGCATCTGCTGCAAAGCCAATTTATCCTTCCTGAGGTGTGGTGCTCAAAACTGAATGCAATACACCAGATGGGGTCTGACTAAGGTTCTACAAAATTGAAGCATGACTTCTTTTCCATGGTATTCCAACCCCCTTCAGATAAAAAAAAAACAACATTCCTTTAGGCTTTTGATTGCTTTTTGTACCCGTCTACTGGCTTTTAATGATTTGTGTACTTGGACTCCCAAATCCCTCTTCCTCTACAGTCCCTAGATTCTCTCTATTTAGAAAATACTCTGATTTGTCTTTTTTAGGTCCAAAGTGGATGGCCTCACGCTTGCCCTCATTGAACTTCATTTGCTAACGTTTTATCCACTCACTTAATCTGTCTATTTCCCTTTGCTACTTACTGTCCCTCCTAACTTAGTGACATCTGGAAACTTGGATACACAGCTCTTTATTACTTCATCCAGGTCATGAACAAATGTGGTGAAAAGTTGAGGCCCCAGAACAGATCACTGGGGAACACCATTTACCTCATTCCACCAATCAGAGTACCTGCCTATTATCCCCACTCTGTTTCCTACATCCTAGTGAATTTCCAATTGAAATCAAAAGGCTGCTTCCAATTCCCAGCACTCTCAGTTTTGCTAATCTCTTGTGTGCAACCTTGACGAATACCTTCTGGAAATCCACTTGCATCTGTCTTTAAAGGGTCAGCATCTCCTTTAGCCACTGTCTTATGTCTTTTTTTAATAAATATATTAAGAGTAACAGAGAAAGTAGACAAGGGTAATGTAGTAGTTGTTATATACTTAGCTGTAATATAAAGCATCAGATCTAAGCTCTTCAGTCCTGCACCCTCCAGTTGTGAATGGTGGTGGACAATTTAAAAAAATTAACTGGAGGAGGTGGCTGTACAAATATCCTTATCCTCAATGATGGGGGAGCCCAGCACATCAGTGCAAAAGATAAGGCTGAAGCATTTGCAACAGTCTTCAGCCAGAAGTGCCAAGCGGATGATCCATCTCTGCCTTCTCCTGAAGTCCCCAACATCACAGATGCCAGTCTTCAGCCAATTCGATTCACTCCAGGTGATATCAAGAAACGACTGAAGGCATTGGATACTGTAAAGGCTATGGGCCCAGACAACATTCCGACAATAGTACTGAAAACGTGCTCCAGAATTGCCGCGCCCCTAGCCAAACTGTTGCAGTACAGCTACAACACTAGCATCTACCCGGCAATGTGGAAAATTGCTCAGCTATGCCCTGTACATAAAAAGCAGGACAAATCTAACCCGGCCAATTACCATCCCATAAGTCTACTTTCGATCATCAGTAAAGTGATGGAAGGTATCGTCGACAGTGGTATCAAGTGGCACTTGCTTAGCAGTAGCCTGCTCAGTGACGCTCAGTTTGGGTTCCACCAGGGTCACTCAGCTCCTGACCTCGTTACAACCTTGGTTCAAACATGGACAAAAGAGGTGAGGTGAGAGTGACTGCCCTTGACATCAAGGCAGCATTTGACCGAGTATGGTATCAAGGAGCCCTAGCAAAACTGGAATCGGTGGGGGGGGAAAACTCTCCGCTGGTTGGAGTCATACCTAGCACAAAGGAAGATGGTTGTGGTTGTTGGAGGTCAATCATCTGAGCTCCAGGACATCACTGCAGGAGTTCCTCAGGGTGTTGTTTTAGGCCCAACCATCTTCAGCTGCTTCATCAATGATCTTCCTTCAATCATAAGGTCAGAAGTGGGGATGTTCGCTGATGATTGCACAATGTTCACCATTCGTGACTCCTCAGATACTGAAGCAGTCTGTGTAGAAATGCAGTGAGAACTGACCAAAATACAGGCTTGGGCTGATAAGTGGCAAATAACATTCACACTACAGAAGTGCCAGGCAATGACTATCTCAAACAAGAGAGAATCTAACCATTTCCCAGTGACATTTAATGGCATTACGATCGCTGAATTCCCCCACTATCAACATCCTGGGGGTTATCCTTGACCAGAAACTGAACTGCAGTAGCCATATAAATACCATGGCTACAAGAGCAGGTCAGAGACTAAGAACTCTGCGGCGAGTAACTCGCCTCTTGACTCCCCAAAGTTTGTCCACCATCTACAGGGCACGAGTTAGGGGTGTGATTGAATACTCTCCACTTGCCTATATGGATGCAGCTCCAACAACACTCAAGAAGCTCGACATCATCTAGGACAAAGCAACCCTCTTGATTGGCATCCTATCCACAAACATTCACTCCCTTCGCCACCAATGCACAGTGGTAACAGTGTGTACCATTTACAAGATGCACTGGAGCAACGCACCAAGGCTCCTTTGACAGCACCTTCCAAACCCGTGATCTCTACCACCGAGAAGGACAAGGGCAGCAGATGCATGGGAACACCACCACCTGCAATTTCCCCTCCAAGCCACACACTATCCTGACTTGGAACTATATCGCCGGTCCTTCACTGTCGCTGGGTCAAAATCCTGGAATTCCCTTTCTAACAGCACAGTGGATGTACCTACCTCATGGAGTACAGCAGTTCAAGAAGGCAGCTCACCACCACTTTCTCAAGGGCGATTAGGAATGGGCAATAAATGCTGTACTAGCCAGCGACGCCCACATCCCTTGAACGAATAAAACAAAAAAAACATTCCAAAGGCCTTTGATAGAGTGCTGAATAAGGTCAGAGCATGCAGAGTTGTGTCAGGTCGCAAAATGGAAAGCTAGCTGGCTGCAAGGTAGAAACCAGACAGTAGGTGTAAAGGGTAGCTGTTCCGAGTGGCAGAAGGTAGGAAGTGGGGTCCCACAAGATCAGTGCTGCAACCACTGTTGTTCACAATTTATATTAGCGATTTAGACTTTGGAATCAAAAATAGAATTTCTAAATTTGCGAACGACGCCAAATTGGGAAGGATATTCAAAGCTGAGGAGGACTGCACAAATTACAAGAAGACATTAATTATCTTGCAAAATATAATTGGCAATTGAATTTCAACATAGATATGTGTGAAGTATTACAGTTTTGTAAGGAAAATAATGAGGCCACATATTAACTGGAAAATTAAAATTTAAATAGGTTAGAGGGGCAAAAGAATCTGGGAATACAAATACACAAATCACTAAATGCTGCGACATAGGTTAATAAGGCCTTAACAAAAGCAAACCAAACGCAAGGATTCATTTTCTAGAAGGATAGAATTGAAAGGTGGAGAAGTTATGCTAAACTTGTATGAACTTTGATTAGACTGGAGCACTGTGCATAGTTCTGGTCGCCATATTATGAAAAGGATGTAGAGGGACTGGAGCGAGTCCGGAAATTTTTTACGAGGGTGATGCCAGAACTGTGAGGTTATACTTACCGCAAAAGATTGAACAGACTGGTCTCTTTTCTCTTGAAAAGAAGGTATCTGAGGGGTGATGTAATAGAGGTCTTTAAAATTATGAAAAGGTTTGATAGAGTTGACAGAAAATGTTTCCACTTGTAAGGAAGAGTAAAACTAGAGGCCATCAATATAAGATTAGTCGCCAAGAAATCAAATAGGGAATTCAGAAGGAGCTTCTTTGTCCAGAGAGTGGTGAGAATGTGGAAGCCGCTACCGCAAGGAGTAGTTGAGGTCAATAGTATAGATGTGTTTAAGTGAAAACTGGATAAGCATAAGGGGGGAAAGGAATGGAGGGTTATGCTGATGGAGTTAGATGAAGAAGGATAGGAGCAGGCTCAAGTAGCCATTGTGCCAGCACCGGCTCTCCGAATGAGCAATTCACTTAGTGCCATTTCCCTGCCTCTCCCCCGTAACCCTGCACATTCTTCCTTTTCAGAATACAGTCTAATTGCCTTTTGAATGCTTCAGTTGAACCTGCCTCCGCCACACTCTCAGGCAGTGTATTTCAGATCCTAACCACTCGCTGCATGAAAAAGCTTTTCCTCAGGTCGCTCTTGCTTCTTCTTTCAATTACTTTAAATCTGTGCCCTATCATTCTCCAGTGAGTGGGAACAGTTTCTCCCTATCTACTCTGTCCAGACCCCTCATTTTGAATACCTCTATCAAGTCTCCTCTTAGCCTTCACTTCTCCAAGGAAAATAGTCCCAGCTTCTCCAATCTATCTTCTTAACTGAAGTTCCTCATCCCTGGAACCATTCTCGTGAGGGGGAAAACAGGAGCTGGGTCTGGTTTGGGGTTAGAAAACCACCTCCATTTGCAAACTGATTCATGTTCAGATTTCAAATGGATAAGCCCTTAATTGATATGGAGACAGGTTTCCTGTCCACTTAGAGCCAGTGGGACCAGAGATGAAGTGTGGGATTCACGTAGACACCCCACACCAGCCATCACTGAGGCTGCTGGTTGTCCTGAAGGAGAGATCTGCCTTTTGTGCCAAAGCCTTCCACTGCACCAGAGGGAAGTGCGATGTCATAGAGGAGTTGGACGCCTGGCATGAGGGGCAGGGAAGACTCTCGCTTCATCGATGCCGACCTGGATCAAATGCTGGAGGCTGTGAGGGAGAGGAGGGAAGTCCTTTTCCCAGAGGGTGTCAGGAGGAGGCCACCTTGTCGTGCAGCAGGGACACTCTGTTCGGCGTTATCCCCCTCCACCCCCTTTTCCTCTTTTACCTCCTGTTCCAGTGCCAACCCCAGATGCCCCAATAATGCTCCAGCAATAGTTACTGTTACAACCAGGTGAGAAGGGGTCTAGGGGTTCCCTTTCTGCCTTTGCCTGGTTTAACCGTAACAGGGTTTAATTTTAAAAACACCTTGTTTTAGCTCCCCCTCAGTGAATCCTTGTTCACCGCTTTCCAATTGTAAGGCAAAGAAATCAATCAAGACAGGTTTTCTTAGATTTAAACAAGAAAGGTGGAAGTTTATTAATCTTAAACTCTAATCCAGTTAACGACTACGAATATGCGACGCGACCATGCTAACATGCATATGGAATAAACACACATGCAGACAGAGACAGAACGTAGAAACGAATAAAGGGGAAAAGTCCGAGGCAATATCAGGATTATAATTACAGTCCTTTAAGTTCAATGTGGAGTCTTTGGTTGCCAATAAATACTGCTGTTCGTTGGGGCCCAGTTCACACTTCAACTTGTCGAAGACTTTTCTCTCTTGCGGATTACGTGCCTTTCGTGGATCTGGTAGCTTGGGAGAAAGCGAGAGAGAGACTGCCAGGAGAGAGGCAACTTGTTCCAGCTTCAGATGCAAACTGCCTTCTCAATTCAAACTGTTCTGTGGCTAGTTCAAAGAACCTGGATCAGGTTCATGTGACAAGCTGGTTTAACCAGTCCTGGCTTTGTGGATTGTATCATCTTAGCGGTCCCTGGAATGCGCTTCCTTACACCTTCAGTGTCTGGTGATCAAAATCCATTTGGGTTCATTTGATCAGGGAGTAATTCTTTTGTCTCTCCAAGCACTGTCTCTTAGCATGCATATGTTCTTCCAGCCAAGTGTCTAGTGATCCTCAAACAAGTCATTTCTTCACTGCAGCAACAGTTTAAGATCAATGTTCATATGGTTAAATTAATATGCCTGATTCTTGGCAGGCGGGGGTCTGCAGGACACTATCTTGTGGCACTTTTGGAGCAGCTGAGCTTTATTTTGGACTTCTGCATCATGTTAATCAGCCCATCCATAGCCCTCATGACCCTCTGCATTGTTCACACCTTCTCAACCCTGCCGTGGTCCAGACATGGTGTTCTCCCCATTTCCTTCCTTTGAAAATCCTAAACTGCAGTTGACAAGCCTGTTAATGAGCTCCACAATGAGCTCAACAGGTGATTAATTGGAGGTGTGCGGGCTTGCCATTTTTCCTCCAGTCACTCTTTAAAAATAGCTTCACGTTCTGGAGGCGGTGGGACCCAGTGCTGACGTCCGAGAGCGTGATCTTCAAATTGTGTGCACATCTACATCCTCTCCCAACAGGCTTTGAAATTCTGGCTCCAAGTCTTTTCAATGCTCAGCTGATGTAACTTCATGTAAACTCGGGGTAAAGTTTACAGAATGCAGCACATGAAGTAATGGTGCAGCTAAGGGATAAAAGCAAAATTTTGTAAAGTGAAGTTAGGATGACTGGGCCTGAACCTACTACTGAGCTCAGGAACTGTAATATGTGGTTTCCTGCAGGCCTCACATGTGTTATCTGTGAATATCATTCCCTGTACTAAATCTATAAACAAAAAAAGTTGCATCTAGAACTCTTATTCTTGGCAGAGGGCCAATAGCATCAAGCTTGCCTCTGTAGTGGCCCCCATAGCCAGTTACACAGGTTCTTATGTACTATAGATTGAAGTGGAACCTTTTTGAAGAAAGTGCTACCTCAAAGTCTTGAAAAGGCAGGAGAAGTGCTAAATATATTCAAGAAAGAGTTAGATATAGTTCTTCGGGCTAGAGGGATCAAGGGATACGGGGAGAAAGCGGGAACAGGGTACTGAGTTTGGATGATCAGCCATGATCATATTGAATGGCAGAGCAGGCTCGAAGGGCCGAATGGCCTACTCCTGCTCCTATTATTCTATGTTTCTAAGTGGAGCATAAACCTTGGCATGGATTGGTTGGGCCCTCAGCCTTCTTCGCTATACCCTTGCTATGTGCTTCTCTGATCTCCATATTTATGCATTCTACTACTACATCACAGCTTTCAGGAGGTCTGTTGGTAACTTCCACCAGAGTTTGCTGCTGCTGAATAGCAAATGGTGTTCAGCATGGGGAAGTATAGTGTAGTAGCTGCAGCCAAAGACAGCAGCTAATAGATAATGAGACAGTGAATGGTAAAGCTGTGTTTACTTTTGTTTTTATAAAGTCGCTTATCTTCACCTGAAGTCTATCCAAATGATTGAAGAGCATTTAAAACATTTTTATTTAATATTTTGTGCCAAATTTGTAACTGTTATTTACCTGATTGTGTTACTTTTATTTTAAAGTTTATTCTACTGGGTTTTGTAGGTTAGAATTTTGGGAAAAGGTAAGCCACATAATTCACCTCCTACTAAAATGTCTGTTAATATACCCCATTTGCAACCTGTCTAATCACTGAGGCTGAAACATATGGTATGCAACACTGGTGTCCTTTTTGATCTTGATCTGAGCTTCAATCCCACATCCTATCTATAACCAAGACTTATCACTTCCACAATATTGCCTACCTGTACAGCCCATCCCTTATTCTCACTTTCGTCGCTTGGCTGTTTCAAAATCCTGTACTTGCCTCTATCCCACACTAAATCCTCGCCGTCCTCCATTGACTCACTATAGCCACAGCAAATTCAAAATCCTCATCCTCACCTACAAGTCTTCCACTCTTAGTCCACTCTTTCTCTGCAACCAACTCCATCCCTCTGGCCTAACCCATTCCCTTTGGTTCTTCAGCTGTGGCTTCCTGTGTACTCCCCTCACTCCCTCTGTCTGCTTCACCATTGGTGGCAGAGGTTTCACTGTCTTGGCACAATGTTTTGGAATTTGCTTCCTAAACCTCTTTGCATTACTTCTCTCCCTACCTTTAAGAATTTCCTCAAAACTTTCATTTGACTCTCTCAATGTGAAGTATTTTGGGTCATTTTATGAGTTACAGGTTCTATATACAAATGTCAGTTAATGTTGAATACTTTACAAGCAGTCATCCAGTTTTTGAATGACTTGTCAATCACTCAGACTTTGTTACAGTTTGATTTCCCCATTCCCCCCCTCCCGCCCTAGATTCATAAGTATTCATTATTCTCCATATAAACCTTTCTAGAAATATGATTCTGATGAGGAAGAAGATGAGAAGGAGGAGGATGATGATGATGATGAGGAGGAGAAGAAGCAGGTACAAGAGAAAGATGATGAAGATTATAAAAGAGAATCTGACTCTGATGACTCTATAAAGAAACCTGCTAGAGGCAGGAAACCAGGTATCACAATGAGGGTTAATAGTTTCTGCTTTCAGCATTTATGTTCATAGCCACTGGTAACGTCCAAACATTGGCTAGTGGATTAGTTTATTATTAGTTTAATTATTCACTTACTTAAAATTAAAGATCAATCGATTTGTGTTCTGTCACAAGTATTAGCATTTGTAACTTAGCTTTCCTAAGATGCATCAATTAAAAATCTTAGATTATGTAGCTTGGTATTTTGATGTTTATAATACCTGTACCTTTTCTAAAGTTAGTTTATTACCTGAAAATACAGTGCTGAATACAACAAACAAACCGCAGACCCATTTTAGAGATGACCTTCTCCATCTTCCTTTTTCTCTTTAGCAGCTCAAAAGAAGACTCCAAAACCTCGAGGGAGGAAGCCAAAGATTGAGAGGTTACCTTCTGTCTCCAGCAGCCTCAGGTTAGTAAAATGGCCAAGAACATTTGGTTTTGCAAATGGGCCAAACTAAATTCCCAAATTTATTGGAATAGACTGAGGTATATGTCAAGTGGAATTAAATTTTGGAAATTGTAAATGATTGCTATAAAGACTAAGTTTGTAGTGTAGGTTACCTTGATATGAGCAGAATAATAAATAGATAAAGAAGGATAAATGGCTTGTTTAGAAGAGCACTAGTCATTGATCTTTAAATAAAAGTCCTTTTTGCTCCTTCCTTTTTTCATACAATTTACAGGCTTTACACAGTTGCACTGTTATAGGTATTAATTTATCCAACCTATTATTCCAGACTACCCATCAGTTTTCATTTACCATGATTCCAGAACTAACAGCTCATTTTAGCCTTTCCTAACCAAAATTTATTCATTTCTAAAACCCAAGCTTGATTACTGCCACTTGATTTTATCTTGTCATCTAATTACTGCTACTTGATGGATCACAGGCTTTGGCCTTTTAAGTATATATTTTTAAAAGACTTCACATGTTGCCCCAAAAGTCTTGTTCTTTGACTGGAGAAGCTATTAACAGTGCTTCCTTTCACAACCCTGCCTTATCCCCACCCCTCAGCAGCATCAACACTACCACTACCAGCAAAGATTAGTAATTTGCTATTGAGTGGTGGAATGGAGCTCTGACGTAGAACAGAAATACCTCAAGCTGAAATAAAAAACAAGTTCTGGAAATACTCAGGAGGTGGTGGAAGCAGATACGATAGCAACGTTTAAGAGACATCTTGACAAATACATGAATAGGAAGGGAATAGAGGGATATGGGCCCTGGAAGTGCAGAAGGTGTTAGTTTAAGCAGGCATCGAGATCGGCACAGGTTTGGAGGGCCGAATGGCCTGTTCCTGTGCTATATTGTTCTTTGTTCTTTTGTTCTTTGTCAGGCAACATCTGTGGAGAGAGAAGCAGAGTTAACGTTTCATGTCTGTGGCTTTTCATCAGAACTGACCTGCTGAGTATTTCCAGCACTTTGTTTTTATTTCAGATTTCCAGCATCCTCAGTATTTTGCTTTATTATACCTTAGGCTGGTTTGTAATCCCAAGAATTGGTAAAACCCTACCTATAATTTCAACAGACCATCATAGAAAGTACAGGATAGAGAGGAGCATTTTGGCATATTGCACCTGTGCTAGTTGTTTAGAAATCCCTTGTGAAACTACGTATGTTCCTCACATTTACTGTTTAATTTTAGCAGTGACAGTGACAGCGATGCTGAAGGCAAGATCAGTGACTGGAAAAAACGAGATGAGGAACGAAAGAGAGAGATAGAGGAAAGGAGGAGGAAACAGCAGGAGGAAGAGCTAAGGAAATTGAGAGAAAAGGAAAGGGAGGAGGAGGAGGAAGAAAAGAGGAAACGAAAAGAAGAGAAAGAAAAAGAGGATGAACATGACAAAATAATTGATGAAGTAGATGCAATAAAGAAGAAAGAATCATCAAAAAAGACCAAAAAAAACCGAACTAAATCAAAATACTCCTCTGATTCAAACTCTGAGGTGGAAAAGGAGGTGATTGTCTTTTCATATATATTCATTATTGGTTGGTTTTAAAATGTTTTATTTTTGTTCAGATTTTCATGCCAATGTTGCTGAAGGTGCAGACTCATTTTGTGGCGATTAGATGCCATGTGATTTTCACCCAAGTTGCTATTCTTAATGTGTGGGTCCACACCGTGAATATTGGAAAGCTATTTGAATGTGAGTAGTAATAATATTGGGAATTGTAACCTTGCAGATTATGTAAGCAATATTTATCAATATCCATATTTATCCCTTTAGGAACACAGGAACAGGAGTAGGCCATTTAACACCTTGAGCCTGTTCCGCCATTCAGTGAGATCATGATTGATCTGTGACCTAACTCCATATACTTGACTTTACCCCATATCCCTTAATACCTTTGGTTAACAAAAATCTCGGTTTTAAATTTAACAATTGATCTAGCATCAATTGCTATTTGCAGAGGAGAGTTCCAAATTCCCACCACCCTTTGTGTTTACATGTGTTCCATCATTTCACTCCTGAAAAGTCTGTCTTTAATTTTTAGACTACACTCCCTAGTCTTAAGAACATAAGAAATAGGAGCAGGAGTAGGCCATTCGGCCCCTCGAGTCTGCTCTGCAATTCAAGAATATCATAACCTATCTGATTGTGGCCTTCACTTCACTTTCCTGCCAGCCATCCATAACCCTTGACATCCATGTAGATCAAAAATCTGTCTAACTCTCAGCCTTATATATATTCAATGACCCAGATCCGCTTCTCCCTGGGGAAGAGAATTCCAAAAATTAACAACCCTTTGAGAGAAGAAATTCCTCCTCATCTCCATCTTAAAAGGGAGACCTCTTAATTTGAAACTGTGCCCCCTAGATCTAGATTCCTCCACGAGGGGAAACATCCTCTCAGCATCTACCTTGTCAAGTTCCCTCAGAATCTTATATGTTTTAATAAGATCACCTCTCATTCTTCTAAACTCCAAAGAGTATAGGCCCAACCTACTCAACCTTTCCTCATAAGATAACCCCTTTATCCCAGGAATCAACCTAGTGAACCTTCTCTGAACTGTTTTTCCAATGTAAGTATATCCCACCTTAAGTAAGGAGGCCAAAACTGTACACCGTACTCTAGGTGCAGTCTCACCAATGCCCCATACAGTTATAGCAAGACCTTCCTACTTTTATACTTCATCTCCCTTGCAATAAATGCCAACATTCCAATTGCCTTCCTTATTGCTTGCTATACCTGCATTCTAACTTTTTATGCTTCATGTCAAGACACCCAGATCTCTCTGTACCACAGCATTCTGCCATCTCTCTCCATGTAAATAATGTTCTGCTTTTCTGTTCTTCCTGCCAAAGTGGACAACCTCAAATTTTCCCACATTATGTTCCATCTGCCAAATTTTTGCCCACACTCTTAACCTGGGCGGCGCAGTGGTTAGCACCGCAGCCTCATAGCTCCAGCGACCCCGGTTCAATTCTGGGTACTGCCTGTGTGGAGTTTGCAAGTTCTCCCTGTGTCTGCGTGGGTTTCCTCCGGGTGCTCCGGTTTCCTCCCACATGCCAAAGACTTGCAGGTTGATAGGTAAATTGCCCCTAGTTTAGGTAGGTGGTAGGGAAATATAGGGACAGGTGGGGATGTGGTAGGAATATGGAATTAGTGTAGGATTAGTATAAATGGGTGGTTGATGGTCGGCGCAGACTCGGTGGGCCGAAGGGCCTGTTTCAGTGCTGTATCTCTAAACTAAACTAAACTATCAATATCTCTTTGCAGATATTTTGTGCCCTCCTCAAAACTTACTTTCACACCTATCTTTGTATTGTCCGCAAATTTGGCAACAATATACTCAGTCCCATCCAAATTATTAATATAGATTGTAAATAGTTGAGGCCTAGGACACTGGTCCCATCTTAGTCTTAGTCTCTCAAACAACAGAAATGGCTTCTGTCTCTATCTATCCTATCTAATATCTTGAAAACCTCAACCAAATCACCCCTTAACCTTCCAAATTCCAAGGAATACAATCAAAGTTTATGTAATCTCCCCTCATAATTTAACCTTTGGAGTCCAGGTATCATTCTGGTAAATCTCGGCTGCACTTCCTCCAATGTCAATATATACTTACTAAGGTCTGATGCCCAGAACTGCTCACAGTACTCCAGGGCTTTCTATAGCTGAAGCATGACTTTATACCCCTGTATTCTAGTCCTCTAGACATCAAGGTCAGGATTTCATTAGCCTTTTTGATTATTTTCTGTACCTGTTCATGACATTTTAATCAATGTACCTGGATCCTCCATTTTAGACCTCCACTGTTTCTAGCTTTTCACCATTTAGAAAGTACCCTGCTCTATCCTTTTTCGGGCCAAAGTGGATGACTTCACATTTGCCTACATAGGCATCCATTTGTCCATACACTTAATCTATCACTATCTTTTTGCAATGTTACACTTTCAGCTACACTGCTTACAGTGCCGCTTATCTTTGTGTCATTGGCAAATTTGGATATGTGGCTTTTAATCCCATCATCTTAAGTCGTGGTGGCACAGTGGGGCAGTGGTTAGCACCGCAGCCTTGCAGCTCCAGCGACCCGGGTTTGATTCTGGGTACTCCCTGTGACTGTGGGTTTACGCCGGGTGCTCCGGTTTCCTCCCGCAGCCAAAGACTTGCAGGTTGACAGGTAAATTGGCCATTGTAAATTGCCCCTAGTGTAGGTAGGTGGTAGGAGAATGATGGGGACGTGGTAGGGAATATGGGATTAATGTAGGATTAGTATAAATGGGTGGTTGTTGTTTGGCACAGACTCGGTGGGCCGAAGGGCCTGTTTCAGTGCTGTATCTCTATGAAAACACAGTGAATTGTTGAGGCCCCAACACAGATCCTTGCGGGACACCACTAGTCATATCTTCCTAATTAGAGTACCTGCCCATTACTCTGTTCCTGCCACTTAGCCAGTTTCCTAACCAATTCAATAATTTGTCTTCAATTTCATGAGCTTCACCTTTAGCTAACAGTCTTTCATGAGGGACTTTATCAAATGTCTTCTGGAAGTCCATACATCCATAAGCAATTAGATTAAACAATTTAAGTTGTGCTGTTATCAAGTCCAAATGATATTTCACAAACCAAACTGATAATAGCAAAGCACACCATACTATAGAGTGAGCCAGTCATCAAAGATAAAGTCAGGCACAGCAAATTCCCCCCCCCCTCCACTCCCAAACGGGATGTAAGTGTTGCTGGCGAGACCAGCATTTGTTGCCCATTCCCAATTTCCCTTGAGACGGTGATGGCGAGACCCCTTCTTCACCAGCTGCAGTCCATCTGGTGTAGGTACACCCATAGTGCTGTTAGGAAGGGAGTTCCAGGTTTTTCATCCAGCGACAGTGTAGGAGCGATGATACAGATCCAAGTCAGGATGATATGTGATTTGGAAGGGACCTTGTTGGCGGTGTTCCCATGCATCTGCTGCCTTGTCTTTTAGGTGGTAGAGATTGCTGGTTTGGAAGGCGCTGTTGAAGGAGGCTTGGCTAGTTGCTACAGTGCATCTTGTATATGGTACACACTGTTGCCATCAACAGTGCCGGTGGTGGAGGGAGTGAATGTTAAAGGTGGTGGATGGGGTGCTGATAAAGTGGGCTGCTTTGTCCTGGGTGGTGTCGAGCTTCTTGAGTGCTGGAGCGGCACTCATCCAGGCAAGTGCCTTGTGTCCTGTAGTTGGTGGACACGTTTTGGGGAGTCAGGAGGTTGAGTTACTTGCTGCAGAATTCCCAGTCTCTGACCTGCTCTTGTAACCACAGTATTTATATGACTGGTCCAGTTCAGTTTCTGGTCAATTGAAACCTCCCCCACCCAGGATGTTGATGGTGGGGGATTCAACGATGGTAATGCCATTGAACATTAAGGGGCGATGGTTAGATTCTCTCTTGTTGGAGATGGTCATTGCTTGGCACTTGTGAGGCGTGAATGTTAATTGCCACTTATCAGCCCAAGCCTGAATGTTGTCCAGGTCTTGCTGTAGGTGCTCACAGACTGCCTCAGCATCTGAGGAGTCACGAACGGTACTGAACTCTGTACAATCATTAGTGAACATCCCCAGTTCTGACCTTATGATGGAGGGAAGGTCATTGATGGTTGGTCCTAGGACACTACCCTGTTGAACTCCTACAGCGTTGTCCTGGGGCTTAGGTGTTTGACCTCCAACAACCACACCATCTTCCTTTGTGCTAGGTATGACTCCAACCAGTGGAGAGTTTTCCCTCTGATTCCCATTGACTTCAATTTTGCTAGGGCTCATTGATGCCACACTTTCTCAAATGCTGCCTTGATGTCAAAGGCAATCATTCTCACCTACTGAAATTCAGATGCATCAACTAATACACCTGTGATAACTGTTGACACAATTACCAGGTTAGGCTTTAAGAATTATAATAGACACTTAACTTAATTTAACTTAACTTAAGTTAATATCTACTTAATAATCACAAGTCGGAATGTAGTTTAAATGGAGCCCAAAACTAGCGGCAATAACTATAAGATAGTCACTAATAATTCAATACGGAATTCAGTAGCTCTTTACCGAGTGGTTAAAATGTGGAACTTGCTATCGCATTGGATAGTTGAGGCGAGTAGCATTGATGGATTCAAGGAGAAGCAGTCTTTTAGATTGGGTCGGCCAGTGAAAAGAATTCGCCCAACTCTAACTTAGGGTGTAGTTTCACCCCAGTTACCAGTTTGAGACTGATAGCTGCAGTTTTTGTTTCTTTACACTGGCTGGCTGAAACTTAAATTCAGCTGCCTAGGAGAAAGCTCTATGCGTGTGAAAATATTTGGAGTTAAATTTTGAATGTTTAGACAGTGTGCATAGCAGTGTCTGCACTCTCTAAACATTTAACTTAATTGCATACAAGTAGAACTGTTGACTTTTTACCCTGGTTTGACATTGTATTGGCTGTACACTCTGGGAGTGGAAGTCTTGAAATGCCTCTATAGCCACTGCATAAAGAATCTCAGTCCCCTTTAGTCTGCCATTAGTTTGAGCTCTGATTCTGGAATGACATTGCTAACTGTTTGCATTAATGCTAAAGGTGTAGTGTAAATGTACTCTGAGATGCCTTGGTTACAAATATAATTATGTACTGGTTGTGGAATGCACCTGGCGAGAAGAGGAGTTTGACACTTTTATAGGACAATTTTTTTTTTTGTCGTCTTTCAATCAGTTTGGTCACAGAGTATTGGTCTATACTGGAAAATCCTAACTTTTGAAAAGAGTTAAAATACATGGAAATGAGGAAAATCCAGGAAAATGAGGATGCATTCTAGAAAATGGGCAGGGGTTTAGTATCCTGTTTTGCTGATTGATGTATGTATTTTTTAAGTGCTTTCACTAAAATAAACAGAAGTGAATAATTATCACTTTATTGTTTACATGTTTACAGGTGAAAAAAAAGTCTAAGAAACCACATCCCGAGCCCACAAATAAACAGAATCAACAGAAAAAAGAGAAGGAACAAAAAGAAAGAAAACGTAAGCTGGAAGAACGACACAAAGAAAGGTGAGTTGCGTTTTGTACTTCTGTAACTGCAACAAGTCAGCCTTCAACACCCTTTTCTTTATCAGGTGGTATAACCAAATTTTGATTTAAAAAAAAATCTGTTCAACATCCAATTTTTCAGTAAAATGCTGCCTTCCTATTATTGGAGGAAGTTCTGGCTCATCCATGACTTGATCTCGAGCATTAATTTCTTGGGCTAAGAAAGGCAAAATCAGCCAAAGTTCCCACAGCAGTCAGAACCCAATGCACTTGCATTGTCTCAGCTAAAAATAGTATTCACCTTGGCTGTGATTCTCTCAATAATCTCGCATGAAAAATAGCCTCTTAGGCAAGGTTCTGGAGGGCTGCCAGTGCCATGGATCTGCAGCCCGTGAGAAACTATTGAGACATTAACCAAGGCCCCATCCTCAGGTGGATGTAAAAGATTCTGTGACACGACTATATTTCAAAGAATTGCAAGGGTTAATATTTATTCATCAACCAACACCTTTATTTTTTAAAAAAAAGTTATCTGGTTATTATCACATTTCTGATTGTGGGACCTTGCTGTGGGCATACACTTCTGTGTGCCACACTTCCTACATTACAATAGTAACTATACTTCAAAAAAAGTACTCAATTGGCTTTAAAGCACTTTGCGATGCCCTGAGGTTATGCAAGCTGCTCTATAAATGCAAATCTTTCTCTTTATTGTTTGGGATACTAAAAATATTGCTTCTGAAACCCAAGTCTGAAGTTACTGATTTGAAAAGTTTTTGTTCTGTTTTCTCACACTTTTGTAATTTATTTTTCTGCAGGGCAGCCAAAGCAGAAAAGGAAAAGAAGAAAGAAGAAAAGTTGCAAGTTAAGAAACTAGAAAAGAAAAAAGGTGCATACTTCATGGGATTTAAGTTCCTGCTGGAATAGTCAATATAGACATGCATGGTAGCCTAAAGGAAATCTTATGGCTCGAATTTTACGGTCAGCAGCAAAGTGACAGCGCTTGCCACTGGACCTGCAAAGATCTAGCAATCTCTATGGCATGGGTTTCACCTTTGCTAATAATTCCATCCTCGTGCCAGCTAAAGGGGACCTCTGGCGTCCAGAAACATGTTATCAAGCAGGCTAAGCAGACAATCAAATGGAAGAACCCCTGCAGCTTAAACAAATGGTGGAGACTGTGCACGAGTACACACATCACCCATGCTGCTTAAACTAGTGGTG
The DNA here is from genome assembly GCF_036365525.1 of Heterodontus francisci. Taxonomy (NCBI): domain Eukaryota; kingdom Metazoa; phylum Chordata; class Chondrichthyes; order Heterodontiformes; family Heterodontidae; genus Heterodontus; species Heterodontus francisci. Next base: position 36,559,930 of record NC_090406.1, on the reverse strand, counting down.
GAGACTGACAGCAAACCAGGAAGCAGGTTTTATTGTTCTCTTTTTATAATTTTACAGGAAGCGAAATAAAAATTGGGAAGGTGGAAGATGAAATATAAATTTCTTTTCGAAAAAAAATTAACTTGTTTTAAAAATCTGATATTTTTAGCATGAAATGGAGAAATTTGACATTCCACAAACATAAATTAGTTCTTCAGGCCAGAGAAGTTGTTCAGTAAATATGACTTAGTATGCCATTAAAAACCCAGTTACACCGCACTAAACAAGGTGTAACATTTTCAAGGGTTTTTACAGCGAGACTATGAGCGTAAAATGTGGAAGTTTACGTCAAATCATTGATTTCTAATTGATTTCCATTTGTGAGGACTTCAACAGTGCACCATGTGGAGGATCAGGGAAGCACTGACAGCAGCTTCTGGATTTCCACGTTTAACCGTGCACATGCAGATGCCAGAAGTTGCTGTCAGTTTCACAGGAGCAAGCATGTTGAATGCTGACAGTTTTGCTGTCATTACAACCACAAAATCCTGGCCAATATTTTGTGGTGGATCTGAGGTTTTGCAGTTAAGGATTCTTTTTGTAGCCAAGAGTAGCATGAGCTTAAATTACCAATCTTGTCTTACTCTTTTTAGGTAACCAGATCATTAACACCTGGAGTAAGTCTCCTGACCCTAATGAGGAATAATATAAACACTATAAATAGGCTGAGGCAGGTCCATGACTGAAGTGCACGAGTACACACATCACCCCTGCAGCTTAAACAAGTGGTGGAGATTTGCACGAGTACATACATCACCCCTGCAGCTTAAACAATTGGTGGAGATTGTGCACGAGTACACACATCACCCATGCAGCTTAAACAAGTGGTGGAGACTGAGCTGAGCATTTGGCTGGCCTGCTGTCTTCATTCTGTCTCCGTCTTGCGCTTTATAAAGACTTATTGTGGAAGCTCCAACACATTTCTGATACTTTTTATTTAACAGAGGTGACGGCGGAACAGAAGCTTCAGAAGATACACACAGACATTAAGCATGCTCTGAAGGTTGACAATCCTGTGAGTATTAGTAAAGATTTGTGTTTAAGGACAGACTTTCTATTTCTGTTGAGGAGGGTTGTGCTGATTTGAAACTTTTACAGGATTTAAAGTAAACTTGTTAACTTTTTAGTCACTGTAAGGGTACTAGCCACTTTAAAATTGAAATCAGTTCATGTAAAGCTTTTCTTCCATTTAATGCTTAATTATTTTGTAGAAGTTGTGCTTTTTTTTCTAGCTTAGACACTTCCTAGTTTACACATATTTATATCAATCCAGATGAGGCAAAATAAATCCCATTTTGAATGCAGCTATGAGGAAAGATTGGATAGGCTGGGGTTGTTCTCGGAACAGAGAAGGCTCAGGGGAGATCTGATTGAAATGTACAAAATTTTGAGGGGCCTGGATAGAGTGGAGGTGAAGGGGTATTCACCTTCGCAGAGAGGTCAGTGACTAGGGGGCATAGATTTAAAGTGATTGGTAGAAAAATTAGAGGGGAGATGAGGAAAAACTTTTTTCACCCAGAGGCTGGTGGGGGTCTGGAACTCACTGTCTGAAAGGGTAGTTGAGGCAGAAAAGGAGTCTGGATATGCACCTCAAGTGCCATAATCTGCAGGGCTATGGACAAATGCTGGAAGGTGGAATTAGAATGGGTGGATTGTTTCTCAGCTGGCACAGACATGATGGGCCAAGTGGCCTTTATCTGTGCCTTAAACTTTCTATGATCAAACTGTGTTAAACCAGGGATATCCAATCACTTGGCGATTGGGACCAGGTACATGTCTCATGCCCAATGAGTGAGCCCCATGCAACAAAAAAGAGACCCCACGCAGGGTTAAAGTGAGCCCTACTACCCCATACACAGGTGAGGCCCCCAATTAGCAAAAAATGTATTTTGGGAATCTCAGATAATCTATATTAAGATATTTCTATTAAGTTAAATACAGATGAACTGAGGTTAAGTTGCTCACATACAACTGTTAAGAATGTTTTAATCCACATTGCTAAAGTGTTTGTCCAGCATGTTATTTTTCAAGTACCACATCAGTTTGAGAAAATTAGATTCTTCACGTCTTGGAGAAACTTGGGTGTAATGCTAAATGGCTTTGTTCATGTGGACCCAGCAAGGGTGGGGGTGGTGGAAATACTTAGGATGGTGGTGGCTAGGGTTAGAGGTCAAGTTTTTTTTTTTTTGCTTCCTGCCCCACTAAGTAAACATGTTGAGGGAGAGTATATGGTAGTCTGTGAAAGTTAGTAAGGAAATAGATAAGAAAAAGATAGCTGTCGTCTTAGATCTAGTATGGCTAGACTCTGTGTGAATGCTAATTGGAAAATATTTAGCCCACTAAATTGGAATAGTGTGGAGTTCCTATGTTAAGAGGAATATTACAAAATAAGTTAAAAGTCATTGTAATTATTACTCTGTTCATTCACATATGCAAAATAAATCCATTTATTAAAAGCAAAATACTGCAGATGCTGGAGAAAAAGGGTCCTGAAGAAGGGTCACTGACCTGAAACGTTAACTCTGCTTTTCTCTCCACAGATGCTGCCAGACCTGCTGAGTGTTTCCAGCATTTCTTGTTTTTATTTTAAATCCATTTATTGTTTTGTAATCAGCATTGCCTAGAGTGTTCAGGTGCCTTCCAGAAGATTGAGGAACACATGCAAGATTATGGTATCTGGTTCACATACACGTAAAGTCCTGATCGTAAAGGATGCTGGTCCACTTACATGAAAAACTAAATGATGCTGAACCCAAAAGATTATACAGTGTAAACCCAAAATTTGTAAATACCACACAAAAGGCTAGTTCCTGATGCACAAAAACAAGAACCACCCTTCCCTCATTTCAACTACTTCTGTAGAAATAGTATCACTCACTTTATTAAACACAGAATTTACAACAAAGAAAGTAAAATTAGATAGGAAAAAGCTTTGCAGCTGCATAAGTGAAAATGGCATAAAGTGCTACTACTGTATTGTCCATTGTTGAATTGATTTTTGTTGCATGATGAGAAAGTAACTATTTGCTCTGTAGAGAATGGGAGTGCCGAACAAGTGACTTCTCTATTGGATGAGAAAGCTTGGGTATTCAGGCCATTCAGATATACCATTTGTAGAAAGTCACTGGGTGGCACCATTGCTCTGGTTTTATGTGTCTAAAGGTCATAGGCCAAGGCTGATCTTGCATGGGAAGTAGTGATTAATATCATCCAGTTGCTGTTGCCAAATACAGTGATATGTGAAAAGAACTGAATGAGGAATATCAGGGAAGCCAGAGCAATCGTTGAAGCTGGGGATGCGCAATTGCTTGTGATGGTTGGCATATGGACAAAAGCTCAGTAAAGAGGGATACAGAGGTCTGCTGTAAAGTAATTGAAAGCTAAGTAAACAATACACAGATGCCAGAGCTGTTACCAAATGCTTTAACTCTTTAACTCTTGATGTTTTGTAGGATGTAAAGAAGTGTGTGGAGGCACTTGAAGAACTGCGAACACTGCAAGTCACTACACAGCTCTTGCAGAAACACAGTGATCTGGTTGCAACACTAAAAAAAGTATGTTTGTTGTACTGTGTTTGTATTGATGTATTTAGCCCTTGATCCTAATTCAGTTGTCTGTGTTAATGTCTTTTACTTGTGCGTTAAATTGTTTGAAAACTTAGTGTATGTAATAGTTAAAATAAGTCTGTTTTGGTGCTTGTTTGTCATTGCTTCTGCATTTAATTTAAATGTGTTTTAATTCTGTGTAACTTAGTATTCCAGTATAGTAGGTGGACTACTTACACAATAATGTCTGCAACAATGATGTGTTTAAGGCGGACAGCTTGATTTTGGAAGTTTACAGAATATTTAATATAGAATGAGATTTTGATGGAGTGAGATGGTGCTGAAGGTTCCACAGCTACTGTTCAGTTCTCAACCTGGGTTGTGGGTTTCCGAATAAAGCAGTGGTGCTCTCTAGTACGAGGGAATGGAAACTAGTCAGCAGAGTCCAGGTGAAACAAAATATTAGAATAACATGCTCCTCGTGGTTTCAGTTTTAATTTTAAAAAAGTGTAATTTTAAAATTTATCAACAAATTGAAAAGCGAAGTACATGGCAAAAAGAAATCTTGTATGGAATGGCAGCAGCACAAATAGTACCACACTGTGGACTGCTCCTACCCCAGCTTGATTAATTTAAACATGAAGAATAACCATTTAAAAGGAAACACAGAGGGCAGTTAGCATCTGTAGAACCACACCCCAACAAAAGTTAGCATCTTCAAGAGAGGAAGGGAGAAATATTGGGGCGGGCAATTTTTTTTCTTGCTAGTTGCATTCAAAAGAAATTATAACATAGTTGTTCGCTCTTATGTTTTGGGGTTTTTGTTCTACCTTTCTTACTCTAGATTTTTTATGGCATCCATAACTTAGATCACTGTCATAGGTGAGTCCCAACTCCCTGTGCCCTCAAGAGCATCTTCACTAGACTTGATTTCTTGGTAAGGTTTATGTAACATGCCCAGGATAACTCACAAAATAACTTTTCTGTTAATTATTTTAGCTGCTACGCAAGAACACAAGAAATAGGAGCAGGAGTTGACCATATGGCCCATCGAGCCAGCTTCGCCATTCAAAACAATCATGGCTGATCTTGGGATTCAGCTAAACTTTTCCGCCCACTCGCCATACCCCTTGATTCCGTGAGAGACCAAAAATCTGTCTATCCCAGCCTTAAATGTATTCAACGATGGAGCATCCATAGCCCTCTGGGGTAGAGAATTCCAAAGATTCATAATCCTTTGACTGAAGTAATTTCCCCTCATCTCAGTCCTAAATGATCAGCCCCTTATCCTGAAACTGTGCCCCCGTCTTTTAGACTCCCTGGCCAGTGGAAATAATCTCTCAGCTTCTACCCTATCCAGCCCATTTAGAATCTTGCATGTTTCAATGAGATTACCTCTCATTCTTCTAAACTCCTGAGAGTACAGGCCCAATTTACTTAGTTGCTCATCTTAGGACAGCCCCTAATCTCAGGGACCAATCTAGAATTATCGTATCCATCTGTGGATCACTCTTCTGTCTTTATTAAGCAGTAGAACATCACAACATTAGATATCATTTTTTGCTTGTGATTATTTAATAATCGATGTATGAGTGAATAACAATAATATGCCACTAGTTGTAAGACCTCCTCCCAAACTCCAGGCCTAATTAACTTCTGGAAACCAAACCCAAATGAGCTACCTGAATCTACTCATCCACAGGAAGATCAGAATTAACAGGAGTAGGTCACTCGGCCCCTCGAGCCTGCTCCGCCATTCAGCAAGATCATGACAGTATTGGTAGGAGTGACCACCGCACAGTCCTTGTGGAGACGATTTCCTGCCTTCACATTGAGGATACCCTCCATCATGTTGTGTGGTACTACCACCGTACTAAATGGGATATATTTCGAACAGATCTAGCAGTGCAAAACTGGGCATCGATGAGGCCCTGTGGGCCATCAGCAGCAGCAGAATTGCACTCGACCACAATCTGTAACTCATGGCACGGCATATCCCCCACTCTACCATTACCATCAAGCCGGGAGACCAACCCTGGCTCAATGAAGAGTGCAGGAGGGCATGCCAGGAGCAGCACCAGGCATACCTCAAAATGAGGTGTCGACCTGGTGAAGCTACAACTCAGGACTACTTGCGTGCCAAACTGCATAAGCAGCATGCGATAGACAGAGCTAAGTGATCCCATAAGCAACGGATCAGATCTAAGCTCTGCAGTCCTGCCACGTCCAGCCGTGAATGGTGGTGGACAATTAAACAACTAACTGGAGGAGATGGCTCCACAAATATCCCCATCCTCAATGATGAGGGAGCCCAACACATCAGTGCAGAAGATAAGGCTGAAGCATTTGCAACCATCTTCAGCCAGAAGTGCCGAGTTGATGATCCATCTCGGCCTCCTCCTGAAGTCCCCAGTATCACAGATGCCAGACCTCAGCCAATTCGATTCAGTCCACGTGATATCAAGAAACGATTGAAGACACTGGATATTGCAAAGGCTGTGGGTCCTGACAATATTCCAGCTATAGTACTGAAGACCTGTGTTCCAGAACTTGCCGCGCCCCTAGCCAAGCTGTTCCAGTACAGCTATAGCACTGGCATCTACCATGTAGAAAATTGCCCAGGTATGTCCTGTACACAAAAAGCAGGACAAGTCCAACCCAGCCACTTACCGCCCCATCAGTCTGTTGTCAATCATCAGTAAAGTGATAGCACTGTCGATGACACCTTCCATCAAGTGGCACTTGCTTAGCAATAACCTGCTCAGTGACGCTCAGTTTGGGTTCTGCCAGGGTCACTCACCTCATTACAGCCTTGGTTCAAACATGGACAAAAGAGCTGAACTCAAGAGGTGAGGTGAGAGTGACTGCCCTTGACATCTAGGCAGCATTTGACTGAGTATGGCATTAAGTAGCCCTAGCAAAACGAGTCAATGGGAATCGGGGGAAAACTCTCCGCTGGTTGGAGTCATACCTAGCACAAAGGAAGATGATTGTGGTTGTTGGAGGTCAATCATCTCAGCTCCAGGACATCACTGGAGGGGTTCCTCAGGGTAGTATCCTAGACCCAACCATCTTCAGCTACTTCAACAATGACCTTCCTTCGATCATAAGGTCAGAAGTGGGGATGTTTGCTGATGATTGCACAAATTTCAGCACCATTCATGACTCCTCAGATACTGAAGCAGTTTGTGCAGAATTGCAGCAAGACCTAGACAACATCAAGGCTTGGGTTGATAAGTGACAAATAACATTCGTGCCACACAAGTGCCAGGCAATGACCACTTCCAACAAGAGAGAATCTAACCATCTCCCCATGACATTCAATGGCATTACCATCGCTGAATCCCCCGCTGTCAACATTCTGGGGTTACCATTGACCGGAAACTGAACTGGTGTAGCCATATAAATACCGTGGCTACAAGAGCAGGTCAGAGGCTAGGAATCCTGAGGCGGATAACTCACCTGCTGACTCCCCAAAGCTTGTCCACCATCTACAAGGCACAAGTCAGGAGTGTGATGGAATACTCTCTACTTGCCTTGATGGCCTGGATGGATGCAGCTCCAACAACACTCAAGAAGCTCAACACCATCCAGGACAAAGCAGCCTGCTTGATTGGCACCCCATCCACAAACATTCACTCCCTCCACCGCCAGCGCACAGTGGCAACAGTGTTTACCATCTACAAGATGCACTGCAGCAACGCACCAAGGCTCCTTAGACAGCACCTTCCAAACCCGCAGCCTCTACCACCTAGAAGGACAAGGGCAGCAAATGCATAGGAACACCACCACCTGCAAGTTCCCCTCCAAGCCACGCACCATCCTGATTTGGAACTATATCGCCGTTCCTTCACTGTCGCTGTGTCAAAATCCTGGAACTCCCTTCCTAACCACTGTGGATGTACCTATCCCACATGGACTGCAGCGGTTCAAGAAGGCAGCTCACCACTTCTTTATGAAGGGCAATTAGGCATGGGCAAAAATTGTCCCAGGAATCAGCCCAGTGAACCATTTTTGAACTGCTTCCAATGCAAGTATGTCCTTCCTTAAATAAGTGACCAGAACTGTACACAGCACGCTAGGTGTGGGCTCACCAGTGCCCTGTACAGTTGTAGCAATAATTTCCTACTTCTCTACTCCAACCTCCTTGCAATAAAGGCCAACATTTGATTTGCCTTCCTAGTTACTTGCTGTACCTGCATGATGACTTTGTGATCCATGTACAAGGACACCCAGGTCCCTCTGTTCTGCAGCATTATGTGTTCTCTCTCCATTTAAATAACAATCTGCTGTTCTATTCTTCCTACCAAAGTGAACAACCTCACATTTTCCCACATTATACTCCATCTGCAAGATTTTTGCCTACTCACTGAACCTATTATCTATATCCCTTTGATGACTCTTTGTATCCTCTTCTCAACTTGCTTTCCTACCTATCTTCATACCATCAGCAAATTTGGCAACAATACAATCGGTCACTTCATCTAAGTCATTAATATAGATCGTAAATAGTTGATGCCCCAGCACTGATCCTTGTGGCACTCCACTAGCTACAGTTTGTTATTCTGAAAATGACCCATTTATCCCAACTCTCTGTTTCCTGTTAGTTAGCCAGTCCTCTGTCCATGCTAATATATCATCCCCAACACCATGAGCTCTTACCTTGTGTAATAATCTTTTATGTGGCACCTTCTTGAATGCCTTTTGGAAATCCAAATAGAGTGCATCTACTGGTTCCCCTTTATCCACTTTGTTTGTTAAATCCTCAAAGATCTCTAATAAATTTGTCAAACACTATTTCCCTTTCACAAAACCATGTTGACTCTGCCTGAATATATGATTTTCTAGATTTTTTTTTTTTTAATTTTGAGTTACAGCACTGAAACAGGCCCTTCGGCCCACCGAGTCTGTGCCGACCAACAACCACCCATGTTCTGCTACTACCTCTTTAATAACGGACAGACATTGGGCTAACTGGGCTATCGTTTACAGCTTTCTGTCACTCTCCTTTCTTGATCAGAGGTGTTATATTTATGGTTTTATAATCAGCTGGGACCTTTCCAGAATCTAGGGAATTGTGGAATATTTACAGCCAATGCATCCACTATGTCTGCAGCCACTTCTTTTAAGACCCTCGGATGCAGGCCATCAGGTCCAGGGGACTTGTCAGCCTTTAGTCCCATTAGTATTCCCATTACTTTTTCTCTGGTGATAGTGATTGTTTGAAGTTCCTCCCTTTTGCCTCCTGATTTTCTACTATTCTTGGGATGCTTTTTGTATCTTCGATTGTGAAGACAGATACAAGATACTTGTTCAAAGCCTCTGCCCTTTCCTTGTTTGCCGCTATTAATTCCTAAGTCTCATCATGTAAGGGACCAATGCTCACTTTAGCTACTCATTTCCTTTTTATATATTTGTAGAAGCTTTTACTGTCTGTTGTTATAATTCTTACTAGTTTTCTCTCATACTCCAATTTCTCCCTCTTTGCTGATTTCTAAAAGTTTCCCAACCTTATGGCCTACCACTAATTTTCACAGCATTGTACGCCTTCTTTCTCAATTTGATACCACCCTTAACCTCCTTAGTTAGCCACAGAGGGTGCATCCTTCTGGTAGAGTCTTTCTTCCTCAATGGAATATATCTTTGTTGCGAGTTATTCATAACTCCTTTAAATGTCTACCACTGCTTCTGTACCGTTTTACCTTTTAACATAGTTTCCCAATCTACTTTAGCCAACTCTGTCTTCATACACTTGTAATTGCCTTTATTTAAGTATAAGACCCTAGGTATGGACCCACATTATTTCTCACCCTCAAACTGAATGTGAAATTCATCATGTTGTGATCACTCTTGCCTGGAGAGTCCTTTACTATGAGGTATTTAATTAATCCTGTCTCATTACACATTACCAGATCCAAAATAGCCTGGTCCCTGGTCAGTTCTAGAACATATTGTTCTAAGAAACTGTCACAAATACACTCTATGAACTCATCCTCCAGGCTGCCTTTGCCTATTTGTCTGATCAATGTGAAGATTAAACTCACCCACAATTATTGCCGTACTTTTCTTGCAAGTCCCCATTATTTTGTAATAAAAACAAGAAATACTGGAACCACTCAGCAGGTCTGGCAGCATCTGTGGAAAGAGAAGCAGAGTTAACGTTTCGGGTCAGTGACCCTTTTTCGGAAATGGTTATTTTGTGATGTATATTGTGTCCTATTTTGTAGCTGCTGTTAGGGGGTCTATTAACTACTACTAGAAGTGACTGCTGTTTCTTATCTCTGCCCAAACTGATTCTACATCTTGATCTTCTGATCCAAGATCATTTCTCACTATTGAACCTTTATTAACAGAGCTACTCCACTTCCTTTTCCTTCTGTCCTTCCGAAATATCATATCCTTAAATATTCAGGTCCCAGCTGTGGTCAGCTTGCAACAATGTTTCTGTAATGGCCATCATATCATACTTATTTATTTCTATTTGTGCTATCAATTCATCCATCTTGTTACAAATGCCTCGAGCATTCAGATAAAGAGCCTTTAATTCTGTCGTCTTACCATTTTTGCCTACTCTGGCCTTATTTGCTGGTGCCTTCTTATGTTTGTACACTCTGTCCCTTCCTGTCACAGTCTGGTTCTCATAATCTGTATCATTATCCTGCACTGTTTCCTTGTCCTTTAACTTTCCAAATCTCCCCTCACGTGAACCTTCTCCCACACTATTTAGTTTAAAGCCCTCTCTACAGCCCTCGTTATATGATTCGCCAGGACGTTGGTCCCAGCACTGTTTAGGTAAAGGCTCTCCCAATGGTACAGCTCCCTCTTTCCCTAGTACTGGTGCCAATGCCCCATGAATCGAAACCCATTTCTCCCACACCAATCTTTGAGCCACATATTCAACTTTCTAATCTTATTTACCCTATGCCAATTTGCTTGTGGCTCCGGTAGTAATCCAGAGATGATTACCTTTTGTGGTTCTGCTTTTTAATTTAGTTCCTAACTGCTCATACTCCCTCAGCAAAACCTCTTTCTTCGTCCTACCTATGTCATTGGTACCCACGTGGACGATGACAGCTGGATCCTTCCCCTCCCACTCCGTTCCTCTCCAGCCCCGAGAAGATGTCCTTAATCCTGGCACCAGGCAGGCAACAAAGCCTTTGGGACTCCTGCTCTCGGCTGCAGAGAACAGTGTCTATCCCCTACAGCTATATTCCTTTTTACTTCCCCCACTTGAATGCCCCCTGCACCATGGTGCCGTGATCAGTTTACTTATCCTCCCTGCAGTCCCTGCTCTCATCCACACAAGCTACAAGAACATCAAATCTGTTGGACAATTGCAAGGGCTGAGGTTCCTCCAGTCCTACTTTCCAGATCCCCATAGCTGCCTCTCTTGCAGTCATACCCTCCTGTCCCTGACCACGGACCAAATCTGAAGTACCTAGCTTAAGGGGTGTGACTGCATCCTGGATCACAGTGTCTAGGTAACTTTCCCCCTCCTTGATGCATAGCCATATCCAAAGCTCAGAGTCCAGCTCATCCACTCTGAGCTGACGTTCCTCGAGCTGCAGACACTTACTGCAGGTGTGGTTGCTGTGGATCACACAGGTGTCCCACTTGCTACAGCTGTAAAGCATTACCTGCCCTGCCATCTTTACTGTGTTTTATTTACAAATTAGGTTTAGAAATATCACTCAGCAATTATCTGTAGTTATATCAATTGGGTTAACCAGTTTAGCTATAAATTTAGTGCAATATTTATATCTCCCCAGTATCATTTAAAGTACAGCCCCTGTTTAGAGAGGTTTAAAAAAAAACTTTAAACTCACCGCTTGTCTACTCACCTAATTAATGGTTCTGGGCTTCAGCTCTCACATCTCACTGCTGGTCTCTGGCTCCCTTAGACCACTCCTTTTTGATAACCGATCAGAACAGCACCTCCTTCCTCACTGCACTGAATTCCCACACTTACTAAATTCCCAAGTTCACTCTCTGTCTCAAGCTGCACTCAGTCATGAGCTGCTATCTTCATGCCTCCTTACTTTTTGATTTAAAAAGTTGAAGATAAGTTGGATGCTATAGTACATGTACTTACTGTTTGAGTATAAATAAGGGTTTTTCTTATGAGCTGTGTTACTGAGAATTTTACAGACTGAGCAATGAAATATTCAATTCAGTGAATTACAAATTTAACAAAGCAAAAAAATTATATCTATGAAGTAAGAGAGAAAAATCCTTCTATTTAGCTCTTGTAAAGGAAAGCAACCTGTAGCACCTTTAACATAAGAAAAATCCCAAAGTTTCAAAAATAAGAGAAAGGAAAACAGGGCATGTCAGAAAGGAGAGATTTGGGTGACTGAAAGCTTGGCAAGCTTGACTTTTTTCAAAGGTAGCGAGCCGGAGAGGTTTAGGTAGTTCCAACAGTGTGGGGCTTACCCGGAAGAAATTGTAAACATAACTGAGCAAATTGCACAACTTATGGTTGTTTGAAAGTAGTTTGAATCGTCCCACAAGAGTTGTAAACAACTGATGAAACATGTAACATTTGTATTGAGTTAAGCTTGGGACAAGATTCTGACAATTTGTTTTTTTTAAAACTCCTTGTGACCGGCTGACTGAATTAATGGACCTATACGAAGTTAAAGCTAGAAAGATATGCTTCTCTTTTGTGCACAATCCTCCCCTGTACTCTATCTTCTTGAGTTCACCTAAGCTATTTGAAGAGTCACACAATGAATCTGAAATATCTCCCCCAAAGGAGAGTTGAGAGAACTGGAAAGTGTTGATCTGCACCATTCCCCATCTCTATCAGTGAGAACTCTGAGACTACCCACAGAGGTACTTAAAATGTTGTCCTCTGTATGTAGGACCATTCTAACCCATTGTGTTCACATTTTGTTGGCATCATTTTCCAGATACGCCGCTATAAAGCCAGTCAAGAAGTCATGGCAAAAGCGGGTGAGATCTATAGTCATTTAAAGTCCATGTTTATGGGAGGAGATGATTCTAGCAACAGTACACTGAAGAAGACTAACTCTGATCAGGAACAGCAGCAAAATAACAAAACCAAAGAGGAGGAGAAAGAAGCTGAGAGCAACATGAAGGAGAAGCAAGATTCAGGTGAGCACTTTGTAGTTGGGATATGGTGGTGCAGACTGCGGCTGGGTACTATGATGTCTGTTACCCATCTAATCTCTTTTTGTGACTCGCTGTTCATTTCCCTGTCTCTTTGTATATGTGAAGTGTCTTGGGATCATCTTTTATGTTAAAAGCTCCATATAAATACAGGTTGTTAGGGTTGACCACATCACTCACATCCCTTAACTTGCTAGATTGATTATGTTCTGATGTTGGTTCTTAATTTTAGCATGGATCACTGTTCATTGTGAATACAGTTTAAAAAGTTCACATCTTTCCCTGATGGGTTATTGTAAAGTTGTAATCCTTGATGTGTTAGTCGGTCACACAGATGAATAGTCCCCATTTTTGAGTGTTAGCTGGTCTCTGGCAGTTGGGGCAGTGCAGTTGGCATGAGACACCATGGGCTAGGGAGGGAAAAAATGATCATTGGCCAACAACGCATGCTGGGAAGTGTTTATGTGTATATCACGAGGACAGGATCAGGCATAACCTTGTTGACCTCCATGGTCAACTAGCTTGTTAGGTGTTCATTCTTGAGGAGAATATCTGACTGTGGCGACCCTACAAAACCTCTGTTTAATTATTGTAATAATTTATCTCTGAACTAGGTTATTTGTTTTTAAATAAAGTCTGGAGTTGATCTGTTTTCACCAATAAATTATCTACAGATTCCTCTACCGCAGTAAATGGAGAGACAGCATCTCAGAAGAATGAAATACTCCCAGAGAACCAAGAGCAAGATCCGTCACGGACAGAAAAGGAGAATAATGCTGAGGAAACATTGGTTGAAAAACAGAATAGGTGAATGTGGCATAAGCAATAGCAAGTGATTAATCCACACTTTTGATTCTGCTTTGCACTTGAACCATTAGCAGTTCCAATTCAGCTTGGCTCAGTTTGTAGACTTGAAACTTTGCGTCAGATTTTTGTAGATTCAAGCCTCGTTGTGGACTTGAGCCCATAAACCATTGTCGTATTGAGGGAGTACCCCTCTTTTGAAGCCTCATGTTCTGGTAGTTTTGTTGGCATAAACCATCCGTGGCATTATTTGAAGAGTTTGCCCTGTGTTTTGGCCAAATGTTCCACACACAAAACATCGCCAAAAATAGATTTACTGGTCGTTCATCTCATTTGCTATCAAAATTGTCTGGTGCATTTCCCTACATACCAATGACTGCACTTCAAAAGCAATTCATTAGTTGTGAAACTTCTTGTGACATCTTTTTAAAGATATGGCACTGATATAAGTGCTAAGTTGTTCATTCTTCTATTCATGTCAATACAGAATATGAAATATTCCAGTTGGGACCAGAAACCGATAATCTCTTCAACTTCCTCAGGGACCCTGAAAGGCAAAATCTATACTCGTTGAGAGTATGGGCCTAATGTAGAGGATGCATTAGAAAATGTTGAGAATAGTCCTCCTTGTCAGACAGAAAACCTTTTGAGATGCTGTTGGAGTTAGATTAGGGATTTAGGTGTCAAAATGACTTGCAACGTGTAAATGAAGGAGCTCTTTACTGCATCTGTATGAATAAAAAGAAAGGACTTGTATTTATATGGTGTCTTTCACTATCTCAGGATGTCCAAAACGCTTTACAATCAATGAAGTACTTTTGAAGTATAGTCACTCTTATATTACAAGGTAGGAAAATGTGCAGCCAATTTGCACAAAGCAAGGCCCACAATCAGAAATTAGATAACGAACAGATAATCTGTTTTAGTGATTGGTTGGTTGAGGAATAAATATTGGCCGGAACACTGGGGTGAATACCCACTCTTCACATAGTGTCATCGGATCTTTGAAAGCCACCTGAGAAAGGAGATGCCTGCTGAACTTCTCACCCATAAGATGGCATCTCCAACAGTATAGTGTGTCTCCAATGCAGCTCACATCTCTGGGATTCAAACCCACCACCTTCTAATTCAGAGGCAAAAGTGCAGCCACTCAGCAAAGACTGATGCCTTGGATGGTGTCTTGCCTTTAGTTATATCCTAGATGTGTAATTTCTATAGCAATTTTCTTCTAAGTATGTGATCAGAAAAGATTATTTAAATCAGCGGTTCTCAACTTTTCTGCTTCTGAAGCACCCCTCTCATGTTAGAAATTCCACGACCCCCAAAACACAAGTATTTTTTTCTGTATAAAAATTAGTTATACAATTAAACATCTATATTTATTTTTGTTTTACTTACTCAATGTGAAACTTCTTGCTAGTGCTGAGTAACAATTCTTGTACCAAGACTTAAACCCAATGTCACATGATTTCCCCCCAATTAAAAGTGCGTTTTAAAAAAAGTCTTCAATTGCTCAGACCTATCACCAAAGTAATGCTTCGTGTCACCATGAGACAGAGGTGGCTCTAGGAAACTACGTCAGATGATTGACAGTCACCTCCCTTTGCTGTAACTGATTCATCATGTGACAGTCTCCAATAGACATCTTAAAAAGGCATTTAATACTGTTAATGCTGTAGAGATGTGAATTATCTTCAGAATGCAGTGAACCTATTTAGGTCGGCAAACTCAACACAAATGTGGGTATTTCTTCCAAATAGTAAACAATTAATTTATGGGTACAAGTTGTTGTACTTTTTTCTACACATTCTCTGGTTATTTTTGGCAGACCTTTGAGACCATCTCGTGGATCCCTGGTTTAATATTTTCTGTTTACATTTGTCAGTGTTCTGTTTCTTCTAATTTGTCCATTCCCTCACTCCCTTTGATGTGTGGAAAGGTATAAGAAGTTGATTCACACAAAATTATATCACCAGTGTCCCAGCCACCAAGTTATCCACAGGTTGCCAACCTTTTAATAAATGGTGTCTTTAGTTTGAATTGTATTGGATTTCAAATGAGCAATTCCTTTGTTGTAATCTCTTTTTTTAATCAGTCTTGTCTTTTTACCTGTAACTTTCATTTGGCTCTTGTCACATTTATTTTTCCCCTTTCCCCTCAAGTTTCCTCAGAACTTTCTCCTGCACTGAGAGGGTCAAGCTGAGAAAATCTGTGGGCAGTAGAGTAGACAAACCAGAGCCAAGTATCTCAGACTAACTTTGGGCCTCTTCCCTTCAACCTATAGCATTTTCTTAGGCAGGTAATGATGGTAGATTTCTCAACTGTGGGAGCCATTTGTCAGTACAGGTCAGTCAACAGCAATGAAGATGTGGACATCCTGAGTGATTTCCTCTCCTCCTCCTCATGTGACCCAAAGGGAACTGATTGTAGTGCCCTGTTGCTAGCACAGACTGAGGATCGTATCATTAACATTTCTGGTTTGTGTAGATCTGCAGCCCGCCACTGATTGGCATGTGGATAAAGTCACCCACTTAGCCATTGGCAATAATTTGGTCATGCATTTTTTGAAATTATTCAAAGTAAATAAACAGAAGCACTTGGCTTCTCCAAGAAGATGCTAGATTTATGAATAGATTAAGTGTGGTAGTTTCAAGCATGTCCCAATGATTTTAACATTGTGTAGAATAGAAATAATATTGTCTTATCACTTCTCTTGTAGTGCTCCAGACATATCTGCAGTGCTTCAATCAGATGACCAACACACCACTGACACAGAGCCTGTTCCAATGGAGATGGAGTCAGCTAACGAGAGCTAAGGCTTTGAGATGTAATCAACTATGGGACACATTTTAAAATCTGGGTTGCTTTCAAATAAGAACATTTGTCACTTGAATTGTCCTAGAAACTAGTAAAGACTGGTTTTGTCATCTGCCCACTCGAAGAAGCTGAAAGAGGTCACTTGCTATGTGCAGCTCTGTATTTCTTCATTTTGTTGGAAAGAGAAAAGAAGAATATTGGTCTGCACATTTAAAGTATTTTTTTTTATCTTGAGCAGAGGAAGTGAATGTGGCACAAAATGCAGAAATAACTGCTTTTTGGTAGATTAAATCTAGAACCAGGAAATTCCTCTGGGTTTTCCCAACCAGCAGAAATCCTGGATCGATATGCAACCAGGATTCTTGCTGAAGTAGTGGCCAATCAGGAGAACACCCAAGGAAATTCATGGCAGATGCTTTACTTAATTTCAGAGCATATGTTTTTTTTAACTTTCGTGAAGTTATTCGTTTGAACTTTGTCAATCTGAAGTATATTCTCCATGATGGGTTGGCTCACAGAATTAGACAAAGAAAATGTGTTTTTCTTTCATTTTTTTAACCTCTTCCACTGCAATGGTCCATTACATGATTTCCCCAAAATGTCTAATTTCTCAGTTCCTAGCTTTTTTTTTTAGAAGAAGAACTGATTATGTAGAGATTTCAGTTTTGTCATTGTAAAGTACGACTTTGTTATAAGTACCAGTTATTAAAGTTTGACCTTGTGGGAGATTTATGTGATGTTGACAGTGATGTAATGAGCTCCCTTCTTAAGCCGCTTTGTGCCAAGAATAGGTGCAAGAGAGCAGCACTGCAGGGGAGACCCATAACTACTTAATTACATTAATCTTCTGAATTTCTTCCTCTTTATTCCTTCTAAACTCCAAATATGTTGTTCTACATCCTCTTCATCCTTACTATATTGAAATCAAGACTAGTCTCATCATCTTCTCCTCTAATTCTTTCACATGACCTCAAAACTGTGGAACTCTTATCTTCCTTTGTCTTCCCTTCCTCCAATAACCTACTGACTTTCAAAACTCAATTTTGGTATAACCTAACCTCTACGTCTTGATTGACCTCATCTTCACTTTTCGTCTTAACTGTGGTGGTCTGCACTGTGAGCCTTGACCTCTGGCTTTTGTTTGTTAATAATTTAAAGGGAAAAAATCAAATCTGTTGTAAAAGACCACCAAGGAAAAATGGCCTTTAGCAGGTTAATCTAGAAAGTTTTAAAATGCAAACTTTTATATATAAAAAAAAATGTGTGGAGTTTTCTTTGAGTTTGTTTTCTGCTAGTCAACAGTTATTGAATATGATACCGATCTGTCCATTATGGAAATTTTATACACAACTATTTATCTGGGCAAAACCAAAAAGTGCTGGAAATACTCAGCAGGTCTGGCAGCATCTGTGGAGAGAGAAGCAAACTTAACGTTTCAGGTCTGTGACCCTTCATCAGAACTGGCAAAGGTTAGAAAAGAATTGGGTTTTAATCAAGTGAAGGGGAGGGGGTGGGGAAAGAGAACAAAGGGCAGTGGGAGATTAAATAACAAAGCTGTCCTGGGACAAAGGCAAAGCATGTGGTGAAAGACGAAGCATTAGTCCAGAGAGACTGTTAGAGAAATAATGAAGACTAATGCTTCGTCTTTCACCACAAATATTAACACATGATTTACCAACATTCCATTTGCTTTCCCCATTACTTGCTGTATCTGCATGCTAACTTTTTGGGTTTCATGTACAAGGACACCCAGATCCCTCTACTGCAGCATTCTGTGGTCTCTCTCCATTTAAATAATAATCTGTTTTTCTATTCTTCCTGCCAAAGTGGACAACCTCACATTTTCCCACATTATACTCCCTCTGCCAAATTTTTCCCCACTCACTTAACCTATCTATATCCCTTTGCAGACTCTTTTTATGTCCTCCTCATAACATGCTTTCCCACCTATCTTTGTGTTGTCAACAATTTGGCTACAATACACTCAGTCCCTTCATCCAAGTCATTAATACAGATTGTAAATAGTTGAGGCCCCAGCACTGATCCCTGTGGCACACCCATAGTTAGGTTGCAACCTGCAAATGACACATTTATCCTGGCTGTTTTCTGTCAGTTAGCCAATTCTCTATTCATGCTTACCCTCAACACCAGGAGCTCTTATCCTGTGCAGTAACCGTTTCATGTGACACCTTATTGAGTGCCTTTTGGAAGTCCAAATACACTACATCTACTGGTTTTTATTTATCCACCCGGCTCATTACATCCTCAAAGAACTTTAATAAATTTATCAAACACAATTTCCTTTTCATAAAACGATGTTAACTCTGCTTAATTGTAATATGATTTTCTAAATGTCCTGCTACTACTTCCTTAATAATGAGCTCCAACATTTTCCCAGTGACAGATGTTAGGCTAACTGGCCTATATTTTCCTGCTTTCTGTCTCCCTCCTTTTTTGAATAGGGGCATTACATCTGTGGTTTTCCAATCCTCTGGGACCTTTCTAGAATCCAGGAAATTTTAGAACTTTACAACTTCTGCAGCCACTTCTTTTAAGACCCTAGGAGGCAGGCCATCAGGTCCAGGGATCTTGTGACAGCCTTTAGTCCCATTAGTTTGCCTAGTACTTTTTCTCTAGTGATAGTTTTAAGTTCCTCCCTCTCTTTTGCCTCTTGGTTTTCTACTATTATTGGGATGTCATTAGTATCTCTACCATGAAGACAGATACAAAATACTTGTTCAAAGTCAGCCATTTCCTTGTTTCCCGTAATTAATTCCCGAGTCTACAATAGCTACTCTTTTTCTTTTTATATACTTGCAAAAGCGCTTACTATCTGCTTTTATATTTCTTGCTAGTTTACTCACACGTACTATTTTCTTTGTTATCTTTTGCTGGTTTCTAAAATGTTCCCAACCTTCTGGTCTACCACTGATCTTCACAACATTGTCTGCCTTTTCTTTCAATTTGATTCCATACTTAATTTCCTTAGTTAGCCACGTATTGTTCATCCTTCTCATGGAGTTTCTTTCTCAATGGAATATTTCATACCTCTCAAAGATACATCTCATTAAATATATTAGTTTTTATCGTCTTATCTTTTAATCTATTTTCCCAGTCCCTTAGCCAACACTGTCTTCTTACTTTTGTAATTACCTTTTTTCAATTTGTCATTAATTTCAGATCAGAGTTTCTCACCCTCAAACTGAATTCACATGCGATGATCACTCTTCCCTAGGTATTAATTTACTGTCAAATTTTATCTGCATTTGAAAACCTTCCATTACTATGAGATCATTAATCCTGTCTCATTACACACTACCAAATCAAAGATGGCTTGTTCCCTGGTTGGTTCCACAACGTATTGTTCTAAGAAACTTTGTCGAATATACTCTAGGAACTCATCCTCAAGGCTACTTTTGCCGATTTGTTTTATCCAATCTATAAGATTACAATTGCCCATAATTATTGCAGTATCTTTCTTACAGGCCCCTATTATTTCTATTCTATCCTACAGTGTGACTACTGTTATGGGGCCTATAGACTAATCTCACCAATGACCTTTTTCCCTTGCTATTTCTTATCCCTACCCAAAATGATTCTACATCTTGATCTTCCAAGCCAAGATCATTAGAGCTCCCCTACTTCCTTTTCGCCTATCCTTCCAAAATATCAAATATCCCTAAATATTTAGTTCCCAGCTTTGGTCACCTTGCAACCAAATCATCTCCATTTATTTCTGTAACATCTATCTTGTTAGGAATGTTGCCTGCATTCAGATAAAGAGCCTTTAATTTGGTCATATTATTCCCTACTCACCACTATATAGTTTGAAGCTCTCTCTACAGTCCTAGTTATTTGATTCACTATTACACTAGTCCCAGCATAGTTCAAGTGAAGCCCATCCCAACTGAATAGCTCCCTCTTTCCTCAGTATTGGTGTCAGTGCCCCATGAACCTAAACCCATTTCTCCCACACCAATCTTTGTGAGTCCCGTATTCAACTCTGATCTTATTTACCCTATGCCTAATTTTCTCGTAGCTCAGGTAGTAAGCCAGAGGTTGTTACCTTTATGGTTCTGCTTTTTAAACCTATCCTGCAGCTGCTCATATTCCCTTAACAGAATCCCTTTTAGTCCTACCCATGTCGTTAGTACCCATGTAAATCACAACAACTGGATCCTTCCCCTCCCACTCTAAGTTCCTCTCCAGCCCCACGGAGCTATCAACACTAGCACTGGGCAGGCAACACAGCCTTCAAGAATCAAACTCTTGGCTGCAGAGAACACAGTATCTTTCCCCTAATTGTCCCCAAACTACTACATTCTTATTTACTCCCTGAACTTGAATGGGCCCCTGGACCAGGCTCTGTGGTCAGTTTGTTCATTGTTTCCCTGCTGTCATCCACACACGCTGCAAGAACCTCGTACCCGTTGAACAAGTGCAAGGGTTGAGACTTCTCCACTGCTACCTTCTAGATTTCCATACCAACCTCACTTGTAGTCACACCCTCCTTTCCCTGACCATGGACCAAATCTGAAGTAAGGGATGTGACTGCTGCCTGGAATAAAGTGTCCAGGTAACTTTCTGCCTCCCTGATGTATTGCAGCGTCCACAGCTCAGATTGCAGTTCTTCAACTTGGAGCCAAAGTTCCTCGAGCTACAGCCACTACAGACATGGTTGCTGTGGATCATACGCTACAACTGCAATGCATCATCTACCTTGCCAGCTCTACTGTGTTTTATTTAACTAATTAGGTTTTCATGTTTTAAAATATCACTCAATTGTCCACTTAATTTTTAATCTTGGTAATAACCTTGTTTAATTAAATTTGGTTATATGCTTTAGGTCTTTATTATAACTTAACCCACAGTCCTAATTTAACCCTATTTTTATTTAGAGATACAGCACTGAAACAGGCCCTTCGGCCCACCGAGTCTGTGCCGACCAACAACCACCCATTTATACTAACCCTACAGTAATCCCATATTCCCTACCACCTACCTACACTAGGGGCAATTTACAATGGCCAATTTACCTATCACCTGCAAGTCTTTGGGTGTGGGAGGAAACCGGAGCACCTGGCGAAAACCCATGCGGTGACAGGGAGAACTTGCAAACTCCGCACAGGCAGTACCCAGAATCGAACCCGGGTCCCTGGAGCTGTGAGGCTGCGGTGCTAACCACTGCGCCGCCCATTATTTCTTTTATTTATTACTGATTTACTTATCCCAAACTAATTTAATTTCCTGGTTCTTATTTTAAACCGATGCCCTAGATTAGAGAGAGAGACTATTTGAAGGCATTGCTTCTTGACTTCTGGTTTAAAGCTTGGCTCAGGTATAAAACTAAAACCTGACCCGAATGGGCCCAGAGTCTTTTAATTATTTTTCATACCCGACCTGACCCAAAAATATCAAACATGTTATTAGTATAGAAAAAAAATCACATCAAAACGTAGATTTAAAACAAAACAAAACATTACAGTCTAGCCCAACCCTGAATGCTGGACACTGAATATAAACACATGTAGTTTTTTTTTGATATAAAGTTTAATCATTTGCTTGAACCGCAGACATTTATGCTTTCTTGGTGGCTTCCTTCTTCAGTTTTGACAACTCATGCTTGATGATTTTATTTCTCATTTTCTCGGCCTTCATGAAGTTGAAGTTGGGTAGCCAGGCTCTATTCTGCTTGCACTTCAACCCCACACTCCTAACCATTGGCCACCTGGTGGGGAGGGGCAAGTTAAAAGTATATTCACATGGGATTAGTCCAAAGTTCCAGGCAGTACACAGTCAAGGGATTTGCTCAGCCTGCCTCCTACAGCTATGGCTACACACAGGTGTTGCTGGAGAGGGAGCTTGCAATGTCAGCTCCTATGCTTAAGGCCTTCTGCAACTGCTGGGCACTGAAGGGTGTGGATTGCATAGTTGACACTAGGAATAACATACCTTAAATTTACCAAACTTCCGTTTGTTTTATTTGTATTTTCTTAGGGGCACTTCTAAAATTTGTTTCCTAATGATTACACCTGCATCATCCTAATTGACATTTTATGAATTAGTCAAAGGCACAAAAGGATGCCATTTGGTCCGTGCCAGCTCTCTACAGCAATCCAATCAGTCCCATTCCCTGCTCTAGCCAGCTAGCCCTACAAGTTTACTTCCCTAAATGTGCACATCCAATTTCCTTTGGAAATCATTCATCGTCTCGACTTCCACCACCCTTAATCAGCAAGTTCCAAGTTATTGTTACTTGCTGCTTAAAAAAAAAAGTTTCTTCCTCTCCCGCCACCCAACGACTTGCCCAAAACCTTAAAATCGGTGTCCTAGTCCTTGTACCATCAGCTAATGGGAACAGCTTTTGTCTACTTTATCTAAAGTTTACAAGATATTGACAAGTTATCAAATTTCTCCTCTATCTCCTAGGAGAACAACCCCAGCTTCTTCAATCTAATCTTGTAGCCAAAATTCCTCATCCCTAAAACCATTCTGGTAAATCTCCTCTGCATCCTCTCATCCTAAAGTGTGGTGACCAGAACTGGATATAATATGCTGGTTGAGGTCTAAACAGAGCTTTACAAAGGCAGCAAAAGAGTTTACCATCCTGCAGTCTGAAAAACAGCCATGAACCATGACTGTTTCTCTTTAAGCCGTTTTTTTTATAAATCTATGCTGACATATCCCTCTTCTGAGCCTCAATTTTGTTAACCAACCTTTTATGTGGTACTTTGTCAAACGCTTTCTTAAAATCCATATAGACAGCATCCATTGTTTTCCCTTCAAACTTCTGTTCCTTCAAAGAAATTCAATTAGATTAGTCAAGCATGATCTGCCCTTGACATTCGTGCTGGTTCTCCTTAATTAACTCAAACTTCTCCAAGTGCCTGTTGATTTTTTTCTTGATTGTTTCTAAAACCTTACCCGCCACTGATGTTAAACTGAGTGGCCTGTAGTTATTAGGGACGTCTTTAAACCCTCTTTAATAAGGGTGACAGCTTTGCCACTCCAATCCTCTGGCACCTTCCCCAGATCTAGGAAGATTATGACAAGCCGTTCCACTATCTCCACCCCCACTTTCATTAACAACCTGGGATGCAAGCCATCCAAGCTGATGGACTATCCAGTTTAAGCATAGCCAGCCTTTCCAGTATATCCTTCCTATCAATTATCATCCTATCCATTACCTGTACCATCTCCGCTTCTGATATGGTCAGCATCTCTTCCTTAGAGATCAATACAAAGTACTCATTATGTATTTTACCCTTGTCCTACCCTTAGATGGAAGCCTCTAAGCATACATCACCCTCTTTGTGCCTAATGGCACCACACCAACATCCCCCCGCCTCCCAACTGCCTTTTATTGCCCACTTACTATTTACGTGCCAGTAGAAGACTTGAGTTCCCCTTTATATTAACTGCCATTTTATTCTCATTCTCTTTGCCAGTCTTATTTTCCTCTTCACTTCCCCTGTCAACATATTTGGCCCAATTCTCAAAACATTTACTTGATATGCATCATACAGCCTTTTTGTTTCATCATGTTCCAAGGAGCCCTGGCTTTGATTCCCTTACCTTTTGGCCTTGTTGGAAAGCACCTAGCCGTACCCAAAACATCTCCTTAAATATCACCCATTGTTCCATTACAGATATTCCTGTCAATATTTGGGCCCATTTTACCCTGACTAGATCCCCCCTCATCCCATTGAAGTTAGCTCTTTTCCAATTTTTAAGTTCTACTTCAGGTTATTCCTTGCTCTTCTCCATTACTAAACTAAATCTTATATGATGATCACTCTTACTCAAGTCTTAACCCCCAGCCACTTGGTCCAACTAGGAAGGAGGTATTGCTAGATCTGCTGCTGGGGAATGAGTTGGGCCAAGTGGACAGAGAAGATACTGGTCAAGAAAGTTCTCCAGAATGAATTTCAAAAATTCCTCCCCTCCTTACCCTTTCCTCTAACATTATCCCAATTGATATTTGGGTATTTCAATTCCAATATCACCATTATATAGTTCTAGCACATGATTTTCCTGCAGATTTGCTCCTGGATCTCTCACAAGATGGAAGCCTGTAGAATACCCCCAGTAGTGCGATCATCCCATTTTTGCTTCTCAACTCTAACCGAGTGAATTCTGTTTTTGATCCCTGAAGGACATCCTCCCTTTCCAACAACAATGTCTTCCCTAATTGGTACTGTCACCCCACCTCCCTTTTTTCCTTCTCTATCTTTTCATAACACTGTATCCTTGAATAGTAAGCACCCAGTCCTCATCCTTTTAAGCCACATTTCCGTTATTGCCACGTATTTCCAAACGGCTATTCTGCATGTAACTCACTAGCCTTATTCATCACACTTGTTTCTTCCTATCTTGACTTTTTTCCTCCCCTTGCCCAGTCTCTTCCTACGTACATCTGACACCCTACCCCCTTAACAATTTCCAGTTTCTTGGCCCTAACTGCCTCCTCTTCACTATGGACATCCCATCTTTCTACACCTCCATCCGCCACCAGGACATTGAGGACTCTCCATTTCTTCCTTGAACAGAAGCCTAACCGGTTCCCATCCACCACCTGGTTGAACTTGTTCTCACATTCATCAACCCTACTCACTTCCTGCAGATAAAGGTGTTGCTATGGGTACCTGCATGCATCCTAGATATGCCTAACATTCCTCATTCTAATCTTGCTCAAGGCCCCCTCCCCTAACTTCTTCCAGTACATTGACTGTATTGGTGCAGTTTCATGCTCTAGCCCTGAACTAGAAAACTCCATTTGGTTTCCAATTTCCACCCTTTTCTCATCTTCACATGGTCCATCTCCAACACTTCCCCTCAATTTCTGTCTCCATTTTAGGGGATAGGGTGTCTACTAATATTCATTATAAGCCCACTTACTCCACAGCTACCTCAACTACACTTCCTCACACCCCGCCTCCTGTAAATGACTCCATTCCATTCTCCCAGTTTCTGTCTCCAATGCATCTGTTCTAATGATACAACCTTCCACAACAGCTCTTCAGATATGCATTTTCCTTAAGCAAGGATTCCCCCAGTGGTTGACAGCTCCTCAACCGTGTCCGACCTATTTCCTGCACTTCTGCCCTCATCCCTTCCTCACAGAACCCAGCCAGGCTTCCCCTTGTCCTCACTTTCCACCCAATCAGCCTGCACATCCAAAAGGATCATCCTGCGCCATTTCTGGCACCTCCAGCATGCCACCAAACACATCTTCCCCTCCCCCATCAGCATTCTGAAGGGACTGTTCCCATGGAGACATCCTAATCCACTCCCACACCTGTGGTACCTTGTCCCCTTCCCATGCAAAAATCACAGGTGGTGTAATACCTATCCCTTTACTTTCTCTCCCCACCATCCAAGGCCCCCCCCAAACACTCCTTCCAGGCAAAGCAGCAATTTACTTGTACTTCAATTTGGTATATTGTATTTGCTGCTCACAATGCAGTCTCCTCTACATTTAAAAGACCACTTTGCAGAACAGCTCCACTCAGTCTGCAAGTATAATCGAGCTTGTGGTTGCTCCCTCCAGCCCAGTGTCATTCATTGCATAAAAAGTAGCCAATTGGGCCAGAGTCTTTGCTGGAATAGATAGATTTTTCCAATGAAGGCAGACTGGGTGAGAGATCAGAAATACCATTTGCTGATCAGTAGCTATGCTGACCTATAATTTGAAGAGCTCTGAAATAACTCATCGTATATTATGGGATTTTGTAATCAAAGTCCAGTTGAGACATTAAAAATAGATGACTTTGGGAGAATTTGCAGCTGTGCATAAACCTGTAATTATAATCTTAGAAGTCTGGTTTTGGCCAAGCACTAGCACTGGAGGATTATAGGCAGAGTACTATCCAAACCAAATGCTATCACAGGAAGTACAATTTTCTACAAATATTCAAACTGAATCAAATGCTATTAAAGCATGGCTAACCGACCCGCACCCAACCAGACCAGACGATGTGTTGGGTTCGGGTCGCTCTTGTGGGTCTGGCTTTCGGGCTCAGGTAGCGTCGGGTTGGACGCGGACCCAGTGCTGCCTTGTGCAGGGAGGGAACTTCTGCAAAAATAGCCTGCTGCCGGAATGGTGGCTCACAAGATTTGGACAAGGTATGTTTGATATGATTAACTTTATTACGATAGTTAGGTTGGGCGTGAGGAAAAAAAATCCAAGGACTCTGGCCGGGGTTGGATGTGATCGGGTTGAGCCAGGTTTCAATTTCATACCCGAGTCGGCATTTAAATGCCGTTACACAAGTTGCCTGCAGAGCATGAGAATTGAAGTGTTCCACTTTAACAGTTGCATGACTTTTTGCAGTGGAGCTGAAGCTATAACTGAAGTACAAAAGCACAACACAAGGTGACATTTAAAGCACAACACAAAAGGAAATAAGTTGTTTAATCTATGCTAATTGAATATCATTATTGTTACTCCAGCTCTCCTGGAGGATTAGATGTAAAACAGTTATTCTTTGCCTATGACACTTCTTGAAGTGCTTAGAGGGCAGCTTTCAAGCTTGCTTTTTGGTCTTGAGGGCCAGGTATGAAACCAGAGTGGCTTGGGAGCAGTTTAAAACAGATCTTCGTTGTTGATTTAGAATTCCACCATGGAGGTAGTGCCAAGAATAGAACCAGGTTCTTAAATTTCAAACTAAGTTTGCAATAAAAGGCCAAACAACCTAGGTTAAGGGTCAGAATGCCAGTGATCAGGGCCAGAGTTTGGAACAGCTGCTTTAGAATGTACACAAGATACAAAAAAAAAATCAAATCATAGAAGGAAGACAGTCCATTGTGTCAGTTCCAGGTGTGAACAGAACCGTACTCCAGCTGTGAGCCTAATTAGTGTTTCACAGTTATCAACCTCCCTGCTCTGTCTATGGCTCAGCTAATAAAAGGTAGCTTGTATGGCCTCTTAGCCACATAATTTACCTGATCAGCCACTGTTAGGGCTCTATGGACATGCACCAAGATTCCTGTGGTTCTCTACATTTCAGTATCCTACCATTTGTGCATATTTTCTTGCCTTCCCCAAATGCATTACTTCACACCTCTAGATGGAGTTCCATTTGCCACTTTTCTTTCCAGCTGAAAAGTCCATTGCTATCTTCCTGCAATCTATTCTGAGGAAGAAAGCAACTAAGCAGCCAATTTTTGAATAATCTGCAAATTTATTAAAATGTAAGGGCATGATTAAGTCAAAATCATTGATACATACCAAGGGAAGTAGTTGAGGTCTGCAGCACCTTACTGGAAACAGCCTTCCACTCAAACTCATGACCATTCTTTTACCAATTCTAGATTTAAATTGGCATGGATGTTCGACTAGTCTGTTACATGAGATCTGTCAAAAGCCTTGCTAAAATCCATCTGGACTACAAATATATTTCAACCCTCCTTGTTATCTCCTCAGAATGCAAATCAAGTTAGACACTAAATTCATGCAGTTATTATTAATGGGTGTCTTCTCACAAGGAAGAGAATACAGTCCCTCCATCCTCCCCAAATAATTTGCCCACTACCAAGGTTAGGCTGGTTTGTAATTACTTGATTGCTAATATTCTACCAGGGAGAATTGGAATTAACAGCTAGAACCAGAGCCTCCATTATTTCATCCCTTGTATCTCAGCTTATATTACCAGACCCACATGAAATGTATTCTATCTACAAAAGATAAAATCCCTTAGTATTTCCTCTTTATCCCATTTATCCAATATTTCACATGCAACTACAACATCTGCATTATCCCCTTGCGAAGGCAGGTGCAAAGTATTAATTAAAAAAAACATGTCCACCTCTTCTGCCTCCTCGCAGGTCACTAAAACTACACTTAGTTGCCCTCTTGCTCAGTATTTAACATTTTTGGGCTTGGGAAACATTGAAAGGAATTATGTTGGCCTTTGTTGCAAGGGGATTGGAGCACAAGAATAAAGTCTTGCTACAATTTGTGCAGGGCTTTTGAAGCCACACCTGGAATACTGTATGCAATTTTTTAATCATACAAGGTGATACTGTATTGAAGGAGTCAGTACAGTGAAGGTTCTGGAATGAAGTGGTTGACCTATGATGAGGCTGAGTAAACTGAACATACACTTGGTCATCTTAAACCATACAAGACTCTGAAGGGGTTTGACAGGGTGGACAGTTGTTGTTTCCTCAGGCTGGGAAATCTAGAACATGTGGGTCAGTTAGGACGGCTGGAGAAATTGTCAGGGTTGTAATACTTTGGAATTTGTGACCCCAAAGGGTTGGGAATGCTCCGGTTGAACATATTGATTTTTTGGTCTTAGAATCAGGGGATATAGGTAGTGAGTAGGAAAAAGTTAGAGTTGAAGATCTACCATGATCATATTGATTGGCAGACCAGGCCATAGCTCCTTAACCATTTTTTATCCCTGCAATGTCCCTCAAATGTAGATGGTGATGCACAAATAGGAACATTTCTCCATTAGCTGAAGCAAGTTGACCTGACACTAAAGTCAATTATTTAAAAAAAAGTTATAGAAAAAAATGAAGTCAAGCCAAAACAAGTAAAAATGGTATAGCCATGGTCATAGCAACTAACTTGACAAATTTATTTTTATAATTGCATGAATTTGAAGGAAAGCTTCTATTGTTATACTACAGTATGAAGACCTGAAAGGGTTAATGTTTGACAGTCAGATGGGCATTAGGCCGAGAAGCAGTAGGAGTTGTGGGTTAGATTAGCTTGGAGTGTTATAAAATACATAAGCGCTATTCTTGAGCCCTGCAAAAGAAAATCAACGACTTCTTTAAACACTTATGCTACTACAATAGATATGGCAGCAGTGGTAAACTTAAAAAAAAAAAAGAAAAATTTCCAGTACAGTAGAGCAAGACTGAAAAGCTGCTTACCCCTGAAAAGGTGGTGAAGTGCTCTGGAGCTTCTCCATAGCAAAAGAGATGAGATAGACAACATGGAGTCAGGCATACAAGCTGCACCACAGAACTGTGGTGGCCTGCGAGAAGAATTCAGTACTTGGGCAAGAAACTTTGAAAAGTGAAAAGTGAACTGTGCACATAGAAAAGAAAAATCTTTTACTGTGGCTGAGGGTAAAGAGTGAGAAATTCCACCCCCCCAAAAAAAAAAAACTGGGGCATCTCCATTAAAGTAATGGGATGGCAGACATCAGTCAATGGATGCACTAATTAATTTCAAATTAGGCACAGGTGCAAGTTGTACAAGGTCTGGGAACTACAACACAAGAGCCATGGTTGACAACACATTGCTGGCTGTAAGCATTTGCATGATCTAGGAGGGAGGAAACAGAAGGTGAAGGATCAACTTTAAGCAACTCTCCAATATGAAAGGACAGATGATTATGGAAACCCCTATACATTTTGGAAAACTAAGAATTTTCCCTGTCAAGCAGAAAAGCATGCTTAGACCTACATCTGCATCAAAAAAGTGATGTCAAACATAAAGTCACTTTCAAGCATATAATTTTCTTTGGCCTCTGTCTCGAGAGACAATGGGCAAGCACCTAGAGGCAGTCAGTGGTTTGCGAAGCAGTGCCTGGAGTGGCTATAAAGGCCAATTCTAGAGTGAGACTCTTCCACAGGCGCTGCAGATAAGTTTGGTTGTCGGGGCTGTTACAGTTGGCTCTCTCCTTGCACTTCTGTCTTTTTTCCTGCCAACTGCTAAGTCTCTTCGACTCTCCACTCTTTAACCCCACCTTTATGGCTGTCCACCAGCTCTGGCGATCACTGGCAACTGACTCCCACAACTTGGTCAAGCTCACAGAACTTCATGTCGCATTTGCAGATGTCTTTAAAGTGGAGACATGGACGGCCAGTGGGTCTGATACCAGTGATGAGCTTGCTGTACAATGCGCCCTTGGGGATCCTACCATCTTCCACGTGGCCAAGCCATCCATCGCCACTGGCTCAGTAGGGTGTATATGCTGGGGATGTTGACTGTCTCGGATGTCTGTGTTGGAGATACGGCCCTGCCACCTGATGCCAAGTTTTCTTCAGAGGCAAAGATGGAATGAATTGAGACGTCACTCTTGGCAGATATATGTTGTCCAGGCCTTGCTGCCATAGAGCAAGATACGGAGGACACAGGCTTGATACACTGACTTGTGTTCCTGGTCAGCGTGCCATTTTCCCACACTCCTGGCCAGTCTGGACGTAGCAGCAGACGCCGTTCCCATGAGCTTGTTGATTTCTGCAGAGACAGGTTACTGATGATAGTTGAGCCTAGGTAGGTGAACTCTTGAACCACTTCGAGCGTGGTCGCCAATATTAATGGATGGAGCATTTCTGCTGTCCTGTCCCATGATGTTAGTTTTCTTGAGGCCAAATTCATTGCAGGCAGCTGCAATCCCGATGAGTCTTATCCACAGCTGTTGTACAAGTTTCTAAATTCACTTGAAAAAGCCCTTCAAAACACTCCTACAGGAGATGCAGAGACCAAGTGGGCCCACAGAGATGCAGTCTATGACTCAGCAATGACCAGCTATGGCAAACGTGAGAAGCAGAATGCAAACTGGTTTCAGGCTCACTTTGAAGAGCTGGAACTGGTCAAAGCCACTAAGTGCATTGCACTGTTGAACTCACTGGGGGCTTTGTAGTTAACATCTGTAGCACTTAAAGTTAGCCAGAAGCACTGCACAAAGAACAGCCAGTCACTGTGCAAATGACTACTGGCAACACCTATGCCATTGTATTCAGCTGGCCTCTGACACTGGAAAGAGAGGAATGAATGATGGCATAGAAAGAATACTTTTGGGCCAAGTAGATCGCCCCCCCCCTCCAGTCTAAATCAGGAGACACTCACTGACCAACGCAAGCAAATGGATTGCTGGGTGGAGCACTACCTGGTAGAGTACTCCAGGGCAAGATGTTGTCACTGTGACCACCCTCACTGCAGCCCAGTCTGTACCAGTCATGGATGAGCTGGACGAACAGCCAACAAAACTGGAACTCAGTGATGCCATTGATTCTCCAGCCAGTGGAAAAGTCCCTGGGAAAGGACAGCATTACCCCTGAAGCCAAGAGTGCCAAGCCTGCTTTACTCTCAGCACTCCACAAACTGCTTTGCCTGGGCTGGGATGAGGGAGCAGTACCACAGGACATGTGATGCCAATATCACCCTCAGAACAAGGGTGACTGCAACATAGTGGAATCTCCCTGCTCAGCACAGTGGGGAAAGTCTTCGCTAGAGTAGTTTTAAACAGGCTCCAGAAGCTGGCTGAGCATATCCACCCTGAGGTAGTGTGGCTTCTGAGCAGAGATCCACCATTGCCATGTTCTCCCTTCACCAGCTACAGGAAGAAATGCTGCGAACAGATGCCCCTCTACATTGCTTTCATAGATCTCAAAGCCTTTGACCTCATCAGCAGACATGGTCTCTTCAGACTACAAGCAAAGATCAGATGTCCAAAGCTATTAAGTATCACCACCTCATTCCATGACTATGAAAGGCACAATTCAGCATAGTGGCACCTCATCAGACCCCTTTCCTATCCTGAGTGGCATGAAACAGGGCTGTGTTCTCACACCTACACTGTTTGGGATCTGCTCCCTGCTGTTCACATGTGTTCAATTCATCAGAAGGAATTTTTCTCTACACAAGATCAGATGGCAGGTTGTTCAACCTTGCCCATCTTAGCTGATGCTGCATTAACATCCCACAGAAAAAAAAGTGTCTGCAGGGACTCAAATCAACAGGATTGGGGCAAGATACAAACTTCATCTGATGTGCCATCAAGAGCAACAGACCATACTTTGACTAGAGCCTCATTCACAATGTACTGAACAGTGGCCTGTAGATATACAGAAACTGCAAAAAATTGGTTATATCCAAAAGCAGGAAGAATGTACTTGTACAAGTCAATACTGCAGAGTTGGCCTCAAGCCTGGCCTAATGGTATGAAAATTTATGAATTCTGAAATCATTGATTTGCTAGTGTATAATGATTGACTTGTCATTCCAACTTCACTTGGATCAGTGATCTTGGATTGTGTACATTAGAGCCACATAGGCATGATGACATGCAGAGCTTGGGTTCGGTCATCTGTATGGTGGCCAGGAATATCCAAAAATAGAAAACAGGAACTGCCAACTATGTGCAATACTTAGACTGGATCAGAGAACCTCTGATTACAACAAAATTTCCAGACTTGTGCATAAATCTATACCTAGCTGTTCCCACAATGGAAAATTCTGTATAGGTGATTCACTTCAATCTATTGAAGTGAAAGGTTGTACTCAAAACAGAAAATCAGTTATCCAAACTTTGGGTGAACTTTTTGCAACATAGTATCCCTGACCAAGTTGTGACAATGGACCACAGTTCACAAAATGAATATTTCACACAATTTCTAAGAAAAATGGGAATTTGAAGAGTATACAAAATCTTACTTGAACAAAGTTAAAAGGGAAAAAAAAAAAAGTGAACAAAGCTCTTCCAACTGATTGATCAATCTGTTGTGAATTACCACTAAGCTATTGATTGGAGCAGAATAAAAACCCAAACCCATTTTGCCTAGAGAAAAAAAAAAGCACTTCTAGGGCTAGATACCAGACTACCAAGAAGTCCAAAATAGAGAGAAGTGCCACAGAAGCCAGTGAGTTCACAATCACAAGATTTTGTACCAGAAATTAACTGTAGCTTAAAAAAAAAAGGAAGCCGAGAAGGGATGGATAAAGAGACCTAGAATGGGAAGGTGCTGTCATCCAAAGACAAAATTCAGAGATTGTATCTAGTATGCACAGCATACAACCATAGAAAAGTGGTATAGGAGGCCATGTCTGTGCCAGCTGAGAAAGCTAGCCACTAGCAGAGAGTACTAGGATGAAATGAGAAACTTTATCCCTATTCCACAGGGGCAACATTTTTCTGGATAAACCAGATGATCAAGAAACCTAGTCAATAGGATACTATAAATATTGGTCAAAGCCATCCAAGTTATCCAAAGAGACTTTCAAGCAAGACTACTGATCTTCCAAACTTGACATGATCAGGGAGTCATGAAACCTCCTGATGAGTCATCAGATTTGACCAGAGATGGCTAGTATGCCAAGTTAAAATGACTGTCCCTATTTATTTTTAATATACAAAGACTTGGAGTCTATTAGCCCTTTCAGGCCCTATGGAGTCATTAGTGGGAGATGTTTACGCTCACTCAATGTTGTAGTCACACGAGTATTAGGCCAAGCAGCAGAAAGTGTGCGGTCTAGATAAGCTTGCAGTGTAAATAATGTATAACACATCTAGCTCTACAAAGAACAGAGACTTCTTTAGGACAAAGAATCTAATACACAGCACTCCTTGTAAGATTGCAATATCATTTGTCATTCTAGTTTGCTACCCAAATATCTATGTACCAAGTAGAGATGCCAGAACCTGAAATGGAAAGGGGTTAGATTTCCAATAGTTGATTGCTACTGCTATATGCAAAAATCTTGAAGGTTTACTGATAGACGGATGCTGATAATTACTGAATGCAGGCCACATGTCATTTCAGTAATGGGAACAGAATGACATTATTTAAAAGCCACTGGAGGAAGGGAAAAAAAAAAAATTCGCATTTACCAGCAGCAGCAAGTAGGTACAAGCTATCCAATATTTTATAGGTGCTCTGTACTCGAGTCAGGCTGAAATTAGGAAATAGATTTGTACTGCAATGGCTCATTTTACATGCAAGTGTTTATTACAATATTTACAAAAATACACAGCCATTGGTCAATACCTTGATTGAATCAAGCCATTTGTAATAGCAAGACGCATCTTGTTCACTAGTCACTAACCAGAATTTTCCCCAAAATCTTAAGTTAATTAGCCAGATTTATCCCACTTAAAAAGTCAGCATTGATACAATTATCATTCTACAGATTGGAATCAAGTGGTAATGAGAAACCTTTATGCCATTGAGGTATAATAGATTGAGCATCCATCCCAATAGGGACTACTGAGGTAATGCAGTTCCAGATTGCTTCATTTCAGTTGACACCAGAGGCTTCTGACCTTCAGTCAACTGTGGGATAAAGGGTCCCACCAGCCAGTTAAAGGGAGTGTTGTGAAGCACATAGTCCATCACCCCATCCATTGCCTCACGAATCTTCAACATTTGCTCTTTACTCTGAGTCAGGAATTGTGCAGACAGATTTTGGAAAGAGGTGGCTGTTGCAAGAGAACTGTAGATCTCCTCTGCTAATTTGTAGATATGCTGTACTTGATCTTCAATATTCTGAGGCAGACCACGAACATTTGAAACTAGGGTCCAGCAGATGGTTTGTAACTGATTAGAGAAATTCTGAGTCATGGCCAATGTTTCAGATTCAATTTGCTAGAATTAGAGAAAGTTAAATTAATTTCAGTCTGCTTGTTCCAGC
Source organism: Heterodontus francisci (assembly GCF_036365525.1). NCBI lineage: Eukaryota > Metazoa > Chordata > Chondrichthyes > Heterodontiformes > Heterodontidae > Heterodontus > Heterodontus francisci. The sequence continues at coordinate 36,525,217 of NC_090406.1, read as the reverse complement.
AAGTGTTATTTTTGTCCTGGTATTACTTGTTGGTTGGAAGGTCTTGTGGGAGGAAAGCAGAAAGGCAATGGAAGTCAAATTGCCAGCATGCCCCAGAATTACCCAGCTTTCTTGAGGTGGATTTAGAAATATTGAATTAGACAAAGTTAACAAGGCCTCGGAGGGCTTATACTTATGGTACCATATACTGCATTTGATGGAACTAAACAAGGGTGGGCAAGATACAATATAGTTAATGCCTTACTATAAATGCAGGCATTGAGCTATTAGTGCTGATCCAATTGCAGGGGTTGGTTTGTTAGATTGTTAGCATGTGGTGCTGAACAGTATGGGTTCAAACCCTGTACTGGGAGGTAGTTCTTGGGGCCAGCCTCACCTTGTCCCATATAGTGATGGGATAAAACAAGTTATGAAACTTGACAAACTAGAAATCCAGTTGCTGCAGCTAAGCATGGCCTCGATCAGGGGTCTGCAACCTTTACTTGAAAAAGGTTTTTTCTTTTAAAAACCTAGATTTAGGAGCAAGACAGGGATTTGGCATTTCTAAGCCAAATGCCTCTAGTAAGAAAAAAAAATAGCTTCAATAGTACAGAATAATCTTGGCTATATTAGAAACAATGGTTGCAACCATAAAATCTATTTATTAAATCAAAAGCATCTATAACCATGTAGTTAAACCACTTGAACAGGTTGAGAGAATAATTTTGTTAGTTAAAATAATTTGAACCTGTAAAATGTAGCATAATTAGCCTCTCCCCATAAAAACAGCTTACTTTGCTCAGTGATTCAACTGGCAAAGATTGGAAGCTGAAAATGAGATGTTAAAGAGCCACATGCTGCAGACCCCTGGCCTACAAAAGCTATCAATTTTAGACATACATGCTAGAGTATTTCACTGCTCAGGCATCATGGGGGAGGGGGAAAGTTTATGGCATCAGGCAGTTTCTACATCAATTCATTCTTACTTCTGAAGAAAGAGACAGCTCTTTAGCTTGGCCATCTGGCTGTTCCTTTCTTGCATCAAATAGGATCTGATTCAAAGTTGCTCGAACATCCTGTAGTTTGAGATGTGCTGATTCTGCACTTTGTTTTGCAGTTTCAATCTAGAAGTACACAATTCACATTTAGGCAGGAGAGCCATGTGTTGCAATCAAGATTAAAGGGTTGATTAGTATATTCAAATGAAAATATTCCTAGATGAAAAGTTAACTCAGCTACTATTCCTGAATAGTAGCTACCACTACTCAGATTTGAGGAGTTAACTATCTTTGCTCAAAAAAAAAAAGAGCAATATAAATGACTTCCAGTAGGACAATCTTTCAGGCATGTTGACCATTGAAAGTTAGTCTATTTACATCACAGTATAAAAGACAAACTAATGCAAGACAAAAAAAAATTAGAGATTAGAAACTACAATCTTCACAATTGAAGGCAACAGATTAGAGGAATTAATTTAGTGATGTTGATCTTGAATGTGTACAGTTAGTAAGGTATCCACAAGTCAATTGTCTTACCAAATCTACAAGGTTGTAGAGATGAGAGAGTGTTTCCTGGCCATTCTGTTTGGCTTGTTGCATCTTGGCTATAGAATACTGGTATGCACGATTGCGAACTTTGGAAGATAAAGATCCCAAGCGTACATAATACTGTTCCTGTCCTGATGCAGTGTCAGAGCCTTCAGAGAGAGTGGCCACTTCAGCTACAAAAAAAAAGTCAGAATTGAGGCAGTAATTGGCTTCAATTACTTTAGATATTTATTCATTCCTCAAGGGGATTCTGCAGTAGCAAGAATATTGTAAAAAGTCAATGGAAGGGATAGCAGGAAACCTAACTGGGTTGGCTAATCTTTAGCCATATCCCAAGATTAATTTCTGAAATTAAAGTTGTATTTATTAAATAGCAGAAGATTGGCACATGCAATGTAGGTGCATTGAACCCAATAGGCATGCAGCAGTCAAGGACATAATTGCAGCTGAGTGATGTTGTAGTAATGGTTTCAGGTTTGTAGTTACCTAGTTCTGCCTTGGTCATAGGAAGATAGTGATCAACCAGTGCTTCAGATTTGGAGAGAGAAAGATCCATTCCAGTAGTCACCAGCTGACCCATAGCATTGGCACCTTCAACTACAACTGCTTTAGTTCTTGCCAGGTTGCCTTGTACTGCAGTTGTCGTCATATCTACAACACCTATTACTGACTCTTTTACATCAGTAATTTTTGATGTCACTAGCTCCTTTGTTTCAGCAAGGACCTGTAATATTATTGAAATAGGTCAATAATTACAGGCTAACAAGTGCACAAAATCTCTTCCCCATTGAGATTACTCAAATAAACATTTAATTCTAACTGAAAGTATACACTTAAATACTTCAGCCAATTTTACCCAACATTCAAGAAAAATGAATAGGTTCAAAGTCCAGAACTCTGAATATTCTAGAATAATAGGGCAGCACTGCAGTAAGAGGTGCAGTCTTTTGTATTACTACAGGCAATTTGCCTGTTCAAGTGCACACAATTCATATAGGACAAGGAGTTGTCTGGGCTCCTTCAATTAACAGTTATTACCAAGAAAAAAATAAAAAAAATGGAAAGATCAGCACAGGTACATTAAAATTCTGAATAGAGAATGATACTAAGCAGTGACATATTAAACTACATTTTGCTTCCTATGGAGGAAGATTTTCTCAAACCATTGAACACCTACCTGGTCTGTAGCCTGATGAAGGATAGGGAGCTTCTCCTCCAGCTTGTCCAAGCCTTTACAGGCATACTCATTTGCTACTGCAACTGAAATGTAGAATATGGTCAAAAATCCAGGACAAAATGGTTACAGTTCAGTCATTCATCAGGCCACTAGTGATAGCCATGAATTTATTACTGACTTTTCACATCTATAAAGTAATACTCTTACAATTTAGTTGGTTAAACTGTAACTCAGCTTCTCTAGGGAGAAGATAAGCAGTGAAGTGCACCAAAAAGTGAATAAATCCTGAGAAATATGTAACATAAAATTGATAGACAGGAAGTCCTGCTGGCCCATCAAGTCCACTGCACTCCTGATGGCTAGAGTGCAATGACCAGAAACTTCAAGCTAGATTTCTCAAGTAATTAAACTGTCCTGGACCTTAGATAGGCACTTCATCCAATAGATGGAGAAGTAGTAACAGTATATTTGAAGTGGACTTCATTGACAAGCATGCAGGTGCCAAATACTTTATGCATAGCTGGTGACTGTTCAAATTCAAATGAAATTACTTCTAGATTGCATTTGCTTCCAGAAAGGGAGCACTGAGATATTGCATGGTTATTGGTGACAATCCTAGTGTTTCTAAAACAAAATGCAAGTGACATCTTACTTTGAGGTTCCAACTTGTCCATAATTGGTTTAGCACCACTAGCAGCTACAGAAGAAAGAGTTTTCACTCCCTGCTCTGCCATATCACAGATGGTCTTCACAGCAGGATAGCTCTCCTTGGTGCTCATGTATGCTGCAGATACCTGGTCACAGGCAGAGCTCACAAGTGGCAGACGTGTTACTCGATCAACTACATTCTGAAAGATGTAGAGTCATAGCACGTAGTATGTGTTAGAGAATTAGTATCTGCTTGTATTAAGCAAGCGTTCTAGGTCAACTACAGTTGATGTTACAACTCATATCTTTAAAACTAGCAGCCAATTAGACAGGACATTTTATTTGGAAAAAATTTTACTTTCAAGAAATAGAGGACCAACATTCAGTTGTCAAATTAGTGCAGGATAATCAATATTTGTAGGTCTTGAGATTCAGTTCAAATTAGCTGGCCTCCCAAAAAAAAAAATAAAAAAAAAAAAATCACACCCCCTAAGCTCATTTCATGTTAACAGAAGAACACAAGAAATAGAAGCAGTAGGCCATTTAACCCCTTTAGCCTGCTTGACCAGTCAATGCAATAATGGCTAATCGGATTGTGGCCTTAATGCCACTTTGCTGCATGCCCCCATAACCCTGTATGCTCTCAAAGAAAAGGTTTAGCTCAGCTGAAAATATATTCAACAGACTCCAGTGTAGACAAATCCAAATATTAATCAAGGAAAAAAATTCTCATCAGTCTTAAGGGAGTCTCTATTCTGAAACTGTGCCCCCCAGTTCTAGATTCTCCACAAGGGAGAAAAAAAAAAAAGCACCCGCAGAATCTTGTATATTTCGATATTACCTCATTCTTCTAAACTCCAAAGAGTATAGGACCACCTTTTCCTTGAGGCAATCCCTTTATACCAGGTATCAACCTAGAGAACCTTCTCTAGAACTGCCTCCAAAGCAAGTATATCCTTTCTTGGAGACCAAAACTGTACACTCTAGGTATGGTATCACCAACACCTTGTACATCTATAGGTCAACTTAATCATTTACAACACAGAAGGCCACCATTCAGCCCATCAAGTCCTTCCTACTTTTATAGTCCATTCCCCTTGCAATAAAGGGGAACATTCCATTTGCCTTCCCTATTACTTGCTGTACTAATATACAAACATTCATGTACCCAGACCCCTCTACAGCAGTACTGCCGTTTAAATATTGTTTTGATCCACCCCCAACTCCCAAAAGTGGGAACTTTATTTTCCCATTGTACTCACTTATCCCATTTGCAGATACTTTGTCTTCAACTTGCTTTCCTATCTTTGTATAGTCAGGAAACTTTGCTACAATACATTCACTCCCTTCATCCAAGTCATTCATAAATTGTAAAGATAATGGAGGGCCCAGCACAGATCCCTGTGGCACTTCTAGTTACAGTTTGCCAATTTTAAAATGCCCATTTATCCCAGATCAGTTAGCTCATCTCTATTAATGCAGATATATTGCCCTCATCTTGTCTAGTAACCTTTTATGTGGCACCTTATTGAAGACCTTTTGGAAAGCCAAATACACCACATTTATTAATTCGCTTATCCACTCCACTTGTTACTGCTTCAAAAAAAGAACACTTATAAAATTTGTCAAACAATTTCCCCTTCATAAAACTGTGAAACCATTTGATAAATGTCCTGCTACTACTTCAATAGTAGATTCTAGCTCAGATGTCAAATTGATAAGTTTATTAGCAATAAAACTAATTTGTTACATTTTAAGAATAAGGCTTTTGAATCCTGAGATCAGTTAATTGGGTACTATTGTTAAGTGATTGGGTAATCAAGAGAAAATGCTATAGCATTACCAACAGAACCAAGTAATCATACCCAACAAAAGATTCTAACTGGAGATTAGCAGTCTTTGCCAATTATGTACAACAATGGCAAGTAGATAGATAGTGGCTTGATGCAAATCATTCATATGGGGAAAGGCAAGGTCAAGCATAACCATTTTAAAGATTTGGTCATTATTGGAACATTATGGCAGTTATTCTAGTATGCTTATATCTAGGAGACCTGAAGCTTTTCTTTGAAGTAAAAGATGATTTTTTTTTTTTTTTAAAAAAGTACTTCTAGATTTGTATTAGATTATACACAAACAAATATTCTCTACACAAACTGTACCTGTTGGTTTTCATTTTCTTGGCTTTCTGCAGTGTTGGCAACACTTTCTGCTATTGATGCCATTATGAGTCAAAAAACAAATCTTAGAAAGAGAAAAACAATTTTTCCAAGTTTTTTTAATGACACTAATTTTCTAAAGCTACTATAGAAACTTTAGATAGTACAGAAGAAAGATTCTCCTTAAAAAGGGGCAAAAACATAACAGATATAGACTGCCTTTACATAAACCTGAAAGTTAATTAACTTAACAGATCTACCATTTACTCAACTTCTATACAGAAATATTACTATAACATTAAAAAAAAACTAAATATTGTTCTAGTAGAAGTTTAACAATATTAAAAATAACTTTCAAAGTTTCTAAACAAATCAAAACTACTTACAACCCCTTACTTTCCTACAAACTTAGCCTGTTCTCTTATTAGTGCCATGAGCAATGCATTTATACACCTGAACCCATTAGCTGAGGGGGAACTTGTTAAACTAACCAATAGAGATTCATAAAATGGAACAACCTGACAGCATGCACTAATTGTAGCCAGCTTCAGAATCAGGGTTTATCACATGCCAATCACACACAGACCAATCCAATAAATGCTAGGGAAATAAATTGCAAGGAAGAGGGTGGGGGAAATTCAGTGGATTCTTAAAAGGCATTCAAGCAAGTGAAATATTAAAAAAGAATAGAGCTATAAAAAAAGAGGTGGTGATCTCTTGATGTAAGTAAGAAAACTGCTCGCTGTGGTAACTGAGCTATCTATTTAGTAAGGTCCGAGGTTCAATACCTGTTAGCTGATGCCAGCTAGAGTACTATAAGGGGCATCTCTGACAATGGGCTAAAGTGGGAGAAAAATGACAATCAAAGACCCCCCACTCCTGGTCCCTATTCAGAAACCATTAGATTGTTTGTTTGTAGTAACAGGGAAGTTAGGATAAACAACAACAACCTGTGTGTATTTGCACTATGAATGTAGAAAAGCATTCCAAGTGCTTCATAGAGCTATAAGAAAATAAAGGACTCTGAGCTAAAGAAGGAGAACTTTGGAGAGGTACATTTGGTCAAAAATGTAGATTTTAAGATGAAGTAAAATACTGCAGATGCTGCAAATGCAAAATTAAAAACAGAAAATTCTAGAAACACTGAGTGGGCTAGGCAATTTTTTTTTTCATTTCATGGGATGTGGGCATCACTGGCAAGGCCAGCATTTATTGCCCATCCCTAATTATCCTTGAGAAGGTGGTGGCGAGCTGCCTTCTTGAACCACTGCAGTCCATCTGTTGCTGTACACCCACAGTGCAGTTGGGGAGGAAGTTCCAGGATTTTGATCCAGCAACAGTGAAGGAATAGTTATATATTTCCAAGTCAGGATGGTGTGTGGCTTGGAGGGGAACCTGCTGATGGTGGTGGTCCCACGCATCTGCTGCCTTTGTCCTTCTAGTTGGAAGATGTCATGGGTTTGGAAGATGCTGTTGAAGGAGGCGTGGTGAGCTGTTGCAGTCCATTTTGCTGCCACTGTGCATCAATGGTGGAGGGAATGAATGTTTAAGGTGGTGGATGGGGTGACAATCAAGCAATTAGATTCTCTCTTGTTGGAGATGGCCATGGCCTGTCACTTGTGTGGTGCAAATGCTGCTTGCCATTTATCAGCCCAAGACTGAATGTTGTCCAGGTCTTGCTGCATATGGATACATATACTGCTTCAGTATCTGAGGAGTTGCAAATGGTACTGAACATCTTACAATCATCAGTGAACATTCCCACTTCTGAGCTTATGATGGAGGGAAGGTCATTGATGAAGCAGTTGAAGAGGTGTCCTGGGGCTGAGATGATTGGCCTCCAACAACCACAGCCATCTTCCTTTGTGCTAGGTATGACTCCAACCAGTGGAGAGCTTTCCCCCTGATTTCCATTACCCTCAATCTAGTTAGGGCTGCTTGATGCCACACTTAGACAAATGCAATAACTCTCACTTCAACTCTTGAGTTCAGCTCTTTTGTCCATGTTTGGACCAAGGCAGTAATGAGGTCATCAGTGGAAAGAGAAACAAAGTTAATGTTTCAGGTCGATAGCCTTTCATCAAAATTGGAAGAAGTTAGAGATTTAACAGTTTATAAGCAAGTACGGAGCCAGGGAAAAGGAAGGTGGTGGAGTTAAGCAGGATTTTAAAGGAGGAGAGTAAAGTAGCAAGGAGGAGGAGCTTTAAGCTCAATAAACAACAGAAACCTCGGTGACCTGGGGAAGATGTTTACAGAGAAGCCACATGTCAAGGTTTATGGAGCTTATCCCCCCCCCACTCTTTCCATCACCCATTTATGATGGCCATAGTATCAACTATTGAGGCTCTAAGCTTTGATAGCCCTCATCAAACCCTCCTCCTTGCTACTTTACTCTCCTCCTTTAAAATCCTGCTTAACTCCACCATCTTCCTTTTCCCAGGCTCTGTACTTGACTTTGTGTTTGAGGAAGATATTGTTTTCAGTTCAATTGGGGTGTGAACTGTTTTGAAGACAGTTGGTGTTTTGCCTGCCAAGGAAAAAGAAACCACCCAACTCACCTCTTTCTCTACCTCTTTGAAGAAACCCTGCAAAGATCCAGTGTGGGAGAGCTAAAATCCCTGGTGCTGCATCTTTCCTGAGAAGCTGGAAAAACCTGCCAGCTTAATTCTCAATGCCATCTGAAAAGAACTGCTTTAGAAAAGATTCCAGTAACTCATCTCTGTATACCCAGACACCAGACCAAAAGGGACAACTAACTTCCTTCCATGTCTTTTTTTTAAAAGAATTAGCACGTATTTGGCCAAAGTATTTTTTTGTAACAGACCTCCGCAGAGAGAATTTCTGTTTTTTTTCAGAATGTGTGTATGGGAGGAATTTAAAAAGAGAAGTTTTATATTTCAATCTGTGTGTTAATGCTTTGCTTCATTACTGGATAAGTCTTGTTTGATAATTTTGTTGTTTATTAAAGAAACCTGGTTGGTCTATTTCATTCTGGGATAAAGAGTAGAGTATATGATTGATCGAATTGGTAACTGGGTAAACATTTTTAAAATCTATGTTGTGACCTGCGGAGAAGTGGAACTAGAAAAGACTGCACTCCTCCCACCTCGGTCGTAACACTGAGATAAGGAGGAACAAGACCATCGGGGGAAATGTAACATAAAGATAAGAATTTTCAGTTCATGGCGTTGAAGAATTGGGAGTCAATGTACATCAGCAAAAACTATGGTCTTGAGCTACTTGGATTGGTGTATGAATGTATAGAAGCAACAGAGTTTTGAATTACATTTATGGAGGGTGAAGGATGGGAGGCCAGTACTAGAATAGTCAAATCTGAAGTTGAGAAAGATATAGATGAATGTTTTAGCCCTGGTCACTAAAACATAGATAGTGGTGGTCTTTGTGATTAAGAGGATCTACGGCCTCAATTCAGCATGGAGTTGAGTAGGGAGTCCAAAGTTGTGAACAGGCTGATTTAGCCTGAGACAGTGACAGGGAAGTGGCCAGGGAAGGGGAGAAAGTTGGTGGCAAGAGTATGCAGTTTGCGACGAGGCTGAAGACAATGGTGTCAGTCTTCCCATTGTTTAACTCAAGGGAATTGTGATTCATCTAAGTCTGGGTGTTGGACAGTGTGACAGCACAGAGGCCACAGGAGAAGCCGGAGAGCTAGAGCTGGCTATCATTGATGTACGCATGGATGCCATCTGAGGAAGGTCTTGTCACGGGCTGAACTCTGTTGCTGTATGTAATAATCTGTGAATATTCACTGTCCGAGTTCCGACCTGGAGAAAGTTGACTCTCTCATGATACCAGTGAGCATCTGACGAGTGTGGAACTTTACTCCATCAAGAATTACTGCTTCCAGAATAAAAGGAAAATTTCTCAGTTTAAAATATATTCTGGGGCACAGTGTCAGAACCATTGTTGTCTTCCATATTGCTGCCAAAATATTTCACAATTGTGCATACTTGTAAATGTCTGTTGTCATTAATAAGAGATTTTCTGCTTACGTTTAGTCTGAATTGACTCAAACGGTCATCTCCATTGACGCATTACCCATTTAGGGAAAAAATATTCACTGCAATCCAGGACATAAATGTCCAGTTTGAGACATGGGATAATAGGGAAATGTCTGGTCTATTCCCTAAAATTGTGTCAGTTGGAAATTCTATAAGGCGCCTGCTGTTTAATTCTGTAAATTTGTTATTTCGCTTTTTAAGGAGAACCAACAGGAATTTAGGCCTAAAGAGTAATTAATTTTATTTGAAAGGTTTTATTGCTCAAGTGCATCATTGCACCAGTGTTGTTTCTGCTACCAACACTATGATTTTATTTGGCCATCTCGGAATGCATAGAATGCACACAGCTCAGCTGAACCTTGGGTCAACACTACTGGTAGTGGTAAATTCCATACAAGCATAGTGTAGTATTTTACTGTGTTCCGATGGAGCCTTTGTTTCGTGCCCTATGCATAGAATAAAATTAACAGATCTCTCTTTGCATTTCTCATGGTGAGCAAGTAGGGGAGAGGTGTACACCCCACTGAAAGAAAATGGAAAGAGGTTTGTAAGAGATCTCCCCAGAGGCAACAAAATAATTGTTTTGTAAAAAATTGATTCCTGAAATATAAGCAGTGGCCGGACTTATACCACCAAACCCCACCCCCCCCCCCCACCCAACCCCCCCAACCCACCTGGGAGTGGGCTGGGAGGCAGGGGTGGGGGGGGGGGGGGAATGTAAAATCGAGTGGGAGGTGGGGGATGCTGTTCCCGTTGCCTACCCACCTCCACTGCTGTTTTACCAGCAGCGGGGGAGGTGGCAAATGGCCTGCCCGTCCCAGGCCAATTGAGGTCTTTAAGTGGTCAATTAAATGCCACTTAAGTTCTCCTCCCGTCCCCACTGTATCTTACTTGTGACGGACGGTCACTTTGGCCACTGCGGAGATCGCTCAGTAATATCTGGCGGCTTCCTTGCAGGATGGGGGTGGTGGTCCCTCAGGTTCGGGCGCCCTGTGCCCCATGGAGGCCCCCCCCACCCAGAAATACGGGCTGCCCCTGCTAAATCTAACCCACCCCCCGCCTACAGTCTGACACCCAACCCTCTCGTCAGGACCCAGCTGATTGTCCCTGGTGAGGCCCGATCCCACCTACCTGCTCAGAGGCTGATGTCCGTCATGGCTTCTCTCGTTAGGTGCAATCCCAGCAGTGGCCACCGCACCTGGTGGCGCTGCTGGGACTGAGGAGCTGCCGGCCCCTTCCTGCCTCAGAAGGGCCAATTAAGGGCCTAGGTCACGTAAAATTGCTGCGTGGATTCCAGGCCCAGTGGAAATGGGCTCGCACCCAACTTTTTAGCTGGTGGGCAGGGCCACTGCCTGAACATAAAATTCTGGCCAGTATTTCCCTTCCCCACTGCAGGAAGATGTTATTCCTTTGTTCCTCAGCATGTATGCTTGTTATTGCCCATTTTGTTTACTGCATTTTTTTTATAATGAAGGCCAAAAACTTTATAATGAAGAAATAAGCTACAACTTTTTAACTTTACTTCTTTATTAAATACCTCTGCAGTTGTATTTAGTGTTATGAAACTAGCTTAAACATACATTTTGAATTCAGGACTTTAATTCAAAATCTCTCTCCAAACTCCAATGCTTCAAAAATGTGCTATTTGTATTCACAACACACAAAAAAAAGTTTTTCTCAACATAAGTCATAGATGCAGCTGCAGTAACCACTAACAATATGAATTTTCATTTATATTACATCGTGAATACATTGTGACATGTTTCACAGCCCATGAAGTACTTTTGAAACGTGGCCACTGTTGTACTGTAGACAAAAAAAGCAATTAATTGGTGCACTGCCATGTCCCACAGATAGGAATGAGATAAATTACCAGATAATTTGTTTTTATTCTTTCATGGAATGTGGGCATCACTGATGAGGCCAGCATTTGTTGCCCGTCCCTAATTGCCCTTGAGAACTGAGTGGCTTGCTAGGTCATTTCAGAGGGCAGTTAAGAGTCAACCATATTGTGGTTCTAGAGTCACATGTAGGTCAGACCAGGTACAGATGGCAGATTTCTTTCCCTGAAGGTCATTAGTGAACCAGATGGGTTTTTACGACAATCGATGATAGTTTCATGGCACTATTACTGAGGCTAGCTTTCAATTCCAGATTTTTTATTAATTAATTGAACTTGCTAATTAGTTGAATTTAAATTCCATCAGCTGCTGTGATGGGATTTAAACCCATGTCCCCAGGGCATTGGCCTGGGTGTCTGGATTACTAGTTCAGTGACATTACCACTACACCACCATGTCCCCTTTTTATTGGTGGTGTAGGTTGAGAGATTAGTTTTAGCCAGGACACTGGGAGAAATCCCCTGATTTTCTTAAAATAGGCTGTGGATTCTTTTACATCTACCTAAAGGAACAGATGCAGCTTCAATTTAATATTACATCTGAAAGATGGCACCTCCACTACTCCAGGACTACCTCACTGAAGTGCCAATCTATAATGTGCGCTCCAGTTTCTGGACTAGGGATTAAAACTATCACCTTCTGACTCAGAGGCAAGACTGCTACCACTAAGTGAAGCCTGACCCTAATTTAAAATACATTACAAAGTCTAACTACCTGCTCCAAGCAATTTGCATTCTTTTTCTTCACAACTATACCTGTGCTTGGCTCCCTTGTACATGGCTGATTGTAGTTTCAGGATATCAACCAATATGTTTGCATAACCATTTGTGTTTACCTCAGAAAAAGATGATGTTGATGATGTTTTACCTTTCTCTGATAACAATACTCCAGTCCCTGCTAAAATGGTTTCCTTGGAGGTATTAATTCTTCATTTTCAACTAGTATCGCAGGGTTCACAAACAGCATGTCCTATCAGGTTCAATGAATTTCCAGCTGTATGTACAAGTGCATGCTAGGAGTGCAGCCTTCTTTCATCAGTCTCATTGGTTAATAGTGAATGGTTAGAGATTCTTTATGATCTCAGGGCTCCAATGAAAAATATCACAGGCATTTCAAACACAAATATTATTGTATGTACAAATTTAACCATTTTCTTGTTATAATTTTACATGCCTTTGTTTACAGACATGATTTCCAGTCTCTTTTCTCTTCAGTACGCTTCGCTGGAAAGTCTCACCAAACAAAACTGGTTCAGACTGTTTTTTTCCAGTTTTACACACAGTTAAGTGGAAACATTGTACCATGTGACCTCTCTTTCCTGCAGTTGTCTAGGTAACAAAATGCAGCTGTGGCACACTGTGCCTCCAGAAATCTAAAACTTCTCTCCTGTCTTAAAGGTGCACTGTTTTTAACAGAGTCTTAAAAGCATACTGTTTTAATCTGAGGGGAAAAACAATACTAGTCTGTGACACCTCCGCCCTTGGCGAAATGAAACACCATTCCTGAAATGCGTTTCATTACAATGCAAAAAAAAAGAAACTGGAAAAATACTAACGTTTTCTCACATTCACGCACCATTCACTCTACTGATAATTTACAGCATTTTCTTTGTACCATCGCCATCCATATAACTTTAAATTGTTCAATTCGTGACAAAGCGTCAGCAATAACATTGTTTTTCGCTGAAATATGTACAATTTTCAAATGATAAGGCTGTAACAACAACTCCATCTAAATATTCTAGCATTTCGGTTTATAAATGTTTCCACAAACGTTAATGGGTTATGGTCTGTGTGCATTAGTATTTCTTTATAGTCTTGGTAGACATATACTTCGAAATGTTTGAGAGCCAGCAAAAGTCCTAATGTTTCATTTTCCACAGTGGAATACTTTTTTTGATGGAAATTTAGTTTTCTTGAAAAGTACCCTACTGGCTTCTCTATGCCTGATTCGTCGTACTGCAGTAGGACTGCACTAACCCTCAGGTCACTAACATCGATCGCTATTTTAAAGGGTTTAGCAAAATTTGGAGCAGCCAACACTGGTTCATTAGTTAAAATTGCCTTTAGCTTTTCAAAAGCTGCCTGACATTCATCTGACCATACCACTTTGTTTTTCGTTTTTTGTAGCAAATACCTGTCCTTGCCCCACTATGTGTCTGAGGTAAGTTACTCTTGCTTTTCTGAATTCGCTTTTTCCAGATTTATCACTAAGTCCACTGCTTGTAACTTTTTAAACAAAATTTTTAGCTAGTTTAAGTGTTCCTGCCAAGTGTTACTGTATATTAGTACATCATCACAATACACTACACAGTTGGGAACACTGGCTACCCCCTGATTCATTAATCTTCGAAAAGTGGCTGGGGCAATTTTAGCCCGAATGGCATCACCCGGCACTGATCAAGACCGTCAGGTGTTACAAAGCTGATATCTCTTTGGCTCGAGGAATCAAAGGAACTTGCCAGTATCCTTCTAACAAACCAATCTTGGTAAGAAACCGAGCACTTGCCACTCTGTCGATACAGTCTTCTAAACGTGGAATTGGGTAGGAGTCTGCTTTCGTTACTGCATTGACTTTTCTGTAGTCTATACAAAACCTGGTTGAAGTATTGGTGAACTCCAGCTGCTTTGACTAGGTTCAATCAAATTGTTTTCCAGCATATACTGGATCTTGTCTGGACTTAAGCGGTAAGGATGTTGTTTTAAAGGACCAGTTCCCCCCCAATATCCACATCATGTGTGGCTATGGTTGTACATCCCGGCTTATCCTTACAAACTCTTTTAAATGTTTTGAAAAGCTTGGTTAGGTCTTCATATTTTGCCTCTAAGTGCAAAAGCATGTTGTCCAATTTTCCTAGCCATTCTGTATTCGCTAACCTGATAGTTGAACGTTCAATCTGAGAATTGTCTAGGCCTCCTTCTGCCTCAACCTCACTATCCTTTTTCTTCTCAACAGTCCCGATTACCTGACATACCTGTACTGGCTTTTCCTCCTTCCTTCGGTAATATGGTTTGAACATATTAAAGTGACACAAGTTCTTCTTCTGGCGATCAGGGGTGTCAATCAAGTAATCTACCTTTCTTACTCTTTTGATCACTTTATATGGGCCACTGCTCTGTGCTTGTAATGGTTCTCCCTGTAACGGTAACAACACCGATACTTCATCCCCTGGTTGAAAATTGCAGGCTTTGCATTCTTGTCTGCCCATTTTTTCATATTGGCTTGGATGCTTTAAGGTGTTACTGAGCTCTACAAAACTGCTTTACATCCTTTGTAAGGCCTGGCCAGTAATAATGTTGGCTTTACATGCTTTGATCTTCCGAATTCCCTTATGTCCTGCAAAAGGAATGTCATGTGCTAACCTTAATAATCCCTGGCAATATTTAGGTGGTACCACTATCTGTTCAACAACTGTCTAGTCTTCGTCCGCAGGTCTATGAGGCAGTCTCCATTTCCTCCTCAAAACCCCGTTTGCCATATAATAGCCTTCTGGAACTCCTTTCGCCTTCGCTTCTGTCAGAGCCGTCTGTACTATTCGGCATATCGCTGAATCAGCTTGCTGTGCTGCAATGATAGAATATCTGTTAAACATCTCATTTGGATTATCTAAATCCCCAAATAAGGTTTCAGATACTTGGCTATCTGTTTTCATTAACTAAAACTTTAACGTTATATCTTTCCCCAGCAAGAGTGTTTGGGTTGCTCCTGTATCCCTTAGCATAATAGGTTTTCCTGCCTCACTTAAAGGATATGGAGTTACTTTCCCCTTTGACAAAAATTCATTATAACTTTTGGGTATCTTATTCTTAACCTCTACACTCACTTTAGTTTTTGTATCTGGTTTTACAGTTGCTGTTAGAGCTATAGCCTGGTCTGCTATTCCCTCAGTCAGAGTCTTTTCCTCTGCATTAGCTTTGTGAACCCCAAGTCCTATGGGTTTACCTCGCAACTTCTAGCATTCTGAACAAAGATGACCTGTTTCGTGGCAATGATAACACTTCAGCTTGCGAACCTCACTTCTACCCTCAGCACCTTCCTTTCTGGCCTGAGGAGGTGATCTTGGGGCATTCCCAGCTGTTCCTTCTTGTCCCCAGCTATTTGCCTTCCTTTCACTCTTGTACTTTCTATCCTTTCTTGGGTTTATGGGCGTGATGGACAAAAGGTTTTGTCTTATTCACAAGCTCAAAATCATCAGCAATCTCTGCTGCTTGCCTATCTTTCTAAACTTTTAGGTTATCTATATGAGCTTGTATAAATTTAAACAGCTTTTTGCTGGGTCCTGGGCTGAATTCAGATTCTTCCTGGCCCAAATTTTCCCTGGAGTCAAGACTACCCCTTTGTCTTTGTTCCATCTCTCAATTTAAATTCCCTTTCTTCTCTTTCATTTTCTCTCTTTTTTCCAATTCAAGTTTTCTTAATTCTTTTTCAGCCTCAAGTTTTCTTATTGCTTTTTCTTTTTCTGTTTCCTGTTGAAACCTAAGTTTTTCCCTTTCCAACTGGCTAATTCCATGCATCACTCTCTGACATACTACCTTCTTGTTCCTCATCTTCTTCTAATTCCAGATGTTGGGCCATTAAGTCAATTATCACTGCTTTTTTGGCACCTGATTGCAATTCTAACCCCAATTTTGCCTCCAATTGTTTTAGTTTATTCTTAGTTAAAGTTATCAACTCACTGAGGGAAACATTCACCTTTCCCAGAAACTCTGCTGCAACTGCTAATGCCATTCTGATGATATAGACTGTACATTTATTATATAATATACCTGGTTCCTTTTACTTATTCGTAATAGGCATTAGATTTGGCTATCGACAATCGAGTTTCCAATTAATATGATCCCAGATGCAAGAGCAATTAATATGATGCCAGACGCAAGATCCCAATTTATATGTTATCCCACAGATGAGTAATTAATATGATTCCAAATGCAAGCCCTCCAATTAGTCTGATTCTGATCCCCAGATGAGCCGCCTAATTAATATGTTATGACCGCTGCAGGAGCAACATACTGTCAATTCAGTCCCGTCACTCCACAGGTCGCAGCATATTATTTGAGGTTTTCCCACCCAACCGGAAAACAATGCCTAGTAGCCCGCAGAATAAAACAGAGTAATCCAGGTATCTTTAGACAACAACAAATTAACTATTTATTAAAACTAAATCTTAAGCACTATTAAGATAAACCTATGTCTAAAGACCTTATAACTTATTTTAACTTAACTTCCCCTTTCTCTCACACACACTCAAAAATAACAGTGGTTAACCGTTTTAAAAGTGGTGTTTTTAAATTTAGCTGTTTCTTAAGATTAAATAAATAAGTAAGTCTTAGTGGGTTATGTTCCTGATGGATGAGGTATTCTAATGTGAAAATAATCAAAGGCCACTCGAAGTCTTCCCTTGGATTTGATGAAGCCGTCTGTGTTTGATAAGCATTCAAACTCTTAGGCTGCAGCAGGCATCGACAGTTCCTTCAGCAATACCAAATGGTCTCTTATTTCCTTTTTCAGCAATTAATTCAGCCTGTAGCTCCTTGTAGTATTTCTGCTGAGAAAGAATGGACAGCTCTTTTCTCTTCAGTACACTTCGCTGGATAGTGTCTCCAAACAAAACTGGTTCAGACCGATTTTTGCCGGTTTTACACACAAGTAGAAATATTGTACCATGTGACCTCTCCTGCTGTTGCCTAGGTAACAAAATGCAGCTGTGGCACACTGTGCCTCCAGAAATCCCAAACTTCTCTCCCTGTTTTAAAGGTGCATTGTTTTTAACAGAGTCTTAAAAGCACACTGTTTTAATCAGAGGAGAAAAATAATACAAGTCGGTGACAATAGATAGATAGATGGCACCAGGTGCATGGGATAGCACCTACAATTTCAGCATAAACTCCAGGACAGTTGATACCTCTGGTAATGTCCCAATCTTTGGAGTAGATGCACTGCTGCCTATTGAAAATAATGTGGAAGTTAAACAGATGCAGAACATTGTGGACAATTACAAATCCTTATATCCCAGGAACACTTTTGCAATCTCCTGCATTCAAAAACCAACATAAAGTTGATTGCCCAGTAGAAAAACATTCACATCTGTAAATAACAATGACACACTCAGTATCATAAGCTGATCAGAACCAGCAAGGATTTGTAAAGGGTAAGTCATGTCTAACAAAACTGTTTTTTTCTTTAAGGTGGTAACTAATGTGGCAGATAAGGAAGTGTCTAGGATTATTATTTATATGGAATTCTAAAGACATTCAACAAAGCTGCAAAAGAAAACCTTTTGACATGGGTAGGAGACAGAGTAGGATAATGGGTATGTATTCCAGTTGGCAGGATGTGACTAGTGGTGTTCCCCAGGGATCTGTACATGGCCCTCAGCTTTTCACTATATTTAGAAGTGACTTTAGATGAAGGAATAGAAAGCCATAGATTCAGGT
Organism: Heterodontus francisci; assembly: GCF_036365525.1. Lineage (NCBI taxonomy): Eukaryota > Metazoa > Chordata > Chondrichthyes > Heterodontiformes > Heterodontidae > Heterodontus > Heterodontus francisci. Next base: position 36,507,353 of record NC_090406.1, on the reverse strand, counting down.
ATGCTGACACCAAGATAGGTGGCACAGTAAATAGTGTACATGGCAGATGGAAACAAAGAGACATTGATAGATTAAGCCTTTTTCTCTATTTCCCGTTATGCTGGTTCTTCGTGAACCCCTGCCATAGACAGATTTTCTAGGAATAATCTCTCTGCATTATCTACCTACAAGTGCTGAAACTATTCTATCCAGAAACTGATTGCCTGGCACAGACAACCATGTACCTCTGTGGTACATGCAAAAACAGTTAACAAGGCCAGAATGCACTGGATCACCTGGTACAAGCGTTCAGAATTCTTGATCAGGTTTCAAACATGGTGCATGTCCACCATACTCTTCATACAAGTACACACTGTCCCCTAATGGGAGACTGAGCACTATCCAATGTAGTTAACTGAATCATCCCCAAAAATAATTTTGTAGTGATGGCAACCAGTTTTCAGATTTCTGTGTGAATCTTGGTCACACAATTACTAACACATCCACAGTTTACACATTAGATAGCTGTATTTTAAATATAACTACATTTTCTGGAATTCTGAAATCCAAGCAGAAAACGCTGAAGCAGGGCAGCTGTGGCTGTGGAGGTAGCACACTCACCTTGGTGTGGGTTCAAGTCCCATTCCAGAGATTTGGACACAATCTGGTCCGACAGTGCAGCACTTTCTACATACTGCAGTGTCAAATGCTATCGTTTGACTGATGTTAAACTAAAGCCCTCTCTGCCCCGAGGTGCTCGAAAAAGATCCATGAAGGGCATAGATAGAAAAAACTTTTTCCCTTGGCTAAGGTGTCAATAACCAGGAGGCATAAATTTAAGGTAAGGAGCAGGAGGTTTAGAGGGGATTTGAGGAAAAGGTTTTTCCACCCAGAGGGTGATTGGAATCTGGAAGACACTGCCTGAAGGGGTGGTAGAGGCAGGAACCCTCACAATATTTAAGTGTTATTTAGCTGAGCACTTGAAACACCATAGCATACAAGGCTACAGGCCAAGTGCTGAAAATAGAGCATGGCTACCCAACCCAAACCCGACCGGGCCCGACGACCTGTTGGCTTTGGGTCGGGGTTGCTGTTCCAGGTCCAGCATTCGGGATCAGGTTGGGCCAGGTCAGGTCAGACTCAGTGACAGCCAGGACATCAAGGCAGGAAACACTCTGCAGTGAGTGATTCCATCCTCGGTGGAGCACAACCTCTAATATAATCAACGTTATTCCAGTGGTCGGGTCGGGTGCGGGAAAAAAAAATCAAAGGGCTCAATGGGCGGCACAGTGGTTAGCACCACAGCCTCACAGCTCCAGCGACCCGGGTTCAGTTCTGGGTACTGCCTGTGCGGAGTTTGCAAGTTCTCCCTGTGACCGCGTGGGTTTCCACCGGGTACTCCAGTTTCCTCCCACAGCCAAAGACTTGCAGGTTGATAGGTAAATTGGCCATTGTAAATTGCCCCTACTGTAGGTAGGTGGTAGGAGAATGGTGGGGATGTGGTAGGGAATATGGGATTAATGTAGGATTAGTATAAATGGGTGGTTGTTGGTCGGCACAGACTCAGTGGGCCGAAGGGCCTGGTTCAGTGCTGTATCTCGAAATAAATAAGTAAAAATAAAGTCGGGTTTCATTTGCAGACTTGAGCAGGCCTTTAGATTAGAATAGATAGGCTTGATGGCCGGCAGAGCCATGGTAGGCCGAAGGGTGTGTTTCTGTGCTCTATAATAATGACTTTATCCTTCAACTAGCATTAACAGATTCTCTGGTCATGATGACATTGCAGGACCCAGTTATAAAGGGCATTGGTGAGACCACATCTGGAGTACTTTGTGCAGTATTGGTCTCCTTATTTAAAGGAAGGTTGTAAATGCATTGGAACCAGTTCAGTGAACGTTTACTAGACTAATGCCTGGAATGGGCAGGTTGTCTTATGAGGAAAGGTTGGACAGGCTAGGCTCCTATCCACTGGATATTAGAAGAGCAAGAGGTGACCTAATTGAAACATAGATGATTGAAATGTCATGACAGGGTGGATGTGGAAAGGATGTTTCCACTTATGGGAGAATCTAGAACTTGGTCACCCATTTAGGACAGAGATGAGGAGAAATTTCCTCAGAGGGTAATGAGGCTCTGAAACTCTCTTCCTCAAACAGCAGTGGAAGTAGAGTCTTTGAATATTTTTTTAAGGCAGAGGTAGATAAATTCTAGATAAGCAAGGTGATGAAAGGGTATCAGGGTAGGCAGGAAAGTGGAGGCATCAGTTCAGACATGATCTTATTGAATAGCAGAATAGGCTTGAAGGGGCAAGTGGCTTACTCCTAATTTATATGTTCTCACTCTACAAATTAGTGTCCACATTTCCTATTAATGGCACGAAAAGTGGCTTCTGCTTTGGGATTGTCACATCATGCAAGTTAAAGTCATTACATAAATGCAAGTTTTTCCCCTTTTAGGATAGTGTCAATACTCAATTTTGTAATTTAGCATTTTACATTCTAAGCATCCATCTTGAACAATAGCATCCCACCACATGCAACTGCAGAATTACTCACTTCCATAGAGATTGAATTATATTTTATTGAAAAATCATACAGCCAATGACTACCAATTCTACACCATTATAAAATCTAGAACATAGTTCTTTGTGCCAATTTCAGATTGGTAACACTCCTGCACGGTGTGTGGGAAAATATTAAATCTAAGTTTCTGTGCAGTTGGAAGTTAAGTGTATTTTAAAAACACAATTGCTGGTGATTCATTGCCCCACTTTACCCTTGGCAACATGGCATGTCATTCTACCTACCAACCAATGTAACCTCTCCATTTCACTTTTGGATAGGTTCAGATGAGATGAAAACCTGAAAGAAAAGTGACACGATGCTACTCCAATATATGAGAAAGAATTGGACCAGCTCAAAAAGTGACAGGACTAGTTGAAGTATTTTGAACACTGCAAAACAAAAAAAAAAAGCAACACCCTTATGAAAATCTCCTATCCAACCATAGTTTATGCCCTGATCAAATCAGTGTACTGAAAGTGCTAGAGATTAATTAACAACTAAGCCAAGTGATTTGTTGCAACCAAAAAAGAGCTAATTATGTTGCTGCCTCTCTATGCGAACAATTTAACCTGGTTCTGAACCTTATATATGCTGAGGCTACAGATAACCTACTGTGTTCCAAGGAGTCAGTCTAGATTAACATTGTCCATTCTTACTCAGCTCCAGGACTGGATTACAATTTTATTATTGGGCAGAATACAAGTTGGCACATGTTGCAGAAGAATCAAGTCCTGAATTATAGCAACTGAACTTGTAACTTTAGAGCTCAGCAGCACTGAATTTACAGCACAGCATTGTAGAATTGAAACAACAGATGCTGGAAACAAGTCAGGCAACATCTGTGGAAAAAGACCTTTTGTCTGTAAGGTCTTATTCCAAGTGGATTCCAACTTGAATTCCACTTTTCATGATTCAGATACATAAGAATTTTTCTTATGAAAAAAAGTCCAACATCAACACTCCACAGATGCTAGATTTTTCTCTTTTGGATCAGTGTAATGGATATTTGACAGACCCATCTCACTTCCAGTAGGGAAAGTGAATTATAAATTGCTTGCATTGTCCTGATGGGATTCTCCAATTAATTAGATATGTTATTAGAGACTTCAGACACAAGATGTCATTTAAGGAAGGCAGTTATATAGAGGACAGAAAAACCTAGGAGTACAATTTAGTTAAAACAGCAAAGTCAAATCAAAGTCCAAATACTAAATCTAATACAAGTTTGACCCTTTGGACTAACTATTCACAGTATATAGTTACAGGCAGCATACATCTATTCTTGAACTTTATCCAACTCAAGCATCTCCTCTGACTGAGGGTGCTCAGTCAGTTGTGGGGCAAAAGGACCCACCATCCAGTTAAGGGGAGTGTTGTGAAGTACATAGTCCATCACCCCATCCATGGACTCCCGAATCTTCAGCATTTTCTCTCTGCTTTGTGCCAGGAGCTGCCCAGAGAGATCACCGAAGGAATGCACAGAGGAGAAAGAGGTGTGAATGGTCTCTGCTGTTTTGCGGATCTGTTGTACTTTGTCTTGAATGTGCTGAGGGAGGCCGTGCACATTTGAAACCACAGTCCGGCAGGTAGTCTGCAGTTGCTGGGTGAGACTGCGAGCCATGGTTAGGGTTTGGGATTCCAGCTGCTGCAAAACAAAGACAATTAGAACTTGGTCACTTGGGATGGTTTCAGAACCATCCAAGGAGTTTTGAACTTTGAGTAAAATGGTCACGTCACAGCACAGCACAAGATTTATATTGGATACAATACAATCTTGTATGGTGAAGTCACATTACAAAGTTGCCTAGTTAGATTACTGGCCTGTGCTGTTAGTGGAATGAGAACTGGAAGAAAAGCTGGTGTTCCAGCTCATGATCACCATCCAGTTATCTCTGCTGAAATAGGGAGGCTTTGGCTGACAAGAGGCAGGTAACAATCATGCTATACAAGTGGCAGGGAACAACCACCTCAAAAGATAAAGCTTGGCCATATCATTGATACATTCTCCTATAAAAAAAAAAATCAACAATGACTAAACGGGACCAGCCATAAGCACTCTGCTGTAAGAAGCCAAGATTGGCCCACCTCTACCATCAAAAAAGTAGAAGTGATTGGAGAATATGCAAATCAGGCAGCCAATAAAAGTCAATGTCTTCCAGGATCGATTAGCTAACTTTATGTACTTCCTGCCATTGGATTAATATCCATTCCCAGTAGATTGCAGCATTTTATCAAGCTTATTCTGGCAGAATGTCTGTTTTTGCTGGTTGAGGGGGGAGGCAAGAGTAATGTCAGGTGAACATCTCAAGTCTCATCATTCTGGAATTCCTAATCAACAAGGACTGCAGTGGTTCAGAAAACAGTCCACAACCACATCAAGGCATCCAAGGATTGTCAATAGTCTTGCCAGTTCCAGAATTTAAAATCACATTGTTCAGGCTCAGCTACAATGCCCTCCATTAGATCAAAGAGCCCACTGACTGGTTTGTCCAAGCACAAATGGCCACTTTGGGCTGGCTGAGACAAGAGTCAGTATCTTCAGGAGGGAAGAAATTGGAAGTTTAAAAAAAAAAAGTAATGCATTAGTCTAATATCCCATTCACAAAATCAGTGATACTAGTGACAGTATAACCCAATTATACTACTAGCATAGCAGGAGAAATATCTAAAAAAGTAAAAAGTTTTGCTACCATATTCCACTTCAGGAGAACACTTAGAGGGACTGAATACCTATCCATTAATGAGAGTCACAATGGCAGTTGTCAGTGTCACTTTGTCTGAGCTAGCCAGGTAGAATACAAATTTAAATTTTAATTGCTTTGCAGATTTATCTTATTAAACTGCAGGAAATAAGAAATGTAAATGTTGGCTATTTGAATAAAAATATGCCTGGGTTAGTTTCCCTTCCTTGGCAGTAACGCTCTGTTCAATAGCTGCATTCCCCCACCACCGCTCACTGAGCAGAGTTAAAAAAGAAATAAGTTTTTGCCTCTGGTTTTGGAGCCCCTTCCTCCACTTGACCTTCTGGTTGTTTCTTCAGCCAGTCAATCCAAGTCTGATGCAATTTCTCTTGAACATCATGCAGCTTCTGATTTGCTGAATCTACTCCTTTCTTCGCCAATTCAATCTGCAAAATATATATATAGTGGCTCATAAAATGCTGAAAATTGAACTCACCGAAGACCAGCAGCTCCTGGTACACAGTCTCTCCATAACCCACTTCAGCTTTAAAGTGCAAGTGATTCATTAAAATGCTTCAGCCAATATTTAAAAACTTAAATATTGAGCAGGATTTTCCTATGGGCTTCAGGACCAAATGGGAACCCCACCGCCCACAAGCCCACACTTGCTGGGAGCCAGACTTGGAGAGTTTTCCCCCCCCCCCCACCCCGAGGCAGCCTCAGTACTCATGGTCATATCGAGGATAGTGGCTGGGCTCCTGATGCTGCCAGCCCAATCACAGGACCAGCAGCCCCACTAAGACATGTGGGCACTGCTGAGGCAGGTTGAAGACAGAGGGTGCCTTAGAAAACAAACAAAAAAAAAAAAAAAGTGCAGAGGCATGAAATTGTACTGAAAATTCAGAGGGGCCAAGCAGGTAGGCCCCTTGGAACAGAGGGAACTTCTCCAGCAGCAGAATTTGGGCCATGGATGTGGCCATTGTTGTGGATAGGCCCCTCTGACTCCAATGGGACCCCCCCACCCCCACCCAACAGCCTTCCTCCATTGAGCTGGCAGCACCCCCCCCCCCCCCCCCCCCCATATAGTAGGGGGCTGCTCAGTCACCAGCAAAATACCAGTGAGCTTGAGAAAACCTCAAATTTTGGCCTTAAATTTGAATTGGCTATCTACTGAACAGAAGCTGGCTGGCAGCCATCCTGATGCAGCTCACTGACCCCACTCCCCTCACTGGCTGGGAAGATTTACCCTATTGTTAGTTAGAATTTGAGTGCAGCCCATTTAGAGGCAATCAGAAATAAAAAAAGAAGAGTAGGCTGGAAATAAATCAGGCCAGCCAGCATCTGCAGAGAAAAATGGAGTTCAATGTTTCTGGTTGACTAGAGCTGGAGAACACAAACTACATTCAGTGCAACATAAATATCCTACTGAGTTTGGAATGGATAGCTCAAATTCCTAGACAAAGCCTGGGCGTGTGTGTGTGTGGGGGGGGGGGGTGGGGAGTTCATAAATGGAATATTTAGTGGAGACAATATTCTGCTTTGAAATCTTTCATTGTTAATGAAAAATTAATTGATATCATGGAAAGATTCTAAAGCCCTATTAACTAGAGGTGTTAATTTAAAAAAAAAAAAAATCAGATTTAGGGACCCAAGTAATGCAAGGCATTCAACGACTAGAGGGTACCCACTTTAGAATGAGCTAATTTGACACATTTAAACAGAAGTTTAGGGCAAAGTTCACCTCAGGCAGAAAATTGAAGTTCTTTGATATATCAAGTCTATAGATTTGGAGCAACTAATATTGGTCTATACCAAATACAGATCTTGCCCATCACTGATTTAATGAAATAAAATGCTAGAACTTAGTGCCTTCAAATGTAGTAAATATCCCAAGGAATGTTAAAACTTACCTTTTTTGACCGAGATTAAGAGAATATCTTGCTGGGGACGGGCAGAGGAAAAAAAAAAGGATTTCAAAGCTTAGGGCTTAAGCTGAAGGCATGGCTGCCAAATGGTGAAGCAATTAGTTTTTGGACTGTAGAGCAGTGAATTTTTAAAAAACCTACACAAATGGATCTCTGAAGTGCTACTTGGTAGTCACTGCAGAAATTTGCAGCATCCTTCATTGAAGGCCTACATTGAATATTGATGAATTATTCCAAATGCAAGAGATAAAAATAGCTGCAGGTGGTCCCAAACCACTTGAACAGCAATTGAAGCACATGCCCCAGTCTGTGGTCAGGGCTTTGTTTGAGCTATTAGAGACTTTGAAAAATGATGTGAACAGCAACAGCGAGTCCTCACCAACTGTTCAGTGGTCAGAAACTTCTTGCATAATTATGGAGGCTAGTTTCAGTCTCAAACAGCAGAAAGTGATCCATGCATCAGTGCTAGTCCAAAAAGGAGCTAGGCTCCAGTTTTCTCTCACCAGTGCAGTGACATTGAGCAGAACACCAGAACAAAATGTTAGTGCCCCTTCCCTCCCACAAGAGGGGAGAAAAAAAAACAAAGGCTAGATTGTGAACAGTGACACCCAAGTGTAAAAAAAGTGTATTTTAGGTTTGTCTACCTTATGTAGAAAAATCAGTTATTTGTTTATTAAAAAGTTTACATCAAGAGAATCATCTGTCAGCACATTCCATGCCAGTAACTCGGGTGCTGTTATAAAAGAGCAAAATAATGCAGATGCTAGAAAAACTCATTAGGTCTGACAGCATGTGGAGGAGTTAATATTTCAGGTCAATGACTTTTCATTAGAACAGATTATTACACTTTTGTGAGGGACACAACATCTGCTCAAGAGTGGCCAGTGACACTGAATCAGAAAAATATCCAGTGCATATAAATAGCCTGCTCAAAAGGTGAATTGGGTTTGGATGTGAAAAATGTTTCTCATAAATCGAATCCTGCCCATTTCAAATAGTGGTTCAATGCTACTCAGCAGCATCTGGCAAGTGTGCATTCTTAGCAAATCTATTGTGTTGTGAAGCAGAGACAGGTTTTGACTATTTTGCCTGGCCTGCTGCATCTTGGATGTGGAGTGCTGATATGCACCCAAGCTACAGATCAAAGGATAGGCCAGAGCCAGAGGCGCAAGACATTGAATGGCAACAGGGCCATCAACTGGAGCACTTGTCGATCAACAATTCAGTGGCCAGTTTCTTACTATTGGCAGCCAAGTCCAATTTTAGACTAGGTTAGACAATTGTAATGTAAGTAAACCTTGGTTTAAAGTTGATAGATGGTCAGAGAGATAAAGCACTGAAACAGGCCCTTTGGCCAGAGTCTGTGCCAACCATCAACCACCCATTTATACCAATTCTACATTAATCCCATATTCCCTACCACATCCCCACCACCTACCTTAAGGGCAATTTACAATGACCAATTTACCGATCAACCAGCAAGTCTTTGGCTGTGGGAGAAAACCCACGCAGTCACAGGGAGAACTTGTAAACTCCGCACAGGCAGTACCCAGAACTGAACCCGGGTCACTGGAGCTGTGAGGCTGCATTGCTAACCACTGCACTGCCCAGTGAAGAAAGTCTATTGCAAACTTTATTCAACTGGCTAGTGAATTAAAATCACTGATTCAAAGCTGGTGTCAAATTGCAAGATGAGCACATTCCTGCCAGGTGGTGTACAGGAAGGATCCTTTCCTGAGCCTTAGTCAGCCATCATTTATTGGGCATGTAAAAAGGGGGAGCACAATGTCTGCTGATAGAAATGGTTGGTCATACTGAACTTGAGATATCTAGTGTAGTGTAGTGTAAAAACAAGAAAGCAAGTTTGCTCATCAAGATGTATTGGAGCTACACATCACTTGATTTGAGGGTGGATTCTTGGAGACAAGGAATAGAATACAGCCCATGTCCAAAAAGTCACCCAGCAACAGTGTTTATCCTTACCAGATCCATTGTTTTGTGAAGCTGAGCCATGATGTCTTGGCTGCTTTGCCTAGCCTTCTGCAACTTGGATGTGGAGTGCTGGTATGCTCTATGTCGAATCTTTGAAGACAACGATCCCAAGCGCACATAGTAACTCTGCTCGTGTGCTGGGGCCACTTCAAAGCCTTCAACAGAAGTGGCCAATTTAGCTGAAACAAGAGGGTTTACAATCAAGGCTATTAGTCTATACAGGCTTTACATGTTTGGTGATGCACATTACTGTTTAGATTTGAGTGCAAGGAAATTGATCAAGATTTTTAAATCAAACTGTTTGCATAAAATGGAATGTACTTAGTCAAACTTGCATTTAAATGACAACTTTAGAATAGTTTTAACTTCTAACTGAAGACAGATCAGTCGGTCCACTGTGGGAGCTGCTTAGCACTAATGCTTTCTCAAGCTTCCTATACAGGAGGATTGTGCTCCTGGCAACAAGTACATTGGGAAGTGTGAGGACTAGAGACAAAGCAAGCACTCGTTTTGGAGTAATAGGAAGTTCCCCTTCCAAGCATTCACAGTGGTGAAATGCAATTGTGACCTTTACAGAAGCCATTTTACTTTGGGATCGTTCAGCTATTAAACCTATTTGACTAAAACCATGGGAGGGGGAAAAGCAGGAAGTGAATTGTTAATGACACTAAATGCCAACAAGCAATTTGATGCTTTTAGTTTAAAAAGTTAGCAGTACCTATAAACAATATTCTGCACTTCTGAAGAAACTTCGTACTTCTCAAGAGCACAAGCCTGCAGAACCCATCTTTAAAATTCAGAGGGTGCACATGCTCAATGTTGATAGTAGAGAGCGATCACTGATATGTACAAGACCCAACTTGACCGCTCAGGTAAAATTAGGATTTTTAGGACCACTGAAACAGATACAAAAGCATCCTAGAAAAGTAGAGGTAGGAAAATATGTAATTTCTTACTTACCCAGTTCCTCCTCAGTCATAGGAAGATAATGATCAACCAGCTCTTCAGATTTATTGAGTGCACTGTCCACACCAGTAGTCACCATCTGGCCTACTCTGGATGAAACGACAGTGTTAACTCCTTCAACCATCACAGTCTTGGTCTTTTCAATGCCACCATGGACTGCCCCCTTGGCCATGTCCACTACACCAGTCACGGTATTTTTAGCTCCGGTCACAGTGTTGGAGACTGCATCTTTGGCTCCTGTTATTGTGGATGAAACCAGCTCTCTGGTATCAGCAACAACCTGCATTAAAAAAAAAAATTAATACATAAACTCTGCACTAGTGTGACCAGTCTTTGAAGAGTCTGCAAACATTCAGTTCTAGATGAAAATTCAGGTTTTCATTGTCCAGCTCCCTAATCCACACAGAGGGCAATTTCACAAGTGTGCGCAGTTGTAACTGGTGAAGTTTGTTTTATTTCGTAGGATGTGGGCACTGAATGACAACATTTGTTGCCCATTCAAATTGTCCTGAAGGTGGTGAGCTGCCATCTTGAACTGTTGCAGTCCATCTGGTGCAGATACAGATTTTGATCTAGTGAGTGAAGAAAGAGATATATTTCCAAGTCAGGATGGTGTGTGACTTGGAGGGGAACTTGCAGATGGTCGTGTTCTCACACATCAGCTGCCCTTGTCCTTTAGGTGGAAGAGGTAGTAGGTTTAGAAAGTGTTGAAGGAGGCATGGCGAGTTCCTGCAATGTATCTGGTCTATGGAACACACTGCTGCCATGATGTGGTGGTGGAATGAGGGACTGTTTAAGGTGGTGGATGGGGTGCCGATCAAGCAGACTGCTTTGTCCTGGACGATGTTGCACTTTGTTGTTGGCACCGCACTCCTCCAGGCAAGTGGAGAGTATTCATCACACTCTTGACGTGCGCTTTGTAAATGGAGGACAGGCTTTGGGGAGTCAGGAGGTGGGTTACTTGCCATAGAATTCCCAGCCTCCGACTTACTCTGGATGGATTTGTGCAATTAGAGGTCTTACACACACATGAACTTAGTGAAAGTCATTCATTTATTCCTAGTCAAATATTTTAATTTGTACAGAATAAACCAATTTCTGGGACATTTGACCATAGCAACTAATAGACTACATGAAATTGGCAATGGGCACATGGAAATTAAAAGGCAGGGCTTTAATATACCTTGGTAGAGAGTCATACAAAATATGGACATTACACTTAGTAGTCAGGCATCTTAGCATTCACAAGTTGAGACGCCATCCAAGCAGATATTTCAAGTGGAAATAGAACTTCAAAGTTCTTTGTTTCACCAAGCACGATAGTAAAAAAAAAAAAAAAGAGTTCAGTGGATTGGAGGTTCCTATAACCATGGTACACAATCCACCTGCAGGGTCATTTTGTAGATGATTTCCTTACCTGGGGTGTGGTCTGTTGGAGAATTGGAAGCTTCTCTTCCAGTTTATTCAAGCCTATACAGGCATATTCGTTAGCTGCTGAAACTGAGTACAGAAGAACTTTTGCTTAGAGACAAACAAATCTAAAATGCCCACATTGAGCCAGATGATTCATCTGGCTGATTCTAGATTTAACTTAAGCTACCAAATAAGTGTTATTGAAGGACTGAACCTGGGAGTCTGTCCTTATTTTACATATTAGTTTTAAAATATAAAACAAAATCATGGTCATGAACTGTTACTTTGTTGGATAGTATATGTACATTTTAATACTGTACTGACCCATACAATAGTAAATACCCACAATTACAGCAATGACTCCAGTGCTGTTGCTTTGGTGCATGTCACACTATTCAAATATGGCTGCAATGACAGATACAAAGCAGTAGCCAAACTAGAGAGTGTGTCCGGGCTGCAATTTTATTCCCAAGTGCACCACAGCCAAGAGCTACACGACAATTTTCTGTTGAGCTTGGATAGCTTTGAAAGTGCACAAGATACCTTTGAATGTTAATCTAGTTGCAATGGTTTCTCTTCCTACTCGCACCATTATCTCAGGTTCTATCCTTGGCCCCATTTCTCACCTACATGCTGCCCCTTAGGTGACATCATCCAAACAAATGTGTTCATGTGTACAATGATGCCACCCAGCTCTATTTCACCACCACAACTTCTCCACTGTTGCTAAATTATTAGACTGCTTACTTAACTTCCAGTACTGGATGAACAGAATTTTTCCAATTAAATATTGGAAGGACTAAAGCTATTGGCTTGGTCCCTATTCTAAACTCTGTTCCCTAGCTACTGACTCCAATCTTCCTCCTTACAACAGTTTGAGATTAAACCAGTCTGTTCGCAACCTTGGTGTCACATTTGACCCAGAGATGTTCTTCTGACCTCATGTTCATGCCATCACAAAGACCACCTATAACATCACCCAATTTCACCCGTATCTCAGCTCATACGCTGCTGAACCCTCATGCACACCTTTGTTACCTCTAGACTTGACTGTTGCAATGTACTCCTGGCTGGTCTCCAACCTTCTACCCTCCAAAATTCTGCTGTCAGTGTCTTAACTCAAACCAAGTCCCATTCCCCTATCACCCCTGTGCTCACTGACCTACACTAGCATCCAGTCAAGCAACATCTTGATTTTAAAATTCTAATACCAGTTTTCAAATCCCTCCGTGGCCTCACCCAATACACAAATCTGGTGATCTGCACCTTCCACAGAACCCTCAACCAAAATAATTATTGCTTCATTAAAAAAATAGAAAAAAAAAAAGTTAAGTGAAGTGTTTACTGGAGCAGTAGACAACATGACAAGTGACTTAAGTATTCTTGGCAGAAAAACAAAAGTAGTTACTTGTAATATAGCAAAGCTATACAAAGTCCCAACAGTGACTAAATCTGTGCTGTTAGTTTAGGGATAACTATGAGACAAGAGAACTCCCTGTTCTTTTACAGAAACAAAAAGCATCTTTTACAGCCACCTGAGTTTGGGGGTAGTCAGGGGTGCAGCCTGAGTCCTTAGGTTTTGATGTTTCATCTGAAACAGTGACAATCCTGACTACTTCATAAGTCAGGGACTTCCAGAAGGGCAGATAGAAATAAAAGTTTAAAATTACTTCAGGGCACAGATAGACTTTAGACCTCAGTCGGGTGGAATTCACACTTGAATGCTTATTCTTTTACTTGGGTAGAGCCATGCAATTGTTAGAAATTTCTAACAATCATATTAGGCAACTATTTGTTTTTAAAATCTCTAAACCAGGTATTGAATCACTTAATACGAGAATATAATTTGCATTTGAGAGAATTTTCTCAAATTATTGCTGGGTACCAAGCTTAACTTTTCATCAGCCCAATAAACAGGCTTGAACAAGCTATTATTTCCAATATGTCCAGGGGGTCCTAAAGCAGCATATCCAATTATCTTACTCAATGTACAGTTACTGTTAAGGCAAAGTTTAGCCTTTAAATCCAAATAAGCTGAAGGATACTCCAATCTTACTTTGAGGCTCCAGTTTGTCTATAATTGGTTTGGCACCACTGACAGCCACAGCAGAGATGGTCTTCACTCCCTGCTCAGCAACATCACAAACAGATTTCACATATGGGTGGTTCTCCTTGGTGCTGTTGTATACAGCTGATACCATGTCATAGGCTGAGCTCACAAGAGGCAGGCTAGTCACCCTGTTCACCACATTCTGAAACACAAAATCATGGAATTACCCGATCATTGCACAGTAATTCATTTCAATGACTCAAGGGACAGAGAGAGCACCCCTCTGTGCAGTTCCATTGAGAACAGTTGGATTTTTATAGCAATCAAGTGTAGGGAAATACTTATGCCACAAGATTGAGCAACCATCCTAAATATGTGTATGCAAGGATTGTTTTACATTAATTTGTATATTTAGCATGGGGATCTCAACTTAAGGGGTAGAGAAAGTTGAGTTTCCAGTGGAATAACTTTACAGCACAGTTGTAGATCAAAAGTAGCCAGTAATATATAGTAACCACTTGGATATTGATCTTATTTCTTGGTAGACCAGGCAATAGAAATTACAACATGGACATAGGCCATTCAGTCCAACTAGTCTAGGCCTTAGACCACACCTTGATCCACATGTCTATTTAGAAGCATTTAAGATCCTTATAAACAATATCCTTTGTAAATGCAATGTTTTGGCCTCAACGGAATAAACATAGCACTAAATAAAGAGGACAAACAACATCTGCAAGTCTTTGGGAATAGGGAAAGTGTCAAGTGCTTCGGTGAAGAGAAAAGGAGGGGGAAGAAAGAGGGCCCGTTTGGAATGAACGCTAGATTCTAAATTTGCAGCTTCTACCCTTAATTTTAACCGTTTTCTGGTTGCACTAGATGGTCTTTTAGCTACACTCGAATGGTATAGCTTTATAATCCAAGTCAATGAAAGTTAGTTTATTGCAAAATAGGTCAAATGTCACAACAGCGAATGCTTTGAGTCAGTAAGTGAGTTACATTTTCAACTGGAGCAGAAAGCAGTTCCGGGACTGCTGATCCCCAACTCGTGCTAATGAATCATTATCTTACTCAAGAAGATTTCTCCAGTCACCCTTAGTTAACCGTCTACAGGTTACTAGGTCAAAGTTAGAAATACAGACACACTTTCTTCCACAGCTAGTGGGTAAAGTACCTGTTCTCCGCTCTCCTGGTGCTCAGTTAGGTTGGAGACTTCAACGTTTTCGGCCACTTCTGACGCCATGACAAATCGGAAAAGTCTGGTGGAGATAAATTGGGATTAAGTCAGCTATCCGGTAACTGCCGAGAGTGGGATAGTGCCGGGGGGAAAAAAATCACTTTTAACTTAGTGAAGATAGCGACTGGGGTAGAATCAGAAAACTTTTACATTAACGAATTTATTAACTCAAGTTGGGTGGAATCCCATCAAAAGTTTAAAAGTCTGCCTGTGACAAAATACACCAGAAATGAAGGTTCTTATAACAGTAAAAGTTACTTTGAACACTCTCGAACAAAATCGCAAGTGAAACCTACAAAACAAAATAATTAAAACTTTTGGAAACAGGCAAAAAGTTTCTAAACTTACCAACTTGTCTCAGTAACTTACACTACTCTTCACGCCCTCTACAACTGAGTTCCTGCTCCGGGGCAATGGATTTAAAACCCTTTAATAACATTATCTGGGTGCGGCACACTAACTGATTGACAAAGGATCTAAGCAATCAATATTGAAAGAATGAAATTGAATGAGACACGGACCAATCAAGGACTTCAGAGGCGGAGTATGGTTCATGTCAATCATGTCAAGGGTTGAACCGAGACTCAATTTGACAAGACTGCGGGGGAGTGACTTCATGTTACCCGGGAAGAG
Organism: Heterodontus francisci; assembly: GCF_036365525.1. Lineage (NCBI taxonomy): Eukaryota > Metazoa > Chordata > Chondrichthyes > Heterodontiformes > Heterodontidae > Heterodontus > Heterodontus francisci. The sequence goes on along the minus strand of NC_090406.1, from coordinate 36,491,913 downwards.
TTTGATAGATGAGAAAGGTACACAAAAGACTGCAGTGTAACAAAGCAGTAATACTTTTATCAGCTAACCTCAGAACAAGTACACAGTCACAAGATAATTATAGAGGAGGAAGACCATTTGACTCATCTTAGTTCACCCATTGAGTTTCCCCTTGTTTCCCCGTTGCATGATCCAATTGGATCTGGAATGATTCCAGGGTATTTGGCTGCAGTGGGAGTCTGTTGACCACTCTGAATGAAGAACTTTCATATTCCGAAGAAGGGTCACTGACCCGAAACGTTAACTCTGCTTCTCTTTCCACAGATGCCGCCAGACCTGCTGAGTGATTCCAGCATTTCTTGTTTTTGTTTCAGATTTCCAGCATCCGCAGTATTTTGCTTTTATTTCATATTTTAGTCCTTTTTGCTTTTTAACTACCTAAATGCAAAATACTGCAGATGCTGGAAATCTGAAACAAGAACACAAAATGCTGGAAACACAGAGGCAGCATTTGTGAATGGAATAAACTAGTTGTTTTAAGACTGTGAACTCTTGTCAGAACTAGAAAATTTTACAAATAAATAGTATTTTAAAAAGGAACAGAACAAGGGGAAGGGAATGGGGAAAATACACACACGTGAAAAATGATAGAATGACCTATAAAATACTTGTGGAAAACAGGAGATGGTTGAACATAAAAGACATAGAGAGTGTGTGAACAGCTATAAGAATGGGGGAAATAGAGTGTAGGATATGGGATACTGTAGGAAAGAGGAGTTGCGGTAGATCAGCCATGATCTTATTGAATGGTGGCGTAGGTTCGAGGGGCCATATGGCCTACTTCTGTTCCTATTTCTTATGCGATTAATAGGCAGGTGAAAGGGAAGTGTGAAAAACTGGTAAAGCAGAACAGGATTCAGCGGCACAGAAAAGTCAATCTAGAAAAGTGACAAAAGCTGACAGACCAAAAACAGCTTATGACTTGTGGAAACATGGAGTCTGACTAAAAATGCAATGGGACCCAGACTTGTAGGTATAGGTATACCAATAGTTATTGATGATAAAAAATTGTACCTTAGAAGTTGCAGTTTATCATATTGATGGATTTAGAATTGGAAATGTGAATGCTGATGGGGTAACATTTATCTTCTGTGGGGACCTGGTGGCATCTTCATGAAATTGTGATTTTTCAGATTTTATTTGGTGAATTTTGGAGCCGATAGTAACTCGACCTTTCAAGGTAAATACAATTTCTCCTGGAATGGTTGCAGATATGTTGAAAGTGAACTAAAGTGTAGGGACCTCAGGTCCAACTTTACAGGGTCCAGTAAATCTAACCCTAGATATGTCATCTTAATTTGTAAACTGCTATCTTAGAACAGATATGTGTAAATATGAGCTATAATGCATTCTTCATACAGAAAAATGGTTCACTATTGCATGTGCTCCTATCCCTCATCATGATTGTGATTTCACGATTGACAGAAATGCTGAATTAACTGTGTTATGACCAGGTGAGAAAGGGGTCTAGGGTTCCCTTTCAGCCTACACCTGGTCTTACTGTAACAGGGTTTAATTTTAAACACGCCTTTTTTTTTTAGCTCCCCCTTAGTGAATCTTTGTTCACTAACTTCCAATTATAAGGCAACAAAACTAACCAAACAGGTTTTTGTAGGTTTAAAGATAAAAGGTTGAACTTTATTAAACTTCAACTCTAATTTGGTTAACGCCTACGGATACATGACGCATCCACACTAGCATGCGTACACGATACACACATGCAGATAGAGACAGAAAAGAGCAGAAGAAATAAAGTGGAAAAGTTTGAGGCAATATCTAAAGATGGTTTTGGTTACTGTTCTTTGAGCTTGCTGTAGAGTCCTTGATTGTAGGTAGGTCTTGGGACCCAGTATTCTTCTTAAACCTTGTTCGATGTAGGAGACTTTTCCCTCTTGAAGTTCATGTGTCCTCAGCGGGTCCAGAGGCTTGTGAGAAAGAGATGGGAGCAGACAGGAGAGGTCTTCTCACTCCAGGAGCAAACAGTCTTTCTAGTTCAAACTCTTTGTACAATTCAGAAAAACCCAGGTTGCCAGGCAGGTTAATCATGTGACTAGCTGGTCTGGCCACATCTGTTTGTGGATTCTCTTGTCTTAGCTGACCCTGGAATATCTCTTCTTACACAAAATATCTGGTGCCCAAAGTCCATTGTGGGTTAAATTGAAGCAAGGAATAGCTCTTTTGTCCCTCCAAGCACTGTCTGTTAGTATGCAAAAATGAATTTCCAGCCAACTGTCAGGTGATTTTTTTTAAACCAGTAACAGTTTAAAATCAATGTTTATATGACAAAATTAATGTGCATCATTTTTGGCAGGTGGGGGCCTGCATAACAACTGTTTAAAAAAAAACTAATTTTTTCAGTAGCTTCAGAAGGGATAAGGGTGAACCAGAATTATTGAAACAAAATCTTAGAACTGAATTTTCATGTAGGGTCACACCCAAATTTTCATATGTTTTTACTTCTCAGATTCTGGTCAGCCTGCTATAATTTCAAACATTTAACAATTTAACACAAAATTAGAAATTGCTGTAGATAATAGGAATAGCTGTCTGCTATTCGAACAGAGGGGTTAGTTAACCTGTTTAAATTTATTAGGTTAATCCCCTGTTAACATAGCCAATAAAGGAAGGTCAGTAGAAAGTGTTAAGCATTCATCTATTATCACCGCAGTAATTTTGGCCTTGTTGCAGATGTGCACCCAAAATTGCTTTGTATTGATGTGCATGACAATATCAGTTATGAAGTGCATCATGAGCAGAACCGTTAATAGAAACAATAGCCCTGATATTAATCTGAAGGCTAGCTTCTGAGAAGAATGGAAAAGAGATACTAAATGGTTTGAGGACTGAATCGAATTCATTTAAGTTGGGGGACAGAGGGGGAGCTGTTGCGTTATTGGAAGTTTTTTTAATGGAGCTCCGAACAGTGAGAAAGAAACCGATGTGCAAATTTGTCAATAAATTTCAAAAAAGTGTGCAACAAAAATAAAGAGTACTATTAGGATACTTTAATTACCCTGATACAGACTGGGAAAAAATGGTGCTGAGATTAGGGAAAGAGGAAATTCTGATGTGTACAGAAGAACCTTCTCTCAATCAATATGTCTCCAGTCCAAACAAGGAAGGATCTGGTCCTGGGAAATGAAGTAGGGAAATTGGAGTGTGTTAGAAAATGGATGTGTTGCAGTAGGAAATCATTTAGCAACAACAACCATAACATAATTCAGTTTAAAATAATTATGGAAAGAGACCAGAAAATATTGTAGGTAAAAATGCTCAACTGGGGGAAAAGCTAATTTCAGTGATTTAAGAAGGGACCGTTAGGTATTATTGGAAATGATGATTGCAGGGTGAAGCAATAACAAAGTAATAAAGGGCATTCAGGGAAGAGAGAGTTCAGATGTAAACTAGGCATATCCCTTTGAAGAGAACATTTTAAGAGTATCCAAAACTAATGTGTCCTGGATGACAAAGGAAAGAAGATTTCAAATAAAACAAAAAAAGGAGGCTTATGACAAAAGTCAGGAGGAAGATTCAGTTGACAACCAGGATTATTACAGAAAGTACAGGAGCGCATTGAAAAGGTTAATAGGGGAGGCAAAGAGAGATTATGAGAAAAGATCAGGAAACATTAAATTGAACAGCCAAGAATTTAATAAACAGATAAAGTATAAGTGGCTAGCTCAGGAAAAAGTTGGGCCTATTAAGGACCCAGAGGGAAATCTTCATGTAGGGACATTACTAAAGTATTAAATGAGTGCTTTGCACAAAGAAAGCTGATGATGTGAAGGTTACACTGAATGAGGAGAGGGAAGTTATGGACAGGATAATAATAGATAGAGAAAATGTGCTAAAAAGATTTAGTATTATTGAAATTTGGTGAGTCCCCTGGTCTGTATAGGTCTGCATCCTAGGCAGCTGAAAGAAGCAAAAGTAGTGGCATTGGTCACAATCTTTCAACCCACATTAGATACAGGAGCAGTGCCAGAGGACTGGAGGGTTGCTAATGTTATTCCACTATTCAAGAAAGGCGAGAGGGATAAACCAGGAAACTACAGGCCAATCAGCCTGACATTGGTGGTGGGGAAGTTAGTGGAAACCATTAACAGCGACAAAATAAACTTTCATTTGCAAAGATGTAGGTTAATCAAGGAGAGCCAATGTAGATTTGTTGAAGGAAAATCATGTCTGACTACTTTGATTGAATTCTTTGTGAACAGAGAAGGTTGACCAAGGTAGTGTAGTAAATGTATATATGGACTTTTGGGAAGACATTCAACAAAATACAGGAGATTCATTAAGAAAATGGAAGACAATGGAATTAAGGGGAAAGTAGCAGTATCGGTATGAAATTAGCTCAGTGACAAGTGGTGAATGGATGTTTTCCAGACATCGGCGTTCCCCAAGGGTCAATCTTTGGTCCGTTACTCTTTCAATTTTTATAAACTAACTACACTCGGGTCAAGGGAGCAGTATTATTAAGTTTCCTGATGACGTGGATCTGGACAAAGTAGTAGATAGTGATGAGGATAGTTATAGACTTCAGGATGATATAGGCAGGATGTTTTTGTTTAATTCCTTTCATGGGATGTGGGCATCGCTGGCAGGCCAGCATTTATTGCCCATCCCTAATTGCCCTTGAACTGAGTGGCTTGCTAGACCATTTTAGAGGGCAGTCAAGAGTCAACCACATTGCTGTGGGTCAGGAGTCACATGTAGGCCAGACCAGGTAAGATGGCAGATTTCCTTCCTTAAAAGGACATTAGTGAACCAGGGCAGCACAGTGGTTAGCACCGCAGCCTCAACTCCAGCGACCCGGTTCTGGGTACTGCCTGTACGGACTTTGCAAGTTCTCCCTGTGACCGTGTGGGTTTCCGTCGGGTGCTCTGATTTCCTCCCACAGCCAAAGACTTGCAGGGTGATAGGTAAATTGGCTATTGTAAATTGCCCCTAGTGTAGGTAGGTGGTAGGAAAATGGTGGGGGTGTGGTAGGGAATATGGGATTAACGTAGGATTAGTATAAATGGGTGGTTATTGATTGACACAGACTCGGTGGGCCGAAGGGCCTGTTTCAGTGCTGTATGACTATGGTTTTTTAAACAAATCGACATGGCATCATTACTGAGACTAGCTTTCAATTTCAGATGTTTTTTCATTAATAAATTGAATTTAAATTCCACCAGCTGCCGTGGTAGAATTTGAACCCATGTCCCCAGGGTATTAGCCTGAGCCTCTGAATGACTAGCACAGTGACATTACCACTGTGCCACCATCTCCCATGGTGAAATGGACAGAAGCACGACCAATGGAACTTGAAGCACAGGACTATGACTTTGCATGGACTAATATGAAAATATAGTATACTATAAATGGCACAATTTTGAAAAGTGTAGATGGTCAGAGGGACCTTTGTGTCGATATACACAAATCCTTAAAGGTGGCATGGGTAAGTTGATAAGCTGGTTGAAAAAGAGTCACATGGGTTACTTGGGTTTATAATAGAAAAATAGAACATAAAAGCAAAGACATCATGCTCGAACGTATTGAATCACTGGTTAAATCTCAGCTGGAGCAGTGACAATTCTGCACACCACACTTCAGGGAAGATGTAAAGGCCTTAGAAAGGGTACAGAGAAGGTTTACCAGGACATTACCAGAATTAAGGATCTTTCATTATCAGGAGAGGTTGGAAAAGTTAGAACTGTTCTCCTTGAAAAGGAGAATGTTAAGAGGTGACCTAATAGAGGTTTACAAGATGATGAGATGTTTTGATAGATTAGATAGAAAAACTATTCCCTGTGGCAAGTGGACCAATAACTATAGGTCATAGATTTAGATCTCGAGGGGAAATGCAGAAAAAAAATTTCCCTCGGAGTTGTCAGGATCTACCTGAAAAGGTGGTGGAAACAGATTCCGTAAAAAATTTTTAAAGGGAGTTGGGCAGATACTTGAAGATGAGGAACTTACAGGGTTACAGACAAAAAAAAGAGAGGATGTGGAACACACACAATTTCTCTTTCAAAAAGCCAGTACAGACACAATGGGATGAATGACTCCTTTCTATACTGTAATTTCCCAAGACTCTGACATGATTTCATCTGTATTTAAAGGGACAGCCCACAAATAGAAATTAGATGTGTACTGGATGGATGTTGAATATTACAACAGTTCGAATGTATTATATTGGCTGTAAAGCACTTTGGGACATCCTGAGGTCATGAAAGGCAATATAAAAATACAATTTCTTTCTTCCTGTATATCAAGAGCAGCACTCAGACGCAATGATGCCTCTCTGGAATTACTGCTGAGCACAGTCAGGAGCAGGAAGACACAATTTTCTTGAGCAATGGGAGGAGGAAAGCTGCTGCTTGGTAATTGAAGGTAGCTGAGGTGAGCTGTAGGAGCATTGTGCCCAGGTCATGGATGCAATGTAGAAAGTGGTTTAATGACCTAAGCAGTCAGGAAAAGTGAGTACATTTGCAAATTCAACTACATCCTGCCCACCCCCTTTCACCATTTCTTCCTAAGTGTTCTCCATCACATCACTCCTCGCACCCACTCAACATTAAGCAGTACCCAGCCTTCAATTTCTGTGCATTTCGTCACCTCCACATTTATCCACTCAGCCAAATCCCTTATACAATGTGATTCTTATGTCTTAGTTACTCTCACCAAATACATTGCATCTATTGGGTGAATGCATTGCTTTTTCCTCACTTGCAGGTCTGTGTTCTTGCAGAAGAGAGTGCAAAGATGGACAGGACTGGAAGTATGTTGTCACAAATAGTGCAGCTCAGACAGGAGAACGCCCTGGAGATAAGTAACATATCTGCATCCCTTTCAGTCAGAGCTGGAGAGATAGGGTGCTCGTAGGTAGCTGGTGACAGAAATACAAATATCTGACACATAGTTCAGTCATTAATGAAGTCACCCATGAGAAGACTGAGTATGGTGATTGTCAAGATTGTGACTTTGCCATGAGAGGGCCTTTAAGCATATACCCCTAACCAAGCTGTTCCAGTGCAGCTACAACACTGGCTTCTACTCAACAATGTGGAAAATTGCCCAGGAATGTCCTGTCCACAAAGCAGGACAAATACAATCTGGCCAATTACCATCACATCAGTCTATTCTTGATAATCAGTAAAGTGATGGAATGTGTCAGACAGTACTATCAAGAGGCACTTACTCAGCAATAACCCGCTGATCGATGTCCAGTTTGGGTTCTGCCAGGGCCACATTGCTCCAGACCTTATTACAACTTTTATCCAAACCTGGACAACAGAGCTGAATTCCAAAGGTGAGATGAGTGTGACTGCCGTAAACATCAAGACAGCATTTGACAGTGTGGCATCAAGGAACTCTAGAGTGATGTCAGTGGGAATCAGGGGGAAACTCTCCATTGGTTAGAGTCATACCTAGCACAAAGGAAGATTGTTGCGGTTGTTGGAGGCCAAATATCTAAAGTCCAGGACTTCGCTGCAGGAATTCCTCAGGGTAGCAAGCTTGTCCCAGCCATCTTCAGCTACTTCGTCAATGGCCTTCTGTTCATCATAAAATCAGAAGTGGGGATGCTTGCAGTATTCAGTACCATTCACGACTCCTCAGATACTGAAGCAGTCTGTCAGTGTGCAGCAAGTCCACACCTGGATGGTGTCCAGATCTTAAGTGGCAAGTAACATTCGCGCCACACATGTGCCAGGCAATGACCACCTCCAACCACAGAGAATCTAACAATCACCCTTTGACATTCAATAGCATTACCTTCACTGACTCCCCCACCATCAATATGCTGGGAGTTACCATTGACAAGAAACTTAACTCGATCAGCCATATAATACTATGGCTACAAGAGTAGTTCAAAGGCTGGGAACTCTGGTGAGTAACCCACCTCCTGCCTCCCCAAGCCTATCCACCATCTACAAGGTACAAGCCAAGAGTGTGATGGAATACTTTCTATTTGCCTGGATGAGTGTAGCTCCAACACTCAAGTGCAACACCATCCAGGACAAAGCAGTCTGCTTGATCAGCACCCCATCCACAACCAGCACATAGTAGCAATAGTGTGTACCATATACAAGATGTACTGCAGCAACTCACCAAGACTGCTTCAACAGCTCCTTTCAAACCAACCAGTGACCTCTACCACCAGGGCAGATGTGTGGGAATACCACACAAAATTCCTTCCAAGCCACACATCATCCTGACCTGGAAATATATTGCTGTTCCTTCACTGTTGCTGGGTTAGAAACCTGGAACTCTAACAGCACAGTGGGTGCACCTGCACCAGATGGACTGTAACGGTCCAAGAAGGTGGCTCACCACCATCTTCAGGAGCAACTGGGGATGGGTAACAAATGCTGGCCTTACCAGTGATGCTCACATCCCATGGAAGAACAAAAAAAAAAAATCTTACAGGCTATCCAAGAGGGTGATTTGTCATAGGACCTTGTTCCTTTTGAAGGTGCATTGCACTATTGCTGACTAAATTTTCTTTGCAACAATCCATTTTTACACATGGTTGATGTATGATTGCACATTTTATTAAATATTCACGCCATTAAACCATAAAATAAAGGAGGTACCTAATAAGTCAGCAATGCTCAAAATAGAAAAATCATCTGGTCTGGATGGGTTGCATCCTAAGTTGCTGAGGAAATTAGATATAGGAGTGTCAGAAGGCCAAGGATTGCAAGTGTTACACCCCTATTCAACATGGGGGTGAGATAAACCTGGTAATTAGATGCTAGTCACCCGAACATTGAGGGTGGGAAACATTGAGACATTAATCCTGGACAAAAAGTTAATTGGCACTTGGAATTTGAAGGCAAATAGTGTTTGACTAACTTAATTGAGTTCTTTGATGAAGTAATGGAAAGGGTTGAGAAGAGTAATGCATTTGGTGTACATATGGACTTTCAAAAGGCAGATAAAGTATCAGATGATACACACATTAGCAAAATTGAAGACCATGGAAGTGGCTGTAGGGACATGACATTGGCTAAGGGACACAAAGCAGTGTAGTGGTGAATGGTTATTTTCAAATTAGAGGGATGTGTGCAGCAGCAACCCCTAGGGCTTGGGGTTAGGACACCAGCTTTTAAAAAAAATTAAAATGACAGACTGGGGTATACAGGGCATAATTTCAAAATTTGCCGATGACAACTCAAATGTAAACAATGAGGGTTGTAACCATCTTCAGGAGAGCAGACTGGTGAAATAGACAGACGCATGGGAGATGAAATTTAACAAAAATGTGAAGCTATTCATTTTCATAGGACGAAAAGAGGAGAATCTAAAATAAATGGTATATCTTTTAAAGGAGTGTAGGAACAAAGACTTAGGGATGTACATACAGGACAAGCTGAGAAGCTATTAAAAATGCATACTGAATCCTAGTCTTTGGAAATAGAGGCATAGAGTACAAAAGCAAGGAAATATGCACGCACACAGACAGATTAGGCACCATCTGGACATGTGGCATTTTGGGTACCACACTTTAGGAGAGGACACAGAAGAGATTGACCAGAATAGTACCACAGATGAGAGACTTTAGTTCCATGGAAAGATTGGAGAAGCTAGGGTTATTCTCCATAGAGCAGGAGAGTTAATAATTTTTTTGGTAACAGATTTGATAGTTTATTTCTTTCCAGAAAGGGATCTGGAATCAGAACACATTTAAAAAGGATGGTCCAAAAAAAAAAGTAGGAGAAATCAGGGGGCAGGGGAAAGAATAAAAGCAGGGTTGTCCAACCTTTTGGATTGGTGTGGGGGGGGGGGGGGGGGGGGGGGTGGAAAGTTACAATTTTTGTCTTACTTGGGAGGGGAAGAAAGCAGAGATAATTTGGAAAGATAAAAGCATTAAAAAAATGTTGCTATTAAAATCAAAACTCTATTTGTGAAGTTTTAAAGATTAAAAGATTAATTTATTGACTTACTTTCTCATTATGTTGGACACTGATTGAGAGAGAGATAGCTGGCATCTTTTTGCTTGCTGAAAGTAGTCAATGTCTACCCCCACACTTCTTGTAGCGATATTGAGTATTCCAGATAGATGGCAGGAATAAGCGTGATTCCCCCAATATCTTCCCCGCTGCCCCCCCTTTGCCACCAGTCATAGGGAACACTTAAACAGTAGCTTTGTGGTTGGTCAGTTTGTTTAAAACTAATCACACTGATGGAATATACTGTCTGAAGAAAAAGGCACACAATTCTGAAGGGTCACTGACCCCAAAACATTAACTCTGCTTCTCTTTCCACATATGCTGCCAGACCTGAATATTTCCAGTATTTCTTGTTTTTAAACTTTAGGAAATTGAACAAGTGAGTGGGGGAAGTCAGATTTTTTATTAAATCAGAGTATTACACATCAAGCTGCACCCTGGGTCAATATGATTTTTTTTTTTTTATAAACCCAGCTATTAGGAGAGGGGCTTGGAATAAACTATTGCTGGCATTCTATTCCAGATGGTATAAAGGAAGAAAGGTAGATCAGTATGCTAAAAGTTGGGTCACCCTAAAGAGCAAAGACTGGAAATTATGAAACTCGTATTTGATTTGCTCCATTGAGAGCTGGTGGGGCTTTGGTGAAGCCAATGTGCAGCAGCTGTTTCTGCACCAAAAGGATTAGTGTTAACTGAAGTGATTACAAGAATATTGGAGACATACAATTTCTAAGACTCAAGCCCTTGCAGGAGGAGAACAGGTTCTGCTCTTGGAAGTTTTTTTTAAAAAAAGCATAGACTGCTGCAAATAAGTCTTGTGAATAAAAAAAAAGTGTCCAATATCCTAGTTAGAGTCATGCATTTAGGGGTTATGAGAGAGGCGGAGTAATTTAGGTAACATTTCATTTGTTTTGGATGCATTTGTTTATTACAATTAGTGAAAATTGCACTACAGAGAAGTATCAAGTCAGCATCTTCTAGTAGTCAGATATTAGTAGGAAACCTGTAACAAGTTTAAGATTAGTCATATGGACAACAATTGTAAATATTCAACAGCTTTGCTACATCTAGTTGGCCATCAGAACTGTCCTTTTCAGGCCAACTGTTATACATTAAATATAACCTACAGTAATCATGACAAACACTAAAGATTATACATTTCTAGATAAATACCCATCCTGGCAAGTGCTGGAAGGAAAATCCTGATCTATTGAGGTAGATCAGTTACAGATTGCTTCATTTCAGTTGACAAAGGCTTCCGACCTTCAGTCAACTGTGGGATAAAGGGTCCCACAAGCCAGTTAAGGTGAGTGTTATGAAGCACATAGTCCATCACCCCATCCATTGCCTCACGGATCTTCAGCATTTTCTCTTTACTCTGAGTCAGGAATTGTGTGGACAGTTCTTGGAAGGAGGTGGCTGATGACAGAGAGCTGTAGATCTCCTCTGCCAGTTTACAGATGTGCTGCACTTGATCTTCAATATTCTGAGGCAGACCACGAACATTTAAAGCTAGCGACTGGCAGATGGCTTGGAGCTGATCAGAGAAATTCCGAGTAATGGCCAGTGATTGAGATTCAAGTTGCTGCAATAGAAAAAAAAAATTGTCTATCCCATATAAGTAGAGACCAGGGTAGTGGGGCAGTCGGGAGGAAGAGACAGCCTACAACAGGTCAAGTGCTTGAAAATCTCCCCTGGAATTTGCAAGAGCCAGTTCTTAACCAATTATGGAAAGAATTGATTTAGGAACCATTTTAAAATGTTTGCACCCCAAATTAGAGGATCAGCAATAGCTTGTCAAGCTATTAGTTGTCTGACATTAAAAAAAATAAATTAAGCTAGAACAGACTTAGTTTGCTTGAATTTAAAGCCAATTAATTCTTGAGTACCTAGAGCTATCTCCTCTCCATTAAAGAAAATCTGACCCCTTAAACTACTGTCCCATCTCCAAGCACCCTTTAAGTCCTTGAACATGCTGTTACTTCAGATTGAGGTCCATCTTTCAACTCCCATGTTTGAATTTCCCCCCCCCCCCCAAAAAAAAAGTTTCTGCCCTTGTCGGAGTACAGAAGCATCCTTTGAAGACAAATAGGTGACTGCAAACTATCTCTTGTCCTTCAAATAGTCTGAAGCCTTGGACATCGTTGACGACATAAATTTAACAGCTAGCCATCTAGCAGACTTGCCTGGTTCCAATCTCCATTCAGCATTAGACAGAGAACCACCTGCAAAAGGAATCTCTTTCCACTCTAAGTGGAAGGATGCATCTTCAGCCCCTACCCCCACTCACATTCATGGGGAGGGGGGGCATCACTGACAAAGCCAACATTTACCTATTGCAATAGACCTTGAAACCTGTGGTGGTCATCTACATGCTGCTGTTATCCAATAACCAAGTGAGGCTCCACTTGTACACTAACGACTCAGCTCTACTTCACACTATTGGCCATACTGCTCATCTGACATCCTGAAATCATATGAAAATAAAATTTCTTCCAAGTAGATATTGGAAGACTGGAGCTATTGTCTTTGGTCCCCACCACAAGTGTTGGCAACATTAGCTCTCCTTGGCAACTTTGATCTTTGCCAGATAGGAGCTTCTGACCATATATCCACTCCCATCATCAAGGCCACCTACTTCAGCTCATCTGTTGCTGAAACCCTCATCCATGTCTTTGTTTGAAAAGTGAATTCTCAAGGCAACAATCACCTGGCCCACCTTGAAATTGAACTTTCAAAACTTGCTAAGTACACAAGCAGCAAAGTCCCCTTCTATTACCAGTGCTTACTGATCTATGGTCAGACAAGCCAATCCAAAAATTTAGAATGCTCATCTTTTCAAATCCTTCCACCCCCCCACCCAATCATGTAACCACAAATGCTACTAACTTCTGGATTTCTGTTCCCATTCCTAATTTAAAGGAACTCCACCATAGTCATACCCTCAGCTGCTTGGGCCCCAAGCTCTGAAATTCCCTCCTTTAAACATACCTGACCAAGCTTTTGGTCATTTCTCCCAATAGCTCCTTGTGGCTCAGTGCTAAATTCTGTAGCTAATGCTCATGAAATGCCTTGGGATATTTGTATGTATAGCCAATTTCTGTAAAATAGATCTGCTAATTAGATATTGTTTTTGGGGTGATGACTGAAGAATTTGCATCCTTGACAAGACAAACTTCCCTCTTGGGGGAGGGCCAAGAAATTATAATCCCCTTAAAACAAAGGGAACAGAAAGGCTTTACTTTGATTCCTCTGCTGAAGGAAGCCAATTTTTAAAAATGGTGCTATACTTGCATTTGATAAGCTCATTCACCTTTGAAAGTCATTGGTGCATTAGCCAAACAAACTTTAAAAAATTTTCTGCATCATGTGCTCATTAGTGAGCAATGACCTAGTTATAAATTCTGGTTAACACTACAAAAATCAAATTGAGGGATTGCTCTTCATCTTCTATTCAAGATGAATTTAAAATCATTGCGAAAAGACAAAAAAGGTTAACAATGCCATGATGGGATGTTTAAAATTTCTTACTTCAGGTTTTTCTGACAGCTCCTCTTCTGCATGAAGACCTGGCTGCTGCTTTCTCCAGTCAAGGAGGATCTGATTCAGGTTTGCTTTAATATCTTCTGGTTTGGACAGAGTCGATTCAGCTCCTTTCTTTGCCCTTTCAATCTAGAAATACATTAACAGCCATGTTAAAAGGGCTGATTTTATCTACAGCTTCAAAACAGGAAACACAGTTTATGAACTCAAAAGCATCCTATTGAAGACAGCATCACTCCCAGAATTGAAGAGCCAATTACTAGTGTAATCATGAAGACTTAGCCTTACCTGGATTCTTCTGCTGGAGAACAATTTGAACCACTAGATAGAGATCTTACAGTAGAGCAAGATCACATGGAATTTTAAAAAAAAAAAACCACATCATACAAAGACTTGAAGTGGTGGAATAAACTAAAAATGGGAGTGTGTAATTAGCATCTATAAAAGTGCACATTACAAAAAAAAAGTCAATCCAGTTAGTCCATGTTGGAGTGAGACTCCATCTAACCCCACCCCCAAAATCATTATGACCCATTTTCTCCTTACTGTTTATCTAGTTTTCCCTTAAAAAGTGTGATCAGAACATAAGAATTGCTTTACTAGATGTAGATCTGTACTGGAATTCTTGCAGATCTTGAAGTAGATAATAAGCCAGTTTTCTTACCAGTTCAAGAAGCTTGTAGAGATGAGATAGGGTCTCCTGTCCATTTTGCTTGGCTTTCTGAATTCTAGTTATGGAATACTCATATGCACGATGGCGAACCTTTGAGGATAAAGATCCTAAACGTACATAATAACTCTGCTCTTGTACTGTTGCAGTGTCAGAGCCTTCAGTGGGAGTGGCCACTTTAGCTGAAACAGAAAATACAAGTCTTCAAGTTGACTATAGAGATTGTATTTAACATGCCCCATTTCTCTAAAAGCACAGATGTAAAGCCAACAGAAAATGCTTGGCTAAGCAAAGCAGAAAAAAGGAAGATAACTGTTGAAATAGGCACAAGTTAAAGATCTAGTTTAAAGGCAGCTAAAGTAGTTTAGGTCTAACAGCTAAGAACAAAAGTGATTTATAAAGACTAAAAAAGCTTTGGGTTTGTAGTTACCTAGCTCTTCCTTGGTCATAGGAAGATAGTAATCAACTAGTTCCTCAGACTTGGAGAGAGAAATGTCCATACTAGTAGCCAGCAGCTGACCCACAGCACTGGCACCTTCAACCACAATTGCTTTAGTTCTTTCCAGTTGGTCTTGTACAGCAGTTTTTACAACCTCAATTGCTGTATCTGTCACATCAGGCAGTGTGACTGGATTCCTTGTTTTAACAAGGACCTGTAATACAAAGACATGCAAGTCAATTTGATAGATCCACATTAACAATTACATAATTATTTGTTTCTCATTATAAAAATATCCCACCTTTTTAAAAATCCTCACCAGTTACCAAATTCTTATGGAGAGGTGATTTAGGGATGGAGGGGCATAAGAAAACCCTCAAAATCAACTAGGGACAATTTTCACCCAATGTAGAGATCATGAGTTTGAGCATCATTCAAGGGTATAGTACTTTTGTAGTATTGGATTGACAGCTCAGATTGCTAGCTTGAATACAATAAATTAGGTAATTTGTGACCTCTCAGCAGGCAGGAATGGAGAAAGGAAAAAATGAAATAATTTGTTTAAAAACAACTTGTTAACCTAAAGTCTGAACTTCCTATACAGAATTTTAGTCAAAAGCTACTCAGTAGCCTCTTAATAGGCTAGCAAGCCAAGCCATTTAATCATATATTTAAAAACCACACCTTTCAAGGTAACAAAGCTCAGAAGTTGTGGTCTTGGCAGCATTATAACCTAGAATGATAGGCAGCATAGAAAGACTATTCAGCCTCCTTGAGACTATGCCAGCTCTCCATTGAATCATTTAGTCCCACCCACCTTCTCAATCCTCATAGCCTTGCAAGTCTTTCAATTGACCATCCAATATCCCTTTGAGTTAATTGTCTCTGCTTCCACCTTTGTGGGAGGGAGTTTTCCAAGTCATTACCACTCGCTGCATAAAAAGTTCTTCATTCCTTTTGCCTAAAAAAAAGGAAATCTCTCCCCTCTGGTCCTTAATCCATTAGTTAAGGACAGATTTCTTGTTTAACTTATCTAAGCCAGTCATAATCTTGTACACTTAAATCTCCTTGGAAGAGCAAACCCAGCTTTTCCTAACTAACCTTGTAACTAAAAATCCTCTATCCCAGGAATCATTTGGTAAATTTCCTCTGCACCCTCTCAAGGGCCTTCATCCTTCCTAGAGTGTAGTGACCAGAACAGGATGCAATACTGCAGTTGGGGCCTAACTAGAGGTTTATAAAAATTTAGTGTACCTTCCCTGCTTTTATACTCCAGGCCTCTATTTACAAATCCTAGAGATCCCATATGCTTTACTAAACACTCAATAGGTCCCACCACCTTAAAAGGTTGCTACACACAAAACCCCAGGTCCCTCTAGTCCCAGACACTTTAGAACTGTACCAATTAAGTATATATTGCTATCACTTCCAAAAATTCATCACCTCACTTCACATATTATACCATAACCCTCAAGTTTTTTTTTTATAAATGTGGTACCTTAAACACTCATCCATATAAACAGTCTTCAGCCCATTCCCTTCAACCTTCTGTCACTTCAAAGGATTGTTAGATTAGTCAAGCATGATTTAAAAAAAAAAAAAATAAATCCATGCTAGTTATCCTTCATTAATCCAAGTTAATGATGTAAACTTTTTTCTATGCTGTCGTCAGAAGTCCTCTTTTGGGTGGAACATTAATGAAGTCCCTACCCACTTGTTCTAGGCCCAAATTTAGTCACATCTTCAGTTAGTTAGGCAAGAGAGTTGTTGTTTACTAGTTATAATTTTGTCTTCCAATAAGATTGCCATATTCAGTTTTCCTTTAGAAAAAAGGAATTTTACTTCCAAAATAATTCCCCCCCCCCCCAAAGTTAGCACAATCAAGTACCTGTTGGCTTCCATTTTCTTGGATTTCCTTAGTGTTGGAAACTTGTTCTGCCGATGCCATGATGAGCTAAAAATCCTGCTCTGGAAGAGTTCAAAGCATTTCACTTCAGTTTTTAAGACATGACCACTTAACCTTAATAACAATCATACAATATTTAAATAGGAACAGCCCTCACAAGAACAAGGCAACTTATAATTTATTATAAGTTACAAGTCACATACAACTTCAATGCCAGTCTACTAAAAACCAAACACATTAACTTTTTATTTTCAAATAAAGCTTAAAACACAATTCATCTCATAAGTCTTATATGAAGAAAAACATTATTTCTTCTTTTAAAAAAAAAATCCTTACTCTCTACAAATCTATTCTTCTCTAACTCTTCTTTCAATAGCTTATGCAATGCATTATATACCATCAGATGAAGGCACTTGTTTTAATACTGACAGTAAATCTAACCAATAGAAATTCATAAAATTAACCAACTTGCTGTCATCAACCAATGTTGAGAGTCTTAGAGGTAGAATTTTAATCACACTTCAATCATTCACAGGCCATTCCAATCAAAAGCAATGTTAATAAATTGCAAAGGTGTCTAGGACAATTAAAAGGATTTTTAAGGAGTATTTCAAACATCTGAAGTATTAAAGAGGGAATGGGTTGTTGAAAATGACAGAGATGGAGATCTCTTGCAGGTAAAAGTTTTGTTTGGTGTGGTACTGAACTACACAGTCCAGGAATGTAGCAGGTTAAATTGCTAGTTTGTGTGGTTAGCTGATCGAAGCTGGTCTGCTACAGTGGGTCTGAATGTTAAAGGGCTTGGCAAGATGTCACATTTTGAGATCTTGTGATCATCTTTCAATAGAAATAATTTGGAAAACATTGTCATTTGAAATGTTGCATGCTAAAAAATAGTGGGAGGAAATTGGGATCAATTGTGTCCATCTTTTAGGTGTTACACAGCCTCCCAGTGTTTGAAAATGCAGTGTGAGATGCACTTGCAAGCTTCTGACAGGAAGTGCGCCACATGGCATCTTGATATAAAGGTTTTCGTGTGTGCATCTAATGACCGCCAGCAGTATGCAGAGCCTGCAGATTATGACGTCAAACAATGTGTACTGCTCATTTGACATCAGGACTGCCATTTTCGAACTCTACGCTCCAGCCTACACCCTGTCTTAACCCTGCACAGCTGAACATCTACTAAATGCAATGAAAGACCCTTACCAACAGTATTTGAAAGAATCATGAACTACTTACAGGTTAGTTGCTGGATTATTTCTTCTGGCTGCTGGTGCCATTGTACCTGTTTGTGGAGCTTTCCTATACATGTCTAAAGTTTGGATGGTCTACCCGGAGTGGTCTAGCTAGTGCAGAAGTACATTTCTGTTGGTTGCAAAGATTGTGTTGAAACAATTTGCTTCCAGACAGGAGTGGCCTGGTAGGGCATCCTCTGAGAATTCAGCATGACTGGGGAAACCAAAAGAGCACAAGCTGCAAGAAGAGGGAAGAGGAAGAAGGGGCAAAGGGCTCTCAGCAGGAGGCCATATCCGCCAAGGGTCTTTAGAATCAATTCCCTTACCTCAACTTCAGTGAGGACCAATGCTTGACACGCTCTCACTTCACAAAAGAGTTTGTAACTGAAATCTGACAACTACTGCAGCTACAGCTGTAGCCTTAAAGTAGGACAAGGCCAATAATGCTTGTGGAAGCCTTGGTATCCGTGGTTCTTGGCCTTTGTGTCTGGCTGCTTCCAAGCTGCTGCTGGAGATATAAGCAATCACCAGCCCCTACCCTTCCCCCTCCCCCACTGCCCTGGTTCCTGCGCACTTGTGGCTGGTGTCTGGGGGGAGGTGGTGATGTAGTGGTAATGTCACTGGACTAGTAATTCAGAGGCCCATGCTAATGCCCTGGGGGCACAGGTTCAAATCCCACCATGGCAGCTGGTGGAATTTAAATTCAATTAATTAAAAAAAATCTGGAATTGAAAGCTAGTCTTAGCCATGAAACTATTATCGATTGTTGTAAAAACCCATCTGATTTAGGGAAGGAAATCTGCTGTCCTTACCTGGTCTGGCCTACATGTGACTCCAGACCCCCAGCAATGTGGTTGACTCTTGACTGCCCTCTGGAATGGCTTAGCAAAGCACTCAGTTCAAGGGCAATTAGGGATGGGCAACAAATGCTGGCCTGCCATTGATGTCCACATCCCATTGTTCTGACCAGGGGAGGCAGGGTTCTAGGGCTCCCCTCTCAGCCTTTGTCTGGTTTGGCTATAACAGGGTTTAATTTTTAAAACAATGTGCTTTTAGCTTCCCCTCAGTGAATCCTTGTTCACCACTCTCTAATTGTAATGACAAAGAAATCAACCAGACAGGTTTTCTTAAACTTACAACCTTCTTGTTTAAATCTATTAACCTTAAAACTCTAATTCGGTTAAAACTACTAGAAATATGCGACGTGACCATGCTAGCGTGCATACGCGATAAACACACATGCAAATGGAGACGGAGGAGGAGAAAGAAGGGAAAAGGTTTAAAGTAATAGCTGGAGTTCAGTTACTGTCTTTTGGGTTTGATATAAAGTCTTTGATTGTAGTTGGCTTGCAGTTCTCGTTGGGGCCCAATGCACACTTTCAAACTTGTTTAGTTGCAGGATCCTTCTCTTGAGGTTTGAGTGGCTTCAGTGGATCCCCTGGAACTTCAAGAGAGAGAGAGAGGGAGAGACCTTCCTTCGCTGTTGTCTTCAAATTGCAGTCTCCATTCCAACTGTCCTGTGAGCACAATTCAAAACTCCAAGTTGGCCAGCAGGTTAGTCATGTGACTAACCCCTTATTTGGGACAACTGCTCCTGTATGCATTTCAAAGCTCTTGGTGGGGTGGGGGGGTGTAGTACTATCTCTTACACAGACAAGATATGGATCATGGTTGCCCAGACCAATCTTCGTTGATTGAATCAGTGAGCAATTCCCATTGTCTCCTTTTTCCCACTGTCTTTTAGAATGCAAAATGCACAGCCATGTTTCAGTGGTCTTTTGAACCAAGCCATTTTTTTTTCAGTCCAGCAACAGTTCAAAATTAATGTGCTGTATGACAAAACCAATATGTCTCACTTTGGCAGGTGTGGTTTTCATGATACCATGGAAGAATAGAGAAAAGATTCCTCCTCTATTTAATGCTCTAAAATATTCAGTGTTGATCTCTGAGCTGCTGGCTGTGAGTGTAAAATCAAATGAGCTGTGAGTTGAGTGCAAGGCTTGCAACAGTGCTGAGTATATAAGGGTGAGGTAAAGTATATGAATTCTCGGGTTGAGTACTGATAGATAGAGATTGTTGGTAGGCGTTGATGGGGGTGTAGTGAATTAAGCAGTGAGTGAGGTTTGTGGTGCCACAACTTGTGTCAGATCATTAAACTTCTTCCTGTACTGCATCCACATTCCTGCTGCAGACATCGACATCTGCTGCCACGTCTTCCAATGCCTTCTGAGCATGTGTCTGGGGGGCTTCCTGCCTCCTGTGGATACAGGATGTCTCTGCTTCTCTGCAAGTCTTGCACCAAGACTTCCAGTGCATTATCTGAGAACCTTAGTGCTTGCTCTCTTGCATGTTCAACCCAGATTGTCTTTTGAAAAAACTTGCACCACTCCTTACAACCACAATCCACCTCCTCTTTAAGAGGTGCGAGCTGCCTTTTAAGTAGCGTCACCCCTTGTGATATCAGCCCACTGCTGATGCATGCAGCCAATGAATATACAGGAGCACTGGTTGCTCGCAGCAATCACTTAAAAAAGTAGGTACCACCAACTTAATGCAAGGCTATGAAGGGGTGTGGTTAATCATGTACCATAATCCCCATGCCCACTTTTAGGCTTAGCCAACATTTTCCCCAGTATATTCACACAGGATAAAAAACGTTCTGAGATGATAGTTATCTGAGTTGCTAATGAGCTAGTTTTGATGTTTTCTCCTCATATACTGTGACTAAAAAGCAATCTGTTAACTTGTTTCAATAATCAATAAACTCCTGCATTAGGGAGTTATTGGCTCTGGGCATTCAGCAAGCAGTCTGGCTTTGAACAGCAAGAGATTAAAAAGAGAGAGAAAGACAGACAAACACAAACAACAGATAAAGATTTTTGAGGCAGAAAGCTATAAAGCAGCGAGACCCAGAAAAAAAAGCTGCATAAAAGATAATAATTCAGAGAATTTAGAAATTAGTTTTAGTTTAAGTCAAGCAAGACAATTCATCAATGTAAGGAAGCATAATGTGTTCATTATTTTTATATTATCATATGAATACAAGTTATACCAATTGAACTAAGTGAATCTAATCGTAGTGCTGGCTCTGTATGTCATCTTACTGTGAAATAAAGCAGTTTAATAACTTGTACCAAGCCTTGTTTCACCAAATGATTGCTCGAACTGCCTTCAGACAGATTAAGGAGTACACATGTGAAGGATACAAATATCCAGTTCAGATGATAAAGGATACAGTGGGTACACCCCTTGGTTATGCAACTGTACACATAGATATAGGTTAGCGTGAGTCAACTTCTATAAAAATAACAGGGAAATCTTATAAAAACACAGACATGCATTTATATAGCATCTTTTACAACCTCAGGATATCTCAAAATGCTTTACTGTCAATTAAGTACTTTTGAAGTATAGTCACTGTTGTCGGAAACACAGCCAATTTGCATACAGTAAGCTCCCACAAACAGCAATGTGATATGACCAGATAATCTGTCTTTTTTATGTGATGATTGAGGGAAAATATTGGCCAGGACACCAGGGATAACACCCCTGCTCTTCTTTGAAATAGTGTCACGGGATCTTTTATGCTAGAGGAAAGACTTCTCTAAAATGGCTGGCGCCGGGAACGATGCGGGTATTTTTAGGCCCCGTCTGCCTCTGTTCCTGCCTGGTGGGCCCAAAAATTCAGCCCTATAATTTTATAATATAACACTATGAAGTTCTAATGAGGTTACTGAGCTGTAATGTTCCAAATAAGGCTGATGATCTGCAGGTGCAAGTTGCCACCTGGTGTTATGCTATAGTGGCTATATCAAAGATCATGTTTAAACATGGAAAGGAATGGGCACTGAACCTTCCTGGCTACAATGTATTCAGGAGGGATAGAGAAGGAAAAACAACAGGGTGGGGGTGGGGGTGTCAGTATTGATCAAGGATTATATTGCCATTCTACAAAGGGATGATATGCTAAAGGTTCAAAAATTGTATCTATTTGGTTACAGTTAAGGAACAGAAAAAGATTTGTTACATTTTTGGATGTTTTTCATAAATGCCCAAGTAGTGACAAGGGTATAGAAGAGCAAATTGATAGACAAATTTCAGAGAAATGTAAAAATAATAGTCTAGTAATAGTAGGGAACTATATAATGTAAACTGGGAAAAACAGAATAAAGAGCAAGGAGGGTGAAGACTTCCGAAAATGCAGGAGAACTTCCTTAATCAATATGTTTCTAGCTCAATGAGGAAGGAAACAGTGCTGGCACTAGTTCTGGAGAATGAAGTAGGGCAAGTGGACTGCATTGCAATGGGAGAACATCTGGGTAATAGTGATCATAATATAATAAGGTTTAAAGTAGCTGTGGAAAGAGACAAACAAAAACTAAAGGTAAAAATAGCCAACTGGAAGACAGCCAATTTCAGTGATCTGAGAGGGATCTATCACAGGTGGACTGGAAGAAAGACTGTCCAGGAAAACAATGAATGAGCAAAGGCAGGCCTTCAAGGCTGAGATAATTTGAGTAGAAACCAAGCATATTCCCCTGAGGAAGAATGATGGAGCATCCAAAGCCAGAGCTCTCTGGATGGCAAAGGAATTAGAGGTTGATGTAAAATGAGTTCATAAACCTTTTACTGTTTTACAAGGCGCCCTCCCCGTGGGGCGGAGGCCTCCCCTGCCACTGGTTAAGTCCCAGTGGCAGGGAGAAGAGGCCCTTAAGTAGCCGTTAATAAGGGCCTCAGTTGGCCTCTGTGCAGGAAGACAGTCATCAGTCTATTCCGCCCCGGGAACGTTGCCTGGTGACGGGGCGACGACGGGTCCTCCGCACCCTCCACTGCATTTCTACAGGCCTCCCCTGCCTCCGACCCTCCCTCAGGGGGGGCCATAAAATCCAGCCCGGTGTCTTTTGGATGAGATGAGAGTAAGGTAGCACAGAATAAGCCGATGACAGAGGGCTTTGAGGACTGAGGATTTCGGTGCAATTGAAATCTCTGGTAAGTTTTTCTCAAGCTATTTAGATTAACCATCAGACTATGAGTTAGAAGTTTAAAACTGCAAGCTAGTTAAGAAGCCTAATTAACAAAAACTGCCTGGCAGTGGCAGTTATCTGTTAATCAGTTGAATAGGTGTTAATTACAGTAGCAGGAAGCTGAGTTAGCAGTTGCACCTTGGGTGTGAGTCACAGCTCTCCATAAAAGTAGGCAGATTTTGCTAAAACTGCTGAAATTAAAGATTCTTCATCTAAATGCATGAAACATCTGCAATAAGGTAGATGAACTAGTGGCACAAATAGAAATAAATGGTTTAGATCTAATAGCCATTACAAAGACATGGTTACAAGGTGACCAAGATTGGGAAATAAATATTCCATGGTACATAATATTTCGAAAAGGCAGACAGAATGGCAAAGGAGGAGGGGTAGCCCAGATAGTAAAGGATAACATGTGCATTGGTGAGAAAGGACCTTAGCTCTGAAGATCATGAAGTAGAATTGGTATGGGTGGAGATTAGGAATGACCGCAATTGTTGACAACGCGATCGGTAGGTGGCGCTGTTTTGGCACATGCGCAGATACAGCATGTGCCACGAAAACGTCACAGCCTGCGACTGTTGCAGCTGCCAGGACTAAAGATGGCGCTATTCAAAAAATCACAGAGATGAAACCTAACAAACACGTGGCAGAATACAATGGCCGGAGTGAGAGAGTGGAGCGGGCCGGGGAGATCAGCGCGGGGGCCGGGGAGATCAGCGCGGGGGCCGGGGAGATCAGCGCGGGGGCCGGGCAGATCAGCGCGGGGGCCGGGCAGATCAGCGCGGGGGCCGGGGAGATCAGCGCGGGGACCGGGGAGATCAGCGCGGGGGCCGGGGAGATCAGCGCGGGGGCCGTGGAGATCAGCGCGGGGGCCGGGAAAGGCAGCGCGGGGGCCGGGGAGATCAGCGCGGGGGCCGGGGAGAGCAGCGCTGGGAGACCAGCGGTAGCGGTGCCGGGGAGGGGGGGGGGGGAGAAAGAGGGAGAGGGAGGGGGGGAGAAAGAGGGAGGGGGGAAGGGGGAGAAAGAGGGAGGGGGGAGGGGGAAGGGGGAGAAAGAGGGAGGGGGGAGGGGGAGAAAGAGGGAGGGGGGAGGGGGAGAAAGAGGGAGGGGAGAGGGGGAGAAAGAGGGAGAGGGAGGGGGGGAGGGAGAGGGAGGGGGAGGGAGAGGGAGGGGGAGAAAGAGGGAGGGGGGGAGAATGAGGGAGAGGGAGGGGTAAGGAAGGGGGGAGGGGGAGAGCTGGGGGGAGAGGGAGGAAGGGGAGAGAGTGGGGGGGGAGCAGCGGAACGGAAGAGGAGTGCAGCAAAAGACTTACTGGCCAGTCCCTGGACCCGGTGACACCAAGGTCTTCGCACGCTCGCTCCCCGCGGCCCTCTCCATTCAGCCGTTCCCTCCAGCTGCGGATGCCCAATCCAGTTGCTTTCTCCCCTACCCAGTTGCTTTCTCTACTTCTCCTCAGTACTTCAGGCATTGCAACTGTTTGGTCCCTGCATTTTGCATGCTCCCTCTCCCCACCCCTCCCCGCACTCTCCCTCTTCAAACACCCCTCCCTCTGCCCCCCCACCATAGTTGAATATCTGAAGTGCAGTTGCAAAGTCGGGGAAATAGCATGCAAATCAAAACCTCAACAATTCTGGGTTTAATTATTGAAAAGTTTTATTAAGTTCATTAAGTATCCGAGGAACTGCTGTGCATGGATACATGAGTGTTGTGTCCAGCATTCCCGTTAGACAGGCCGATTCTCTGCTATGCACAGCTGAAGAGATTGTTCCTGGAGAGCCTTGTGGTGAATAAAAGCTTGGCTCTCTATTCCACTACTGTATTGTCCATGTGAAGAAGGCAAAGTCACAAGAGTCTGAGCTCAGTCTATTCTTGGTGAATGTTCCCCAAGTGCATCCCAATGTGCATTCCCAATTCATCCATAAATGCAATGTTCCTTTCCACATCGTGATGAGCTCCGCAGCATGATCTAGTTGCCTTCGTTGCTTGAATGCTGACCTTAAGTCTCAAGGATTGTTTTCTCGACGGCATGTTTTACATGAAAAGAAATAAAGCAAATCAGAGTCAGAGCTTGCCTCCCTCCATCCACTGAAATTACTGTTGTGCACACCTTTTTAAGTTCTGCAGTGAAGGCACCAATTGATAACGTCGCCAATGAAGCACTTATTACCCACCTCAGATGCAGGAATCAGCACATCCTTGCGTCCTCTCCCGCACTGCCTCCTTTGCTTGAATGCCGTCCTTAAATGTCAAGGATTGTTTTCTCAAGGGCACGTTTTACATGAAAGAAAATAAGGAAAGAACATCAGTGTCAGAGCTTCCCTCCCTCCAATGAAATTACTGTTGAGCATGCTTTGTGTTCTGCGGTAAAGGCATGTACTGATAACACCGCCAATGAATCAATTAGTACCCACCTCAGCTGTCGGAGGCAGGATGATGTTACTGCCCCTATCTCGTGATGGTTCAATGCTGCTCTCAGGGAAAACATGAATGATGTGAGGGTGCTGGAAAAGAAGCACATTTCTTTTGGGCTATGAACATAAAGCTGGCCATTTAGCCCAGCAGTTCCCTGCCAGTGGTTATGTTACTCGTGCGTCTTTCCATCCATTCCCATTTAATCCTGCCTACGACTATCACCAGTTGTGTTCACAGCAAGAGCATTCACATTTCTGCTACCACTGGACACGGCATGCTTGTTTCTTTTAGTGCTCAGTCTCTTCTTGCTGAATGTTCCCCAAGTGCTTGACCCCTTTGGACGCCCTCTCTGCTTGACAGGCAGCAACTGGCAATTGCGGAGTCTCACAAGGCTCTGCATGGTTGTTTCAACGTCGGATGGGGTAACAGGTGGCTGTGTGTCCATGAGCACTGCCCTGATGGGTGTAGGAGCAGGTAACTGTGTGCCCATGTGCACTGCCCTGATGGGTGTAGGAGCAGGTAACTGTGTGCCCATGTGCACTGCCCTGATGGGTGTAGGAGCAGGTAACTGTGTGTCCATGTGCACTGCCCTGATGGGTGTAGGAGCAGGTGACTGTGTAACTGAGCAGCAAGGAGAGGGTACCGCAGGTAGGGGAAGTGGAGATTTGGACAGGTAGGCACATGTATGGTCCATCAGATCATTAGGCCAGGGGGTGAGACGCTCAGGATCCAGGGTTTGTGACACGTGACTGATGTCCAGCGCGCGGCCACCTCCATCCGAAGGTGCTTCCGGGCAATTGTTGGGCATAGTAAATGGCTCCATCTCATCAGCCAGTCCTTGCTGCCAGCGGAGAGTCTGTTGCCGCAGCCAGTCCAGTCTCCTCATGAATGCTGCCGTTCCACTCTGCAGAACGGCCTGTTGCAGCTGGTACAATTGATCTGAAAGCAAGCGGTATTTTTCATTGTGGCTGAGGGGCCTTGGCTGTTCCTCTGTAATCACAATGGCAGCAGCCATGCCTGTCGTCGTTGGTGTCTGAGATGCACGCCAGCGACAATTGGGGGCGAGCCTGTCCAAAGGCAGACCCAGATGCCTCTGCACAACAACAGCACGTTTGCAGGGCAACAAAATCTGAATGGAGAAGATGCAGCTGCAGGTAGCCTGGCCATCATGTATCTGCAGTGTGTACTGTTTGGCGCCAGAAATCACAGTCACTGTGCCTTCATCCTGCTACCTGCGGTGGCCCAGACAATGGAAATGTTTTCAGAGCAACTCACAACAGGGACTGGAGAACATGCGGTGGCCCAGACAATGGAAATGTTTTCAGAGCAACTTACAAAGGCAGAGCAACTTACCTTGGAACAATCTCCTGTGTCAAATAAAAATGAAGCAAGTCTCCAAAACGAATAAATAATTCAGATAAGGTGCCCGACGAAACCTCCGCTCCTTCCACTTTCAAAAAGCCGCGCCGAAGCTTTGACGCATGCGCAGAGGCCAAACTGGCGCGTCGGGAGGTTGACGAAA
Organism: Heterodontus francisci; assembly: GCF_036365525.1. Classification (NCBI taxonomy): domain Eukaryota; kingdom Metazoa; phylum Chordata; class Chondrichthyes; order Heterodontiformes; family Heterodontidae; genus Heterodontus; species Heterodontus francisci. The sequence continues at coordinate 36,465,176 of NC_090406.1, read as the reverse complement.
TAACGCGATGACGTCATCTGCGCATGCGCACAACCTGACCGGCAGGTTGGACCGCAGCGCATGCGCAGAGATGAATAGAATGTGTGCGCATGCGCGTACCGCGTCCTTTGCGCATGCGCAAATCAGTCCTGGAGAGTCGGACCGCTGCGCATGCGCAACGGGCATGAAACCGTCTGCGCATGTGCGGAACGCGGCGCATCCTGATGACGTTCTCCGATGAAGTAGCGTTGTCATGAATTACTTTGATTAGGAATAGCAAGAATCAGAAAATACTGGTGGGAGTAGTTTACAGAACCCCTAACAGTAGTTATACCATTGGACAGAGCATTAAACAAGAAATTATTGGAGCTTTTAACAAAGGCAATGTAATAATTCTGGGGGACTTTAATCTTCATATAGACTGCCAATCAGATTGCCAAGGGTGGTCGAGAAGATGAGTTTGGGGAATATTTTTGTGACAGTTTCCTGGAGCAATACATTGTGGAGCCAACTAGGGATAAAGCTAAAATAAAAACAAGAAATGCTGGAAATACTCAGCAGGTCTGGCAGCATCTGTGGAGAGAGAAGCAGAGTTAACGTTTCAGGTCACTGATCCTTCTCCAGAACTGGCAGATATAAGAAATGTAAAAGATTTTAAGCAAGTAAAGCGGGGATGAGGCAAGAGTTAACAAAAGAGAAGGCGTTGATAGGACAAGGTCACAGAATAGCTGACCAAAAGGTAATGGAGCAAAGACTGGGGATAAAGCTATTTTAGATCTAGTATTGTACAGTGAGGCAGGGTTAATTAGTAATCTCATAGTAAAAGATCCACTGGGAAATAGTGATCATAATACAGCTGAATTCCATTGTTAAGTTTGAAAGTGACATACTCCAATCACAAACAAGAATTTTAAACTTAAACAAAGCCAATTGAATAGGTATGAGGAAAGAGCTGGCTGAGGTTGATTAGGTAAGTAGAGTAAAAGATATGGCAGTAAATAAATGGTGAGAAACCTTTTAAAAAACAATTCAAAATGTTAAACATAAATATATTCCATTGAAAAATAAAAAGTCAGCAAGAAAGATCCATCTGTGAGTTACTGAGGAAGTTAAGGATAGTATTAGATTAAAAGAACAGGCTTACAATGTTGCAAAAATAGCAAGTCTGAGGATTGGGAATATTTTAAAAACCAGCAAAGGGCCACCAAAAAGTTGATTAAAAAGGGGAAAATAGAATGAGAGTAAACTAGCTAGAAATATTAAAGCAGATTGTAAGAACATTTACAAGTATATAAAAAAGGAAGGCAGTAGCTAAAGTAAACAGGAGAAATTATTTTTGGGAATGAGGAAATGGCAGAGACATTGAACAAATATTTTGTGCCTGTCTTCACAATAGAAGACACAAGTTGCATACGAGAAAAGGTATTGGAGAAACTTAAGGGACTAAAATCTGACAAATCTTCAAGACCTGATGGCCTACACCGTAGGGTTCTAAAAGAGATAGCTGCAGAGATAGTGGATGCGGTGGCTATGATTTTCCAAAATTCCCTGAATTCCGGAATGGGCCCAACAGATTGGAAAGCAAATACAACACCTCTATTCAAGAAAGGACAGAGGGAGAAAACTGGGAACTACAGGCTAGTTAGCCTGACATGAGTCATCGGGAAAGTGCTGGAATCTATTATTAAGGAAGTCTTAACAATGCACTTAGAAAATCATATTCTGCTCAGGCAGAGTCAACATGGTTCTACACAAGGAAAATTATGTTTGACAAATTTATTAGTGTTTCTGAGGATTTAATTAATAGGGTAGATAATGGGAAACCAGTAGATGTAGTATACCTGGATTTCCAAAAGGCATTTGATAATGTGCTGCACAAAAGGTTAATAGGCATGATAAGGACTCATGGAGTTGTGGGTAATATATTAGCAGGGATAGAGGATTGGTTAAAGGATAGGAAGCAAAGAGTAAGCATAAATGGGGCATTTTCAAGTTGGCAGGCTGTGACTAGTGGAGTGCCACAAGGATCAGCGCTGGGGCTTCAGCTACTTACAATCTATGCTAATGACTTAGAAGAAGGGGCAGAGAGTAATGTATCTAAGTTTACTGACGGTGCAAAGGCAGGTGGAAATGCAAGCAGTGAGGAGGGCACAGAGAGGCTGCAAAGAGATGTAGACAAGTTAAGTGAATGGGCAACAAGGTGACAGATGGAGTATAATGTGGGAAAGTGTAAGGTTATTCACTTTGGTTGTAAGAGTAGGAGAGCAGAATATTTTTAAAAGGTGAAATTTGTAAATGTTGATGTTGAGAGTCTTGGGTGTGCTTGTACAAGGAGCACAGAAATTTAACATACAGGTACAGCAAGCAATTAGGAAAACAAATGGCACAATGGCCTTTATTGCAAAGGGATTGGAGTACAAGAATAAAGAAGTCTTGCTACAATTGTACAGGGTTTTGGGGAGACCACACCTGGAATACTGTGCGCAGTTTTGGTCTCCATATTTAAGCAAGGATCCCTGGAGTTTAGAAGAATGAGAGGTGATCTCATTGAAACTTACAGGATTCTGAAAGGGCTTGACAGGGCAAACACAGAGGTTGTTTCCACTGGTTGGGGAATCTAAAACTCGGGGGCACAGTCTCAGGATAAGGGGCCGATCATCTAGGACTGCAGTTGGTGGTGGATGCTCCATCGTTGAATATATTTAAGGCTGGGATAGACAATTTTTGATCTCCAAGGGTATCAAGAGATATGGAGAGTGGGTAGGGAAGTGGAGTTGAAGCCGTAGATCAGCCATGACCATATTGAATGCCGTGTGGCCTACTCCTGCTCTTATTCATGTTAAACCAAAGCCCTGTCTGCCTTCTCAGATGAATGCAAGAATCCCATGATATGTTTTATAATTTTCCTCCAGTCCATTTCCCTATGAGCAAGTCTTATAAAATATTTAAGATCAGGAGATTAAGTAGTGGAAACCAAGTAGTCCAGGACACACCACGTCATCTTTTAGCTTGAACTTTGTGAATTATTTTTCTTCCTTTCTGTTTTCGGTGGTACTGGCTCCTGGTAGACATTCCTTCCATAGGCAGATCCACAAGTACAATCTTCTGCATTGTTTACCACCAAAACGTTTCTGTCCAAGAACTGACAGCATGCAGTACTGAAGACCTCATGGTTTATCAGATCCTAGGTTTGATCAAGCCATTCATTGATAAACTGGCAGAATATCTTGGTTGGAGCTGATCAGGTACAAATTTTGGTACATACTCTGCAAATTTGGAATGTAAATGCAGAACATCCAATAGCTAGTTTGCTAGAAGCTTTGCAATAGATTGGGACCCTAACCTTTACGATCTAATTTGTTTTACTGGAGACGGTTATTGGTGCTTTGAATAAATCAGTTTGAACAGATCAGGAATTGATATTGTCGTATTAGGCCATCACTTGCCAAGAGTAAGGCACATTAATTTTGTCATGAACATTGATTTTGAACTGTTACTAGAATGAAGAAAGGACTTGTTAAACAGATCAGCCATGGCTGGAAGACATTTGCATATTAACAGATGATTGGAAGGGCAAAAGGACCATTCCCTGCCACATTCAACCCACAATGGACCTTTGTCACCAGGTATTGTGTAAGAGGAGCATTCCAGAGACTAAGATGATACAATCCAAGATGTGGTCAGACCAGTTAGTCACATGACTAACCTACTTGGCAACCTGGGGTTTTCTAAAGTGCACATAGTTTGAACTGTTTTCTCCTGGACTGGAAAAAACCGTTTGCTCCCATCTCTTCCCCACAAGTCTCTGAATCCACATGAACCCCAAGAGAAAAGTCTCCTACAGCACACAAGGTTGAAGAATACTGGGGCCCAAAGATCTACTTACAATCAAGGATTCTACAGGGAGCTCAAAGAACTAACAAAATTTCTATATATTGCCTCAAACCTTTCCACTTTATTTTTTCCTTCAGCTCTTTTGTCTCTATTTGCATAGATCACATATGCAACCTTTCTTTAAACTTAAAACTGGTCTGTGCTGGTTTCTTTGGCTTATAATTGGAAAGCAGTGAACAAAGATTCACCAAGGGAGAAGCTAAAAACATGGTGTTAAAAATTAAACCCTGTTGTGGTAAGACCAGCTGAAGGCTGAAAGGGAACCCTAGACCCCTTACCTGGTCATAATGTTGGGTCCTGTAGATGATCCTTGTCAGACTAGATTTTTCCCCCTAGCCCTTCTAACCTGCATAGTGCAGAGATAAACTTCCTTTGCAAAAGAAAAGGCCACACTTAAAACCAGTTGTTCCATTTCACAACTTCAGGAATTCTGTGACTGATTTGCTGTGGAAGCTGTAGGATGGTGTTGACCTTCAAGGGGTGGTCTTAGGATAACCAGTCACTGGCACTCAAAACAATTATGTTCACATACATGCAGTTGTCTCCAACTGGTACAAAATAGTTATGGTTGGACTTTTAACTGCAATTAATTACAGAAAGGCAAAATGTAAGAAAACTGACTAAAGTAAAAATGCAATATGGAAGAGTGATGGAAGCCAGTCTTCAGATTCCCATGTGAATCTTAGTTACAAGTTTTATATTGGTAGGTATCTTGCTTTTTAAAATTCACCTGCACTTGTTGGAAATCTGAAGTCCAAACAAAATGTCAAATACAAAATCAGTGAGTTATAGATTAACTTCCAGGTGGAACCTTAATTAGATCTATAAATACATTAGTTTGGCTAAAGCATAGTATACAAAAGACATTACTAGCCTGTGACTTTGTAAAATGTTCAGATTATGTTGAACAGCCTATTAAGTGAAGAAATTGCAGATGCTTCAGTTATGCTCCAAGTGTTTCATAAAATGGTTCTCTTGGATTGGAAAACTACCAATGTCACTCCATTGAAAGGTGGGAAGAAAGCAACCAAGAAATTTTAGGCCAGTTAGTTCCAGCACTTATTGCAGAGATGTTTAGAATGTGCCATTCAGGCAAAATGAAGCTTTTAAATAAATACAAACTGCGTAGGAAAACCCTAGCATGGACTTGCATTTACAAGTCATGTTTAACAAGCTAAGTAGGTCACTTAACATGGTTAAGAGCATCTACACTGGTTATGTATATTTGACTTCTAGAAGGCATTCAATAAAAGTTTCACTAGAGTTAACAAATGAAAGCATGTGGAATTAGAGGAAACCTATTGGCATGGATACAGAATTGGTTAGGGATAATGGATATGCACTCAAATGCCAGAATGACTAGGTATCACCAGACAATGGAGCCTCAGCCTTCAATATACAAACAGGAAAAAAGTTGCATATCCACCTTACAAATGGCAAGTTAAGTGGCTGTGAGATAAATGAATGGAAGAGTAGACTCAAGCAGTTGGAGAATAGGCCAATGTTCAAGTGAGTGAATGAGTACATTGAGCACAATGGAGGAGACTCTCCCCACAAGTCCACACATATGGTGCAGTTTGGCCCTAAACAGAGCATGTGCCTTCACAATTACATTTTGGCTTAGGTTACTCCACATTCACAAAGTCAGAGGTAGAGTTATAAATTTTTATTGGAGAAGGCAAGTCAATTCCAATTAGTTACACAAATCTTGAACATTCAAAGCTTCATGTGCTACTCTTACTCGAGTAGGAAAGAGATCTAAAATTTCTGGATGGTTAGAAGTGAAAGGTCACTGGAACAGTGCATTTGAACATGGGTGACTTGTTACTGAAGTTCCCCAGTAAAGAGTTAGAAAGGTTACATATGCTATCTATTTTACCAAGAACAAAATCCAGCCCCCTTTTCATTCTACTTTAGATACTCAAGTCATAATGGGAATAAAAACTAGTTTTCCCCAGAAGCACGTCAAGTCCTTTTACATAATGTTACTCAATACAAAATTTAACCTTTGTGCACAATAATTCTTTCCAGCCATATTGTGTAGTGTCCAGGGTGGAGACTAATGCCTGTGCTGAAAGCAAAGTGCAGTTTACAACTAGAGAGTGAGCAAATAAGGAAAAAAGTTTGCATTACTACCTATGCTAACAGAGCCTTGATTCAATCCTTGCAAGTTTGTTTTTTTGGCCAAAAAGATATTTACCCATAGAGTTGCAGTTGACTTGCTGGGTCCTGCTGTAAACTAGATTAGCATTGCTCATTCTTACCACTAAGGCAGAAGCAAAGTTATGCTAGCTAGGCTGCACCAAAGACAAACACTACATGCCAATGTCTTTTCCTCATTAGCTATTGGACTGGTATTAAGTCAGATTGGTGCATGAATTACAGCTAATTAGTGTACAATACTTGATCAAGTTGTTATAGCAAAAATGATTAGATTACAGAATGATCATGCAATTATAAATAGCAAGATACACCATACACAATGGCACATCAAAACCATTTCTTCTGCTTTAGTCTCAAGACATTCTAGATGAATATGCTTTAACAGTAGCTAGAGAAAACAATTGTTTACATTCCAGTTTGAGAGCTAACCAGAATGCACACTATTTCTCACTTAGTACATGTCAAAGGCAGTTCAACATCTTCACATATCTTTAGCTGGGCTGTAAAACTGGGTATATGCAAGCCAGAATTGGTGGAGAACTTTTGTGGCTGAGTAAAAAGCTTGAATAGAATTTTAATTTTTTTTTTGCAGTAAATTCTGCCAAATTCCAGTAAGAAACCACTTTTGAAATTTGCCAGTATTCCAAGTTTTAATTCACTGAAATGTTTTAACTTCTCACTGAACAGGTGTCATCAGGGCTGGTATCCCTTCAAATTCAGAGTGCATGTGTGAATGCAATTAATAGTCTAATTGAAAAAGGTTAAGGCAAGGAGCTTTGTCTAGTTCAACAAATTCAACTTGGGCACAATATGGCATTATCCAAAAGGAAAAAGGCAGCTTTTACAGGAAATGATTGCTGGGTACAGCAATTGCTCAACTGAAATCAAATGAATGTTAATACTGTTTATGCATGGACAGGTCAGCTTTCATATAGGGCTAAATCTTCACTGAACTATACTAAATTAGATACAAGTCTAACCCTGTGAGTCAACCATTCACAGTATATATAGTTATAGGCAAGTTTAATCTATTCTTGAATTTTATCCATTGCAATCTCCTCTGACTGAGGGCACTTAGCCAGTTGTGCGGCAAAAGGACCCACCATCCAGTTAAGGGGAGTGTTGTGAAGTACATAGTCCATCACCCCATCCATGGACTCCCGAATCTTCAGCATTTGCTCTCTGCTTTGTGCCAGGAGCTGCCCTGAGAGATCACCGAAGGAATGCACAGAGGAGAAAGAGGTGTGAATGGTCTCTGCTGTTTTGCGGATCTGTTGTACTTTGTCTTGAATGTGCTGAGGGAGGCCGTGCACATTTGAAACCACGGTCAGGCAGGTAGTCTGCAGTTGCTGGGTGAGACTGCGAGCCATGGTTAGGGTTTGGGATTCCAGCTGCTGCAATACAAAAAAAAAAAAAAAAAAAAAAAAAATTAGAATTGGGTCACTTTTTGGCTCATTTCAAAAGCCATTCAAGGTAACCCTCACTGGAGCAATACATCTAACCCACAATTTCAGCAGAAAATATTGAATTAACAGTATATTGTGGTATGACACTTGGTAACCCTTGGTGAATTAGCTGACTAGTCATGCAATTGGTGGGAAGGGGTTGGAGGAGAAGAAAAAAGGGTGAATGATTTAACTTGTGATTACCATCTAGTTGATTTCCTAGAACATTGAAGTAAAATGATCACCTCCCCACAGCACATGCTTAATAGTAGTTTGAGATACACAATAACCTATTCTCAGCAGGGGATACTAGAGTGGCTATATACCCCAGCACATATAAAGCTCAAGTCAGACTTCATAACCATACTAGGCTCTGCTCTAAATATTTGCCAGGCTGGTTACAGATGAGGAAAATAGCTGTTACAGGGACTAACTTGCTATTAAATGGGGAGCTACAATGTCATGTCTGTGTACTGGCACCTAGGCTAGAGTCACATTGTTACGGTCAGGTTAGAAAATTGTGCACAATACAATAGCACTGAAATGATGGTATTTATCTAGAACACAGTAGGGAACTGCACATTGGTAGGCATTTGGATTCAAAAGGTGTTCAGTCTGGACTGGTATCCCTTCCTTGGCAGTGAAGTTCTGTTGGATAGTTGAACATTTAGTAGAAGGTACAGATCCCCAATACTTACTTGCACTGTGCTCCCATCTGACTTCTTACTTTCTTTCCCCCACCCCCAACAATTAAAAATTTAATTTAAATTTGAGCTCTTGCCTCTGGTTTCTGAGCTCCTTTTTCCTCAACTTGACCTTCTGGCTGTTTCTTCTGCCAATCAATCCAGGTCTGATGCAGTTTCTCCTGAACATCATGCAACTTCCGATTTGTTGAATCTACTCCTTTCCTTGTCAATTCAATCTGCAAAAAAAAAAAAAAGCGAGTCATAAAATGCTGAAAAATGTGAACCAACTGGTAGATTAACAGCTCCCAGTGCAGACTCTCTAAACTACATTTCAGTTCAAGTATAAATGATTTCAGTTTAGATCTGAACTCATTAGCAAACACATGAAGATTTTAGAGCAACCTAGAACAGTTAAGGTCAGCTCCAGTTAAATATACAGGGTAGAGTTAGAAAAGGGATAGCACCAATTTCTTGAATCAAATTCAAAAAAGTGGAACATTTCAGTGCAGGTAATATTCTGCATAATCATAGTGGAGAAATAACAAACCCCTTGTTGATAACAGTAGGGCTGCAGAATCCTTCCATGGCAACATGCTTGTTGAGAAAGTCAAGTGGTTCACTGCTTCAAGTCAATCATATTCTTAGTTATTTGAGAGTTAGAGGGCTAGCATTAGTTAAAAATGGGCTTCCAACTATTTCTACTATTCCATCATATGAATTTGTTCCTTGGTCACATTAGCTGGAGTGAGAATAAATGTTATAGCATCTTTCATGACATTAGAACATGTCAATGAATACTAGTGACTTCACTTGAAGTACATGCAAGAAACTACAGCCAATTTCTACTGAAAACTGACTAATGAAATAATGGCCAGATAGATAATCAGTTTTAATGTTGGTCAAGAGATGTCAACTAAGATCCCAAAATTCCTCTAGGAAAGATATATGGGACCTTATACATCCAAAATTTTAGCACCTCATCTAAGACAGCAAAGCACTCCCTTTGTACTGCATTGAAGTGTCAGCCTCAATTATATGCTGAAGTCTCTGGAGGGAGGCTTGAATTTAAAGGCAAGAATGCTCCTGCCATGTTGGTGACCTCACCAAGTTAACCCCCTTAAGATTGTAAACACTTACATACTGCTAAAGACAAGTTTGAACCCATCACAATTAACCTATAGTGAAAATTGGATCTTTGCCAAATTGATTTAAAAAACAAAAAACAAAATTTGTCTTGTATCACCCAAAGTCAAAACTATCTTTAGTTTATTTAGAGATACAGCACTGAAACAGGCCCTTTGGCCCACCAAGTCTGTGCTGACCAACCACCCATTTATACTAATCCTACATTAATCCCATATTCCTACCACATCCCCTCAATTCCCCTACCTACACTAGGGGCAATTTACCCATCAACCTGCAAGTTTTTGGCTGTGGGAGGAAACCTGAGCATCCAGCAGAAACCTACACAGTCACAGGAAGAACTTGCAAACCCTGCAGACAGTACCCAGAACTGAACCAGAGTTGCTGGAGCTGAGAGACTGCAGTGCTAACCACTGCATCACTGTGCTGCCCTATGTTGTCTGGGCTGGAGCATTTCAGCTATGAAGAGACTGGATAGGCTAGGGTTGTTTTCCTTAGAAAAAAAGGAAAAGGCTGAGGGGAGACCTGATTGAGGTATAAAAAAAATTTGAGGGGCATAGATAAGAAATTTTCCCCTTGTATAGGAGTCAATAAGCATAAGTAGGGTAGTGTCATGGGTCTTTTTTTTTTTAATACAATATACAGTTTGCCTTTAAGACTTGCAATACAGATATCTTGCTTTAAGAACCAGCAAGCTTCAGGAGTTATAGGAAGGTGCATTTTCATTGCCTTAGAAACAGCCATTTGGAGACTATGATTCAAAGGGTGCATTGTCATTACCATAGACACAGCCATTGGAGTAAGTCTCATGCAATACATTTGTTATAATTCAGTTTTGAACTGGCTTTTAGTTGAAGGTGGTTTGTTTTAACAGATAGAGCTGATGTTGACACCTGAAGAGCTCTCAACCATTTAAACTGAAAGAGGATTTTAGTCTGTTTAATTATTCTCAAAATTCTAAAGTCAAGCCAAAACAGAGATCTCTGGTAATTTAAGCTGAAGGAAGGGAAGTTAGACTGAATCTTATCACAAACTCTAAAGTCAGATGGACTCTGAAAGTGTTGGCAAGTCATCAATTGTTGAAATTCACTGGAGAAGGAAAGCAACATTCTGTGGGGACTTCAGGCAACATTGGACTGTAAATTTGCAAGGACTATTTTAAATGTTCTTTATCTCTTCAGTGTTTAAGAATTTAGTTCTGCTAATTAGAGGTAATTTGTTGATTTAAAGACACCTGGTTTGGTTAGCTTCATTTGGGGGTTAATAGATGGTACAATTTGGCTGGGTCTTTTAATTTGTAAAGTTTTAAATGCTTAGCCGATCTGTGGAGTAACAGGATTGAATTAAGTGTTGGTCCCACCACTATCATTTTGATTGGGGGCTTTGACTGGAGCAGTTGATCATAACAGTAGATAGGAAGAAACTTTTTCCCTTTGTGGAGGGAACAACTAGGGGGTGGCAAGGGAAAAAAAATATATTGCATACTATAGAATGACAGCACAAAAGGGGCCACCATACTGGTGCCACCTCTGGTAAAGCTATCCAATTAACCACTGTCCTGCTCGGTTCCCCAGTGCTGAGGAGTTTTCCTTATTCATTTAATTCCTTTTGAAAGGAATTGAATTTGCTTACAACTGTTCAGGCAATGCTTTCCAGATCATAACTTGCTGTGCTTTAAAAAAGTTCTTTAAAAACTAGTCACCTTGAATTGCTGGATACAGGCTACCATTGGAAACAGTTCTTCCCAATTTACTTAGCAAGAACATGAATGGTTTTGGACACTGGTCAAATCTCTCAACCTTCTCTTCTGATGGAGAACTCCAAATTCTCCACAATACAAGTCCCTCATTGATACTATTCTAGGAAAACTCTGTACCCTCTCTAAGGCTTGACACCTTTCCTGATGTGTTGTGCCCAAAATGGAACACTGTATTCTAGCAGAGGTGTAACTAGTGCTTTGTAAAAAAAAAAAAAATTCCACAACTTCCCTTACTTTGCATTCAATTCTAACCAAGGACTTCAACATTCAGGTTATCATGCCACCTTCAAAGATTTGTGTAATTACACCCCCAGGTCTCAGTTCCTCCACCCCTTTGGAATTGTACCATTTAGTTTATTGCCTCATTCTTCCTACTGAAATGCATCACTTCACAGCATTAAATTCAGCTGTCATGTGTATTTATTTCACCAGTCTAAATTCTCCTGAAGTCTGTTACTATCCTACATTAGAGTGGTCACATTTAAAATTATGCCATATACCAAAGTCTGGTCATTAAATACAAAATGATCCCTATACCAACCCCTAGAGAACATTACTTCCCACTAGCCTGTAAAACTATTCACCCTGCTTTGACTTTTACCCAATATTTGCTTTTAATACCATTTAATAGATTTTAGACACCTTTTGAACATCCAAAAGGAGCAATCACACTAAACACTATTGTCTTTAATGACTTTGTACTGATTTAATTAAACAGCCTTTGTCTCATTGTAACCTTTGACTTCAGATACTCTTCCTCCTTCATGGGAAGGAGTTTGTATCCAAACAAAATAAAAACTGAAGGCTTCTTATTTGTTCAATTATTGCTTCTCACCAAACTGTTGGAATTTAATCCACCTGAGCCAGATCTGTTCAGCTCAGGGCCCAAACCCTTATCAATTTAGAACCTCCACAGTACAAGTAACCTTCCTGTGAGGACACTGGTCCCAAATCTATTAGAGTAATAAACAGATCCCTCATGCTTTAGAAACTTGTCCCAATGCCCAAGAATCAGAAGTCCTTCTACTATACCACATCTTCAGCCATGCGTTAGTTTGTCTAAGCCTACCATTCCTATACTCATTAGGATGTGGCACTAGGAGTAATCTAGATTGCTCTTTGAAGTCCTGCTCTTCCAATTTCCTCAAGCTCCTTATAAAATAAACTACAGAAACTCCTGACAGAAGGGCCCCAACCTTTTTCAATGCCATGTGGGAACCAAAGATCTGGCTGTTCACTTTCCTTTCTCTCTTCTTCCTTTCTCCCCCCCCCCCCCCATATGACCAGTGCACAGGGCCAAAAGTGTAGAAATGCAGTAATTTATCCTATACTAGTCATCATAGGACTACTCAGCCATGAGCTAGTCAGTATAGGTGATATGGTGTAGGAGGAAGCACTTAAACTCTTGGGAATTGGGACCAGTACTGTAGATGTGCTCTAGACATAAAGGAGTCACCTTTGCTTTCAGCACAAACTGGTTTCAGTGCCAATCTTGACAAATTCCTGCACTGCCTGCCTTTTTAAACCTGGACTGCCACCAACTTGCTATTCTCGAACTCTAGCTGCAAGGTGGCCACAGCCTCTTGGATGCCTTGCACTAACTCATGCCATTCAAGCTTAGGAGCAAAGTTTAAGCAACTGGAAGCAATTTCTGCCCAAATGATTACGCAATACAAAAAAGTGTTTGAGATCCCATATAAAACACAGGCAACAGGTCTCAGCTGTCTTATTTGCTTAAAAATCCATCCAGATGATTTTAGTATCCTTTCTCCTATTTAAGGATGTTTAATGCAATTTTGGATCCTTTACTGAATTCTTTGAAATCCAATTGCCAAGATATATTTACTGTTGCACCTTGGTAATTCCCATTACCACTGTCAAACAGAGTTCCATCTCTGCACACAATGAAAATCAGATTCAAACCCAACCTTTAATTTAAAACAGGAAAATCAGGAGCAGCACATTTGCTTCTAGTAGGGGGTAAAGAATAGTTTCATGATCCTCAAGTCAGACCATCATTTACCTAGCTACTGGGCTGAAACAAAAATGAATACGCTGGATCATAGAGGGCAGGGCACAAGTCTGCTGACAGAAGTAGTGACTGATTACATTGAAGTAGACAAAAGTGGACAATGTGGCATAAATAACCAAGAACATGTCAAGATGTATTGGAGCTACACATTTTGGTCTGACAGCATCTTAAAAAAGGAATAGAATCCAGCCCATGTCAAAACTACCCAGCAGTGTATTCTTACCAGATCCATTGTGTTATGAAGCTGAGCCATGATGTCTTGGCTGCTTTGCCTGGCCTTCTGCAACTTGGATGTAGAGTGCTCATATGCTCTATGACGCACTTTTGAAGACAACGATCCCAAACGAACATAGTAACTCTGTGGTTGTGCTGGGGCCACCTCACAGCCTTCACATGAAGCTGAGAGTTTTGCTGAAACAAGGAGGGTTTAAAAATCAAGGCTGTCATTTCTGGGTATACATATTTATTCATCTATCCAAAGTGGAAATGTTTTGTGGACATGGGCCATGACAAACATAACCAGCTTGTCCATTTTCAATTAGCAGTGATGAAAGGTATTATTGAGTGCTCACTGATGCTTAGTTTGCATTTGTTAAAGACCACTCAGCTCCAAGACCTGATTACAGGCTTGGTCAAAATACAGACAAGAGCTGAATTCCAGAGGCAAGTGACTGCCCTTGACAAAGCAGCATTGGACAGTCATTTCAAAGAGCCTTAGTAAACATTTAAGTTTGGAAGTTAGGGGAGCTTCTGTTGGCTGCAGTCATACTTGCACAAGATAGTTGTGGCTGTTGGAGACTAATTATCTCAGCCCCAGACAATTAGGGCAGGTGGTGTTCCTCAGGACAGTGGTCTAGGCCCAATTCTAGCTGTTTTAGTTGTGACCTTCCTGCCATTAAACAAGTGTCAGAAGTGGGGATGTTGGAACTGAAGTGCATTTACAACCCCAGAAAAAGAATTCTGGGCCTGCATGCTGCAAGATCTGGGCAACATTCAGGCTTGGGCTAATGTGTTGCAAATGTTACTTGCCACTCAAACATCTCAAAAAAAAGTAACTACTTTCCCTTGACATTTAGTTATTGCCAAACATCCCCACCACCCCCCAAATATCTGGAGTCAATTACCATGGATTAGAAACTAACTGGACCAGCCACAGCTGTGGCTAGAGCAGAATGTCAGAGGCTGGACATAGTGGCAAGTAACTCAATTCCTGACTCCCTAAAAAGTGTTGCCACCATATTTACAAGGTCAGGAATGATAAAGTACTCTCCACATACCAAAGTGAGTACAGTTCCACAAGCCAGCCTGCTTGGATGTGGCACCCCATCTACCACTGGTAGAGTGGCTGAGGTACCATCTACATGATGTACTGCAGCAACTTGCCAAGCTTTGATAGAATGTTCCAAATCGGAACTGTAGTGCAGAGAAGAACAAGGCCAAAAGGCACATGGGACTACAACCTTCAGTCTCCCTACACACATCTGACTTGGAAGTATATCACTGTTCCATGGTCAAACTCTTAAAACTGAGTACACCATCATGGACTGCAGTGATTTAAGGTGACTCAAACACCCTAGTGCTGACCTTGCCAGCAATGTCCAAATCCAATGCAAATTAAAATAGCCTTTACATTCAAGTTTGGTGTTACACTTTAGTTCTGGGCCCCATATCCCTCCAATTAGATCAATATTTTCAGCCATAACCAGTTTACAATGGAATATCAAATCTGCATTTTTAGTTTGAAAGTAACTTAATTGAAGGTGGATTACACCAAGTCAAGCACATGGTTGTAGCTTCAAGCTTCCTATACTCAGTCTTGTGCTCTTGGCCACAAGTACAATTCCCTCAAAGTCAGAGCTATGCCAGGAGGCCATAAACATCACTTCAAGTAGATGTGCACAACTTGATGTTTAGGACCACTGAAACAGATACAAAAGCATCCTAGACAAGTACAGGTAGGAAAATAAGTAATTTCTTACTTACCCAGTTCTTCCTCAGTCATAGGAAGATAGTGATCAACCATCTCTTCAGATTTATTGAGTGCACTGTCCACACCAGTAGTCACCATCTGGCCTACTCTGGATGCCATGACAGTGTTAACTCCTTCAACCATCACAGTCTTGGTTTTTTCAATGCCACCATGCACTGCCCCCTTGGCCATGTCCACTACACCAGTCACTGTGTTGGAGACTGCATCTTTGGCTCCTGTTATGGTGGATGAAACCAGCTCTCTGGTATCAGCAACAACCTATAAAGAGAAGACAACTCAGCACACAAGACAAATCAAATCGAGCGCAGAGTCAGTATAAACATTCAGTATGAGAGGAGACCTTGTGTTTTTTGTCTAGGAGAATTGCATAGCACCTTTCACTTCAGGATGTCCCAAAAGTGCTTTATAGCCAAGGCTCAACAATTAGATTGTTAATAACCAATTAACTGACATTTGAAAGGAGATATTTATCCCTCAGCCAAATAGCACCTGGAGATTAACAAAAAAAAAAATTACGAGGAGAGGGGGAAAGAGACAGGGCCTGTCTGTTGGACATCTCAACTGAAAGACAGCATTGGACTGTTGCCTAGATTATGTGCAGGCTTAGAATCTACAATTTGACTGAGGCAAGACTGCTACTCTGAGCTATGTGTCACTTCAGCTTCCTGATCCAAACAGGAGGATGCCTCAATTTTACAAGTCAGTGCACATTCACATGTAACTGATAAGTGGAATGTCTAATCCAATCTCTGCTGAGCTTTAGATTGACTGAAAAAGTCATAATGAACTGTTCAGAGATAGTAAGAAGTGGGCACCTACTGTAATAAAATCAGCTATTACAGCCAATTATAAGGCTTCAATTTGGATGGAAGACAAAAGTAGTCATTAGGAAAAAGAAAATCAAAGATGGGCTTTAATTTAGTTCAGCACATCCAGGACAACTGGACAATATCCACATATCAAGCATCTTAATCATTTAAATATATAGAGTCAGAACTTGCAACTTAGTGGCTTTATTAGTCATTACAGAAAAGGAGGAGTCAAATGGAACAAAGTCCTGTGTTCTAATAGCCATGCTACAATCTTTCCGAAGACTGCCATCTGCAGGGTCACTTGGCAGATTTCCTTACCTGGGGTGTGGTCTGTTGGAGAATTGGAAGCTTCTCTTCCAGTTTATCCAAGCCTATACAGGCATATTCGTTAGCTGCTGAAACTAATGCACACAAAAAAAAACAGAACCTTTGCTTAGAGACAAACAATTGTAAAGTGCACACATTATTCAACTGGCTCATTCTCAAATTTTAATTTCAGCCAAAAACATTTACTGAAGGACTGAACTTGAGGCAAAGCACCTTATTTTACCCAGTTTAAGCTTTAGTTAAGAATCAAAATGGTAGTCATGAAGCTTTAACATGCTTTAGTAGCATATTGAAAACGCATTTGAAAGTAGTTGCACATTTTTCCCCCCCCCAGTACTGAGCCAATAGTTAATATCCACAATCATGGCAATGACCCAGTGCTGTTTGCTCTGTCACTCCAGACAGGAAAACTAAAGATCAGAAACTACAGTCCTAACCTCCATGCATCAAATCTATAATTCTAATCACTTGTATTTAGAAGAAAGTTCACATTTAGTAGGCTACTGGCCAACATCCAGTGACATTGTAACAAATTGGTATGCAATGAATAATCTGGAGCTGGGCCAAATTATGTTGCAATTTACACTGCAGTTGAAATAATAATCCTGCTAATGCATTGTACCCATCAAGATGCAAGTTGAACAGATTCTACTCAATGAGTGGCTTAACAGATGAGACATATTGGCAGCCAAATGTTTTAGTTGCACACTGCAAGCCTCCCCAAACATGAAGATAAATGGTTAATTTGTGATGTTAGTTGAGGGATAATTAGCCAAGACCCCAGGATAACTCTTGCATTTTCCCCACCCCACAATAAAGTACCATGGGATATTTTACATCCCAATAGGGCAGATGCAGCCCCACTACACCATCTACAAGACAGTGCAGCATGCTTGCACAACTGCACTGGTCTCAACCAAGATTGTGCACTCAAATCTAGGGGTTTTGACTTCCCACCCCACTGTACACCAAGGGGCAGGCAGAATGTCAATCTAAACCATTTAGAACACCTTCTGGTGTTAGTGGGGAATTAACAAACCCAAGGTGGAACCATGTGGCAGAGTTAGAATCTTTCAACTTAATCATGCAGCAACTAATTGTTGCCATAGGATTGTTTTGAAGGAGCTAAAGAGTGCTCCCAATGCATGGAAAGCAATATAATTTGTAGTTACCTGGAAAAATTCTGGTTCTATTTTATTATTGCTGGGTATAAAATTTAGCCTTCATCAGTTCAATAGACAGGTTTGAACAAAGTTACATTTTATTTAAAAAAAGGGTTTATATCCAGAGGGTCCTAAAGCTATTAAAAAAAAATGAGGCAATTTTTAATTCAAAGTTCACCAATTCCAATTAGCTGATGTATACTCCAATCTTACTTTGAGGCTCCAGCTTGTCTATAATTGGTTTGGCACCACTGGCAGCCACAGCAGAGATGGTCTTCACTCCCTGCTCTGCCATATCACAGACAGTCTTCACATATGGGTGGTTCTCCTTGGTGCTGTTGTATACAGCTGATACCATGTCATAGGCTGAGCTCACAAGAGGCAGGCTAGTCACCCTGTTCACCACATTCTGAAACACAAAATCATGGAATTACCAGATCATTGAAGTGAATTACTGTGCAAAGGTCAAGGGACAAAAGGAAACATTCCTCAATACACAGACTTTTAAAGCAGCCTTGAATATTGTTGCAAGGGAACACTTATCATGAAAGAGCAACTATCCTAAAGAAATATTCCAGGATTTTCACAAATCAGTCCAGATGTTAGTATGAAGGCTTCTGTACATTTCTACTTTCTAGTAGATTATGCATCACATGTCTCCAACACAGCTGTATACCCGTGGGTTTTCTCCGGGTGCTCCGGTTTCCTCCCACAAGCCAAAAGACTTGCAGGTTGATAGGTAAATTGGCCATTATAAATTGTCACTAGTATAGGTAGGTGGCAGGGAAATATAGGGACAGGTGGGGATGTTTGGTAGGAATATGGGATTAGTGTAGGATTCGTATAAATGGGTGGCTGATGGTCGGCACAGACTCGGTGGGCCGAAGGGCCTGTTTCAGTGCTGTATCTCTAATCTAATCCCCAAATAGCCTACAATACAAGCAGATATCATACTACTCCCAATTTGATTCCCATGAAAACACCTGATGCTTCAACTTCAAAGCTGAACTCACTAATCAGATTGTTGATTAAAGTAAGCTACAGTTGCCATTTTTACACAGCAGCATAGTGGGCTAGCTGGTGCCTAAGTGAAAAACACCAAAAGTGCCTGTTCAATCTGATTTCATACACTGCCAGGGCAATGGATTTAAAACTGTAGGAAATGAAAGCTTGCATATCGACTACTAGGGTCATGCCTAAAGTCAAGCTGCCATCTTCTCTTTCTAGCCAAAAAAAAAAATTGAGGCAAGAATATCAAATTCAAGGCACTGAAGCACACTTTGAAGAGATCTGCTTTTCTATTCCTCTAAAAGCCAGTACTTCATTAGTCAGAGAAAGTCCTTTTAAGTAAAAAAAAAAGGAATTTGTGCATCTATTCCAGATCTAAATTTTTCTTTCTAGTGGCCTTTTTAATTCCTGCTCCTATAGTTCAAACTGTACAGTTTGGTGCATTTAATTGAACTTTCCATTATCCAGCCATTTTGCCTTCTTGTATTATTGTGTATTCCTTTGCATTATTAGTTACAAGCTTCAATTTTCTGGTCTGCAATTTTATGCCACACCTCCAAATCATTTAGGTTGATTGTGAACATGTAAACTCAGTAAGTCATTTCCTATCTTGAAAAAGTAAGAACTTTAACCTATTGTTTTGTGGCCAACTTACTACCTATTTGGACATTGGACCCTGACTT
The DNA here is from genome assembly GCF_036365525.1 of Heterodontus francisci. NCBI lineage: Eukaryota > Metazoa > Chordata > Chondrichthyes > Heterodontiformes > Heterodontidae > Heterodontus > Heterodontus francisci. The sequence continues at coordinate 36,446,092 of NC_090406.1, read as the reverse complement.
TTGTCACAAGTATCTTATGCAAGATCATATCCAAGGCAGTCTGAAAGACCTGCCAGGGCTCGAGACTCAGCAAGACCGAGCCTGACATGCCTACGTGCTTCTCACCATAAGTACAGGTGACAGCTTATTTTTGTTATATCACTCAGGTATTGCAGCCCTGTCATGATATTTTCTGAAATCCTTCTCCCACCTTTTTTAAAAAAAAAGGTCATCGTAGAGTCAGCCTTAGTGGCACAGAAGGAGGCCATTCAGCCCATCAGGTCTATGGCAGCTCTATAGAGCAATCCAGTCAGTCCTATCCCCCTGCAAGTTTTATTTCCCTCAAATACCCATTCAATTTCCCTTTGGGATTACTAACCAGCTTCACTTCCACTACTGTCATAGAGGGAGTGTTCAGTGATTATCACTTGCTGTATAAAAAAAAAGTTCTGCCTCATATCCCCCTGTGTATCCCTAACCCAAAAGGTTACTTTGTCACCTAGTCCTTGTAGCATCAACTAATGGGAACAGCTTTTCAGGTCTGCCTCATCTAACCTAGTCATAATAGATGTACACCTATCAGATCTCCCTTTAACCTCCTTTGTTCCAAGGGAACCAATACCAACTTGGCCTTGTAGCTAAAAATGCCTTATCCCTGGAACCATTTTGGTAAATCTCCTCCCTAAAGAAGGTGAACAAAATGGTGCAACATTCTAGTTGCAGCTTTATAAAAAAAAATTTCACATAATTTGCCTGCTTTTGTACTCAACGCCCCTATTTATGAAGCCCAAGGTCTCACATGCTTTGTTGACTCTCTATGTCCTGCCACCTTCAAAGATCTATGCACATGTACCCCCAGGCACATGTCTCTGAAGCATTAGACAATACTTAAGAAATGAAAGTTTTGTGTCTCAGTAGTGGAGGGGAAAAAGCAGAACTAAAAGGCCAAGTGCCTCTGAAGTAGGAGAAAAGACTCTAAATTTACTGTTTACACCCTTAAAATTAGTTTTGGCGTTGAAGCAGATGTCCCATAAATACTACGAAATTTGTAGTTTCATTTCAAGATAGTGAAAGTTAATTTATTGCACATTACTAAATTAGGTCAAATGTCACAAGTGATTGAGTCAGTGACTAACATTTCCCAGTACAACAGAAAGCAGTTCCTGGACTGTTGGCCCTGGACTCGTGCCAATATATCATTACGGCAAGATTTCTCCAGGCCACCACTTCGATTGCAGTAGTTAGTTGACAGTCTACAGATTACTAGATCAGAAAGTTAGAAATAGACACTTTCTTCCACAGCTAGTGGGTAAAGGTACCTGTTCTCCGCTCTCCTGGTGCTCAGTTAGGTTGGAGACTTCAACGTTTTCGGCCACTTCTGACGCCATGACAAATCGGAAAAGTCTGGTGGAGATAAATTGGGATCAAATCAGCCGACCTAACTATTAGCTATCCGGTAACTGCCGAGGGTGGGATAGTGCCGCACAAAAAAAAAAAACACTTTTCATTAAGTGAAAACAGCGACTGGGGCAGAATCAGGAAAACTTTTACAGTAACGAGATTAGTTCGTTTACGAAAGCTGGGCGAAATCCCACAAACTCTTCGATAAAAAGTTTAAAAGTCTGTAAAAGTTGCAGCGAACTGAAACCTACAAAACAAACAGGCAAAAAAAAAGTTTGTGAACTTACCAACTTATCTTAACAAACTGCACTAATCTTCACTCTCGCCACACAATTTAGAGACCAGCCCCCAGCGGTGAATTTAAATAACCAGACATTCTCCGGGTGGGGCACACTTAATGACTGACAACAGATCTGAGCAATCGGCACTGAAAAAATGAAATGTAATAAGGTACCAACCAATCAAAGAGTGCAGAGGCGTGTCTTGGTTCATGTCAATCATGTTCCAGGGTTGAGTGCAAATCCAACGTGACAGATTGCAGGGAATGACTTCGAATTGACTGGAAGAATTCGCCAGATTAAGATAAACACACAAAGACTGTAGTGTACCAAAACACTAATGCTTATAGCACCTTCTACAAGATGGAGCAAAATCTCAGAAGTTAGTTGTGGACGTGGAAGGCCATTTAACTTTGTTCATCCCCACTACCCAAATCCATTTCCATCTTTCCAGGAACTCCATGTTTGAATCCCTGCAATCAGGTTTCCACCCCTAAGACAGTAATGAAACAACTCTTAACAAAGTCACAAATGACACACTATGTGACAGTGACAAAGGTAACTAACTATCTCTCCTCATCCTTCTTTACCTGTCTGCAGCCTTTGACGTGGTTGACCACATCCTCCTCCTCCAATGCTTCTCTGCTGTCTTCCAGCTGGGTGGGACTGTACTCACCTGGTTCCATTCTTATCTATCTAATCATAGCCAGAGTATCACTTGCAAAGGCGTCCCCAAGGATCTATCTTTGGCTCCCTCCTATTTCTCATCTGCATGCTGCCCCTCAGCAACATCATCTGAAAGCATAGTATTAGTTTTCACATGTATGCTGGCGACACCCAGCTCTATCTCATCACCACTTCTCTCGACTCCTCCGCTGTTGCTAAATTATCAGATTGCTTATCTGACATCCAGAACTGGATGAACAGAAATTTCTTTCAATTAAATATTGGGAAGACTGAAGCCATTGTTTTCAGTCCCCACTTCAAACTCTGTTCCCTAACTACCGACTCCATCCCTCTCCCTGGCAACAGTCTGAGATTAAGCCAGAATTTTGCAACCTTGGTGTCACATTTGACCCCGAAATGAGCTTCTGACCTCATATTTGTGCCATCACTAAGACTGTCTATTTCCACCTCTGTAACATTACACGACTTCACCCCTGTCTCAGCTCATCTGCTGCTGAAACCCTCATTCATGCCTTCATTACTGCTAGACTTGACTATTCCAATGCAATGTCAGATTTTTGTGTGTTTGGAAGGGACATTGACTAGCCTTTGACCCACAAGGTACAGACTCTGGTACTCTTAAATCAAGATAGAGAGTTTACTAAGCACAGCAAGAATATACAAGCAATACTTAACCAATGGCAGTAATTATACAGCAGAGCATCCTCGGTTCTTGCTTCCCAAGCTGCTATGTTGCAGTCTTCTCTCTCAAGGTGTTCTGTTGACTGTAAATTGGTCTCTTTGAATTTGTGTGCCCCGATGTCTCTCAGCAGCTTTCATTTATGCCGCATCTGAGGGTTCCTTCATTGCTTATTAGGTTACATTCCACCTTAACCCTTTCAATTGGTCAGGCATGACTTCACCTTCTACACATTGTCTCTTCTTGATTAGTTTATAATAGTTAGATTGGCCAGATATGACCTCACCTTCCATACATTGTCTCTGCAGATAGCTTGATGGCCTAAGTCATTGTCACACAATGAGGAATGTTTGCTATCCCCTTCAACATTCCAGTCATGAATGGCCTCTGAATATCTTTACTTGCATTTCCATCCTCATGAGGCCTACAAGTCTATCATTTATTGTGACTGAGTCTGTCTTAATTGAAATGTAGTAAGGTTGTTAGTTATCAAGACATCCTGTCTCATAGCCAAGCCATTTCTGCTATTGTTGTTACACTAGACACCATCTTCCACCATCTCTCCAGTACAGCATACAAATATACATTTCACATAACAAGATGATTCCAAACACAAGGTCCATAACTTAATTTTAATATAGTACATTGCTACATATACAAGGTATAACTAGTCCCAAGCATAACCGCAACATCACTTAAAATCATTCTACTTTAAAACATAACGCCTCATGTGAATTGTATCAGGCTATAGCTTGCATAGATTCATCCAACAGATTAAACATGGCAGTTGTTAACCCTTTAGTTCCTACAGCAATCCTGGATGGTCTCCCACATTCTACTCTCCGTAAACTTGAGATCATCCAAATCTCTGCTACCTGTGCCTTAACTTGCATCAAGTCCTGTTCCCCTATAACCCCTGTGTATTTGCTGACCTACATTGGCTCCTGGTCAAGCAACATCTTGTTTTCAAATCCCTCCATGGCCTCGTCCCCTCCCTATCTCTGTAACCTCAGCCAGCCCCACAACCCTCCAAGATATCTGCGCTCCTCTAATTCTGACCTCTTGTGCATCCCTGATTTTAATCGCTACAACTGGTGGCCATGTCTTCAGTTGCCTCGACCCCAAGCTCTGGAACACACTCCCTCCACCTCTCTGCCTCTCCACCTCGCTTCCCTCCTTTAAGACATTTCTTAAAACCTACCTCTTTGACCAAGCTCTTGGTCATCTGACCTGATAGCTACTTTTTGGTTGGGTATCATACTTCATTTTATAATGCTCCTACGTAGCACATTGGGGCAGTTTATTATGTTAAATGAACGATATAAATATAATGTTGTTGTTGAAATTTAGAATTGAATCTGCTTCCACTACCCTTTCAGACAGTGCATTCCACATCATACCAAATTGCTGTTTTTTTTATTTGTTTATAGGATGTGGGCATCGGCGGCAAGGCCAGCATTTATTGTTCATCCCTAATTGCCCTTGAGAAGGTGGTGGTGAGTTGTCTTTGTGAACCACTGCAGTCCATGTTGTGTCGGTCCTTTCACAGTGCTGTTAGGTAGGGAGTTCCAGGATTTTGACCCAGCAATAATGAAGGAACAATGCTATTTTCCAAGTTAGGATAGTATGTGACTTGGAGAGCAACGTGCAGATGTTGGTATTCCCATATGAGTGCTGCCCTTGGTCTTCTAGGTGGTGGAGGTTGTGGGTTTGGAAAGTGCTGTCAAAGAACTCTTGGTGAGTTGCTGAAGTGCATCTTGTAGATGGTACACGCTGCAGCCACTGTGCGCTGCTAGTGGAGGGACTGAATGTTTAAGATGATGAATGGGATGCCGATCAAGTGGGCTTCTTTGTCCTGGATGGTGTCGTGCTTCTTGAGTGTTGTTGGAGCTGCACTCATCCAGGCAAGTGGAGAGTATTCCATCACACTCCTGACTTGTGCCTTGTAAATGGTGGACAGGTTTTGGAGAGTCAGGAGGTGAGTTACTCATCGTAGAATTCCCAACCTCTGACCTGCTGTTATAGACATAATGTTTATGTGGCTGGTCCAGTTAAGTTTCTGGTGGGGGTGGGGTGACCCTCAGGATGTTGATGTTTGGGGGATTCTGTGATGGTCATACCGTTGAATGTCAAGGGGAATTGGTTTGACTCTCTCTTGTTGGAAATGGTCATTGCTGGGCACTTGTGTGGCAGAAATGTTACTTGTCACTTATCAGTCCAAGTCTGAATGTTGTCCAGGTCTTGCTTCATGTCGGGATGGATTGCTTCATTACCTGAGGAGTTGTGAATAGAACAGAACACTATGTAATCATCAGCGAATACCCTCACTCTTGACCTTGATAGAGGGAAGGTCATTGATGATGGTTGGGCCTAGAATACTGTCTTGAGGAACTCCTGCAGTGAGGCCCTTGGGCTGAGATGATTGACTTCCTATAACCACAAGCATCTCCTTTTGTGCTGGGTATGACTCCAGCCAGTGGAGAGTTTGCCCCTTGAGTCCAATGACGACAAAAATGTGTTAAAAAAGTTGCTTCATGTCACCTCTGGCTCTTTTGTTAATCATCTTGTTATGAAAGTGCCTCCATAGATTCATAGAGTTATTCAGCACAGAAGCAGGCCCTTCGGCCCATCGTGTCCGTGCTGGCCAATAAGTACCTAACTATTCTAATCCCATTTTCTAGCACTTGGCCTGTAGCCTTGTATGCTATGGCATACTCTCTTTCTGTGCCGATACTGACTCTCTCTCTCACTCTCTCTGTAACTTTCTCTCTGCTGATACTGACTCTCTTTCTGCCGATACTGACTCTCTCTCTCTGCCGATACTGACTGTATCTCTCTCTCTCTGCTGATACTGACCCTCTCTCTCTCTCTGCTGATACTGACTCTCTCTCTCTCTCTATGTTTTGTTAAATATATTTTTTGAGGATTCATTTTTGACAGATTGAAGAAATGTTAAACTTTGGAGTTTTCAGAAGGGGTCATGCAAAGGCCATTTGACTTTGAAAAACAGTCCTTAGAAATGTTTTTTAAGAAGGCCACTGAGAGGCCTTGTGAGGAAAACAAGCCTTTCCGGGAAACCACCTGACTTCCAGCAACAACAACAAGCCTTTCCAGGAAACCACCTGACTTCCAGCTCAATAAACAACAGAAAATTTTGGACAGCTGAAGAAGTTGTTTATAAAGAAGTGACAGGTCAAGATCGATGGAGATCAAAAGGTTGACCTCCTGTTGTCGGTTTCACTTTTGAATTGTTTTGAGTTAGGGTTGAACTGTATAAAAAGGGAGAGAACTTTCAAGGAGAGAGAGAACTTCCAAGGAGAGAACAGAATTCCCATGGCAGGAGACAAGACCACAATCCAGCTCAGCTTTCTAGTACCTCTCTAAAAGACCCTGAGAAGTCCACTGTGCAAACTCATCTTGTCTTCTGTCTTTCAAGAAAAGCCTGCTAAATTGATTCTCAATGCCACCTGAAATGATCTGTTCTAAAAGATCCTAGTGACCCATCTACATGTACTCGGAGGCTAGACTGTATGCCAGTTTTTGGAACACAACATATCTCATCTGCTGTTTCTTCAAGAATGAGCAAGTATTCAGTCCGTGTTTTTTTGTCTGTAATAGAGCTCTATAAACAAAAATCCCTTTGTTTTTCCGGTTAACCAGTGTATGTGTGTGCGAGTGTGAGAGGCTAAGGTAAAATGAGAACTTTAATATTTCAGTCTGTGTGTTTATGCTTTACTTCATTACTGGTTAAGACTTGTTTTATAATAAACTGATAATTTAGTTTATATTAAAGAAACCTGGTTGGTGTGTTTTATTCTAGGAAAAATATAATATATGATTGACTGTATCAATAAGTGGGAAAATTTAAATATATGTTGTGACCTGTGCAGAAGTGGGACTAGAATAAACAGTGTACTCCTCCTACGACACAAAGCTGGGGGGAGGAGGGGGGTGGGAATGTGAGCTGTGAGGAGGATGCAAAGAGGCTCCGATGTGATTTGGACAAGTTGGATGAGTAGACAAATGCATGGCAGCTGCAGAATAACGTGGATGAATGTGAGGTTATCCACTTCAGTTATAAAAACAGAAAGGCAGATTATTATCTGAATGGTGTTAGATTGGGAAAGGGGGAGGTGCAACAAGACCTGAATGTCCTTGTACACCAGTCACTGAAAGTAAGCATTCAGGTGCAGCAAGCAGTTAGGAAGGCGAAAGGTATGTTGGCCTTCATTGCAAGAAGATTTGAGTACAGGAGCAAGGGTGTCTTACTGCAGTTATACAGGGCCTTGGTGAAGCCACATCTGGAGTATTGTGTGCAGTTTTGAACTCCTTATCTGAGGAAGGATGTTCTTGCCATGGAGGGAGTGCAAAGAAGATTTACTAGGCTGATTCCTCAGATGGCAGGATTGACATATGAGGAGAGATTGGGTCGACTAGGCCTATATTCACTAGAGTTTAGAAGAATGAGAGGGGATCTCATAGAAACCTATAAAATTCTAACAGGACTAGACAGGTTAGATGCAGGAAGGATGTTTCTGATGACCAGGGAATCCAGAACCAGGGGTCACAGTCTCAGGATATGGGGTATGCCATTTGGAACCAAGATGAGGAGAAATTTCTTCACTCAGAGGGTGGTGAACCTGTGGAATTCTCTACCGCGGAAGGTAGTGGAGGCCAAGCCACTAAATATATTCAAGAAGGAGATAGATATATTTTTTAATGCCAAAGGGATCAAGGGATTTGGGGAGAAAGTGGGAACAGGGTACAGAATTAGACGATCAGCCATGATCTTTTTTGAATGGCAGAGCAGGCCCGAAGGGCCGTATGGCCTACTCCTGCTCCTATTTTCTATGTTTCTATGCCTTGGTTGTAACAATCTTCAAGCAGTTACATCTAGTTACTGACCATTTTGCCATTGTAAATGGTTTTTCCTTATTTACTCTATCAAAACTATTCATGATATTGAACATCTGTAGCAAATCTCCTCTTAACCGTCTCTGCTCTCAGGAGAAAAACTCCAACTTCTCCGCTCCCTCCACATAACTGAAGTCCCTCATTCCTGGTACCATTCTAGTAAATCTCCTCTGCACCCTCTCTAATGTTTTCATATTCTTCCTGAAGTGTGGTTTCCAGAATTGGCCACAATACTCCAGATGAGGCCGAATCAATGTTTTTATGAAGGTTTAGCGTAACTTCCTATGTGTGTCCTGTATTCCTCCATTAATAAAGCCAAATATCACCTATGCTTTTTTAATTGCCTTTTCAACTTGTCCTGCCTCCTTCAAAGCTTTGGGTACATACACCCCCAGCTCTTGATCTGCCTGCACCCCCTTTAAAATTGTATCACTTAGTTTATATTTCCGCTTCTCATTCTTCCCACCAGAATGTATGACTTCATACATTTTTGCATTAAATTTAATCCGCCATTTGTCTACTCATTTCACCAGGCTGTCTATATTCTCCGGAAGTCTACTACTATCCTCCCAATTGTTTACTACATTTCTGAGTTTATGTCACCTGCAAATTTGAAATGATACTCTGTATACCTAAGTCCAAATCATTAATATATCAAACAAAAGCAGTGAACCTATACTGACTCCTGGGTACCTAATTCCCTCCAGTCTGAAAAACAACCACTCACCACTACTCTTTGCTTTCTCTCCCTTAGCCAATCTGGTATCCACACTATCACCGTCCCTTTAGTCCCTTTCAAGGCAAAAATGCCCAAGTTCTCCAGTTTTTCCTCATAACTCACATCTCTAACACCAAAGAACAGGCTCATGACTCTCCTTTTAATTGCCTCCAATACTTGAACCCTTGCCTTGATGACTAGAACAAGGGCCTGGAAATTATTCTGGGCCTGTTTCTGGGCTAAAAGTCAGCGCTGTGCGATCAGTGCACACCCGAACCAAGAGGCCTGAGGATGAGTGCAAATTGTTCATCCGTCCTCATCAACTCACCGTATTCAGTGAGCCCTTCCAGCACGGTCGTGGCTCCTCAGGCAGCTTGTCCGAGCGAAGATGTCAATATGAGAATGCCTGCCTCACTAGCAGCGGCCCTGAGGAAAGTCTCGGGAGGAGGGATCGGATCGACTACAGGGGTGGGGGAGGGCAGTAATTGTCACTCCAGTGGAGTTGGAGGAACACTCATGTTTCACAGGATGTTTATTTTTAACAAAAACATATATAATCACCTAGCTGGAGTCAGCCACAAGGTTGCTGAAGAGTCTAGAGCAGGCTCAGCAACAGACTTTAGGCTCCTATTTTACATATTTACATAGGAACACTCTATCGAGATGACACCAATTATAATCCAACAAGCTAGTTTATTATTACATGTTATACGAGTGAACAAGGTAACATTTACAATGAGTTCAGTCTACGTTATGATGTCCCTAATAACCTGGAAAATAACAAAGTATAACACCCTGCTAGTGTGCCAAATTCACTGCACTGACTAGCAAATCTCAGAAACTCGTCAGCGTTAACCTTTGGAAAAGAATTCTCTACTACTGCGCCTGTCTTCAACTTCAGATTTTTGTCGACTGTTATTTCTTTCTTAGCTGGACAGGAAACCAAAGATTTGACTGCTGATCCTCCCCAGTCTGTGTTAGTTGGGCTGCCAATCAAACCTGCCACCTCAAATTCAACCTCCCAGCTACATGGCCTGTTCCATGAATGAAGCCATTCCGACATATTAACCGCGAATGTCACTTAATTGCCTTTACAATCCCTATTGTCTCCTCTTTTGTTTGAGCAATTAGGTTGATGGTGGGTTTCTTCCATGTACCTGCTGGGCTTTGGCCTCAGCCATGGGCCTGTCCACCACTGGGAAGATCCCAGCGTGTCCCTATCTGCTGATAAACATGCTGCAGCCAGCCGGGTAGCCCTTGCCACTTCCACCTTGTCTCCAGCAAGATCACCCAGAGGGTGTTAACACGACACCCTCATTTCAAAATTTCCTCCCGGTCCCGCCTTCAAGCCTACCTCAATGGGACAGGGAAGATTCCGCCCTCAATGAGCAGGTTCTTGATGAGTAAGTGCTGCTTGATGGCATTGTCGACGACACCTTCCATCACTTTGCTGATGTTTGAGAGTAGGTTGATGGGATGGTAATTGGCTGGATTGGATTTATTCTGCTTTGAGTGGACAGGACATACCCGGGCAATTTTCCTCTTCATCGGGTAGATGCCAGTGCTGTAGCTGTACTGGAACAGCTTAGCTAAATAACAAATCTGTCTATACTTCTAAACTAAATTAATTGTTTGTGAAATACTTTGAGATGTCTTGAAAAATGCTACATATGAGCAAGTCTTTCTTTTTCATGACAATGTTCTGAAGTATTTTTTCCCCCAGTGTTTCAACATGTCCTCTTTATGCTGGTGTCCTGGTACAGGCTGAAGTAGTGCTCTGGATGAACCTTATCTATTCCATTTAATATCTCATATAAAATAAGGTCCTCTCTCAGGAAACAGTCTCAGTTTCTGCACATATTCCTTGTTACTCAATATTTTGGGGTAAGGGATGAGCCTTGAGGATCTTGATTGCCCTGCATCCTATGGCTTGAAGTTTTCTTTGTCGTGCGACCATTGAACACAATATTCAACATATGGACTTGCAAAGGAACTGTGCAGTTTTACTATGTCTCCTCTGGCTAATTTATCTTGTCAGCTTACATGAATCAGTGTCTTCAGAAGAGGAGAGAAGTGGAGAAGGGAGAAGACAGGAGAGGAGAAGGACGGGCCAAGGAGCAGAGAATAAAAGGGAGGGGATGAATGGGAGGGGAGAGGTGGGGAGGGATGTGAAGGGAGAGGTGGAGAGGAGAGGATTTGGTAGGAGAGGAGAGAAAGGGTGGGGCGATATGGGGGGAGAAGAGGGAAGGAAGGCGAGAGGAGAGGAGGGATGGGAGAGGAGAATGGGGAAGGGACAGGAGGGGAGGGAAGGGAGGGGAGAAGATGGGAGGAGAGGGGAAGGGAGAGAGGTGGGGAGGGATGGGAGGGCAGAAGAGGGGAGGTACAGGAGACGAGAGGAGGGGAGGGGAGAAGAGGAGAGGCGAGAAGAAAGGAAAAATTCACAAGAATGACTGAGGCAAAGATTTTTAATAACGCTGCATATGTGAAAATCTGAAATGGAAACAGAATCTGCTGTAAGTACACTGCAGGCCGATCAGCATTTGTAAAGGGAAAGGACAGGTTCATGTTCTGGTTGGGGATCGTTCATCAGAACTCTCTGTGAAAGGTATCCAGCCAATACCTCCTTTCTTTTTCAGAGGCTGGTTTGCCTGTTGCAGGGCCGTCCTGGTTGGCTTGAATTCTGAATATTACATAAATCCTATACAGGATCCTGCTTCATACAGGCATCAGTCCAAGCAGCCAGCAAACTTTTAAAAAGTTTGTAATATAGAACTTTCATACAGCTGACTCAGTAATTTTTTTATCTGTGACTCTGCCCCATGGACTTACTCCTTTTGGAGTATGTTTCAGTGCCTTTGTTATTCTGTTATTCAGCAGATGCCCTCCCACACTCCAAATTTCATCCCAGTGAATTGACCCTGTGTCACATATGGGAAACTGAAAGGTAGTTTTGTATCATAAGATATTGCGTAACTGTCCAATGTTCACTGATGATAATTGCTTTGGTAGTCATTCACAACAGCATGTTAGATGTTGTAATCTATACGTAATCTTTCCTGTTTGCACAATGTTATAACCCGTGTTGTACTAATCTATCTGTTCATTATTGTGCCAATTTTAGGTCAGGGTGCAATTGCAGCATGGGGGTGTGGGGTGAGGGGCAGGGTTGAGGGGCGAGAGGCTGAGGGTTGAGGGGCTGAGAGGCTAGGGGATAAAGGTCGAGGAGATGAGGTGTGTGGTGGGGTGAGGGGCGAACAACAAATGTGACTCCCAGGGCCATTTTAACCCCTGAACCTCATCACCATAATCCAAAATTGATTCCCACCTGAACCTGGCTTGAAAGACAGGATGGGCGGGAGTGGGATATTCTGGGGGGCAGGAGTCTAATTGTGTCAACCTCACCAATTCCCCAGCGGAGAGCAGTTAGGACAGCACAAATCTTGATCCCTCTGATCTGTAAAGTTCATCACCACAACAGGTGGCAAATTTATTCCATTTTTGGGATGATATTCCTTTTTTAATTGAAAAATGAAAGAATAAATGGGATTCTGGGAATGCATGGTTATTGAAAGGTGCAATTTCCGAGTGGTAATTATAAATGGATAAATTATAGAGAAAAAAGAACGTCATCCCCCACCAGCCCACATCCCTCAGAAGGGGAGGGGGAAAAAATTCTGGAACACACAATGTCATTCACTGATAAAGGTTCCATTTGGGAGCTCATTAACAACCCAGTTTGTGGTCATTTCTGTTTGATTATTACAGGAGTTCTTGGTCTGAAATTGTGAGGCAGAGGTGTCCAGCATTCATAATCCCCAGCGCTACTGAGGCAGAAGCTGTTTATTGAAAATTGTCATTTCAAAGTCTATTTACTGCCAGTTTAAAGTGTGGAGCAGGTGCAGGGTAAACATTCAGTTGGTTAATGCGATAGACAATCATTTAAACATTTAACACTGGTTCAGTGGCTTATATGAATCCTGTCATGGAGCGGAGGAGGGTTGATGGAGCGCTCCCTCAGGATAGCAGGGTTTTACTCTTTATTTATTTTATAAATGATGGGTTTTTAGACAGTGAATCAACGAGGCAGGCTCATTTTATTGTCTAATTATTCCCAATTACCTTTTTAATTTATATATTCATTCTCAGGATGTGGGCGTCACTGGCAAGGCTGACATTTATTGCCCATTCCTAGTTGCCTTGACAACAAAATGGCTTGCTAGGCCACTTCAGAAGACAGTTATGAATCAACCATGATGGTATGCAACTGGAGTCACATCTAGGCCAAACTACATATGGCAGATTTCCTTCCCTAAAAAGTGTGTGAACCAGTGGATTTTAATGACAATCCGACAGCTTAATGGTCACTTTTACTGATACAAGCATTTCATTTCCTGTTTTTTTAAAAACTGAATTTAAGTACTCAAACTGACGAGGTTTAATCTCATGGATTATTAGACTGGGAGAAGAACTTTACTGCAGACTTACCTAGGTTAGCTGGGGAAGGCAGTGCCGTGGACCGCTACCTGCGCAGTCTGTGCTGCATTGGGTTACGGAGGGTTTAATATGGGAGACCAGCCAGGAGTGCATTGGAATATTCAAGTCTAGAGGTAACAAAGGCATGGCTGAGATTTCGAGCAGAAGATGAGCTGAGGCAGAGGTGGAGTCAGCGATGTTAGAGGTGGAAATAGGCTGTCTTAGTGATGGCGCTGACATGTGACCGGAGCTTATCTCAGGGTCAAACATGACACCGAGGTTGCGAACAGTCTGGTTCAGCTGCAGACAGTTGCCGGGGATAGGGATGGAGCTGGTAGCAAGGGAATGGAGTTTGTAGTGAAGACTGAAGGCCATGGCTTTAGTCTTCCCAATATTCAATTGGAGGAAATTTTTTGCTCATCCAGTACGGGATGTCAGACAAGCTGTCGGATAATGTAGAGACAGTGGAAGGATTGAGAGAGGTGGTGGTGAGGTAGAGCTGGGTGTCATCAGCGTACGTGTGAAAACCGATCGTGTTTTTGGATGATGTTGCCAAGAGGCAGCATGAACATGAGAAATAGGATGGGGCCAAGTATAGATCCTTGGGGGACACCAGAGGTAACTGTGCTGGAGCAGGAAGAGAAGCCATTGCAGGTGAATCTCTGGCTATGATGAGATAGATAAGAATGTAACCAGGTGATTGCAGTCCCACCCAGCTGGACAACGGTGGAGAGGAGTTGGAGGAGGATAGTGTGGTCGACTGTGTCGAAGGCTGCAGGTCGAGAAGGATGAGGAGGGATCAGTTACCTTTGTCACATTCACATGGGATGTCAATTGTGACTTTGATAAGAGCCGCTTTGGTACTGTGGCAGGGCAAAAACCTGATTGGTGGGATTCAAATGTGGAGTTCCAGGAAAGATGGTTCAGAATTATACCAAACAGCAACAGAAATAACATGCCGGTAAATCATCAAATAAAGAAATACTGAATACAGGCCATTATTGCGGAGGTGGGATTGGGGGGTGGTGGGGTGGGCGTTGCAAGGCTGCCCGTCTGCACATGGTGGGTAGCCGACACAACTTGTTAAGGGCCCTCCCCCTCTCTCCCCCTCTCCCCCCTCCCCCTCCCCCTCCCTCTCTCCCCCCTCCCCCTCCCCCTCTTCCCTCTCCCCCCTCCCCCCAACCCCAATTAAAGAAGGTCAGTTGGAATTTTCCAGTCAGCCTCCAAGTTCCCGCAGGGAACTGGTTTAGCTGCCTGGAGGCCTCCCTGTAGAGGCCCCCCCCCCCAGGTAAAATCACAAAGATTGACACTGTGCGGGCCTCTGACCCACATTTCAGCCTGACGGTGGAGTTCAGGAGCCCGCAGGGAAAATCCTGCCCTTGATTTCAACAGATCGAGGATGCAGGGGACAGGAAAAGCATGTAAGTTCATAAGATATCTTTGGTTAGTTATTAACTGGGTTACTCTATCCTGTAATAACTTAACTACCTGGATTTTGAAAATCAGGTCATTTGATTCGGATGATGAAACTTTACGCATCCATATAGTAAAAACCTAATTACCTAATTAAATGCTTTCATTGGATACCTAAGAATATAAGAGAAGTGGGAAAGAAAACAGATCATTCAGCTCATCAAAGCTCATGCCTCTAGTACAGTGTGGGACTAATAATGTAAAGCCTGGTGTCTATTGCACCATCTCCCCATACCATTTCGAAGAAGAACCGAGGAGTTATCCTTGGTGACCTGGTCAGTATTTATCCCTCAGTCAATATCACAAATTATCTGGTCACTATCACACTGCTGTTTGTGGGAGCTTGCTGTGCACAAATTGGCTGCATGTTTCCTACATTAGTACAGTGACTACACTTCGAAACGTACTTCATTGTCTGTGACATTCTGAGGCTGTGAATGACGATATTTAAGTACAAGTCTTTCTTTTGCCGCCTCACTCCCATCCTTGCAGTCGGGTTCCCTATATATTGTGATCAGTAGTGGGTGCCCTGGCTAACCACTATTTCTCTGATTCAGGGAGACTGTGACAGTTCTAGTGCCCTCACCACCCGCTCTGTTGCAATGTGCTATCTGAGCATTGGACCCGGGATTTTCCTGGTACATATGGCTCAGAGATGGGTAGACTTTACTCTGAGCGCCAGACCACTTGTTGGTTGACACTTTGGAATCTGAACTTACAACTCATATCTGCAAAGTTACTCAGTACATAGCACCGTGAGGTTTATCAGTCCCACTGATAACGCAGACAGTATCACTTAGCAGTGGTGTGAGGTAAGAATACTACACATGCACTATTGCAACACACAACCTAACAATAGTAAATGGTCAAGTAATGCAGGATCACATAACTATTGCGATTTGTGTTTACTAGACTGGTGAACACTTCTGCACAAAGGTAGCGGCCCCCTTTAATTTCTCTCCACTCTAAAGTAACTCTGAATCAATTGCAATAAACAATTTTTCTTCTTGATGTGCATCATATCTCTTCATATGTAGGTTGCATACCAACTGGCCACCTTCCCTGCTCTCACAGAGCCAGCACGATGAATCCCAAATGGAACGAGGATGGTTGTGCTACTCAGTGTTTCAAAGGAGAAAATTCCTTCTTAGAGAAGATAATGTTATTTTAAAGAGGTGGAGAATATACAAAAATTAGATATGTAAATCTTGCAGCCTCTTACATTCTCTCCATTTCCTGAGGCATTGACTCCCAGAGTGTTATGCTCCATAGGAACATCATTCTTGATGTGCAAGCCCAGAGAGAGGTAATTATCAGCCATTTTGCCAGGACAGTCTAATTTTTACAGAGGTGAACAGGTCCAACACGGTGTCTGTAAATCGTCAGCTCACAGGAAGCGTTTGCACAGTGGGAAATCAGCATTGCATGACAGTTACAAGCAATGCAAACTTTAAAATGTGAAAATGGCAAGCCTGTGGTCATCAGTAGGTAGAGGCTTGCCATTGCAGTATTCTCTCACAGAGACTGCTGTCGCAGAGGGAGCGCGGGGTGAAGATATGACTTCCGGCACCTTTAGCCTCCTCTCGCATTCAGTTCATTGCCATTAGTGCCATTCACTCCCACAACACACTCAGTGCAGCCACAGTGAAAGCTGCCGGCCACCCTTTACATCTCATGCGATGCTTTGCCTTCCCGCCTCCTCATCCCGCCTGCTGTCCCTAATTGGATGGTTATCCCGGAGGCGGGTTCTTAATTGGACACCTTCCAGAAGATTGGGCTGGAAGGCAGGTTACAGACTGGTTCATCTTTATGTTGTTTTCTGGTTCCCAGATGTTGAAAAGAATCACACTTTAAAACTTGGAACAGGCTGGAGTCAGTCTTGTTTATTACAGGCACGATGTTCTGTGCTGTAGAACTTGATTCGACTGGTTCTTGTGTTACATATAACATGACTCCTCAATGCAGTTGTGAATGTGCTCCCCCCCCCCCCCCCCACACTGGAACACTTACACATAACAACGAATTCCTAGCTAATTAGTTTCTAACACTTTATAGATAGTATAACAATATGTAACATATATAACATCCCTCTTTCTTTAAGGCATAATGCCCCTATATTAATTTAACTGTCAATATAAATAAAGAAGATCATCATCTGACTTGTGGAAATAATCTGAACCCCTTTTTAGAATCTTTTATAGCGTATATATTTTTTTATTATTCACGGTATCGCTTGGGTGGTGAGATGTTGTGCCTCCATCTTGTAGATTTGGCATTTGTTGCTCTCAGTGGTGAGTTGGCACACTGTACAGGCAGCCTTGTGTCACTTGCTGGTGATGTTGTTAATGTTGTCTCACTGGATAGTGATGTATCCGGTGTTGTTGATGGTCTTTTCTGTTGTTCCAACTCAGTTATAGGTCGAATATGGATTCTGTTCCTTCTCATTTGGTTACCGGTTTCGATCTCAATGACACATGACCTTAGAGTCTCAGCTTCACTAACAACTTTTTGCTCGGCTCCAGGTTTTCATGATTGGATCCTGTACGTGTACAGTTTGTCCTTTCAACATAAAAGCAAAATACTGCGGATGCTGGAAATCTGAAACAAAAACAAGAAATGCCGGATTCACTCAGCAGGTCTGGCAGCATCTGTGGAAAGACAAGCAGAGTTAACGTTTCGGGTCAGTGACCCTTCTTCGGGTCTTCTGCTGGTGCTTTATATAGATTTTTCTTACAGATCTGCTCCAGTGGACGATGATCACTCTCCACTATGAACTTGTCCTTTCAACAGCTCGGGTAGGGATTTAGCATATTTGTTGAAGTGTTGCTCACCTCTTACCTGTGCTTCAGTGAGTTGTTGTCTCACTTTCTCCTGGTCACTTGCGGGATGTATTTTGCTTGGCAGAGTTGTCTTATATTTTCTTTCATTTAACAGCTCTGCAGGTGATTTCATGTCAGCCTTGAGAGGTGTGAATCGGAGTGACAATAAGGCCAGGTTTGGGTCTTCCTTTCTGTCTTGGCATTTCACAAGTGTTCTTTTGACCGTCTGGACATGTCTTTCTATAAATCCGTGTCCCTGTGGGTAATGAGGTGATGATGTTGAACCCATACTGGTCAGCGCATTCCTTGAATTCTCTGGATGTAAATTGGGTGCCATTGTCACACATTAACCTTTCAGGAATCTCTTGCTCAGTGAACAGAACTCGTACTGCTGAGATGATTGTTGTGGCTCTCAAGTCTTTCATCTTCTGGATAAAAGGGAATTTTGAGTAGTAGTCTGCGACTATGAGATAACATTCTTGATTATGTGTGAATAAATCGACTCCTACAGTATGCCATGGTCTGGGTGGTACTTCAGTAGCTATCATCTCATTTTGCTGTGTGTTTCTGTACTACTGACATACATTGCATGTAGACACCATATTTTTGATATCTTTGTATATGCCTATCCGGTACACAGCTGATTTCGCTCTGAGCTTACACCTCTCCATTCCCATGTGGCCTTCATGTATCGTTTGGAGAAGTTCTTCCTGCATTGTTTTGGATATAATTATTCTGGATCCGGCTAGCAGAACACCATCTTCTAGTGAGATGTCGTCTCTGATAGACCAGTACTGCCGTATTGCTGGCTGTGTTTGCTGTATCCTATCAGGCCATCCCTGGATCACTTGCTGAGATAGCATCTGTAACTCCTCATCTTTGCTGCTCTCATCTCTAATTTGACTCAGTTTCGGTGGTGTTACATTCACTAGGTGATGAATCTTTATACCTAGATCTTCTATCTCATGTTTCTCCTGTGGCGACAACCGAGATAGGGTGTCTGCCAGCACCATTTCTCTTCCTGGCTTATGTTTCAGAGTGAAATCATAACTCTGAAGCCTCAAGAGTATCCTCTGCAGTCTTGCTGGTGCTTTATATAGATTTTTCTTACAGATCTGCTCCAGTGGACGATGATCACTCTCCACTATGAACTTTCTCCCATAGAGATATGTGCGGAACTTCTCACATCCATACACAACTGCCAAAAGCTCTCTCGCTATGTTGGCATATCTTGTCTCGGCTGATGTCAGAGCTTTGGATGCAAATGCTATTGGCTTTCCCTCGTGTACCAGGGCTGCTTCCAGTCCTTTTGTGGAAGCATCTACTTGCAGGGTGTCAGGTTTCTTTCTGCCGTAGTAATACAGACTTGTCACCTTGCATACTACCTTTTTGAGTTTGTTGAAACTCCTGTCATGTGACTCTGACCACTGGTACTCTACATTTTCTTTCATCAGCTCCCGTAGGTTTGCTGTGTGTTCCGACATGTGCGGAATAAAGGAGCTTATGTATTGTATCAAACCAAGGAAACTTCTCAACTCTCTCTTATCTCTTGGGGCTTCCATCCCTGAGATGGCTGAGATTCTTTCAGGGCTCAGCTTAACTCCGTCAGGTATGTACACCATTCCGAAGAACTGGCATTCTGTCACTTTCACAATGCATTTGTCTGCATTTAGCTTAATCCCAGATTTCCTGGTTCTCTCCATGGCTTCATGTAGATGATTTTCATGATCTTTATCTACACCATATATTTGTACATCATCAGCTATGCCGACTGTCCCTTTGCATTCGCTGTATGTCTTGTCGACTTTCTGTTGGAACACATCCTGGCTCACTTTGAGGCCAAAGGGTAGATGCAGGAATTTGTACCATCCAAAGGGTATGTTGAATGTTGTTGACAATGAAGATTCTGTGTCTAACTTCACATTCCAGTAGCCATTTCTGGCATCGAGCTTGCTGAAAACTTTTGCCCCTGCCAGTGCTGGTGTGATTTCTTCCAATGTTGGAATAGGGTAGTGATCCCTCTTTATTGCTTGCTTAAGATCTTTGGGATTTAGGCAAATTCTTAGCTGTCCATTTGGCTTCTCTCTCACCATGATAGGATTTTTCCCAATCTGTAGGCTCTGTGACTCTGGCGATCACCTTCTTTTCTTCCATTTCTCGGAGCTCTCGTTCAAGCTTTCCTTTTAGTTCTACTGGTACTTTACATGGGGGATGAATCACTGGTTTCATCGCTGGGTCAATAGTGATGTGATACTCAAAATCTTCAAAGCATCCAACTGTCTCATCAAAACACTCTGGGTACATTTGCACCAGATCTTCTTTGCTTCTGATCAGAGGGCGCTTTTCAATGGGTGTACTGTCTTCAACCCTCACTGTCTCCTCCTTCACCTCATGGTTTACTGAGATAATCTGCAGCTCTTCATAACTGCTTAACCCCAGGATAGCTGGACCATCTGTTTCTGTGACATAGAACATACAGTTAACATCTTTTCCTTTGTGTGTCCCTCTGATTTGGGTTGTTCCTAGCTGTCGAATCTCAGTTCGCCCGTATGCTGTTAGCATGACGTTGTTTGGTTTCAGAGCACCTTCCCTTGGATAATGACTTTACTCCAAATTTTCAGAAAAGATCTTCAGATATAGTCTGAGTGGGATGATGTTATTCTGTGCTCCAGTATCAATCTTCACCTTCAGATTTATCATTGTGGGCTTGTTTCTCACCCTCTTCCTGATCTGAATGGTTGTGTGAATTTCTTTTCTCTGGGAACTGTCACATCCAGACATTTTGTGTAATTCTATGGTTCCTATGTCTATCATGTTCTCAAACCCATTGTCATCTTCCAGGGTATGGATGTTTTGGTTTCTTTCACTATTCCTTTGCCCTGTTACTCTGGTTCTGATGACTCGTCTACCACCTTCTTGCCTTGTTCTGCACATCTTTTCCCAGTGATTGGTCTTTCCTCGAGCTCTGCAGATTGATCCATATGTGGGACATTTCCTTCTATCTGTCAATTCATGTGGACGTCCATAGCTCCTGCACGTCTTTCTGTCTGTTTGGTGTAACATTCTTTAGTTGTTGTTTCACTGCATCAACCCTGCTGCCTATCTCTTGGCTTAACTGAAGGCTAGCCATTTGGGAGGTCAGAGTATTCATCTGTCTGCTCATGGCTTCATGTGCTCTGGCAGTGTCTATAGCCTGCGATATTGTGAGCTTGTCCTGTCCGATTAGAGCTTTCTGTACTTCAGGATGTGCAGGACCCCAAATGAGCTGATCTATCAGCCATTCATCTGCGTCCTTAAATTTACATTTTCTGGCTGCGTTTTTCAATCTTGTTACAAAATTGTCAATAGGCTCACCTAGTTCCTGTCTGAGGCTTTGAAATTCATATTGGTATATCTGATTATTTGATTTTGGCTGGAGATGGGTGCTGATCTTTCAAAAATCTTGTCTGGGTTTCTGCTGCCCTCTTCACTTAGGTCCCAGCTCTTAAATAAATTTAATCCTGCATCTCCAGCCCACAGAAGGATATAGCTGACCCTCTCCTCTTCACTCGTGCCTTTTAGGAAACTACTGAATGCCAAATTGCACTTTTGTTTAAACTTCTCAAATGCCTCTACAACATCATCAGCTCCCCAATTCATTATGGGCTGTTGCTGTATATTCATTCCAGTCCCGGCTGACATTTCATTTTTTTTTTAGAGTTTTCACACTCAATTTTTCTTTCACTCTCTTTGCCACTGATTTGGGTCACTTTTCTCAATCTGTTGCTTTTAAAAATGTTCTAGGTTTACTTATAGACACTCGCTGCCACCATGTTTCGTCTATATGTTTTCTGGTTCCCAGATGTTGGAAAGAATCACACTTTAAAACTTGGAAAAGGCCGGAGTCAGTCTTGTTTATCACAGGCATGATGCTCTGTGTTGTAGAAGCTGATTCAACTGGTTCTTGTGTTACATATAACATGACTCCCCAATGCAGCCGTGAATGTGCCCCCCCCCCTCCCCCACTGGAACACTTACACATAATAACTAGTTCCTAGCACTTCACAGATAGTATAACAACATATAACATATATAACACAGACCCAGGAATCACTGTCTCCCCTTTAAAAACAAAGGTTGCCAAATTCAGCCCATTGTTTACCAACTCTTTTATGATCACCAAAATAAGTATTAATATTAGGCATCTGACCCCTTTCTCCTATTCTGATGTTGCTCCAAGGTTCAATCTGAGGCCCAATATTGTGAGAGCCTGTTGTACTCCTGAGATCGAGGTTGGCCGTCTCTCATGGATGCTAGGTCTTGGCAGGTACCCGCTGCTGCCCTCTGCTGGGCAGCCTGCTGTCACCTCCTCAATGCTACTTGAGTGGTTCTCTAAGGGGATGGACCAGATGCCCAGCATGTGCTGCTGCCCTGAGAAATGGCAGCCTAGTTTAAGTAAACACCAAATGGCAACATTCTACAGAGCCTTGGATCTGTTAGTCCAATAATTGGCCGGATACCCGGTCTCGTGGCTGCTGTCAGATCCTGAAAGCCTTGAGAGGCAGTTACCCGTATCCTAACTCCAAGTGGTTACAAGCTGGTGTGCAGGATTCTCTCTATTCTGTCCCCTCCTGCCACCCTCTGCTCGGAGGGCGAAGAAGCACACACTGGTCCTGGGGCACTTCTACCTATTGTTGATTGAACCAATAAAGATAATGAAGTAGAAAATAGCTCTACAAATCAAAATTATTGCTAAAAGATCTAGCGAGAGATGAGGAGAATTTTTTTTCCACTCAGTGAGTACTCGGCGTCTGGAATGCTGTACCTGAAAAGCTGTTGGAAGCTGGTTCCATAAATTATTTTATGGAATCAGCTTCCAACACCTTTATATTATTTTGAAATGATGATGATGAGGAAACAGGGAGTTTCAAGGAGCTATAACTAAATTGGCCACTAGAGGAACTTACAGGTTTACGGATAAAAAGTAGGAATGTGCCTCTTTCTAAGAGCCAGCTCATGCACGAGGGCCAAATGGCCTCCTTCTGTGCTGTAAGTTTCTATGATTCTATGAAGTAACAACTCATCTGAGGAGGTACCACTGATATAATATTCTGAATGTGAAGCCCAATTAAATCTAAAGAAGCTTAGAGTAAAACTAAACCATGATATTGTTATCTGTGTCAATTGAACAGTGTATGTCCCATAGTGCCTACTGGTTGCAGAAGGCCTCAAGTTTATAGAAGGGCTCCGAGTGTTCCTGTGGCATTTGTGAGGTGGGTGAATGATAATATTATTATGAGATTCATAGATATTTGTTAACCAAAGTATTAAGGGATATAGGGAAAAGGCGGGTATGTGGAGTTAGGTCATAAATCAGCCATGTGCTCGCTGAAAGTCCGAACACACTCGAGGAGCTAAATGGCCTAATTCTGTTCCTATGTTCCTATATATATTAAAAAATGACTGTATTTTGTTTATATACATGTGTATTTATATGAAAAACAGAAGCTTCTCTGGGATAACCATCTCTTGACCAGGCTACACTAATAATGATTTAGCAAGAATAACAAATACTGTCAGAAACTGAGGGGAGTAAATGTAAAGGACGTGGTTCCCTCTGGTGGCCGATTTAGTTATAGCTCCTTGAAGCTCCCTGTTTCTGAACTTTTTCATATATTGTGAGAAGATTTGTGAAGGGCCGAGCCCCTTGGTGCAGGACACCACCAAGGCCGGACAGAACAAGTAAAAGATAAAGGCCTGTAATTTTTGCTAGATTGTGCTGTTTTCTTCAGCGCGATTTGCCCCAAATCGGCCAAACCAGCACAAAAGATCAAGGAATTTCCAGTGTTAATTACGTTCAGTGCTAATCGAGTCGTGTGATCTTTTGCGCTAGTTTAAAAAACATTGCACTGGAAGCCAGCCCCACAAAACTGGCCGCAGATCAAATTAATCACCATTGTGAGTTTCTGCTAATTGCACCCAATTGTGGGCTCTTAAAATGAAACTGTCTTTAGGTGCAGGTGCGTTTTGAAAGATTTAAAACATTTTTACTTTTAGGTTACTAAGATAGTGGCTACTCAACACCAATTTAACTAGTAAAAGGCTCTGTAAATTTTTTTAAAGTCATTTTCACTTGTTTAAAATGGAGTTACTCACAGGTAGTGACTAGAATCAAACAGCTTATTCTTTTGTGAACCCAACTTCAGCTGCACCAGGTTACCACCCTTAAATATATCAAGGAATATATTTTAAAAAGAAATTTAAAAAGAAATTTTCTGAACCTCTGCCCGATAGCATTGCTTCAAGGCAGATTTTACATTTGGCAATATGCAAATGCAGTTGAGCAGAAACTTGAGCAAAAGAAAAACTTCTTGAACTAACGCAGCTTTGAGTGAAATTTGAGCCCAGATTGATATTTGCTTCCAAAGTGGAAACTGTTTGCCATAGTGCCAAGAAGTTGTGATTAAGCGTCACATCGCTTGGTTTTCAGAAGCATGGAAAGACTGAGAGAGGTTAGGTGTAACACAATACTGATAAAGGATCAGTTAGAATAGGGCACAGTGCTACCAGTCTTGGGAGGTTATTTTAACCTAACTCACAGGGCGGGAAACGCATGGGATCAGGTGGAACACCAATTTTACACACTGTCCAATATTACTGTCCACTGACTTCAAGGGAGTGTAAAATCAGATGGGTTATAAAAGCAGTTTTGCAACTGACCTCATCAGTTTCCTAAAGGGAGGGTTAGGTTATACACCCCCCCACCCCTTCCGATTTCAACATAGCGATGATACAGAGAGAAGAAAGAATGTGTAGGATGAGGTGTCCAAACTGCAACCTGTGTGCTGTTCTCCCTAAACCCCAATAATCTGGACCCTGAAGTTTAGTCAGCTTTATTTGCTGTTACATTTCTCTCTTACTGGGTATCTTATTTGAGTTTTGTGGGCCAGCAGCTTTGGAAAGGACTGTTCTTAGTGCTGCTGCCTCACTGGCAGATTAATCTTAAATCAAAACCCCAAGATCTGTTAGGGTAGAATTTTTACCTAAAGCACAACACTCCTCAGATCAATGCACCTTGCAGCTCCCCTCATTCCTCTCTCTTGAGGCATCTCCTCACATGCCCATCTGTCAGTCATCCTCACCCTATTGCCATCTCACATCCAACCCTCACAGTCACCCTCCACAAATGTTGTCATTCCATCCTCAACACACAAGCCATTTCTGACACTCATAACTCTGTTTTCTCTGCTTGTAGAAGAGAACTCCAGGGAGAGGCAGAGAATTGAGGTTGGCCCTCCAGTCATAGCCATCCTGACCGCTGTGGAAGATCTTGGGGACTGGCAGAGCGGCGGATTGCATGGCCATTGGCGATGGAGAGATGGGGGTCTCCCAGATACCTCCTGAAAGAATTAGATACACACAGCCACATGGCACACAACAATCACTTGGTGTCGCCATTAACTAAAACCTGAGTTTCTGCACAATGATGACTTTGAACCCTTTGCCCATGTCAGTTTTAATTTAAGTCTTTCATCTCCCATTGGTTCGCCAAGTTTGGCACAAGAGCTGAATCCCGCACTCTGAGGAAGCACAGTCACATAGAACCATTGAAAAATTTCGGCACAGAAGGAGGCCATTCAGCCCGTTGTATCCGTGCCGGCCAAAACAAAAACTAACCGCCCAATCTAATCCCACCTTCCAGCACCTGGTCCATAACCTTGCAGGTTACAGCACTTCAGGTGCATGCCCGGGTACCTTTTAAACAAATTGAGGGTTTCTTCTCCACCACCGTTCCTGGCAGTGAATTCCAGACACCCACCACCTTCTGGGTGACAAAGTCTTTCCTCATGTCCCCTCTAATAGATCTACCAATCACCTTAAATGACTCATGCACACCCTCCACCAGCACAGATACACACACACCTCGATGGGGCCTCCAAGGCAGTTAGCTACATTGTCACATGGTGAACACACATCACGCGTGAGCAGGAGCAGGTGTTGGAGAGGGATAACAGTGGAGAGACCCCCTCAGAGGGTCCAGGACACCCAAAGCTCTGTTCAGCTGGACGCAGATGCTGAGCCTCGGGAATCATCCACGAAGAGAACTATCCTGGAGCAGCAGCAGAAAATGTATGAGATAAAAACAGAAAATACTGGAAATGCTCAACAGGTCTGGCAGCATCTGTGGAAAGAGGAACAGGGTTAACGGGTTGGATTTTCCTTCGAGGAGTGGGAAATGGACGTTGGGACTGTTTCTGGGTCCCGAACCCACTCCCGTGGTGGTGGGGGGGGGGGGTGGGGAGACAGTTACAGGCCCCAATTTTGATGGGTTTAGCTTGGAGACCAATTGGCAGCAGTGGGGGAGGGAACTGACGTGGGACTGTGCACGTGTGGGCCCGATGTAAACAGACCACAGCAGCCATTACTGTATCTGCTGTTGGAAAGATGTCTCAGGAGAGGCAGTGGCCTGGAAACTGGGGAAGGGCAGCCCCTCAATTCACAGATGCGAACCAGGAGGTCCTTCTGGAGGCTGTGAGCGAGAGGAGAAAGGTCCTCTTCCTGGAGGATGGCAGGAGGCGGCCACCATCCCAGACCAAAGCAGGCCTGGATTGAGGTCACTGACACAGTGAGCGAACGGAGTGTGGTGCTCAGAAACTGGGTCCAGTACAGAAAAAGGTTCAATGACCTGATTCGCTCCGGCAAGGTGAGTGCAATGTCGACCCCTCAGGATAGGCCTCTGGGTGTTCACCCTCCAGCAGACACCCAGCTGAGGAGCATGAGGGTCCCTGCTGCTCCTGAACATGGGAAGAGTGTGTGCTCAGGGCATTTACTGACTCCTCAGCAAGGCGCGGAGACTTCGTGGTGCTGAGGACCTGCCAGCACTGAAACATGCAACTTCTAATGAATAGGAGTAGCTGGCATTGGTCATAGAGGCATAGGAGAAATGGGCACATAATGCCCATGAGAGAACCCATATGGGGGTAGGCGTTCCATACCTGCATGGTATCACCACCGTGGAGGAGGGAGCCATGCACATCATCCAGGTCACTGACAAAGGGCAAATCGGGCAGGGTGAAATGGGCATCCATGGTGGAGATGGTGATTAGGGTGTCAATGCCTTCATTAAGGGAGTGCATTGCACTTCACCCAGTCCGACAACACACCAAAGACTGAGCTGCATTGGGAAGCCTTAACACATACAGAGGCTTCTGCTCGCCAAGGTTAGTTCTCATGATCTCTGCTTGTGTCTCCCACAGGTGAAGACATTGAGGCAATGAACAGTTTCCTCTTCCATTTCCTATTACTCTTATGTATTGTTACCCCATGGTTTCAGCAGAGCTGGAGGCAGATTACTTGTTGGACATCCTCTGACTGAACCGGGGATGGAAGGGGCAGGGAATGAGAAATGGGAGAGCCTTGAGCAGGGTCCCCACTTCCTTGTGCCCTCTCTCCATCTTCCGTCTCATGGCCCACCTGCACCTCCCAGCTAGCCAAGAGCTGGAGAGCACTTTGCTGCATTTCAGTGAGGTGCTGAGTGGTCAAAGCGAGGTTTTCCTCCATGCTGTTTAAAGTGGCAGATTGAGTGTGCCGGCCATTAGGGAATGCAAGCATGCATTAGAATGCCTGCTGCATTGGCTATTCCACGCAGGTGGCTACTCTTTCCATGGAGGTGGACCTCAACGCAAAGACCTTGGACATCATGACACAGGTTCTAGGGATGGACCCCTCCACTCTCTCTCTAATGGTGCACACTGCCTCTGAAGATGCTGACAGAACCTCACACATTTTCTACAAAGGCAAAATACTGCGGACGCTGGAGTTCTAAAATAAAAATAGAAAAGTGCGAGAAATGCTCAGCAGGCCTGGCAGCATCTGTGGACAGAGAAACAGAGTTAACGTTTCAGGTCGATGACTTTTCATCAGGACAGTTCTGATGAAAGATCATCGGCCTGAAACGTTGCAGTGAGTTTTTAGGTCCTGGTGGGGGCAGGAACGGAGGCGGGTGGAGGATGAAAATACCAGTGCCAGCTGGCATGCCAGTTTTCTGTCACCGTTCCCCTCGCTGGCAAGTTCCACCAGGGTGGGACATCTGGAGCACGACTGTCAGATTTTGGGTCTAACAGCAATGAGGAACAACATTCTCCACAAGGGGAATCACTTGGATGTTTATTATGGTGTCACTGGGTGAATGTTTTTGAAAATGTTAATGAAGCATAAACTTTATTTCAAGGCTCCATTACCCAGTCTTCTCCTTTGTTGCCTCTCGCTTGCCAAATTGCCATCAGCCTTGAAAAGAATGGTATGACCAGAGTGGAAGATGAACAAAGGGTGTGAATGAGATGGAAGGGTTATTGACTGTGGGAATGATTTGTGTTGGCGTGGCTGCGGGGTGGGGAGATGTGGGACCAGCAGTAATGTGCCTTCACACACTCAAATTATCTGATTCCTGCCTGGATGAGAGTTTCTTCCGTTTTCAGCTGATTATTTATTCCCCATAGGTAGATTTTGCTATTTTTGATTCATTCACAAAGTGGGCTGAGCTTTCTGGACATAGGGCAGGATTTTGGGTTTTGGGTCAGGACCCCGATGTGGGGGTCGAATGTGGATCATGACTCTGCAATGGTTTTCCCCAAATTGGCCAGTTAATGGCCAGAGGGCGGACTCACCGTCCAATTAAGGCTAGGCTCTCAAAGCAGATGGGGCAATAGGAGGTCCTCCAGCTCGGAAGGAGCAGCAGCCAGCAGATTAAGTATGAGAGAGAGAGAGAGAGAGAGAGAGAGAGAGAGAGGCTGCCTCCAACTTGTGGCACCCTCTCTGAAACTTTGAAAAGTTTTAAATTATAAAATGGCCTCCACAGCCAGGCCACCATTTTGGAACCCTCAACAGGGCAGCCTGAGGCTGCAGCTGTAACCAGGCATGTAGGGAGGGCCTCAAAGTCTGCCTGGAATGCTGCCCCCACCCGCCCCCAAGCCTGCTGCTGGGGAGCCCGCAGGCCGTCTGGAAAATTCCAGTTGGCCTCTGACAATAGGCCTTAATAGGCCATTAACTCCCCTGAATCGGCCAGCCGCTGATTGCAGGCAGGTAGCCCTTCCAACCCCGACTACACCTCTGGGAAAACGGCCTGGGGGCAGGATGTTGTCAGCAAACTGCGCCCGTCTGCCTTTGTACTCGCCCTGATATGGGGTTGGGGGGGTGGGGTTGAAAATTCTGCCCATAGAATATTTTCAGCTGTGAGGTCTGTAACTTGGCCATCAGGGCAGTTTCAAATTTCTGGAAGGTGACTGATCAGCAGGCCACCTCTGGGTTCACCGTCCAATTAGGGACAGTGGGTGGGTTGAGGGGGGTGGAGGGCCAATCAATGCGCCGGTAGCTTTCACAGTGGCTGGAGTGTCAGTTTGCTGCTGAGCTGAAAGCCTCAAAAGAGACTGGAGTGAAATGACTGCCAGAAAAGGCCGAGGGAATGGGCAGCCATCTCTGCACCCCGTGCGCTCTCTGTGAGAGCAGTCTCCAGGGTCTGCTCTTGCAATGCCAAGCCCCTGCTTGTGGATGTCCAATTGCTTGCCATTTGCATCCATTAAATGGTCAGACTGCATCTTATTCACATGCCGCTCTGACCGCGTGCTGTGCAGCCGCCTCCCCTGAGCAGCCAACGTTCTGACACAGTGTGAGGCCCGTGCGACCCTATCAAAATTACATTGTTGTTAGACATTTGCTGCTGATTTCCCATTTAACAAGTTTAATTGACATCCTGCTGCTCCCGGGTGAGTTGCTGTCACTACACACAAGCCACCTCCAGGAAAAGCGGCAGGAGACGGGAACAATTTGAGGAACTGGCACGATATCTTTTTCCGCTATTTTCCTGATGCTCCCCCCCCAAACCAGGGCTCCAAACCCACCTCCGAGACACTGGTAAAATTCCTCCCCCTATCAAAAAGATATTCAATTGATGACAGCTATTTGAGGCAATCATAGTTTTTTTTGTCTTATGTACTTGCGATGGGTTTTGAGGGGTTCATGGCTTTGAGGCCACACTTTCTTTGTAAAGTGTAACACGACTCACAGGCACTGGCGACAAAACATGCAATTATATTGGCCATTTACACCTACGAGGGAAATGTTATGAGCCCTGCAATAGCAGCATTCGTGGCGGGCAGGGTGATTTGATTAGATGTGAGCTGATATATCGATTTCCCAATGGCAGGTTTTCTTCGAGATGAAGTCAGCGAGGTGTTAGCAATGTGTTGGGGTTCACCCCATCCTGTGGCGGATTCCAGATTGCCATACATTTGCATAGCATGACTACTCATTACCCTATAGTTATTTCAAATTAAATCCTACCTGCCACATTAAGTCAGTGGCGCACGGGAATCTCATGGCACCCAGATCATGTTCGTTTAGAGGAGGCTTGCACCATCAGCTTTGTACAGTTGTGTCTGAGGTCAGTCAATTTATTTCTTGAACAAGGAAGGCTAACATTGGAATAGATATTTGGCTCCAGGCGTGGTACCAGCAAGAGTGATTCTTTTGCAGTGATGGTGGGGAAGGCATGGGGTGGTTTATTTATTTAGAGATACAGCACTGAAACAGGCCCTTCGGCCCACCGAGTCTGTGCCGACCATCAACCACCCATTTATAATAATCCTACACTAACCCATATTCCTACCATATCCCATCTGTCCCTATATTCCCCTACCATCTACCTATGCTAGGGGCAATTTATAATGGCCAATTTACCTATTAACCTGCAAGTCTTTTGGCTGTGGGAGGAAACCAGAGCACCCGGAGGAAACCCACGCAGAAACGGAGAACTTGCAAACTCTGCACAGGCAGTACCCAGAATTGAACCCGAGTCGCTGGAGCTGTGAGGCTGCGGTGCTAACCACTGCACCACTGTGCCGCCCATACGCCACTGTGCCGTCCAAGCATTGGGACATGGTTGGTACAGGTTGGTGTATCGGATGGGTGGCGATGTGGGGAAGGGTGTTGTATAGCGTTCAGGGTATGTATTAGGTGATTGCTTTGCTGATGTTTGGGTGGGGGCTGAGTGGTGATAATGGGGCGTTGAGTAAAGGAAAGCTGGAATTTGGTGCTGAGGTGGGAGAGAAAATAAAAAGGGTGAGTTAGGGTGATAACTAAAAATGATTCAAGCTATACTAATCTTTAATTTGCGCAAAGGAAAAGAGAGTGTGCAGGCTGGCAAGCATCCAGGCTTGCAATGCAAAATACTTTATAGCCCTGCTGCTAATGGTGCTTTGCAGAGTGACAGAGGGATCCACCAATGGAAAACCATCCCTGCAGTATGATCACATGTGTTTTCAGTGCTTGCCGCAGGAACATAAATTTAAATATGTGATTGCGTGGGAACAGGCAAAATTGCAGAAGAGAAGTGTCGCCATGTTCCGGTTCAGCTCTTGGAAATGCTGTGAGACGCATAAAATACTGTCCACTGACTCTCATTACCATCCGAACGCCTCTCACATCCACAAAAAGATTCAGATTGGATTTAATTTAATCCAACGCAAGCTCCATGAGATTTACCCCCTCTTCCCCAGCAAAAGACACTTAACTGATTGCCACAAAAATAGTTTTGACATTTAGCCTGCAATGGCTAGCAACCAAAAGTGTTGCCTCCTTAATTCTGAACTGACATTTGCCCTGCTGACAACTGTAATTTTCTTAATAGCAGTAATATGGTGCACAGGAGATTGAATATATCGGTTCCGTTGTCAAGCTCTCAAAGGCTATGCTAACTCTCCTCTCTCTCTTAAAGTGGCACTGTCCTTTTATTGGAAATGTCTTTGAACGCCAGGCTTGTTCCATTTTCCAAGCATTGGGACATGGTGCATTGTCGCATTGCTTATAAATTTCCTCAGTCATAGTTATCTTGTCATCATGTATATCATTGCTTTCTGATGGCTGAGCTTTGCTGATGTCTTGAGTGGGAAATGACAGCAGGGACTGAACTATGCAAAGCAGGATGGTCCTGGACATGATCCTGTTTCCTGCTTCAAGTGGTAAAGACGGTGCCTCCTTTAAAACGGAAAAGTTTAGATACAAACCTTACCGTATTCGTGCTACACTCCTCGATGGACTATTTTTAGGCAGTTTAAAATGTACCCTGACACTGACTTCATTGACCTATGACACATAAATCAGATTAATAACTGACCACGATATACCCTACACTACAACAGTGACTGCACTTCTAAAGTACTTCTTTGGTTGAACGGGTTTTGGGATATCCCGAGGCTGTGAAAGATGCTATATAAATGCAAATCTTTCTTTTACCCATCTATATTTTAGTTATATTCAGGTTTTCACAGGCCTCATTTTATTTTTTTAAATTTTGTTCTCTAGATGTGGCTGATATAAGAGAGGCTGCACATTTGTCCAACTGTGGCTACACTTGAGAAGGAGGTCTCACTGAATTTTTCCATCAGAATTGCTTGCTCGGCCATAAATGACCAGGGCCTGAAAAGTCAACAACAAAGTGTTGATTGGAGTCACATGTAGGCCAGACCAGATAG
Source organism: Heterodontus francisci (assembly GCF_036365525.1). Classification (NCBI taxonomy): domain Eukaryota; kingdom Metazoa; phylum Chordata; class Chondrichthyes; order Heterodontiformes; family Heterodontidae; genus Heterodontus; species Heterodontus francisci. The sequence goes on along the minus strand of NC_090406.1, from coordinate 36,414,164 downwards.
GAGTGGCAGTTTGCCTTCCGTGAAGGACATGAGTGAACCTGTTGGGTTTTTATGATAATAAGATGGCTTCCATGGTATGTTTTTTATAGGTGCCAGTGGGAAAATTACCATATTTATTGTATTAAATTTCATAACTTGTCATGTTTGGGCTACAAGGTAGCACCATAACAGTACCATGGCCCAATCTGAAGAAGAGCAGGGAGTCCTTCTGGTGTATGGACCAACAATCCTCCCTCAACTAACACCACCCAAACCGCCCACTCCTCCTCCCAAGACTTTGGATCATTCATTTTCTGCTGGTGGGAGCTTGCTGTGGACAAACCGATTGCCATCTTTACCGAATGGCGACAGTAACCCAACTTCAGAAGTAGTGAGTTGATTATAAAGCGCTTTGGGACGTCCTGAGGATTTGATGAACTTCTTTCTACCTTCTCCCTTACTGAGCATTCTGTGCACCATGAAGTTTAGCCTCCACACAAAGTCTTCAATAATACAAAATAGTTAGACGTGTGACTGCAAATTGCCTTCATCTCAATGATTCCCAAGCCTGTGCACTGTACTGCTGACAGAGGATAAACTCCCTGTAATGGGGAGTACGATGGCAAGAGGCTAATTTGAAACACATATTTGCATATTTTAATTTACCTGGTTTCACAGTGCACTTAGCATTCCAATGGCTGTAGTTGTTATTGCTGCATTGAACAGTATTTTATGGCCACAAAATAGGCAGTTTGCAGGAACTCCACATAAACATGTGGTGGCGATTTTCAGCTCAGATGCCCATACATAACCCTCTGTTATCTCACTGTAAAGCCTAATTGTAGCTTCCACAACTTGAGCTGCTAATATGTCAGGCAATGTGATTTTGATTTTTCGAAAGCTGGCCTTGTTATATTAAACTGTTACTCCTCTCACACATCTGGACCATAATTTCAAAAGAAAAGGCATGGGATCTTGACAAATCAAGACTGCCTCTTTTCTCGCATTTGCAGCATTCCATTATTCTGTATCTGTTATTGATGGTGTGTTTGTACATATTATATATAAAATGTGAGCACAATTGAAATTTAACTCTCTCATTTGCACTGATATAACCAAAATATAGATTTTCTAAAGAAAAACAATTGTGTTTAAGTCTATCTTCTAATTGTACATTGGTGTCTTTGTGGATCTTTAATAAGTCTTGATATATTAATCTGCGTGTCTTCCGGTTTAAAAAATGGCAAACATACCAATGACTGGAATAGTTTCAATACCAAGTGGGTCCTGACATTCTGTAAACCTAATATTGTACCAACAGCCCCAACTCTTCACCAGTGACATCAGCTTCCCTCTCCCCATGGGTCACCTCAAGTTTCTACCAGTCACCTCAACTCCCCTCCACTCCCCCCCAATCCCCACAAGTGACCCTCAGTTCTTCACCAATGACCCTGACTCATTACCAGTGATCCTAACCTACTACCAGTAACCTCATCTTTCTATTGGTGACCCTAACTCTCTACCAGTGACCCTACTAGTGACCCTAACATCCTACTAGTACCCTAACTACCGACCAAGCTCCCTCACAGTCACTTTAACTCCCCCACAGTGACCCTAACTCCCTAACAGTGACCCTAATCCCCTACCAGTGACCTTAACTTCCTTACAGTGAGCCTAACCCCCAACCAATGACCCTAACTCTCTAGCAGTGACCCTGGCTTTCTATTGGCAAGCCTAATTCTTCACTAGAGAATGCATCCTGATTTACCACCAGTGAGCCTAAGTTCACTGTATCATTGAAGTTGCTGACTCGTGCTGGGTGCAGTTCCACAGATAATGTCCCTTGTTCCTTCAAGCATCTTGCTCAAGTGGACATTCTTCATACCTAACTCTTGGCAATGAATGTTAACAGGCTATTCAACAAAGAGTGGCATCACAGCATAGCCTGATTTTGTTCTCGCCCAATGGCCAAGCAGACAGATTGGGCGAGGTCTTAACTCACTCAAAACCCATTCACTTACACAGAGTTAAAATCGGGCCCATTGTCTAGCAGGGGTCACTGGACAATGACCAGGAGTGAGAAGTAAGTTAATAAGTTCCAACAATGTGCCAGAACGTGTGGCACTGTGTGTTCAACCAATCTGAGACACGGCAGTAATAACACAAAACTGTCAAATTCTTTCTCACAGCTTCTGAAAGGAGTAAACAGATGATGAATCCAAGCAAGTTTTTTCAGATAAATTTGCTTTCAGAAAATAGAACACTTCACAATTTATGATTTTGGAATACGTTTTGAGCTAAATAAATAGCAGAGGATATTTTTGAGTTATGTAAAAAAAAAATTGATCCCAGAGAATCATCTTCATGGCACAATGTGTGGATTTAGATTCCGTACAGCACAGGTTTTGATCCTTGAACCTGCAGAAGCACAGCAGGGGTGAGCGATGAAGTGGGATCTTGGTTCTATACGGCTATGTGGCATTCTGGATCCAGTGGGCTCAATCCTGTGCAGATGCGGTATATTGGTCTTGATATTCTGAGGAAACTAGGGGGGTGGTCTCAATTTTCTGGAACCACAGTTTGGAAGGTCCCAATGCTGTGGGCACACACTGTGGGTCTGAATCCCAAGTGGCATAGTGTTCATAGTCTGAGTCTGCTGGGAGCGTGGAATGGGTGGCCTGGTTTGTTGGGGTGGTTTAAACCCTGTGACATCGAAGTGTGGGTAGGCTCCTGTGAGGATCACAGTGTGCGTAGTCTGTGGTCTGCGGCATCACAGTGTGGATAGTCTATGGGTTGTGGGGTCACAGTGTGGATAGTTTGGGGGTTGTGTGATCACAGTGTGGATAGTCTGTCAGTTTGGGGTCACAGTGTGGATAGTCTGGGTGCTGTGGGGTCACAGTGTGGATAGTCTGGGGGTTATGAGGTCACAGTGTGGATAGTGTGGGGTTGTGGGGTCACAGTGTGGATCGTCTGGGGGTTGTGGGGTCATAGTGTGGATAGTCTGGGGGTTTGGGGTCACAGTGTGGATAGTCTGGGGGTTTGGGGTCACAGTGTGGATAGTGTGAGGTTATGGGGTCACAGTGTGGATAGTGTGGGGTTGTGGGGTCATAGTGTGGATAGTCTGGGGGTTTGGGGTCACAGTGTGGATAGTCTGGGGGTTATGGGGTCATAGTGTGGATAGTCTGGGGGTTTGGGGTCACAGTGTGGATAGTCTGGGGGTTTGGGGTCATAGTGTGGATAGTCTGGGGGTTTGGGGTCACAGTGTGGATAGTCTGGGGGTTTGGGGTCACAGTGTGGATAGTGTGAGGTTATGGGGTCACAGTGTGGATAGTGTGGGGTTGTGGGGTCACAGTGTGGATCGTCTGGGGGTTGTGGGGTCATAGTGTGGATAGTCTGGGGGTTTGGGGTCACAGTGTGGATAGTCTGGGGGTTTGGGGTCACAGTGTGGATAGTGTGAGGTTATGGGGTCACAGTGTGGATAGTGTGGGGTTGTGGGGTCATAGTGTGGATAGTCTGGGGGTTTGGGGTCACAGTGTGGATAGTCTGGGGGTTATGGGGTCACAGTGTGGATAGTGTGGGGTTATGGGGTCACAGTGTGAATCGTCTGGGGGTTGTGGGGTCACAGTGTGGATCGTCTGGGGGTTGTGGGGTCACAGTGTGGATCGTCTGGGGGTTGTGGGGTCACAGTGTGGATAGTCTGGGGTTGTGGGGTCATAGTGTGGATCGTCTGGTTCCTGTTAGGGGAACTGTGTTGGCTCTGGGCCCTGTGGAGGTGTATTTTGGTTGTTCCCAATGTAATTGGGCCCAATTGTGGGTAGTTTAAGGCTGATAGGGATGCAGTGTAGGATCTGTATCTCCATGTTAATAATTTAGCTAAGCTGCAAGAACTTCAATGGCCCTGCTTTTAAGTTTGTAATGTGTTGGGAATGGGGGTGGGGGTTTGGGAGTATCTAATAGCATGTAGGAAACCCGGAAGTAAGTTCAGTGTTTTTTTTACTCAGCGACCTCATTATCATTTTACTTCTGGTTTTTTCCTCCCAATCAGCAGCATTGGGCGTGATGACGACCCACAAAATGCAATCTCAACTCCCTACTCCATCACACCACTCCTCACACCCACTTAACTTTCAGGTGAAGCCATCCTTATCTTTCTATGCACTTCCTCACAGCCCCATCTATCCATCCACTACTGCCACTCACCCTCATCCTTCTGCAATAGCATTCTTCTCCCTCATAGTCACCCTCAACAAATAGGCTCCGCTCATCGGATGAATGCATGGCATTGCACTCACTCATAAGTCTGTTATAATCTCTTAGTGTCTACCCTATCCAGCCCCTTTAGAATCTTATATGTTTCAAATGTTCTTTCCCTCCTTGCAGAAGAGAACCCGAGGGAGAGGCAAAGAACAGGAGGTGGCCCTCTGCAGATCACGCAGCTCACAACCACAGAGTCGGACGCACTGGATGTAAGCGGAGTTTCAGCATTCCTGGCTGTCAGAGATGGGTAGCTCACAACTATCTGGTGACACAATTAAATAAGAACCACCCACATATCAGACAACACTGGGTTAAGGTACAGCACCTCATCTTTCGATCAAACACTTTACAGCCTCCTGGACTTGACATTGAGTTCAACAATTTCAGACGTTAACGTCTGCCCCCAGTATTTTCTGTTTTTCTGAATGTTTCAGCCTTAATCTTGTTTTTCTCTTTTATTTCCACTTGTTTGTGCTTTCGGAAGGCAGCTGTTCATTATCTGCCATTCACACCCCCTCTGAATGCATCTTTTGTTTCTTTACTTGTCCCATTATTACTTCCTTTGGCTCTGCCCCACCAACTCTTTTGTCATTTAATGTCTCCCATTTTCCGCTCTATCACAGACTCTCCCTTTTGTTCTTTTTCCACCCTCCTCCACTTGACATACTTAAAACATTTCTAACTTTCCCAGTTCTGGTGAAGGGTCCTCGACCTGAAATGTTTTGGGGGGGGTGGGTGTGGATTTTATCTTGGCGACAGGGGTCTCGACACCAGTTAAAGTGCCGCGAGAACCCCGCGTCGCCCCCTCTGGGGAAGGCTCGCCGGATTACACACCGATTAGAAACTTAAGTGGACAGCGGCACCTTCTCCGGATTGAGGACCCCGGCGACGAAAATCCTGCCTGCTGAAAGCTGCTGTCCAATCAGAGGCTGGCAGCCCTTTAACTGAGCAACACCACCGCGGAGGAGGTGGCTGCTGCCGGTAGAGCACTCACCGGAGGCACTGGATGTAGGCCACAGGTAAATCAAGGTGGGAGGGGTTTCACGGGGTCATGGGGGGGTTGGTGTAGGGGGGTTGGCAGTAAGGGCAGAGGGTGGCTTTCAGGGGCCCCCCCCTTCCCGATGTTGGGTCTCCCGTTCAGGGACTAAGTGCTCTTTAATGAGAGACCTGACCCCACTGCCCCCTGGAGCCAGCAAGCAACTGCTTGGCATGCTCCCCGTGCAGTGACAGGCCCGCCCACTGCTGGGTTAATTCCAGTGGAGGTGGAATGAAGCCGTTAATTGGGCATTAATTGCCCAATTAAAGGCCTCAATTGGTGATGGGGCAGGAAGTCCATTCACAGGCCTTCCTGCCCGGGACATAATTTGGGTGTAAGCAGGAAGGGACCCAGCCACCATCCCACCTGATTATATGCTCTCCCTGCCTCCAAACCCGCCAACGGGGGGAGAGCATAAAAGTCCCCCCATAACTCTGTTTCTTTCACCGCAGATACTGCCAGACCAGCAGAGTATTTCCAGCATTTTCTGTTTTTATTTCAGATTTCCAGCATTCACAGTATTTTGCTTTTGACTCAGTCAGTTTACAAGGTTTCAACTGCAAGTGAAATATGATCAATTTTATCCTAATAACTTGCAACATTCTGACTTTCCCAGGACTAATTCTTCTCTTTTATCTCCCACAGGGCCTTCACACACCAGTAGACGGTGGCAAGTTACATTTGTGCCACACAAGTGCCAGACCATCTTCAACAAGAGAGAATCCAACCATCTGCCCTTGATGTTCAATGCCATTACCATTGCTGAATCCCCCACTGTCAACATCCTGGGGGTTACCATTGACCAGAAACAGAACTGGACCAGCCATATAGGCTACTGCAGCTACAAGAGCAGGTTAGAGGTTGGGAATTCTGCAGTGAGTGACTTACCTCCTGAATCCCCAAAGCCTGTCCACCATCCAGAAGGCACAAGTCAGGAGTGTGATGGAATAATCTCCACTTGCCTGGATGGGTGCAGCTCCAGCAACACTCAAGAAGCTCGACACCATCCAGGACAAAGCAGCCCGGTTGATTGGCACCCCATCCACCACATTCAACATTCACTCCCTCCACCACTGATGCACAGTTGCAGCAGTGTGTACCATCTACAAGATGCACTGCAACAAATCAGCAAAGCGCCTTTGTCAGCACCTTCCAAACCTGCAGCCTCTACAACCTAGAAGGACAAGGGCAGCAGATGCATGGGAACACCACCACCTGCAAGTTCCCCTCCAAGCCACACACCATCCTGACTTGGAACTATATCGCTGTTCCTTCACTGCCGCTGGGTCAAAATCCTGGAACTTCCTTCCTAACAGCACTGTGGGTGTACCTACGCCCCAAGGACTGCAGCGGTTCAAGAAGGCAGCTCACCACCACCTTCTCAAGGGCAATTAGGGATGGACAATAAATGCTGACCTAGCCAGCGATGCCCACGTCCCATGAAAGAATATGTAAAAAAAAAAATGGCAAACGAGGAGTCCTCAGAGGAGTTGAATCCTTCTGAGGGTGCACCATCACAGGGCTCATGCAGACCATGCACCAACTCAGATACTTGTATGTTGATGGGACCAGTAAGACAGCTAGTTGGATTTTTACTTGGTGACTCACACTTGAGAAGTAAGCAAGAGTTTGTCAGAGGGCACACGTCTCTCCAAACTCTGCCTACCTGGACACAGGTGCTGGATCCTGGGGACTGTTGATGAAGAGGAGAATCATTAACCAGTAGCAGACAATGTTCGTGACACTGATAGGCCTTCAAAATGGAATTCACACGATTGCAGACAGATTGCAGGAGTCCAGCTCAAGCATGAGGGTTGGGGTGATGCCACAGCAGTTGAGATGATGTCTTCTTCCATTGGATGGAGTGGTCAGCATCATGGACTGTTATACGCTTCAATCAAGTGTCCATACAGGCCTCAAACACCACCGTGCAGACTCTGGATGCCAACATGTCTGCCACCTTAAATAAATTGTCAGTTATACTAGCTTTGGCTTTACAGGGCCACACCGATTTGCACCAAAATGCTGTTTGGCAAATTGGTAGTGGTGAAGGGCGGCTGGTCCATGAGAGAAATGACCGCGAGAGAGGTCATGCAAGTGGAGATTCCACTCAAAGCGTTTCGACTTCTCACCCACAGCCCATCTCTCAGTCTGTAGCACACACGCTGCCTTATCTCCCAATGACTGAATCTGCTCCTGCACAGGTACAGGTGGAGCAGTCCTCGACAGGGCCTTCACAGGCTCCAAAACTCAGAGGAAATCGGCCAAGAGCATGTCAGCAGTCACGGTAGGGATCTGAGCAACCTGCCTCTATCTCTGTGAAAGCTGTAAAGGTTGCACACTATAGGAATGGCAGAAAAAGGAAGAGTTTTGTAGTTGCATAAGGGTGTCTGAGAAAATTATGTTTTGATAAATTTTTTGTTTTTTATTCAGATCGGACAAACATTATTCTTTTTCACTATTTTCCTGTCTTGGGTCTTTGGTGATAAGCAGGCAGCAAGTCTTTTTCTAGGTGGCTGCAGATGTCTGACACCACCTAACATGACATCCTGAGAACCTGAGACACTGGTGTTCAGACATGTCAAAGAAACTAAGCCTCTGCCTGTAGACCCTATTTCATGGGTAGTGCCTTCTGCAAGCTGTACCTCTCTACAGGTCCCCTCTTAGCTGGTCCCCTGTCCACTGGTCCCCTCAATGCTGGTACTCTTTCTGCTGGTCCCCTGTTTGCTGGTCCCTTGTCTGCTGGTCCCCTCTCTCCTGTGCAGCTACAGATCTGTGACCAGTAGGCTGCTGGTGCTGTTGCTGGTCATCTTAGTTCTCATCTGAGGTCCAATATAAGACAACGTAAGCGGCAACCATCCAATGTGATAGAGAAAACCTCCAAAGCATAGAAAGTAACCTCTCAGCAAAAGTCCTGTGAACACTGTTTCCCACTGGCAGGTAGGAAAGCAATTGTGAATACTCAGTACTTGTTGGCATATTTCTCTGAGATCGATTCACCCCCTTCGATTGCTGTAGTTTCCGGAAACCAGGGAAATCCATGGACTTGACATTAAACTCAAAAGTCTGTGTAAATATTGCTTTAATTGAGTGATTAACATATGTTAATTGGCAACCCACCTCTCCCTTGGGGGTTGCGCTGCAGTGAAATAAGGGAGTCAGTGGGTTGGAGCCGACTTCTCGATGCACTGTCAATTTCGTCGGCTTTAACCCCCCCATGTGCACCCAAACCCACATGTTCCTGCAAATTAAAATTCAGCCCAATATGTTCCCGTTATCTCTACCTCACTCTGACAATATTCATCCCCATTGTAATTCATCAATGATTAGTTGCTCTTTAATTTTTCACAACACAACATCATTAGCTATTCCCTCAGATGCAATTTTATGCGATGATGATAAGGCATTCTACTAACTAAAATTACCAATGTTATTGACGTAATGATGCAGGAGGTTAAAACAGAGTTATGTCTGCTATTCTGAACAACTCAACATAAGTGGATCCCTGACGCAAGTACAGAATTCAGGAATATCAAATTATTTTCCATTCACACCCATCCCATGGAATTCTCAAGCAATAAGATTATTCCTTTTGCAAATATAAAATGTTCCTAATTTTCTATGTCTCTTTAATGGTCATTACATTTTGTTGGGATAAAAGTCCCTTTTTAAGTGGATCTCCTGTGTTGTTGCTTATTGATAGTCTGATATCTGGAGTACAGGCGTGACATTTAGCTGCTGAGTAATCTGTGCCTAATCTGTTCTCAGTCTGGCTTCCTTCCAAAGGCCACTGCTGATGTACTACCCATGGGGAAGTAGACAAATCCCATTAGTTGTTACTGCTTGTAAATTCTTGTAGAACCAGCTGAGAAACACAGCATGAACTGGCTGACTTCCTTCAAATTCTTTGAAGGTCATTTTGCACCTGTATCTGGAGTGTGACAGCTGAGTATGACAAATGTGACACAATGGGGGCAATTTTAACCTAACTCACTGCCGGAATTGGGTGGAGCACCAGTTTTACACGCAGTCCAATATCACTCTCCATTGACTTCAATGGAAAGTAAAATCGGGTGGGGCATGAAACCAGTGTTGGACCTGATCACATCAGTTTCCCGTTGGTTGGGTTAAATTAAAATTTCCCCCTTTCCACGCACATTTGTGGATCGACTATGGCTTGGACATTTAAATCAAGATTTGGATGTGGGAACCAAATGTAATATTCGCAGATGACATAAAACTAGGTAGGAATGTGTGTTGTGAGGAAGATGCAAAGTGGCTTCAAGGGGATTTGGACAGCCTTAGTGAGTGGGCAAGAACGTAGCAGATGGAATATAATGTGGAAAAATGTCAGGTTAACCATTTTAGTAGGAGGAATAGATGTGCAGAGTATTTCTTAAATGGTAAGAGATTGGAAAGTGTAGATGTACAAAGGGACCTGGGTGTCCTCGTCAATAAGTCACTGAAAGCTAACATGCAGGTGCAGCAAGCAATTGAGAAAGCTAATGGTATGTTAGCCTTTATCGCAAGAGGATTTAAGTATAGGAGTATTGAAGTCTTGCTTCAATTGTATAGAACCTTGGTTAGACCGCACCTGGAGTACTGTGTGCAGTTTTGGTCCCCATACCTTAGGAAGGATATTATTGCCATAGAGGCAGTGCAACGAAGGTTCACCAGACATGTTCCCGGGATGGCGGGACTGTCCTATGAAGAGAGATTGGGGAAACTAGGCGTGTATTCCTGTCATGCTAGGCCCCCACCTGCCAAAAATTATTTTGTCATGAGCATTGATATTAAACTGTTACTGGAGTGAAGAAAGGACTTGTTAAACAGATTAGCAGTGGCTGGAAAAGACATTGGCATATTAACAGACAAAGGAAGGACAAAGGAGCATTCCCTGTTACATTCAACCCACAATGGACCTTGATCACCAGGTATTGTGTGTAAGAGGAGCATTCCAGAGACTGCTGAGGTGATACAATCCAAGATGTGGTCTGACCAGTTAGTTACAAGACGAACCTACTTGGCAACCTTGGGTTTTTCTGAATTGTACATACAGTTTGAACTCAGAGTGTCTGTTTGCTCCTGGACTGAGAAAATCTCTCCTGTCTGCTCCCATCTCTTTCTCACAAGCCTCTGAATCCACTGAAGACACATGAACCCCAAGAGAGAAAAGTCTCCTATAGCGAACAAGGTTTAAGAAGAATACTGGGCCCCAACAAAAAGCAAGATCTATCTACAATCAAGGACCCTACAGTTAGCTCGAAGAACCATAACAACAACTCTTCAGATATTGCCTCAAACTTTTCCACTTTATTTTTCTTCTGCTTTTTTCTGTCTCTATTTGCATGTGTGTATCGGGTATACATGCCAGCGTGGGTGGTCGTGTATCTGTTGGCGTTAGCTGAATTAGAGTTTAAGTTTAATAAATTTCAATTTTTCTTCTTTAAACCTAAGAAAGCCTGTTTGTGCTGGTTTCTTTGCCTTATAATTAGAAAATGGTGAACATGGATTCACCAAAGGGGAGCTAAAAACACGGTGTGTTTAAGATTAAATCCTGTTGCGGTAAGACCAGGTGAAGGCTGAAAGGGAACCCTAGACCCCTTTCTCACCTGATCATAACAATTCTGTAGCATTTCAAAAAGTGAGAGGTGATCTCATTGAAACTTACAAAATACTTAAAGGGATAGACAGGGTAGATGCAGGTAAGATGTTTCCCTGGTTGGGGAGTCCAGAACCAGGGGTCGCAGTTTCAAAATAAGGGGGATGCCATAAAGGACTGAGATGAGGAAAAATTTCTTAACTCAGAGGGTTGTGAATCTTTGGAATTCTCTACCCCAGAGGGCTGTGGAAGCTCAGTCATTGAGTATGTTTAAAGTAGAGATTGGCAGATTTCTAAATACCAATGACATAGAACCATAGAACCATAGAAAAATTACAGCACAAAAGGAGGCTATTCAGCCCATCATGTCTGTGCCGACCGGAAAAACTAGCCGCCCAATCTAATCCCACCTTCCAGCACCTGGTCCATAGCCTTGCAGGTTATAGCACCTCAGGTGCATTTCCAGGTACCTTTTAAAAGAATTAAGGGTTTCTGCCTCCACCACCATTCCTCACAGTGAATTGCAGACACCCACCATCCTCTGGGTGTGAAAGTTTTTCCTCATGTCCCCTGTAATCCTTCTACCAATCACCATAAATCTGTGCCCCCTGGTAATTGACCTCTCCACTAGGGGAAACAGGTCCTTCCTGTTTACTCTATCTACGCCCCTCATAATTTTATACATCTCAATTAAGTCACCCCTCAGCCTCCTCTGTTCTAAGGAAAACAATACTAGCCTATCCAATCTTTCCTCATAGCTGCAACATTCAAGCCCTGTCAACATTCTTGTAAATCTCCCCTCTACTTTTTCCAGAGCAATTATGTCCTTTCTGTAATGTGGTGACCAGAACTGTACGCAATACTCCAATTGTGCATATAAATATATATATATTTATACTATATATAAATAAATAAATGTAAGGATATGGGGTTAGTGTGGGAAAAAAGCATTGAAGTGGATGACCGGCCATGATCGTATTGAATGGCGGAGCAGGCTTGATGGGCTGAATGGCCTACTCCTGTTCCTATGTTCCTATGGACAAATTTTGCATCAATCTATACTCTTGTAGATGATGTTTATGCACGTGCCTAGTATTGAATAGCATTATTATTATTAAAATAGAAAGTAATGTCATCTTGAATAGTTTAGAAAAGCTCAAAATGTTTAGGGCTCCCGGACCGGATAACGTCCATCCAAGGGTGATTAAAGAGATTAAAGAGGTGCTCTGTGAGCCCCTAGCCAATATCGTCAACATTTCAGTAGAGTCAGGGATAGTTCCCTTAGACCGAAAGCTAGTTCATGTAGTTCTTATTTGCAAAAAAGGCGCTAAATCACAGTCTGTTATCCATTATTGGGAAGATGCTAGAAGAGATTGTAAGATGTACCTTTTATGATACCGGGAAAGGAAAGGGACTATTAGAAATTCACAACATACCTTCCAAAACAATAGGCTGCGGCTAACCAATTTGAGAGTATTTTTGAGGAAATCATGGGGTTTGTGAATTAGGGAAATCTGGTAGGCATCATCTACTTGGACTTTCAGAAAGCCTTTGCTAAGGAACCTCACACTTGGTTACTTTACAAGATAGAATTTTGTGGTATTTATAGTATAATGTGTAATACTGGACATTTGAACATTATTGGGTTAAATATGCTAATCATGTTGTATACCTTATCACAGGAAGTGATGTAACACCATGTGTGTGGAACCCTCCTGTACAGCCTTGGAAGATATAAACCTTAGCAGTAAGATGTGTTTACTAAGGCTCCTGTTTCTTTTAACCGATCTGACTCTTCAGATATTCTGTACTAGTTTAAGCAGAACGTTACAGTATTGGTAAGAATTTGAAACACTGGATTAGAAATTGGTTCCAATCCTGCTGTTAATAGATGTGGTTCAGTTTAGAGTCATATTACTAGTGGTGTCCCCCAAAGATTGGTGCCGGGCCCACTACTCTTCACTCTCTTTATTAATGACTGGGTCTGTGGTGTTGAGAGTATGGTAAACAAGTTTGTAGGTACCACCAAAATATGTGCAAGAGTTAAGATGGCAAAGAGTGCAATCAGATCCGGAAGGATTTAAACATGCTTGGGGAGTACGGCATACAATGCAAATGATGTTTAATTTAGATAAATGTAGTGCTGTGCATGTTTGTAGGGATATCACAGAATACAAGTATCATTTGCAGGGAACAATACTGAACGAGGTTGGGAGAGAAATAGATCTTGGTGTTATTGTGCACAGATCACTAAAGGTTCGTGACCACTGTACAGAAACTGTAGCCTAAGCTGTATTAATAGAGCCATTCAGTATAAATTAAAGGATACCATTTTGACACTATACAGTTTGCTGGTCAGACTGCATCAGCAGTACTGTGCTCAGTTTTGGTCTTCTTGCATGGTGGGTGATATAGCGTCTATAGTAAAGGTCCAGTGGATAGCTACAAGAATGATTCCTAGCTTAAAGAACCTCAGTTACTCAGGTCAGCTCAGGGACCTTGGCCTAAGAAATGTTTAGCCATTATTGGTCAGCCATCATGGTGTGGGGCAGGCTTGATCGACCAACTGGTCTTTTCCTGCTTGCCAGTTTTGTATGTTCGTATGACTACAGAAAACCATGACAATGTGAATTTCCTTTAGAGTGCAGAGGTTTTGAACTATATACGAAAGCACATAAATACCTTCTTTTGGGGCAATCAGAGGCTGAACAGAACCCTGGAGGGCTTCGAGAAAAAATGGAAAGACCTAACTAATAGAAGGGAAGGACCTGGAAAAGTTTCAAGATGCATAATAATTAATGCTAAAATAAATAATGTCACCATTAAACAAAATAATAGGGAAAAGGATTAATTGAAGTGAAGGAAGATGATAATGGTGAGTAGTTGTTCCAAACTTACTGTTTTCCAAGAAGAAGTAGGGCATTGAATATTGGCAATGTTTTGGAGTGGTGAAGGCCCTGAACGTGTCTGAGTAATAATGCTTTGGTTATGGGCAATTGGAACCTTTGAAACTCCATCTAGTATTGAAACTGTTGCTGTGGGAGTGATGTGACATCTAAGAACTCACTGAATGAGAAATCCCATTGAGGTGCCACCCAGAGATGTGATTGAAATGGTGACAACCAAGTAAGGAATGTATAACCTGTGTACTAAATTTAATATATTATACATACTAAAGTATCTTCCATGGCATTTTTCATATGAGGATAGGGCTGGTCAAGCTTTTCTCTTCATGGGCTATATAGCCAATCCATTATTGTTGTATCATGTAGCTGCCAGGCTGGTAGAAGGTGAGCTAAATGTCTAGCAATTCCTATGTTTCTATGGAGCATGGAGGGGGCCACATATGTAGCTCTATGGCTGCAAGTTGGACACGGCCTGAGGGTACTAAGCAATGTGGTGAAATCATGCCTTCATCCCAGTTGTAGTTGGCACCAGTTTCTAGGTCATATAAGGCAATGCCCAGTTAAAGGAATGGCTGTAAAACCATTGAGAGAGAAACAGTTGCTTAAATTGTAGCATCCATTCATGCACTCTGTTCCATCTGTTGAACCCCCTGAAGGAAGGTTCTGCATAAATACTTCCATAAATATAGTCATCGTCAACAGTTCACTGAATGAGTTATATAGACTTTAATATTAATTAGCGAATAGATCCCTCCCTGCCTTCATTTAAGTGCCAATGCTGTGGTGTGTGTCTGTTGTTGATCCTTAGCCCCTTAATTTGTGACTGTCACCAAACTTGCTGTTGTATGAACCTTTATACCTCCATTCATGGGCTGCTCAGCTGTAGGATACCGATGGACTTTGGATTGAGTGCTGTTTTCTCTCCCTTTCTTCTTCAACAAAGCAAACTCAGTGTGAGTATTAGGAGGCAGCATTATCCCAGCTTCTGTTCAGTGAGCGAAGGTGCTCTATTAAAATACAAGCATTATTTTCCTGTCCATGTGGGGAAATGCCCAGCCTTGACCCCCCGCCACTTTGCAATAGCCTATGGTGGAATGATTGCAATCAGGAACTTACTGTGTACAGCATTACAGGTTCAGATCCAGGGGTCATCCACTCTGTGGTGCGACACACTGCAGCACTCCTGAGAAAAGCCCAGGTGTTGGTTGAGATTGTGGCCCTTGACAAAAAATTAGTGACTTTTCGTGAAAGGTGCATCTGCTGAAATGGGGGAAAACTTTCTGAAGTCAGCAAAAACATTTCATAACTTAATGAGTCGTGAATCTTTAACCTAGTCTGCCAGCCTCTTTGTTGTTGTTAACAGCTCCACAATTCATTGAGAATGGAGAATCAATACTTTATTAACTAGCACTGGGTAATTGATGATTCTGCCAATAGTGGATTGGAAATGCTAATAAGATTTATTTATGCTAATAAAGCACCCCAGCAAATAGATATTTGAAAGCTGCTTTTAGGTTGTGTCAGACCTGCTAATGAGTATGTTCTTAGTGAGTCCCAGAACACAGATGGCTACATGAGACCAATGCTACAGGGAACTAGCAATATTAGTCCAGGTTTTCACAATGGAATAGTAACTTTAATCAATCTGCAGCCCCATTACTTTCCATTGTCTGAATTCATTATCAAGCTGGACTGAAAGATATGAAAATTGCCAATACTAAAAGTGCTGGGCCACATTTTCCTCTATGTTATTATTGATAAAAACATAGGGAGGCATAAAAGTTGTTTCAAGACTGTGTTACAACCGAGGCGGGAGGAGTTCACTGTTTATTCTAGTCCCACTTCTCCACAGGCCACAACATATTAATATTTTAACTTTTCCCATTTACTGATACGATCAATCATATACTCTATTTTTCCCAGAATAGAACACACTAACCTGGTTTCTTTACTGAACAACAAAATTATCAGTTTATTATAAAACAAGTCTTAACCAGTAATGAAGTAAAGCATAAACACACAGATTGAAATTTTAAAGTTTCCGTTTTTACCTTAGCCGCTCACACACAAATTACACACACACACACACACCGGTTAACTGGAAAAATAAAAGGGATTAAAAAAAAAATTCGGAGCTCTGTTACAGACAAAAAAAAATACTTGGGCTGATATTTTGCTAATTTTTGAAGAAAACAGCAGATGAGATATGTTGTTCTAAAACTGGCATACAGTCTAGCCTTCGAGTACACGTAGACAGGTCACTGGAATTTTTTAGAAGAGTTCTTTTCAGGCGGCGTTGAGAATTCATTTAGCAGGCTTCTTCAAAGACAGGAGATGAGATGAATTGACACAGTGGACTTCTCAGGCTCTTTTAGAGAGTAGCTGGAAAGCGAGTTGGGTTGTAGTCTTCTCTCCTTTTTTTGTCACTTCTTCAGCAGACTTGACTTTATCTCACTCCGGAAGGTAAAACACACTGACACAACAACCAAAAGCTTGTGGGTTTTCTGCCCTCTCAGATGTGCTCTGCTGCTTTCGGGCTTGTCCAATCAAGGGGTGCCTGTCACTTCTCTGCCCACTTCTTCCCCTGTTACCAGGATTTCTGATCTATTTTTAACTTGAGTCATGTGACAACCAGTAAACATTGTTGCCAAACCAATTTTTTCAGTATCCTCATAATGACTCTCTTGAAAAAAAAAAACTGGTCCAAAATTTGTTCAGTTTGACTATGAACTCCTTTAAATAATATTTGTAACAAAAAGCAGAAGCACCTTTATAACACCTCCACCCTCGGAGGAATGAAACACCATTTTTGAATGCATTTCATTACTAAGTGTGGGAAAAATAGAAGATAAAAAATTTTTAAAACACACTTTCACGCTCATACTCATTCACTCTTTTCTTGTAGTTAATACAATTTTGTTCTGTACCCTCTTTTCATTCAGAGAACTCAAACAAAGTTAGATTCTCAAAAAGCATCTGCAATAACATTATTTTTGCCTGCAATGTGGACAATCTTCAAGTGATAAGATTGTAATAGTAAACTCTGTCAGAATTGTTGGGCATTCTGGTTTTTATATTTTTCCACAATGTTTATCACCAAATCAGCCAACTGCAACCTTCCAAACAGAGCCCCTCCAGTTGTTCCAAGCAAGGAATTGGGTAGGAGTCTGTTTTTGTTACTATTTCTGTAGTCTCTACAGAGTTTAGTTGAACTGTCAGGTTTAGGCACTAATACTACTGGTGAACTCCAGCTGCTTTGACTGGGTTCTATTCGGTGGTTTTCCAACATGTATTGGATTTCTGTTTTTACCTGGGCTTGTTTCTCTGGACTTAAGCGGTAAGGATGCTGTTTTATAGGAACAGATTCCCCTATATCCATATCATGTGTGGCTAAGGTTGTGCATCCTGGCTTATCCCAACAGACTCTTTTAAATGCTGTGAGTAGCCTTGTTACGTCTTCTCGTTGGTCTGCATCTAAATATGAAAGCATATTGTGCAATCTCCCTAACAATTCATATTAGCTAACAGGATAGTAGGAGGTTCAATTTGAGAATTGTTTCAGCCTCCTTCCACCTCATCCTCACTATCCCTTTCATCCTTCACTGTCCTTACTACCTGACATACCTGTGCTTGCTTATCCTCCTCCTGCCGATAATATTGTTTTAACATATTGATATGACAGAGCCGATTCTTTTTCCAATGATCTAGGGTGTCAATCAAATAATTTACTTCACCAATTCTCTTGACTACTTTATATGGACCACTGAACCATGCTTTCAACGGTTCACCCTATAAAGGCAGTAATACTAACACTTCATGTCCTGGTTGAAATGTTTGGGTCTTGGCATGCTTGTCTGCCCATTTCCTCATAGTTGTTTGGGAAGCTTTAAAGTGTTCCTGAGCCACTTTGCAAGCTCTCATGAGCTGTTCCAGGAATATGGATACATTATCTAGCACAGAAGATTCATCCCTCTGTTCCAAAAACATTTCTTTAATTAGTTTTAGAGGACCTCTTATCTCATGTCCATAAACTAATTCAAAAGGACTAAAACCTGTAGACTAATTAGATGAATCCCTAGTGGCAAACAAGAAATTCTAGCCCTTTATCCCAATCATGGGGATATTCATGACAATATGCCCTGATCATCGTTTTGAGGATCTGATGGTACCTCTCTAAAGCTCCCTGTGTCTGTGGGTGGTATGCTGAAGACTTTAACTGTGTTAAACCCAAATTACCCATAACTTCCTGAAAAATTTTAGACATAAAATTGGAACCTTGATTCGACCGAACCTCAATTGGTAATCCATATCTAGTGAAGAATTGGGTTAACTTCTCTACCACTACCTTAGCAGAAATTGTTCAAGGGAATGGCCTCTGGGAACCGAGTAGCCATACCCACGATAGTGAGTATATATTGGTGTCCCACTTTTGTTTTCAGTAAAGATCCTGTACAGTCTACCAACACCCTACTAAATGGTTCCCCAATAACTGGTATGGGAATTTGAGGTGCTGGTTTTATGGCAGGTTGTGGTTTTCCCACAATCTGGCATGTATGGCACGTTTCACAAAACTGCACCATGTCCTTGGAAAGACCTGGCTATTAAAAATGTCGACTTGTATGCGATTTGGTCTTCCGGATCCCCACATGTCCTGCTATAGGAATTCCATGGGCTATCCTTAATAGTTCCCGGTGATACTTTGGCGGCCCCACTATCTGATAAACAGCCGTCCACTCTTCGTCCGCAGGTCAGTGAGGAGGTCTCCACTTCCTCATCAGATCCCACTTTTAATATAATAGCCTTCTGGAACTCCTTTCGCCTCAGCTTCTGTTAGAGCTGATTGTGCCCCTTCATTTAACTCTGGATCAGCTTGCTGAGCCGTGATCAGAGAAGACTTATTAAACATTTTCCTTTGGATTATCTAAATCCCCATAAGGTCAGAAATGGGGATGTTCACTGATGATTGCATAATGTTCAATTCCATTTGCAATTCCTCAGATAATGAAGAAGTCTGTGCCCACATGCAGCAACATCCAGGCGAGGGCTGATAAATAGCAAGCAACCCTCTTGCCACACAAGTGCCAGGCAATGACTATCTCCAACAGAGGGAGTCTAACCACCTCCTCTTGACAATCACTGGAATTAATATTGTTGAATCCCCAAACAGCAGCATCCTGGGATCACCAGAAACTTAACTGGATCAGCCACGTAAATACTGTGGCTAAAAGAGCAAGTCAGAGGCTGGGAATTCTGTGGCAAGTGACTCACTTCCTGCTTCCCCAGAGTCTTTCCACCATCTACAAGGCACAAGTCAGGAGTGTGATGGAATTCTCTCCACTTCCCTGGATGAGTGCAACTCCAACAATACTCAAGAAGCTCGACACAATCTATGACAAAACAGCCCACTTGATCTGCACCCTATCCACCAGCTTAAACTTGCACTCCCTGCATCACTAAAATAAAATAAAGAGGGCGAAATTCGAGTATGAGAGTAAACTAACAAGAAATATAAAAACAGACAGTAAAAGCTTCTACAAATATATAAAAAGGGAAGAGAGTAGCTAAAGTAACTGTTGATCTTGTTGAATGGTGGAGCAGGCTCGAGGGGCTGAGTGGCCTACTCCTGCTCCTAATTGTATGTCCCTCAGAGTATTTTGTATCTGTCTTCACAGTAGAAGACACAGAAAGCATCCCAAGAATAGCAGAAAATCAAGAGGCAAAAGGGAGTGATGAGCTTAAAACAATCACTATCACTACAGAAGAAGTACTAGGAAAACTAAGGGGACTTCAGGCTGACAAGTCCCCTGGACCTGATGGCCTGCATCCTAGAGTCTTAAAAGAAGGGACTGCAGATAGTGGATGCATTGGTTGTAATCTTCCAAAATTCTCTAGATTCTGGAAAGGTCCCAGTGGATTGGAAAACCGCAAATGTAACAGATCTATTCAAGAAAGAGGTGGGGCAACAGAAAGCATGAGAGTATAGACCAATTAGCCTAACATCTGTCATTGGAAAAATGCTAGAATCCATTAGTAACGAAGTAATAGCAGGACATTTTGAAAATCATAATGCAATCAGGCAGAATCAGCACAGTTTTATGTAAGGGTAATCGTGTTTGACAAATTTATTAGAGTTCTTTGAGGACGTAACAAGCAGAGTGGATAAAGGGGAACCAGTAGATGTAGTGTATTTGAATTTCCAAAAGGCATATGGTGCCACATAAACGGTTACTACACACGATAAGAGGTCATGGTGGTGTGGGTAATATATTAGCATGAATAGAGGATTGGCTAACTAACAGGAAACAGAGTCAGGTTAAATGGGGCATTTTCAGGTTGGCAAACTTTAACTACTGGAGTGCCACAGGGATCAGTGCCGGGGCCTCAACTATTTACAATCTATATTAATGATTTGGATAAAGGGACTGAGTGTATTGTAGCCACATATGCGGACGATACAAAGAAAGGTAAGAAAGCAAATTGTGAGGACACAAAGGGCTGGATATTAAGGAGTGGCAGCGGGCAATAGAAATGGCGGCCTGCAGATGTGGGCCACATGCAGTAGAGCTGCAGCGATCTCCTGCACAGTGGCTCATTTTAGTCGCTGGGGTGTTCCGCTCCAAACCCTCTCAATCACGTGGAGGGGAGTGGTCTGTCTGGCGCCGGCAATGACATCAGCTACCTGTGCGTAGGTGCTGCCGCCATTTTTAAAGGGCAGCCAGCCCTGCGGACATATTTAAATTTTTCAAGATACACCCCCCCCCCCAAAATGTATCAAATAAAATTGTAATGCACCTTTCCCACCCTCCAAATAAAATTACATTAAGTATTTGCCCTTTCCCCCCAAAACATTAACCTTGGAAATTTGACCTTCCTCCTCCCCCACCAGACTGTACAGAGTTTAAAGTTCTCCCCTTCCCACCATCCCCTACACTGATGATGATTATTTGACCCCATTCCCACCACCCCCGCAGTAAGTATCTTAACTTCATCCCCTCCTTACCAGTGTCACGCGTGCTTTTCCCAGATGGGGAATTGAAGGCACAGGAGTGCCGGCTGCTGCACTGAAGATCACAGCAGGTCCAGAAGATTGGTGGTAAGTTTATTCAAATTTATTCATGGTATTGATTTAAATATTGAAATGCAGTTCCCGTCACCCAGTGGCAGTGGGGGGTGGGGGGCCGCCAAGGAGCGTCGCTGCCACCGGGAGGAATGGGCCGGGCCATCCTGGTGTCGCTCTCTGTGGCGGGCCTCTACTGCAACCATCTTCTGGGCTCCCCCACCCTCCCCCCGCCACCACGGAGCCTGCGTCTGAGGCCCAGTAAAGTGCAGCCCAAAGTGTCTGCAAAGAGATATAGATAGGTTAAGTTAGTGGGCAAAAATTTGGCAGATGGAGTATAATGTGGGAAAATGTGAAGTTGTCCACTTTGGAAGGGTAATAGAAAAGAGGAATATTATTTTCATGGAGAGAGACTGCAGAATGCTGCAGTACAGAGGGATCTGGGTGCCCATGTACATGAATCACAAAAAGTTAGCAGGCAGGAAGGCAAATGGAATGTTGGTGTTTATTGCAAGGAGGCTGGAGTATAAAAGTAGGGAAGTCTTGCTACAGCTGTACAAGGCATTGGTGAGACAGCAACCAGAGTACTGCATACAGTATTGGTCTCTTTACTTAAGGAGGGGGACCAAAACTGTACACAGTACTCTGTAGCAAGACTTCCTTACTTACTTAAGGAAGTGGGGTGTATGGGATGTTCAGATATGGGTAGTACCCTTATATTTTCAGTCAGTTGCATCCAATTTGTAGGATGGACTGGATTCACTGGTCCTCATCTATACCCAGCTCTCACTGCTGGCTCCAAGTGCCACACCCCAGCACACCGTCTCAGCTGACGGGTGAAACACAGTGAGGGAAGAAATCATGAACATGACATCACCTGGGCGGAGTCTTTCTTGATAAAGATACCGGCCAGGGCGGAAGGATTCCAAGCAGCTCAAGTGACCTTCATGTTCTGGACCAAAGGCGCACCACATCATATTTCATGGACTACAATTGTTGGTATACCTGCTATGGATAAATAGCAAGGGAAGGAGGGTCCCTTCAAGCTTTAGTTGGCAACCCATGTAGGAGAGAGAAACTCTCAATCCAAACCTAGGGCTTGGAGACCTTGCTGCCACCGTCCCAGTTCACTGGACCACGACAGATGAGCTCCAGGCTTAAAGGGTGGGGTCAGTCAGCGCAAACTGTACTCCACCTTAAAGCACCACTGTGCAGGCAGGAAGGAAATCCACCCCAACTATAACTCAACAAATAAGTCCTGTAGCAATGGGAAAGGGGCGAAAACAGCAGGTGCAAGATGGCATTGGCAGCTGCAGTTCCAATCCTGCATGCAGGCGGCTCAGGATATTGTTCGTCTTGATGATGACCTAGAGACGACATCATCACACAGTAGCACCCTGAGCGACCAAGCAGCCTTTTTGAAGGACAGCACTGCTTGCTCCGAAATTGGAGAGGGGCTTAGAAAAGGTGGCCGAAACAAATGCTCGTCTCCCTACCACCCAGTTGGCTTGCTGCAGTCAACAGGCATCTCTTAATGCGGTCAAACTACAGCAGAGAAGGAAACGCAAACTCTTAACCTCGCTTCAAAAGGTGGGAGAAGAAAAATTCTGAAACTCACCTGCTGGAACGTGAGAACAGTGCTCGATTCTGGTGACAACAAGTGCCCCCAATGATGCTCAGCCCTGGTGGCCCATGAGCTAGCCAGACTAGACACCAAAATAGTGGCCCTGAGTGAGGTCCGCTTCTCAGAGCAAGGCAGCCTAACAGAACACAATGCTGGCTACACCCTCTATTGATCAAGTAGACCTCAAGTGAACAACGCCTCTTCGGTGTCAGTTTCATGATGAAGAAGATTATCGCTACTAAACTTTCAAGCCTGCCAATCAGCCATTCCGAATGCATTACGTCCCTGCCCCCGGACCCTCCAAGACCAGCAGCATGCAACCCTCATCAGCATTTATGCTCCAACCCTGAAAGCTAATCCAGCTGACAGAGATAGGTTCTACACAGATCTCCGTGAACTCATCCAGAATGCTCCTCCCAAGGACAAAATTGTGGTCCTTGGCGATTCCAACTCCATGGTTTCCGAGCACCCCCTTCCCCACTTGACTGCAGCGGTTCAAGAAGGTAGCTCACCACTACCTTCTCATGGGCAATTAGGGATGCGGACTACGATTTTGGGAATGTTGCCAGCGATGCTCAAATCCTGTGAATGAAAAAAAAATTGATTTTTTTTCCTGCATGTGCTGGAGTGGGTACAGAAAAGGGCAATGACACTGTTTCCAGATGTAAATGGGACAAACTGAGGTGAAAGTAGAGTAGCTTAAGCTCTATAGTTTACAGAAAGAAGGCTAAAGAGGAGACCTCATCCTGGCAGATCAGGGTAAATTCAATAATCCTGCACTCAGTGCTGCAGTGTTGTAGTCCTGTCTCCCATCTACACTGCCTTCAAATGAGGCTGTGCCCAGTGAGCACAGAATTAGTGAATTTACCCTATATGACATACATAAGACAAACAAAGAATATTCATTTCAGCTGGGATAGGTGAGCTGGAAAATCTAACTTCAAATTAGTTCAAAGTAGGTAAACAAAAATGAGAAAAAGCTTCTTTAGCTAAAAAGATAATTCTCTTCAGAATGATTTACCAGACAGCACAACAGAGATAAAGGCAGTGGGAGCATTCACAAAACAGGGGTGAGCATTGATTTGTTAAGTGGCTTTTTCCCATGTTGTGTTATTTTGGCTCTGGTCCATGGAGATCAGACAACAGACTAATTGTTAAGAGATTAGTGATACTGTGGCGTCTGTTGTATAAACTTAAAACTTACTTTGATTGTCCAAATAACATTGAAACTAATTATATCTGAACAGTGAGGGGGAGGGGAACATGATGGGGACGGATCTTGTAATGTAGTTTTCAGGGTACAGATGCATCTTCCCCATTGATATATCTACATTTCCCTAAGGGACGTGGCAGCTGCATTTACAAACCATCCAGTACTGGCAACAGCAGCAGGAGGTAGAGCCTAGATTGTCTGATTGATGCTAGTGCTGATGTTAATGTGATTAAAACTGATTCTGATTGGAAAATCCTGGCTGCGAAGGTATAGGATTATTCTGAAATGAGCAACATCTGTGGATCCTTCTGTACAGTCAGCTCATGATTATCTGTTAATACTAGATCTATATGAACTCCTGGAGTGGTTTTGATCACCTGAACGGGTTGGACAGGAATTTTCCAGATTATTTTTTCTCATGTTGGCCCTGGGTGTCTCTCTTCTCTTTTAACCTGTGTGGATAGCGGGTGGCAGCGGGGAGGGTGATGTGTTTAGGATGTGTCTAGTTATGATGCTCTGGTTATCGTGAGTGTGAGGCAGGCTTGACGGCCCAGCTGATTTTTTCCTGTCCATCATTTTTGCATGTTTGTAAAAGGGAAAGCCAAATTGGCCAGGCAGTTTCTGGAGCTGGATTGCAAAATGTAACAATACAGCCGAGAACTCATCCTCTGAGTGCTGTTACTGAGTAATGAATGATCACAGACCACATTTTACTGTACTGACCCTAAGATTGGCCCTCAGGGCAACTTTCTTCAGATTCTGCATTCACCAAAGCTTAGAGCCACCCAGCACTCGGGCACACTCAAATTGGTTCACGCTAAGAAACTGCTGACAGTTGGTTAGAAAAAGAGACCAAGTTTTTAATGTACGTCATGCATGAGTCACATCACACAGGTCATATAAAATACAAGCACTTTCACTCCTGGGACTAACATCTCTCATCTTGATAAGCAGAAAAATCTCCTGGTCCCGCAATGAGGAAGTGTTTTGATATAAGTGGATTTCTTTCATAGATTTAATTTCCCAAGCCAATCTGAAGAATATAGATTGATGGACGTTTGCAGCCTTAACCCAGTACTGAATCTCTTTAAAGCATACTTCAGCTTATGATGAGATTCTCAATCTTCCCCTTGAGGATAAAATTAATGAATGCAATATTCAAGATCCCAAATGCAGTCACTCTTAATGGAAACTTTATTGCTGGTTTGAATAAGTATGAGAGGAAAGGCAAGTTCTACTTTTCCCCCTTTTTTTTTACTTTCCTCTGTGGAAGATAATAAAGTTGATTTTACGCAAAGTGGGAATGGGGCAAGCCGAGCACAAAAATAACCCCCTGATCTGAACAGAGTAAGTCCTGGCAATTTTTACTCGCTGGTCTCATCTGCACACTCCCAGTCAGTTTCCTGCCTGAAACAGGCAGGAAGTGGCAGGTGGTCAGTAGGAACTGCCGGCTTGAACTGAATGAACAATTACTGGCACTCAGATAAGTCGTGGGGAGGGGGTTTTGGGAGGGACTCACTTTCAGAAAAGAAGGGAGCCCCCAGCTAGGGAGGCTAAAACAATCCCTGTAAGGCCATGCACCAAAACTTACCCGTTTGAACCTCATCTGGCCCCAGATCCTCTTCCTCTTCCTTCACCCAACGGGAAAGCCACAAGAGCTTTCCTGTTTAGGCTCTGGTTAAAATTGCAGTCGAGGCCTGATAATGGCATTTGACTCTGATCTGCTTATTTAAAGAGGTTTTCAGGTGGGCATTCTCAACTCCTGCTCAGAAGACCAAGTTAAAAAAGAAGACATCAGGAAAGGTAAATTGCCAAATAAGCCCCCTGGATGATTTTAAACTGCTGACCTGCCTAGCTTCTGCTGGGCAGGTAGGGCTACAATCACTCCTATTGACCTTTTCTGGCTTCCATAGTCCTCAGCAGCCATCTATGTCACCCCCTCTTTCCCCCCCCCCCCCCCCCCAAAGTGGTTATTATTCATGTACCAGCCCAAAGAGAATCAACTTGTCTCAGTTCATTTGCGTTAGAATGTCATGCGCTCACATCCCACTCTAGGCCTTGAGGATGTGACCAAGGTTGTTGATCAGGGAAGTGCTGAAAAAGTGCTACATTGTCAGAAGTGCTGTCTTTTTAAAGAAGCTATACACCAAAACCATGTCTGCCTGTAAGACATTTCATAACATTAAGAGTTGAGTTCTCTCGCTGTCTTGGTCAACATTCCTCCATTAACCAACATTACCAAAAACAGATCAACTGGTCATTCAATGAATTGCTGTTTGTGGGAAATTATTGTACCCAAATCTCTCTTACGCCCCTCTATCTCTACGTAATAATAGTATCATGATAACCATGATATACCTTTCCTGGGAGTGCTTCATGCTAGCAGTGTTCCATTCTTTATTGAACACTATAGGCAAGTAAATCTTATAAAGTAAATCTGCTGCAGAATTAATGGGGTAATTTTGACTTTGGACGATAGGGTAAAATGGGTAATATTTATTTATTTTTTTATTTATTTAGAGATACAGCACTGAAACAGGCCCTTCGGCCCACCGAGTCTGTGCCGACCATCAACCACCCATTTATACTAATCCTACACTAATCCCATATTCCTACCACATCCCCACTTGTCCCTCTATTCCCCTACCACCTACCTATACTAGGGGCAACTTATAATGGCCAATTTACCTATCAACCTGCAAGTCATTTGGTGGTGGGAGGAAACCGGAGCACCCGGCGAAAACCCACGCAGACACAGGGAAAACTTGCAGTACCCAGAATTGAACTCGGGTCGCTGGAGCTGTGAGGCTGCGGTGCTAACCACTGCACCACTGTGCCGCCCAATATTGGACCAGATGCCTGTTATACATCTCTTCTGATTTTCATTGTGGAATTAGAAATCAGGCAAAATGTATAATGGGCGGCTGATCTGAAATTGTCCATTTGACGCTGTCACCTGAAGTCAAAAAGACCCCAGTATGTCTAATTCCAATATAATTCCCTCTATACCAAACATCCACATTCATATTTAGCAGCAGGGGTTTCTGGATAGGGGTCTGGGGTGGGAACCTTTGGTTGATCTTCCCCTCCTCAGCCCAGGAGTGTTAAGCGCCATATGTTGATAGGATTAGATGAAGTAAGGTGTGAGGGGGAATGATCTGTCTCTGTGCTGTAAAATTCTATGTAATAAATGGGTTTTAGGCAGAATCTCAGGACAGTGCCATTTACTGCAGTGATGTGCAGTTCCCAACCGGCTATCTACTGTAAGCTCACTGAAATCTCACAGATACCTTGACTACACTTCCTCACACCCCATTTCCTGCAAGGACACTATTCCATTCTCCCATTTCCTCCACATCTGTCACATCTGTCCTGATGTTGAAGCAACCTTCCATACCAACGCTTCAGATATGTCTTCCTTTTTCCTCAACTGAGGATTCCCCCGAACTATGGTTGACAGAGACTTCGACCTTGTCCATTCCATTTCCTACACTACTGCTCCCACACCTTCCCTGCCACCAACCCCCCCTTCCCAGAACCAGGGTAGGGTTCCCCTCATCCTCACCTTCCATCCCACCAACCTCCCCTTTCATCTTTCCGAAGGGACCATTCCCTCCATGACACCCTGACTCCTCAATTACCCCTAACATCTCCTCCTCTTCCCACAGCACCTTCCCCTGCAAGCACAGGAGGTGCAACAGCTGCCCTTTTACCTCCTCCCTTCTTACTGTCCAAGGCCCAAACACTCCTTCCTGTTGAAACAGAGGGCTGGATTTTATACTCCCACTGCTGAAAATTGCGGCTGGTGAAAACACGTCGCAGAGCCACCCAATATTAAATGCGGCAGCTCATTTAAATAGCTGGGGATGACCACACCCCACCCCGCTCCCCACTCCCGGATGACATGGAGGGGGCGGGCTGTTCATTCCCGGCATTGGCGTCAGCTGCCTGTGCGCAGGCGCTGATACCATTTTTAAAGGGCTTCGAGCTCTACCATTCAATTTAAATATTTAAAGGAACATTTAATTTAAAAAAATTAAATACATTTATTCTGTCCCTCTCCCATCCCCCCATAACAATTAAATTAATTACTTGCCCTCTTTCCCCCCCCCACCCCCAAAACACCTACCTTGTCCACCTGACCTTCCCCCCCCCACCCGACAAAATACATAAACTTTAGACTATAACCCTTCCCACCATCCCCTACACCAATGAGATTACTTTGACCCCACTCCCCTCCCAATCCCCACAATGAGAAACCTAAGCTCCCCCCTCCCCACAAGTGTTCCGCCTCGGTTCCCTGGACATGGATCCAAAGGTGCGGGAGTGCCGGCCAGCGGCATGAGGATTGCACCGGGATGGACGGTGGGAACGTAAGGGTAATTCATTCATTCATATTAATGAATTTAAATATTTAAATGGGACTCCCGTCACTGGGCGGCGGGGGGTGCTGCCGCGAAGCTTCGCTGCCGCCAACAATATCGGCCACGGCCTTCTCGGCGTCGGGGTGTGTGGTGGAACTCTCCCGGAGGCATTTTATAGCCCCCCTCCCACCCCCCACCATGGCCCTGAAATGGCGGGGTGCGGGGGGGGGGGTCTGTAAAATTCAGCCCAGTGATTTACTTGTACTTTTTTCAATTTAGTATACTATAGTTGCTGTTCACGATGTGGCCTCACTACAAACGCACATAGCTTGACTGCTTTGCGGGACACCTCTGTTCGGTCCTTAAGCATGGCGCAGTGGTTAGCACCGCAGCCTCACAGCTCCAGGGACCCGTGTTCAATTCCGGGTACTGCCTGTGTGGAGTTTGCAAGTTCTCCCTGTGTCTGCGTGGGTTTTCTCCGGGTGCTCCGGTTTCCTCCCACAAGCCAAAAGACTTGCAGGTTGATAGGTAAGTTGGCCATTATAAATTGTCACTAGTATAGGCAGGTGGTAGGGAAATATAGGGACAGGTGGGGATGTTTGGTAGGAATATGGGATTAGTGTAGGATTAGTATAAATGGGTGGTTGATGTTCGGCACAGACTCGGTGGGCCGAAGGGCCTGTTTCAGTGCTGTATCTCTAATCAAATCTAATCAAACTTCTGGTCGCCTGCCATTTTAATTCTCCGCTCCACTCCCACTCTGAACCTTCTGTCCTCGACCTCCCACACAGTTCCAATGAAGCTCGAGGAACATCCCCTCATCTTTCGATTAGGCCTTTTACAGCCTTCCAGATTCAACATTGAGTTCAACAATTTCAGATTATAACCTCTTCTACTTTTTTTTTTAGTTGTTTTTGGATGGCAGCTGTGGGCAAGATTCTGTTTTTTTCCCCCCAATTTACACTTATTCTAGATCTAGCTTTTATTTCTTTCCTTGTCCCATTACCCTCATCCCTTTTGACATTTACTCTCTCCTTTCCTCCACTCAATCCTTTGTTCTTTCCTCCTTTCCCACCTTTCCCTGCCTCTGCATTTGCTGAGTACCTGTTACATCTCTAACTTTTGCCAGTTCTGATGAAAGGTCATTGACCCGAAATGTTACTCCTTTTCTCTCTTCACAGATGCTGCCAGACCTGCTGTGTATTTCCAGCATTTTCGGTTTTTATTTCAGACTTCCAGCATCCACAGTAGTTGCTTTAGTAACCTGTAGCTTTTCGGAGTGAGCTTGACATATGGTGCCAAATTGGGGTCATTTTTGCTACTGTGGGCCCATGCCAGTTAGAGGCTGCCCAAACTCCTTTCACAAAAGCTTCATAGGACCCATCCAAATTTAAAACCCAAGGCCCAGGGGTGAATTACCCA
Organism: Heterodontus francisci; assembly: GCF_036365525.1. NCBI lineage: Eukaryota > Metazoa > Chordata > Chondrichthyes > Heterodontiformes > Heterodontidae > Heterodontus > Heterodontus francisci. The sequence goes on along the minus strand of NC_090406.1, from coordinate 36,384,704 downwards.
AATGCATCTAACCCACTGCAACACCAGCTTCCTGTTCATAAGTTCATTGTAAAACAACACACGCACAGACTGCCTTGTAAATTTTTAATGAGCTTTGTTTATTGAAAGATTTTATTTTGAATCCAGCATAATTTTCTTGTGTTTATTTTATGGTAACAAGGAAGCAGTTTCACATTTTATTTCATCATTGTTCATACATGAGAGCCTCCAGAATGATAAAAACATTTTCCTTGTCATAAAATTCAATATACAGCTTCCAGCTCAGTGACTGCTCTATGAATAATTTTATAATCAGCTACATTCTTTGATTCTTGCAAAATTTAACATTCAAAAGGCCTAACTTTAAGCCCACATGTAATCACACTCATAGCGCATTTTTCAGTCTCTAAATGTCATTAAAATATAAAGGCAAACAAACAGTGAAAGATTGCTATCACTGGCTAGTGAATTGGTAACAAGGGGAGATTGACCCATGATGGTCACTGGAAGAAAGCATGGAAAAGTTGGAAGAAATGTTTTTACACAAAGGTATTCGATTATGGGATGCTTTACCACATGCGATCCCTGGTTCGATTCTCAGTTTGCGGTGAGTCAGCTGATTTCATCTCTGGTTGTGGTAGACATGGCACAATTGGCCTCAGCACTCTTTGGGGTGAGTTGGGGAATAGTCAGCCCTGGCTCCTGCTCCTATTCACTGTGTGGAGACCCTTGCTTTAAACTGAAGGTTATCTGAATGGATGTAGCTATTTCCCCTATTGTGAACTTCGGGAGAGTTAGAAGGCCACCCAAATAATCCTGGTAGGAGTCCTGGTCTATTTTGAGTGCCCAGCTTCATTGTCATTCAGCGAGCAGTCTACAGGCCAGAAGAAAGTAGCTTCAAGGTAGGGAGCGGTGGTCAGGAGTGCAGCGACCCAGAGTGGTGTGGTGCATGGTCCTTTGTGTGTCATAAGACCCAACCTTACACATTAAACGGGCATACCCTCTGGTTCAGGCTGGTGGTCTGTCCTCCTGACCACAGGCCCAAAGAAAGATTGCTGTGGCCACAACAATGTCATTCCTCATCGGAGGCCTCAAAATCTTCCCGATGGTCTTTCGGGCGAGATGCCAAATGGCAGCTAAAATTGTAAGACAAGACAGCATATCCATGACATGAAGGACTAAAAGTGGAACCAGGAACATGCAGTCAGACATTGTAGAGATATTAAAATTATCTGAGGCAAACTAGCAGGCATTACGAACAACCTATAATTCATTCAAATTGGGACATGGAGTAGAAAGGCAGCACCAACTTATGTTTCACAGGTTCAGTCTTTCACAATTAAAAATTGCCTCAGAATAATATAACTCTGAGGGAAATCTAGGCTAAAATCCTGCATGTTCCAGTGTGCAGTGTACTACATAGGCCCCTATAGTAGAGTACTACCGATCACAGTGAGAAGCAGCTTATCAGCCTTGGCTCAGTGGCAGTACTCTCGCCACTAGGTTGCAGTTCAAGCTGCATTTCAAGACTTATATATATTATCCAGGCTGACACTTTGATGCATTGTTGGAGCTGCTGCCTTTTGGATGATGAACCAAGGCCCCGTTTGCCTGAACAGGTAAGCAGAGAAGATCTCATGGCATTATTTGGAGAACAGTTGGGCAATTTTTCTGATGTCTTGATCTAGACCTCAAGTAACACCACCCAAGAACAGATTAACTGTCCATACATTTCAATGCTGTTTGTGTGACCTTGCTGTGTGCAGATTGGCTGCTGCATTTTGTACATTACATTCTAGAGACTACACTTCGAAAAGCAAAGTACTTCATTGGCTGTAAAGTGCTTTGGGACGTCCAAAAAGATTTGATTTCTTTGGAGAAGACTAGACTTTGACACGACCTCACTGATGGTTCATGAAAGATCTGGAAAGGGAGTGACAGAGATAACCTTGGTCATATTATTCACTGTGGTGAAGGGATCAAACATCAGGAGATACATTCGGAAGTTTGGAGCAAGAAGGAAAGTTAGAGAAAACCTTTCACTCAAATAGAATAATCAATTGGACTGTGTAAATGGATTTCAGAGACAATTGTCTGCAGAACGAGGGATGGAGGGATATGGTGATTGGGTAGTTGGAGGTGAAAGCAATTAAGAAAAAAGCCGTGAGCTTGTTGGAAGAATGGTCTTTTCCCAATCTTAAAATTTATTATATTCTAACTTGACCTGAGTAATTGGCCATTGAAAATGCTTTTGAGCAGAAAAGAAGTTAAATATAAAAAAAGCACTTAAAAATCTATAAGCTGCAAATCCTGAAATGACTGTGCAGCTATGGATTTGGTATTGCTGAATAAAGCTAGCTAATATGTGAGATTGCTAGTCTCAAATGATGCATTTAAGGGGAAGGTAGGTAAGTACACAAGGGAGAAAGGAATCGAAGGGTATGTTGATGGGCTTAAACAAAATAGGATGAGAGGAGGTGCGAGTGGAGAATAAACACTGGCATAGATCAGAAAGGCTGCAAACTCTATGTAATAAATGACAGACTGAAAGAGGTTGATAATCCTCAAGCTGTGAGGTACATAATTTAAACATCTTGTGTTATTAATTTTCCTCAGAATAACTAAAGCACAACGAACAAAATTTGGAAAATTCTGAAAGTGTCATTGGATGTTCCGCGGAGAACAGTGTGACAGACGGTCAGACGTGGACTAGCCCCTGCAGCCCAGTGTATTACATTTGCCTGGTACTTTCGAGGCTGGATAAACAGATGGTGGCGCATAACATAAAATTTTGCAGGCACAGTGTCAGCTAGCACATTTTTTGCAGATGTTACTGTTTAATATGTGTTGACACATTCCCTCTTAATGGATTCCTCATGTTGCTATTGGTTTTTCTAACTTGCCAGGACTCATTAAAGCAATGACTGTAATCAAATTTTAGTCAATTAAACATGAGATATTCTTTGGGGTGCCAGTGGAGGGCTTTTGGCAGCCATTCAAATGGGAACTTGGAAAACCTGGACTTGAAGGAATAAAGCCTTCAACCCCCATTTTAAATTGAATACCTTAAAACATACAACAACTTGCATTTATATAGTACCTTTAATGTAATAAAATGTCATAGGCACTTGCTGTATAAATCTAAGTCTTTCTTTCTTCCCTCCTTGCTTTGCAGTCCATCCAGTCTTTCCTTCCTTTCCTCCTGTCCTCTGACAGCATGACTCTGACTGGGCTACAGCCTGGTGGACACTGACAGCCCTTTAATATGTCGCACAAGTTGCCATTTAATATGATTGAGCTTAGATAGTGTCAGAGAGCTATTCAACTGTGGAGACATCCCAGCCAAGCCCAATTCTGTCTTCACTTGAAACGTACACAACCAGGCAGTTCAGGGGTGATGTCTGCTTCACACAAAGGGCAGTGAAAATCTGCAACTTACCCCCCCCCCCCCCCCCCCAAAAAAAAACTGTTGAGACTGTGGGGGGGTTTCTATTGAAAACTTTAAAACTGAGATTGATAGATTTTTGTTCGGCAAGGGTATTTATGCTTATAGAACTAAGGCAATTAGATGGAGTTAAAATAAGACCAGTCACATGATCTAATTGAATGGGGAACAGACTCAAGGGATTGAATGGCCTAAATACACTTTCAACTAGATACCAATCAGGAAGGGGAGCCCTCACTGATTTAGTTCCCCTTTTTAGCACGGGACCAATGGTAGAATCTCTACTGCAATCTTAGCTGAGATGAGTAAAGCACAGACCAGAGACCAAACTTGAACTATCCTGGGTTTGTATGGCTCAGTAGTACACCAGGTGGTACATTTACTGACTGGGCCATGTGAGGTTCTCAGTGCCCGCCTGCTATGTGTGTGACTGAATGCTGATCATTTTCTATAATCCATGACAGAGTGGCACATGGGAGAAGTATTTTGAATGTATAGTAATCTGCTGCGCTGCTTTTGAACTTGGGGTTGGCAAACGCGATTGATCCCTGCTCCAACAATGATAAGCACTTGGGAATGGATGCACGACAGCTGCCGGTGGAAGGGCTCTTCTCTGATGTGCTCCTGTGCTCCAAATGCACCGACTTACACTGACGTACTCTTTGTGCTCCCTGCATTCTCATTACATTCTCATTATCCTACATTATAACAGTGTCTACACTTCAAAAAAATACCTCATTGGCTGCAAATACTTTGAGACGTCTGGTGGTTGTGAAAAACGCTATATAAATGCAAGTTTTTTTTTACTTTGTGTGTTGAAATCAAATCTAATTGGGCAGGATTTTCCTCAACATCGGGGTTGAAAGGGATCCCAAGTTTGCACTTGCCGGGAGCCAGACCGAGGGAGGGAGGTGGGGGGGATGGGATAAGGGGGTGGAGGGTGGTGGTGGGATTCCTGTTGCTGTCAGTCCAATCAAAGAGTCAGCAGCTCTCGAGCTTCGGCAGCTCCACCCCACTGGGAGATGGGGGTGGGCTGAGGAAGGTAGAAGAACCTGAAGGCTTTTCAAAATGGAGGCACACAGAGGCATAAATTTAAAGTAAAACTTCTGATGGGCCATGCAGGTAGGCCCCTGGGAGTGGAGGTGAAAACCGCACCAGTAGCAGTGTTTGGGTCGTGGGTGCAGCCTTTGCTGCCGGTGGCCCCTCTTTGGGGGATGGAACCTCCAGCTCCAAAGGCCCTCAAGCCTGCTGCAGGGAGGCCACTTCCACAAAGCTAGTGGCCTCCGCATACTATGGGGGGGCTGCTCCGCCACTGGCAAAATCCTGGTGGACCCTCTCCATCACCTCTAATTGGGGCTTTAAGTAGGTAAATTGGCTGCCCGCTTCCGTGGTGCCCTGGGAAACCTCCTTGGTGGTGGGAATGCAAAGGGGAGCCACCTCCCACCGCCCCCCCCCCGCCCCATGTGGCTTCCCGCTATTTCTGCAACCATCCCGCCTCCAGGCCCACCACCCCGGGCCTGGGAAAGTTCTCCCAATTGTGTCCTCAAAGCTGTGGAGCTCCTCTGCTCCCTCAGTCTTCCTTCCTTTGACAATCGCCTGGCAAGTTGAGGCTTGGAATCACCAAACCAGTATTTCCTCATTTACATGATCTTCATCTTCAAAATTGCTGGTACTCTGCAATATGGGCCTTAGCCCTTTACTGAAGTTTCTCAATAAGAAAAGACCTGAAAATGTAATCCTGACTTGGTGCGATGGTGTAAAACTTTTAATAGCGAATTGCCAGCCCATTTTACATCTCTTCTAGTTTGTATTTCCATTGACTTCAGTTGTGTAAAGTCACAATTGCCCACCCCCACCTTGCCCCCACCACCCACACCAGCTGTATTGGATCTCCAGAAGACTACCATGTTTAAAAAAAATTACACATACTTCAATAATTCCTTGTTTTTCAGGTGTTGTCTAGAAATATCTGCCCACATTAAAGTTTTTCAGCGTGCCTTTGTTTGTGAGGTTACTTGTAACGCTAAGGGTTCAACTTCCTCTAACTGTGTCCTGTTGAATACATTGATAAAAAGTTTCTTTGTCGGGTATTTTATTCTTCTCCAGTGGCTGAAGGATCGCTAACCAGAAGGCACAGATTTAAGGTGATTGACAAAAGAACCAGAGGCGACTTAAGGATAAACTTTTTATGCAACAAGTGATTAGGATTTGGAATGCACTGCTGAATAGAGGAGAAAAAGAGTCAATGGTAGCATTTAAAAGGAAATTAGGCAAATACTTGAAGGAGAATTTTTTTTTTAGAGATGCGGAGAAAGAGCCAGGTTGTGGTAGTAACTAGATTGCTCTTCATTGGAGCTGGAGCAGATTTGATGGGCTGAATGGCCTCCTTCTGTGCTGTACTATTCTAGGATTCTATGAACACAGTTGTCAGTTTAATTAAACAGATTGATGACTTTATTTATGGAGTGAACAAAGGAATTTTGTGCGAATATTATGAACAGCGTGCTAACGAGAGGAAATTAAAGCCCCATGCTGGGACATCTACCCACATATGGGGGTTGTATTTTGTTTTGAAAGCTATTCACCCTGTTATTGTCTTTAAGACGAGTAGATATAAAAATACTGCAATAGAAAAAATGCATTTGGAAAGTACAGCCTTCTTCTGTTTACAATAATAAGACAGTTTAAAAGTAGCTTTGAGTGTGACATTTACACTGGCAGGATTCGAACATGTACAGGAGGTGAGCAATTAGCAGATTAACATTTGCAGTAATGAGAACTGGGACCACAGATGCAGCAGAGAACACTTGAAAAACAGAGCAGATCTCCGCGTAAATCAATGGAAAAATTTGAGCTTTCAAATAAACCAAATGACTATGCTTGGCTGGAATAGAGTCAAACATCGAAAAAAAATACATAAAGCAAGTTCAACACAAGACAGCCAATTTTGTTTCAAAAATTGAACCTCCACAAAAGCAGTAGTTTACCTGCTGTTAGCTGGTTAGCTGTCGTATCTATTGAGTGAAAAATGGAATCTGAACAAACAAAGGCACATTTTCAAGTGCCACATGTAAAGTATTTATTCTGCTGAAGTAAAGTTTCACAGGGATTGGCTGCCCGACAGCACCTCACCCAGGTGCCCATTCTTCATGAATGAGTCACCGATAGTAAGTTCTGTGCAGGCTATTTGATTTGGAGCAGGTAGAGCAGTTGTACGTTCCAACAGTGACTACATTTCAAAAGTATTTCATTGCTTACAAAGGGCTTTGAGATTTCCTGACGTTGTGAACGGTGTGATATAAATGTAAGTCTTTCTTGTTTCCCAATTATCTTGTTATCCAATGTGCACATACATGCCTGTTCCAGCATGGGGGTGCTGGATAGTGATGAGGAGTAGGAACCCTGGTTCATTCATTTCCCCTCTCTTACCCAAGGGTCAAGACCAATTGCATTACCCCAATTGTTACCTGGCTGAAATAAACTAACTCAGCACAAGTCAAAGATTGCAACTGGAATGTTGTGGCCTCTGAGATTTAGTACCAAGCCACACAGTGCATCCACTCACTGAGCTATCAAGGCAGCCGTGACCTGTGTCAGCTTGGTTAGTTGGTAAAATCTTTGCCTTAGAGTCAGAAAGTGGACAGCACTTCAGAACAAGGAATGCTTCATTTTTGGACGTGCTGCCCTTTGGATGAAATATTAAAATGAGATCTTACTTGCCTATTCCACTGGGTTAGGTGCATAGGAACAAGAGTCGGCCATTTAGACCCCCAAGCCTGTTCCACCATTCAATGAGATCGTGGCTGATCTATAACTCAACTCTATGCACCCGTCTTTGCCCTATATCCCTTAATAAAGATTCTATCAATCACAGATTTAAAATTTTCAATTGATCTAGCATCAATTACCATTTGCAGAAGAGAGTTCTAAACTTCAGCTACCCTTTGCATGAAGAAGTGGTTCCTAACTCCACTCTTGAAAGGTCTGGCTCTAATTTTTTGACTGTGCCCCCTAGTCATACACTCCTCAACCACAGAAATCGTTTCTGTCTATCTACCCTATTCCATTAATATCTTGAAACTTAGATCAAATCACCCCTTAATCTTCTAAATTCCAGGGAATACAACCCTAGTCTGTGTAATCTCTCCTCATTATTAAACCCTTGGAGTTCAGGTAAAGTTCCTATGGCATCATTTGAAGAAGAGCAGAAATTCTCTCTGTGTCTTGGCCAAAAACTGGTTATCCAATTATTCTTTGTGAGCCTCTCCTGCATGTAAGTTATTTGCATTGTTTGGGGCGGCACAGTGGCGCAGTGGTTAGCACTGCAGCCTCACAGCTCCAGGGACCCGGGTTCGATTCTGGGCACTGCCTGTGTGGAGTTTGCAAGTTCTCCCTGTGTCTGCGTGGGTTTTCTCCGGGTGCTCCGGTTTCCTCCCACAAGCCAAAAGACTTGCAGGTTGGTAGGTAAATTGGCCATTATAAATTGTCAATGGTATAGGTAGGTGGTAGGGAAATATAGGGACAGATGGGGATGTTTGGTAGGAATATGGGATTAGTGTAGGATTAGTATAAATAGGTGGTTGATGGTCGGCACAGACTCGGTGGGCCGAAGGGCCTGTTTCAGTGCTGTATCTCTAATCTAATAAATTAATTAATAGTATTTGATGTGCTTTGGAACATTTCTGAGAAACAATGATGAGGTTTTCTTGTTTTCATTCTATTGTTCTTTCTTTCTATAATGGGGCACCCAAATATCCACACAGTACTCTTTCTGCGATAAAACCAATCTTTTGTACAAATTTATAATGATTCTTGTACTCTACATGCTTCTGCTTATATAACCCATAATGCCATTGGCTGTTTTTGTGGCTTGATCTATTTAGATTTACACTCGAGTTATATAATTGAGCCACAAGGTCTCTTTGTTCCTCCACACCCTTCAGCATCTTTCCATTAAATGGAAACTTCTGTTCCTGCTTCCAAAATGTATTAGCCTGCACTTTTTTTTATTCCCTCATGGGATGTGGGTGTCACAGGCAAGGCCAGCATTTGTTGCTCATCCCTAATTGCCCTTGACAACTAAGTGGCTTGCCAGGCCATTTCGGATGGTGGTTTACAGCCAACCAGATTTCCATGACTCTGGAGTCACATAGGTAAGGACAGCAGAGTTCCTTTCCTAAAGTGCATCAGTGAACCGGATGGGCTTTTATGACAATCAGTGATAGTTTCATGGCACCATTACCGTTACTGAGACTTTCAATTCCAGATTTAATTGTTATTTAATTAGTTGAATTTGAATTCCACCAGCTGCTGTGGTGGGATTTGAACCCATACCCCTGGGGCATTAGCCTGGGCCTCTAGATTACTAGCTCAGTGACATTACCACTACACCACTATCTCCCCCTTCAACACTTATTCACATTAAATTGCATCTGCGTTCTGTCAACTTGGACCTGTTTATGAATTCCTGAAGACTTTTACAGTCCTCCTCGCTGTTTGCTATGCATTCTACTTTTGGTGTAGAAATGTGTCCAAGCCCATCTTTGGTGCTGTGGGGGCAGTTGAGGAGATAAAGAAGGCCATAAAATGGATAAAGATTGGTTCTTGGGTCTGATCCGAACAATTGGAGTGGTGCAGTGCCACAGATAGCACACCCAACTGGGAACAATAATTCTGGGGTAACAACAATACTGCGGATGCTGGAAATCTGAAATGAGAACAGAAAGTGCTGGGAATAGTCAGCAAGTCTGGCAGCATCTGTGGAGAGGGAAACAGAGTTAATGTTTCAGGTCTGTGACCCTTCATCAATTCTGGGGTGCCTGCCTCGCTGGCAGCAGCTCCCAGGTAGGTTCAAGGCTGGGGATGAAGTGGGTTACAGGGGAAGGGGATGGTTGCAATGCCTGTGGAGTTGGAGGTGCATTATTGCTGATTTTGGTTGCACAAGAAGGGTTTTAGGAAGGAATTCTTTTGTTGGTGGTTACGGGGGACACCGAAAATTCTGATGCTAACCCCACTCATTAGGAACTCATTTTGAAAAGGGGTCCTTCAACCTGCATTAGGCCCCTCATTAGCATATTCAAGTGGCTCGCCCAGATTCTTCAGCAAATTCAAGTTTTGGCTAATTAGCCAGATAGGTTTTTTTTTGCTTCCTTGAGTGGTGTTTTTAAGCACATGGTGCAATCCTTTTGGAATTGGAATTTGCAACTGAAAGTTGGTTGTACAGATGTAGTGCATCCGAAGGACAATACTGCATCGAGTTACTCTTATAACTTGGGTCTGCTGAACCCTTGTTGTGAGCAGTTTGTGATTTCAAATAGTACCTGTTGTATCTCTATAGTCTTCAAAAGTTTCAATTTCCATGAAAGTCCTGGCCACGAAGATGTTAAGAGCAGAGTTCTTTTGTACTGCATAATATAAGCTGTGTTTGATCTTTTCCAACAGATGTGACTATGAATTAGAAAAGAAAGTCAGTTTAGTGACATTGTCTTCTTGTTGAAACTGATCTGTTTGAGCAGCTGTATCAGAAATTAAGTTACTGAAATGTGACATTTAGAAATCAAATAAGCTAAGAAAATTAATGACCTTGCTTTTATGATAGAGCAAATGTGCCGTCCTTCTAAACTCTTCCTGCTGCGCATAACACGATTAATGATCTAAAGTCAATGAATCACACATAGGCTGTGTTCAGGATGCCCCTTGATACAGTGACGCTTCACTTTAACTTTTTGTTGAGGGCTGAAAAATAATTCTATAATCTAGTGAGAATGCTTGTATTAATGTAGTGGCCTTGACATCGAAATATGTCACCATGTTCAACATTCTATTTGACCCGAGTTGAGCTTCTGGTCCATATCCCCTCCATCACCAAGACCGCCTACTTCCATCTCTGCAATATTGGTCCACTCTGCCCTGCTTCAGCCCATCTGCTGCTGAAACCCTCATCCATGCCTCTATTTCTCTAGACTCTCCTAGATGACCTAATGATGACTGTTTGGAAACTTAAGCTCATCAAAAACTCTGCTGCTCATATCCTAACTCGCACCAAGTTCCATGCACCCATCACCCCTGTGCCCGCTGACTGACATTGGCTCCAGGTCTGGCAACGCCTCTGTTTAAAAATGCTCATCCTTGTGCTCAAATCCCTCCATGGCCTTGCTCATCCCTATCTCTGTGACCTCCCCTCATTCCTGCAATGCTCTGAGATCTCTGTGCACCTCCAATTCTGGCCTCATGTGCACCCCTGATTTCCATCACTCCACCATTTGCTGCCATGCCTTCAGCTGCCTACGCCCTCAGCTATGGAAATCCCACCCTAAACCTTTACATCTTTCACATCTTTAAGCGTCTCCTTAAACCATACCTCTTCAACAAAGTTTTTGGTCACCTGTCCTAATACCTCCGATGTGGCTTGGTGTCTAATTATGCTCCTTGGGACATTTTGGTGCGTTAAAGGCACTATACAAGTGCAAGTTGTCAGTGCCACTCTGTGGAATGCTCATGAGAGGCCACAGGGAAGAGTGATTGCTCTGAAAAGGGCATGGGATTCTTCGGGATTGTCATGGAAAAGGATGTGGAGGAGGCTTGGAGAACATGATGCTGTGGGACCTTTCATACTGGCTTGGGAAATCTCCTCAATTCCCACATAGCCAGTCTACCCTGCTTGGGCCTACACCTGTATCTCCTCAAATCTTGAGATCATAAATTCAGTTGATCACTAGAGCAAGGCAGATCCCAAAAGATTGAGAAGAATTTGCATTTGTACAGTACCTTTCACTTCCTCAGGATATCCCAACGTGCTTTACAACCAATTAATTAATTTTGAAGTGCGGACAAGCGAGGCCCTTATCCCATCAAAAGTTTTATGTGTATTTTCAGGGTTAAACTTTAGGAAAGAAGGGAAGTTGGGTTCCAGTTTTATATCTGTAATGTGAAACATAATCCTAAAATTGAGGATTACCATATATTTGTTAAACAATCTAGCTTTAAGTTTAAGTAACTTTTCTTTTAGCTCATTACATCTGCGAATGCAGCTATAATTGTTGAGGTGAACAAATGTTGCACCTACTGTGCAACGACATTAAGCAAGACCATCTGTTTAGTGAGGCCTGAAGGAAGTGGCTATTAAATTTGCTTTATTCATCTGTTTTGGTTGGGAAGATGAGGCAATCTAAGTAGTCAATGTGTCCTCATTCAGCACTAACGCCTCTCTGTGATCTGATAGCAGAAGACGTGCTCATAGTTGAAAGAGATGAAATGAATGAATGGAACACTCTGTACAAAATCTCTGTCAAGAACTGATAAAACGTAGTTTCATCTCCGTCTCTCTATCTCTGCTCCTTCAAGATGCTTGTTAGTAGCTACTCCTTTGACCAAGCTTTTTGTTATCTGTCCTCGTATCTCTCTACATGGCTTGGGTCAAATTTTGTTGGGACAGGCTCCTCTAAAGTGTCTTAGGAGATTTTACTATGTTAAAGGAAAAATGAAAGAATTGCATTTATATCATACCCTTCATGACCGCAAGATGTCCCAAATGGCTTTAAAGCCAATGAAGTACATTTGAAGTAGAGTCACTGTTGCAATGTAGGAATGGCATTACATAAATACAAGTTGTTGTTATATGGGACTGGGAGATTTGTGTCTTAGGGATACACTTCAAGTTACAGTTTCCTCGTCAAATACCCTTTTTATAAAACAGCATATTCTCTGACTTACCTTGAGTAATGACAAGAGAGGTCTGCTAATATGTTTATATAGTTGGCCACTGTGAACTTTTCCTTCCTTTGCGAGAGCAGCAAGTTACAAATGCAAACTGCTAGTGCTGACTGGATCATCAGAGGTTTCTCAGGTCCTTTGTTGTGTCTTCTAGCAGCTGATTATCCCAATGCAGGATCTGCAAGTCTTTCCTGAACTAGTCACAGTGTAGGATAGTCAGGCTGGGGTCAGATAAAGATAGGCAGTGGGCTGTGGTGATACAGGTGCGAACAGTCTCTTGGTACCTTACTCAAGTGATCATTTTTAAAGTGTGAGCCTAAATACTTAATTGTGGATGGCATCAATGTTTATGAGGAATCTGTCCTCACCATATCCACTTACATTAAAGGCCTGCTTGGGTCTGCAAAAAAAAAGCCCGACCCCAGCCCGAGTCCTTTCATTTTTTCCCACGCCCGACCCGACCTGACCCGGCCATCAGTTAACTTACCTTCCATTTTTCACTTGTTGCTGATCTGCACAAGGTTAAAATAACTGTTACAAAACCACCTTTCCAGTCCAAAAATGTAATTAACAGTGGAGCCACCTACCTGTGATAGATCGTGTCCGACCCGGCCTGACCCGAGCCCGACTGCCAGGCCCGGAAGTGCAACCCGACCCAACCTGAGCCCGACACGTGTCATCGGGTCCCGTCGGGTTCGAGTTGGGTAGCAGGCCTTTAACGCACATGCACTTTCCAGCAAGGATCACTGGATAGTGATCAGTAATGGGAACCATGATTGATTTCTATCTTCCCAGAATCAGATGCCAATAGGAATGCCTAAGCCTCTGGCTGAGATCAGCTAACGCAACACAGACCTGGGGTCAAACCTATCATTGTAGAATTGGGTTCTAAATTAATCTGAGGAGCAGCTACTCACTCTATAAGATTGCTGCCTCTGTTGTTATTCTCCATCAGCAAAACACATTTGAATTTGCTAATCACTTACATTTCCACTGGGATCTTACCCAATAAATGGTTGCATTAACTCCCTGAATAGTTTCAGCTGCTGGATAGATATGCAAATACATAATATAGTCTGAAACAGTGAAGATAGGACTGGAAAATGCCAGTTGGCCTCTGATCCATGGCCTTAATTGGTCTCTTAATTAGTTTAAAAAGCTGCACGCCACTTGCTGGTAGCTGTTCCGCCCCTGATCCAGCCTCCAACAAAATGGCTCAGAGGTGGGATGATGCGGGAAAACTGGTACGTTGGCCAGTGGTGCGAAATTACCTGTTCCCCCCCACCTCTGTTCTCACCCCCATATTGATGGGAAAATCCTTTCCACTGTGTCTGAGCTTACACAACAAAGAGGCATCAGAGAGCTGTTGGAATCCATGGAATTGTAAGCAAGAAGACTCCAAGCCTTTAGGGACAAATGGTAATGTAAGTTATACCCATACTTGCCGATTACCTTCAGTTCTTTTCCTACTTGCTCTTCATGCACTTCTGTGGCTCAGTGGGTCGCACTCTTGTCCCTAACTCGGAAAGTTGCAAGTTTAAGTCCCACTTCAGAGACTTTGAGCACTAAATCTAGGCTGACACTTTAGTGCTGAACTATTGGAGGTGTTTTTTGGATGAGGTGTTAAACCTAGGATACATCTACCTTCTCAGGTGGCCTTAAAAGATCCGTTGGCACAATTTGAAGAGTTGTCCCTGGTGTCCTGGCCAATATTTATCCCTCATCTAGCACCTAAAGCAGATGATATGGTCATTACCTCCTTGCTGTTTGTGGGAACTTGCTCTGTAGAATTTCCTACATTAAAACAGTGACTGCGCTTCAAAAGTAATTGTCCTTTCATTTGCTTATTTACTTAATTTGGTGAAGAAATCCCAGAAATAACGAATCCCCACAAGTTGTTGGGCTATTTATGACACTGTGCTGTTAGTTTTGTGAAAGTGGCACCTTGCCCTTAACCTCCCTGTAATTTTCATGAAATTGCTGAATTTTCACATTAATTGCCCATTAAAGTTGGCACAGAAAATTAATTTTAGTAATTAATAGCATAAAGGCCCTTTTAATGAGATGATATTTGTTAATGACTGCCAATTAACCTCTCTTGCCCAGTAAATCCCGTTACTGCACTTAGAGACTTGTTGGAAATTTTACAAATGTCAAATTTTGAACTTTTTTCAAGTGGGCTGCTTTGATCTGGATTGGGTCAAGCTTCTTGGTAAATAAAAGCAAAATACTGCGGATGCTGGAAATCTGAAATAAAAACAGAAAGTGCTGGAAATACTCAGCAGGTCTGACAGCATCTGTGCAGAGAGAAGCAGAGTTAATGTTTCAGGATGGTGACGTTTCATTATCTCAAAGCTGTTCTGCTCCGTAGCTTGAGTGTTACCCTCATCCAGGCAAGTGGAGAGTGTTCCATCACACTTCTGACTTGCGCCTTGTAGATAGCTAGGTGATTAAAATTGGGACGATTACTCAGGAGGGCTTATTCTCTAAGCACAATTGCTGATATTTTGTCAGCAGCCAATATGTGGACAGAAAGATGACAAAAATTGAATATGAATTATCAGGTAATCCTTTCTTGGTGCTGTTATTTGAGAGGGATTCACCAGAATACCAGGAGAACTCCCATAGTGCAGATGGCCATGTTTTAACACCTCATCCAAAAGTGGACTGCAGCGGTTCAAGAAGGCAGCTCACCACCACCTTCTCAAGGGCAATTAGGGATGGGCAATAAGTGCTGGCATAGCCAGTGATGCCCACATCCCATGAATGAATAAAAAAAAAAGATGGCACCTCTGACAATGCAGCACACCCTCAGTACTGTGTTGAAATGTCAGCCCAGATTAAAATCTGTTGTTCTCTCAGCTTTTGGCAAATGCATGATATGACACAGTCTCTTCAATGCATATAAACACCCATTTGTGGAGCTTGATGAGCCTGCCCTTTAACCTTTAACCCCTTTGATTTAAAAGCAAATTCATTGAAAATTGCCTGAGAGGCTAACTTTGATTAAGTCGCAGAACATACACAACTGACATCTCACTCCACTCGAGCTTGTTATCTCACTCAGACCTTCTTAACACCACAGCTTTTGAAATATTGAGGGGCGAAGGGAGCAAGTCATAGAAAATAAAAATTAAGATAAAATAAAGCTTCAATCAATAAAATCATGATGAACGCAAAACAAATATAAATAAAAATAAAAAAGTAAATAAAAACATAACTCATAATTTGTAAAAATGAAAATGTTCTCTTGGAAGGCAATGGAAATGCCAAACTTAAGGTATGCTAATGTTGTATTAGAAAGCATTGTTCAATCCTCAATATAGTGTTTGGTAGAATACTAGGCAGTATTCATATCTGCCATTTTGATAATACCAAATCTTAGTAGTTTTATGCAATATCAGAGTTACAGAACTGTGGCCACCATCTCCAAGTTCAGTAATCCATACTTGTCCAAATCGAGTGCAATACTGATGCTCTCCCTCCAATTCTATCCCCTGGAATGGTTTATGCTGGGATATAGCAGCACTTCAGTACGTTGCTCAGGTGAGCAATCTTCATGTATGCACCGATACAGTATTAGCAGGGATGCACAGCCACGCTTAATTCTCTTGTCAACTGGAGTCTATACACATCGACTTTCCAGCAGAAGTTCATCTCACTGCAGAGATTGCACAAAAAATCTAAGTTGATGCTCCAGTGCAGTCCTGAGGGAATGCTGCACTGTCGGAGGTGCCGTCTTTCAGATGAGTTGTTAATTTGAGGCCCCTTCTGCCCTCTCAGGTGGATATAAAAGCTCCTGTGGCACTATTGAAAGAAGAACAAGGGACTTCTCCCTGGTGCCCTGGCCAATATATATCCTTCTACCAACATCAAAAAAACCAGATGGGGCTGAATTTTGCCAGTGCGCTGTGCTCTGCAGCGACGCGCTATGAAGTTGGCGGTCTTCCAACACAGAAGTGCCGCCGGCAAGCCCCCGCGATATAACGTGCAGGGGCTCATTTAAATAGAGGGGCCGGAGCGGCCGCCCCTGATGACATAGAGGGGCCAGCCACTGCGTCCCCGGTAACGGAGGCCACTGCGCAGGCGCCAGCGCCATTTTAAAGGGCTTCGATGCTCTTAGATGAAAATTTAATATTTATGAGGTTTACACCTCATTTTAAAATTTTACTTAAACCTGGAGGCCCTTTCAACCCACCCCCCAATGTCTATTTTACGGCCACCAACCCTGAATTAACTTTATTGACATTGTGAACTTCCCCTCCCAATCTCGTCACTTTTGCCCTTCAACCCCTTCCCACCATCCCCACAGCCAATAAACACATATTCCCTGCTCTCCCCCCCCCCCCCCCCACCCCCCCGACCCTGTTAATTTTAGTCCTCTCCCCTCCCCAGCAGTTTCTTGACTCGGAACTCCCCGAAGGCGAGCGAGTTGCGATTGGTGACCATAAAATCGGTGTGAGACGGCCGCCGCCAGCAGGTAAAGTAATTTAAGTCATTTGCAGGTTAATTTTTGTGATTTCTATATCTTAATGAAGGCCCCGTTGCTTGGCGACTGTGGGGGGCCGCACTGAGGCCTCGTCGCCGCCGCTAATATCTGGAGGAGACTTCTCAGTGTCTTGGGTCGTGGCGGGCCGCTCCTGCTAGCATTTTACGGGCCTCCCCGCCACGACCCATGGCGTCAAAGGGCTGGTGAAATTCAGCCCATGGTTTGGTCATCATCACAGTGCACTTCATGGGACTTTGCATTTCCTACATTACAACAGCGATTATACTTCAAAAATACTTCAGTGGGATGGCTTAAGGTTGCAAAAGACATCATATAAAGTCTTTCTTACTAAGGGATATTAATTTCTGAGGATCAGGACTGAGAACCTGGGCGGCACAGTGGTGCAGTGGTTAGCACCGCAGCCTCACAGCTCCAGCGACTCGGGTTCAATTCTGAGTACTGCCTGTGCAGTGTTTGCAAGTTCTCCCTGTGAACCGCGTGGGTTTTCGTCGGGTGCTCCAGTTTCCTCCCACAGCCAAACACTTGCAGGTTGATAGGTAAATTGGCCATTGTAAATTGTCCCTAGTATAGGTAGGGGAATATAGAGAAGGTGGTGATGTGGTAGGAATATGGGATTAGTATAAATGGGTGGTTGATGGTCGGCACAGCCTCGGTGGGCCGAAGGGCCTGTTTCAGTGCTATATCTCTAAATAAAGAATAAAACCCTGCCCCATTTTTCCCTCTATAGTCCAGGGGCAGTGAGACCAAATGCAGCAGCCCAGCTGATGCTCACCTAGGTGAGGTATTGAAGGGTATCACACAACACCAGCATATTAGGAGAGTAAAATCCATTTACATTGATTCAGCCCACTAGGTTGGATAAAGTGTACATGGCTACAGCCAATCACTCCAAGTACTATTGGATATAGAGTCATAGAGAGATACTGCACTGAAACAGGCCCTTTGGCCCACCAAGTCTGTTCCAACCATCAACCACCCGTTTATACTAATCCTACATTAATCCCATATTCCCTACCACATCCCCACAATTCTCCTACCACCTACCTACACTAGGGACAATTTACAATAGCCAATTTACCTATCAACCTGCAAGTCTTTGGCTGTGGGAGGAAACCAGAGCACCCAGCGGAAACCTACGCAGTCACAGGGAGAACTTGCAAACTCCACACAGGCAGTACTCAGAACCAAACCCGGGCCTCTGGAGCTGTGAGGCTGCAGTGTTAACCACTGCACCACTGTGCTGCCATATCTGGTAATGGTGTAAAATCATCCGTCTATGATAACCGGTTTTACTGTACAAACCTGACAGCTTTCCAAATCATTTCAAAATTTTCCCTGTGTACTGAGATGGAAATATTGGGCTGTAACAATGCCACTGTAATTACCATCAGTATCAACTAGAATCATTTGAGGTGCTGCTGTCACTTTAAGAGCCAGTTGTTGTGACAGATGCTGAGTCCAAATGTTGCACGTCAGCTATAATCTACCTGATGAGCCAAAAATTCTGTATGTACTGGTTTTCAAATGAAGCAAGGAAATAATTAATTGGCCTTCTCCAAATCACTTCTCTCAGCCTTGTGTCTTGTTGCTGAGTATCCTTCGTAATGGTTGTAAGCACTTCAATTATGTGAAAAATGGTAAATAAACTGAATTGAATGCTCTTATATGGCTAATTAAGTGAACTCTGGGTTGTGAATGTTGCATAAGGGGATTAATAAAATTAACTCTACTAGTTCAAAAATATTCACCCTTTAGTAATACAGAGAATTAGTATTTCTAGTACTTGTGTTAATCCATTGTGTAAACCATTTCTTTTACAACTTTCTCCCTTCATAAAAATAGGAGCAGGAGTAGACCATTCGGCCCCTCAATCCTGCATTCAATATGATCATGGCTGATCTTCTGCGTCAACTCCACTTTCCTGCCCACTCCCTATATCCCTTGATTCCCTGAGAAATTAAAAATCTATCGATCTCAGTCTTGAATATATTCAACGATGGAGCATCCACAACCCTCTGGGGTAGACAATTACAAAGAATCACAACTCTCTGAGTGAAGAGATTTCTCCTCATCTCAGTCCCAAATGATTGATTCCTTATCCTGAAGCTGTTCCCCCGTGTTGTAGATGCCCCAGCCAGGGGAAACAACCTCTCAGTGTCTACCCTGTCTAGCCCCTTTAGAATCTTGTATGGTTCAATAAGATCACCTCTCATTCTTCTAAACTTCAGAAAGTATAGGCCCAGTTGACTCAACCTCTCATTATAGGACGACCATCACGTCCCAAGGACCAATCTTGTGAACCATCGCTGTACCGCCTCCAAGTAAGTATATTCTTCCCTTAGATATGGAGACCAGAAGTGCACACAGTACTCCAGGTGTGGTCTCACTAAAGCCCTGTACAATTGTAGCTAGACTTCCTTATTCCCGAACTCCAATTCCCTTGCAATAAAGGCCAACATGCCATTTGCCTTCCTAATTGCTTGCTGTACCTTCATGCTAACTTTCTGTATTTGTTTACAACAGCACTTAATAAGCAAAAACATAAAATACAAAATTATGATTATAACAAAAAGGAAGATCAAACCCTGTACCATTGAGGTCCCTATTGAGCCCAACCACCCGGTCGCCCAACTCCATAAGGTGGGAGTTGGGGATTGTTTGAGTTTTTCTATCAACGTGCATTTCCCTGGACACTCGATTAGTTCCCCAAAGTGGAAAGGTTTGGTTAACCAAAAGTAAGCAGATACTTAAAATGCATGCAAAGAGGATAATAAAAATTCTGAACATATTGGCAAATGGTAATTGTCCTGATAGCAGGTCGATGTTTAGTCACGGATCGCTCGCTTGACATGAGAGGCGTGTGTCCAGGCTTTCTTCCCTTTCACCTTAACTGCTGCCTGGAAGGTCAGTAACACCTGGAAAGGTCCCTCCCACTTGGTGCCCAATGGTTCTTTATGTATTTTCTTCACATAGACCCAGACTCCCGGGTCGATGTCGTGCCCTCCTTCTGGTGGGTCACCCCAAGCTGCCGATACCTGCGAGGAAGCAGAATTGATAGCATTTGTTAGGTTCTGACAATATTCCAGTCGAGCGTCACTCATCAGGTGACAATCAGCTTTTCGTAAATCAATTGCTCCCGGCAGAGACATGGGTCTCCCTGTTATTATTTCAAATGGACTCAGGCCTGTAGTTCTGTTCGGAGTCGCCCTAATTTTGTGTAGGGTTGTCACCACCCATCCTGCTTTCCGGGTACCGTTGGCAGCAAAGGAAGAGCTGTCTGTAAAAAGGATTAAATCCGGATTGTGCAATGCCTCCTCTGCCACTAAGGTTACTTCCTCTGTCTCATAGCCTCCACGCAGTCATGCTCTTCCCCCTCTTGCTCCCCAGGTCACGGGAACATAGTTGCTGGGTTTACCGGGCTGGCTTGGACTATATGGAGGTTGGGGGCCTCTAGGACCATTGTCCATCGGGTCCATCTGGCTGCTGTCACTTGGGATACTCTATTCATGGATAGCAATGTGTGGACGGTGTGCGGGCACTTGACTGTTAGCTTTTGATCCAATACCAGACCTGCAGTAGCCATCACAGCTTGGCACGTGGCTTCCATGGCCCTGAGGTAACTGCCCCATCCTAGGGCCACGGTGTCCAGTTTTCTCAAATAGTATCCAATAGGTCTCTGTTTGTCCCTGTGCTCCTGTGTCAATATGGCTGTCATATATCCCTCTTTTTCATGTACAAACAGGGTAAACGGTTTCCCGTTGTCGGGGATTCCCAGGGCCGGCGCCGAGCACAAGGCCCTCTTTAAATTCTCAAAGGCCTCTTGTTGGTCTCTCGTGGGGGTGACTGCCTCCTTCGAGGCCCGCTGCCTCCTTTGAGGCCCGCTTCCCTTTCAAGAGATCATTTAACGGTTGAGCCAGTTGTGTGTAGGAGTCGATCCAATTTCTGTTGAAGTTACACAAACCCAAAAAGGACCTAATCTCCTGGATAGTGGTGGGCTGTTTGGCAGCCCGGATGGCTGTGGTCCTGTCCTGGGTAAGTTCCCTCTTTCCTTTCGAAATCTTTTGTCCCAGGTACACGACCTCTTCTTGGGCTATTTGCGCTTTGTCGATACTGGCCTTGTAACCTCTCCGATGAAGGTGGTCCAGCAGGGTACGCAGATCTTGTTCGTGTTGTTCTTCCGTTTCAGAGGCTAACAGGATGTCGTCCATGTACAGGATGACCGTGGAGTGCATGGGAGGTAACTCCCTCAAATGGTTTTGTAGGGCCATATGAAATACCATCGGGCTGTGTGGAAACCCTGTGGCAGCCGGGTCCAGGTGTACTGTTGTTGTTGAACGGTAAAGGCGAACCACGGTTGGACCTCGGGTGCCAGTGGTACCGACCAAAATCCATTGGCTTTGTCGATAACAAAGAACCATTCGTGTTCCGGCCTCAGGGCATTGAATACTGTGGAGGGGTCAGCTACCAGAGGAGCCTTTTGATCAATACACTGGTTAGCCTTTCTATAGTCGACAGTAAGCCACCAGGTCCCGTTTGGTTTCTGTACTGGCCACACAGGGCTGTTGGAGGTACTGTGTGTTTTAACCAGCACGCCTCGCTCCTCTAATTGTCTAATTATGGGTAATATTCCTGCAATAGATGTTTGACTGATGGGGTATTGCTTAGTACAGGGCGGAGCGGATCCTGTAAACGTTGCCGGTTCCATTTGAAGTAGCCCACAATCATTCTTATCCCGAGCCCATATTGGGTGCTCCCTCAGCTCCTCCTCCTTCAGACTTCTGATAGACCATGTTACCTGGCTGCCTTCAAAATGCAACGAGGAGTTCAGCTGGGTAAGAACGTCCATACCCAGAAGGGCCTGGTGCACCGGACCTATCCAGACTGGTGTTATCAATTCGTGTGGACCAAGACCAATGCGTATGGGCTGAGTTTTCCTGATCACCACCCCATGGCCACCAGCTCCGTGGGCGGTCTTAACTTTACTGTCCATCGGTATAGAGTTCCCGTATCGTTGAGGCAGACACGTTAATTCGGCCCCGGTATCCATTAGGCAGTCTATATCTTGATCGCCCACCCTCGCGGTTATATACAATCCATCTCTTTGTTGTTCTATTAGTGCCAGGAGGGGCACCGAAAGGGCGAGGGAGGGCTCCGCTAGTTTTTTGCTGCACCAAGTAATGCCAGTATCTCCTTCCGTTGCTGGGGTGGCAACTGTTTGAATTTTTCTAGGTCATCGTCCTCAGGGGGGGGACCTGGTCTTGGTGCTGGATTGTATCCTTGCCGTCCTCTTCCCCGTCCTTTCACTCTACACATCTTAGCCCAATGGCCTTCCTTCCCACAGTAGTGGCATGCCCCGAGTCGCCTATCTTGCGCCTTATCAGGGCCTTTGGGTGTCCCACCCGCCTGCAGAGCTCAGAGCTTTTCTCCCATGTCTCTGTCTAGCTGACTGCATCGATCAATCAGCTGCACGTAGGTTACTCCTGTGCCTTCCCACTCTGGTATATCTTCAGCATCTTGGATAATTCTGGTTTTAGCCCTGCAATAAAGACAGACTTCAAAGGCACAAAACGGGTATTGTCCAGATCCTCTGGAGCAATATCTGTTATCCCCAAGTGTTCCAGCCAAACAGATCTAAACCTCTCTTCATACTCCCGCACCACTTCGGTACATTTTTGCTGACAGGCTGTAATTTTATTCCAATCTGTCTTTGCGGGACACAATGCTCGCAGCCACTGACTAATCGCAGTCCATCCGGCATCTAGTTGTTGCTCGTCCTCGCCCAAAGCAGTTTGGACCTCTCTGTTCAGTCTTTGCCCCGCTCGCCCGGGCACCATCACGGTCAAAATCTGTACCCCGTCCCATGGGTGGAGGTGGTAAATTCCCTTCAGACGTTCCAACTGTTCCCACGTCTTCTGACCCCCCTTTTTCGGGTCAGGCCATTCTTTGGACCATTTATCAATTTTCTCAGGATCCGCTGGGACATGCATCCAATAAGTGTTGTGCTCAGACGTGATCACCTCATTACCGTCTGTAGTCTTCTTTTCTTGCTTGACCTTAACGCGTTTCTGTTTAAGGGGGGCGAGCCGCGCAAAAGGAAACTCATCATCAGTATCACTTTCTTCGCTGGAGGACTCAGCTTCCTCTATACCGGCTTCACGCTGTTGCGTTTTTCGTAGTTCTTTTAGTAACGACTCCAGATTTGGGTACAGGCGAGATGGTTGTGGTCGGCGGGGTCCGCAGGGCAGTCCCGTTCCCTTCAGTTGTGTTGCCTGTCCGTCTTGTAATTGTTTTTTAAGTTCTTTATTTTCGGTTTCCAACCTTTTTCAGTTTCTAGTTTTTCTAATTTAAGCTTTTCCTTTCTCAGTTGTTCACAGACCGCCTTCAGTTGGTCCTTTGCATTAGTCAGGTCGCGGTCACGTTGAGACAGTTGAGCTTGTTGGATAATTTCATTACGCTGTCGGATCTGGCTCATTACAGCTAAGGAACATTGGGTCTATTCTTTATCCTTTAAACGGGTCGTTTTTCCCCAAACTCTCTTTATATCTTCCAGGAACCACTGTCCCTTGGAGGCACCGTATTTCTGTTCAATTTCAGTGCAGGTTTTAGCCAAATTAAACTGTTGCTCTATATATCCTTTTAACTGCCGAAGAATTTCATCTTTGGAAACGTCTTGCGGGGCCCGCCTGCCTTTTACGGTGGTTGGCAACTGTCAGTTTCCTTCGTCAGTCATTGTACCAATTTTGTGTGGGGAAGGGGGTCTCGAGCCGTGGGGCTTCTTATACAGATGCCGTGGAGCTTTTCAGCCGGCTGGTGTATTACCATTGAACACCGCCGATTTAGACGTCTATAAAGGGGGTCTCGAGCCACGGAAGAGTTCGGGATCGCGTGGTGGAGTAACGAAACTAGACAACGGCCGAGGACTTTTTAAAGTAAAGAGGAGTCCTTACCTCTGGGGGCCGATATAGGTCCGATATCCAGGGCTTCGGTCTTTATCCTCCAGCGATCCTGCCGACTACGCCAAGTTGTTGGATCCCATCAGTTACAAAGAGAGACGAAGACCGACCATAACTTTTAGAAACTTTATTGCAGTATATGGTTGTTACATTGCAAGGATACAAAAGGAACAAAAAGCAAAACAAAAGAACATGCAAAAGAACAAAACAAAAGAACATGTGCTCACTACAGCAAGCCTTTCTTATAGTTATTCAAACAAAATTGGTAACGCCCCCACGCCCCCCCCCCTTGTTTCTGAGTTTGCAGACTTCTATTATCAGTGCATGATTGGTTCATTCATCCCAGCATTTTATTCTTGCATCTTATTTCAGTAGTTTCACATCCCCCCTCCTTAAACTTTTAGGTTGATTATTAAACAATAGGCTACTATTAAGCTATCTGCAGCTGTCCTGTTAGCTTCTGCTTGTTATTTTTTATAAATTGGCTCCACAACTGCACAGTTAGTTTGTTAGCTGATTAGCTTACTTTTGATCTGTCCCCACACCCCCAACTCCATGAGTATCTTGCGTATTAACCTTTGTGTGGCACCTTATCGAATGCCTTTTGGAAATCCAAGTATACTACATCGATTGGTTCCGTTTTATCTACCCTTCTAGTTACATCCTGGAAAACCTCTAATAAATTTGTCAAACATTATTTCCCTTCCTCTGAACACACTGACTCTGTCCTAGAGGACAGTTCATTGGGCAACATTGCTCTCTGGTAACTCACTCAAAAAAACATTTTTCCTGTTCTTAATGCTGAACAATTGGCAGTGTTTTAAGCCCAGCAGATATCACACCAAGCTCAATCTTGTTCTCACTCAATATTCATATACAATGGTCTTTAGAGAGAAATCGTAAGCAGCATTAATCCCATCTGATTTACCTCTCTGAAACCCAGGAATCTATCCAGTCCTATCCAGAGAATCATCTGCAATGGTTTCTCTTCCCTATCGAGCACCTGTACCTCGAGGCCACCAAGGATCTATCCTTGGTCCCCTCCTATTTCTCATCTATATGCTGTCCCTCGACCACATTACCTGAGAACACAGCATTATTTTCCATAGGTATGCCGATGACACTCAACTGTGCCTCACAACCACCTCTTTCTCCCTCTCCACTGTCCCTAAATTGCCAGACTGCTTGTACAACATCCAGCACTGGATGAGCAGAAATTTTCTCCAACTATAAATTGGAAAGACCAATATCATGGTGGTGGTGGTGGGGGATTTTATGCTGACCCTACACCGGGTTTGAAGGTGGGGAAAGCATGCAGTCGGGTGGGATCATGGTGGTGGTGGGGGGACCCCGCCACCTTCCCACCTTTGTCAAAATTAACTCCGGAGCAGGAAGGCTTGTGAATGGCCTTTCAGCCCCGTCACCAATTGAGGCCCTTAAGTGGGAAATTAAATGCCCAATTAAGGGTTTCATCCCACTGCCTCCACAATTAGCCATGCAGTTCATGGGAAACAGGGCAGGAAACCGTGCGGACTGTTTGCCGGCTCCAGGCCGAGTGTGGGGGTGGGGTGGGGTGGGCTTGCTAATCCTGAGCTGGAGTGCCTCCTGTGTGTGCCTCAATGTGTTCCCTAAATTTCCAACTTAAAATGCTGTCTGCAGAAGATAGACAGGCACCTTCCAAAAATTTCACACCTGAAAACAATGTTTCCTATTTTCACCATCCTTGTTGCTATTGTGATGTTCTTTGGAAGAAACAGTAAGATTCAACCAAAGTTAGTAAGAAACAGAACTGCTGCATGTGCTGTTAAAATGTGGATTCCTTTATTCTCTTCCAGACTCCCTCTGCTGCATTATTTGTGTATGGTAGCCTTAAGTGGACAAAATTCACAACGCAATTCTCAATACACTACACTCAGCTGCTCAATAGATAAGCTTCCTGAGGGGACAATGTGGTTGCTGAGTTCAGATCAATGTGCCAGTTTAATGCAGCATTATTGCTAAAAGTGCCATCACTGCAAAGCAAGTATTTTGCTGTGACTCAGCTTTTGAGTCGGAAGGCTGTGGGTTCAAACATCATCCAGGATTTGAGTTGTGTAAGCATGAAAAGCATACAGTAACCAAACATTAGCAAAGCAAATCTGAGAATTCAAGCCATCTTCCCGGGTCCTATTCTCCCCCATGCCCTGGGTTTGAACCTGATACAAAGGGCAGGATTTACACCCACACATGGGGGGGGTGTGGGGGGTGGAGAATGGAGGTGGATGTACGCAGAATTGCACATCTTTGGCTGGTGTGCCAGTTTGTTGGCATCATTCGCCCCTGCGTCATTTACCCGGAGGCGGGCATGGGGACGGAAGGGCTACCCGTCAGCAAGTGGTGGGTAGCAATTTAATGTAAGTTTATAACCAATTAAGACCAATTATCCGAGGACTCCTGGCAGCAGACTGGGGGGGAGGCGGGGCCAGCACTCCAGGCAGACTTTGAAGTCCTCCCCGCCTGCTTGGCCACAGCTGTGGCTGCAGGCAACTCTGTGGAGGGGTTTCCCTGCACACTGGTGGTACAGCAGCTGTGGCCATCTTTTAATTCAAATGTTTTAGGCATTGCTGAGAGGGCATCTCAAGATGGACATGTCCTCCCTCTTCCTGACCTCTGACCTGCAGCAGCAGGCTGCAGCTCCTTCTGTGCTGGAGCGTCTCCTATTGGCTCTACAGCTTTACAAGCGCAACCTCTGGCCACTAATTGGCTAATTCAGGGAAAATCACTGCTGGGTGACTGTTCCCAACACAGTGCAGGGTCGGGACCCCCATTTGACCCTGGCGTTGGGGGTCCCAACCCAAAACCCTGCCCTAATTGTGGCTACTGGGCAGCCACACAAAGCTTCATCTTTAAGTGCAGGATCTTCATGTGTTCCATGAAAGGAGCAGACCAATGACATTGTGTACCATAATGCTTTATTTCATATTTAAAAGTTTCAAAGTGTACATCAGAAATGTGAACAATGGCTGTTCAAAGCTGCTGTAGTTCTAGTGACAGTGACTCACGTAAAATATTGCCTCTGTAATGTAAAATGGAGTTGAAGAAAGATAAATTAGTGGCAAATTGGGAGGTCAATTGAGAGTACTGATGGACAGGAAGTCATTATTTCAGACTGTTACAGACAGGTGGTAAGGGGTGTGGGTGGTTCCCACTGTTTACCTCCCAACTGACCAACTGTTTTGTTTATAATGGTGAGTTAGTCCCTGAGTGTTTTACTTGCCAAATAGACAGTGAGTGATAGCTTTTCTTGAAGGTTTAAAACAGAAGATTAACTATTTGTTGAACAATATTCATTCCCCGAAATGTTCACAACATCGCTCATGCACACACATTCACTCTCAAGAGACGATAGATAGAAGGCAAAGGGTAAGGGTTAAAGGTGTGGTATGTGTTTGTGGTTATCGGTAAACCTGTTGAATCTTCTAAGTAGAACAGTCTCTTTTAAAGATGCAGGCCTGGGTTGTCTGTAGTGTTGACTTGTTGAGGTGTTATAGATTTCTGGCATTTAAGATTTCAGATTGGAGGTTTGGGTCACTTTCAGTTCTCTGCTGCAGCAAGTTGAAGTGTAGAATTAGCAGCAGGACTCCTTCCATGTCTGGCTGGACTTCTTTCCACAGCCACTGGCTGGACTGCTTTTCTGTAATGTTCTAGTAAGCTCCCACTCTCTCTCCAGAGGATTGCTTTTCAAGGTCAAAATCCATCAGAGTCTTTGTTAGCTGACAGATGGCCCTCTCCCCTGGTGTGTCTAGACAATGAACCAGGATATGGAATCCATGGCTATCCATTAATGTCTGGATGAGTATAATCCTGTTATGATGTTTCCGAAGAACCATTCAATTCAGGATTATCTCTTGATGGTTTCAGGATGGGTGTAATTGACACCTCTTAGCCTGGAATGTATCTTTTTGCCCGAACAGACAGTGAGGCAGTGTTCGAATACACAGGCCAAGTTATCTGACCTTCAGTGGCCATCTTTTGCAGCATTGTGCACCATTTTTAAAAGGTAAATCCAATTTTTAAAGAGCCCAGCACTTACAGCTCACACACACTGGCAGCTATTCAACCATGACAGCTACATCACCCGAACATATTGCAGAACATTCACTGATACACCTCAGTCTTTCTTGCAAGAGAATGTGGGATATAACAGCAGGCAGCAGCAAAGAACTGGAGGAGGACAAGCGTGCCTGCCTGTTTTAACCCCCATGGAGGAGACAGTACTGGCCAGCATTGGAAACGCAGACCATGGCCATTGTCAGGCCTGAAGGGATCAATGATGAGGCTTTCTGCAAACCTAATCTTTCTTCTCTCATTCCACTTCTCCTTCATCCCACAATCTCTTCCGATGCACAAGCTGTAGATGGCATCAGCATTTACTTCTTACTTTCCCCTCTCCCCTCACAACACAATCCTTGATACCTTTTCATTTCAGATACCCAAAGAGGAAACTGAAAAAGGCAGTGAAGATGAACAGACAATCATCACTGTATTTTACAATCTCAACCATCAGCTAGGATACTGACACTGCATGCATTTTAGAAGTAAGGATAGAGGAGGGATCTGAACATGGTGAGATACTGAGCACAAGTGCACAGAAACCAGGGCGTGGAGAGATTGTTGCGTAGGTGCCACCTCACCGGAGGAAGAGGTTGCACACAAATTACAATGAAAATATATTGTACAATCAGTGGGATTACAGTGGTAATGTGTTGTGCAGTCAATGGGATAACAGGGATAATATACTGTATAAGCAATGGGAGTACAGTGATAATGTACTATACAATGAGATTACAGGGAGATAACTTATAATATTAGTGGGATTAGAGGAACAATGTACTGTACAATCATTGGGATTGCTGGGTTAATGTGCTGCACAATCAGTGGGGTTACAGGGATATGTTTTGTACAATCAAAGGAATTGTTAAAAAATCAATCATGGGATGTGGGCATCGCTGGTAAAGCCAGCATTTATTGTCCATTCCCAATTACTCTTAAGAAGGTGCTGGTGAGCCATCTTGTTGAATCACTGTAGTCTGTGTGGTGCAAATACTCCCATAGCACTGTTAAGCAGAGAGTTCCAGGATTTTGACCCAATGACAAAGAAGGAATGGCGATATATTTCCAAGTCAGGGTGGTGTGTGACTTGGAGGGGAACTTGAAGGTGGTGGTATTACCAAGTGCCTGCAGCCCTTGTTCTTCTGTATGGTACAGATTGCAGGTTTGGAAGGTGCTGTCAAAGAAACCTTGATGAGTTGCTGCATTGCATCTTGTAGATGTCACACACTGCTGCCACGGTTTGCCAGTGATGGAAGGAGTGAATGTTTAAGGTGGTGGACACAGTGTCAATCAAGCAGGCTGCTTTGCCCTGGATTCTGTCGAGCTTCTTGAGTGTTGTTGGATTGGCACTCATCCAGGCAAGTGGAGAGTATTCCATCACACTCCCGACATGCCTTGTAGATAGTAGAACGATTTTGAGAAGGCAAGAGGTGAGCCATGTGCCACAGATTTCCCAGCCTCTGACCAGCTTTTATAGCCACAGTATTTACATGGCTGGTCAGGTAAATTTCTGGTCAATGGTGACCCCAGGATGATATTGGTGGGAGATGTGATGATGGTAATGCCATTGAAGGGAGTTGGTTAAACTCACTCTTGTTGGATATGGTCATTGCCTGGCACTTTTGTGGCACAAATGTTACTTGCCGCTTATCAAGCCTGGCTGCTTTTCAGGTGTTGCTGCATGTGGGCATGGACTGCTTCATTGTCTGAGGAATTGCGAATGGAACTGAAGACTGTGCCTATCATCGTCAACATCCGCACTTCTCACCTTATGATGGAGGGAAGGTCATTGATGAAGCAGCTGAAGATGTTTGGGCCGAGTTCACTACACTAAGGAAGTCCAGTAGGATGAGATTAACCTCCAACAATCTCAACCATCTTCCTTTGTGAGAAGTATGACTCAAACCATTAGAACGTTTTCCCCCGATCCCCCTTCCAAGTCATCTCTAGAAATCAGCATTTTGTTCATGTTTGGACCCAGGCTGCTGTAATGAGTGGTAGCCAAATAGTTCTGGCAAAACCCAAATTGAGCATTTGTGAACAGGTTATATCTGAGTAAGTGCCACTTGATAGCACTGTCAACGACACCTTCCATCACTTTGCTAATCAATAGGCTGATAGACTGGATAGGATTTGTCCTGCTTTTTGTGGCCAGGGCAAACCTTGGCAATTTTCTACGTTGTTGGGTAGATACCAGCATTGTAGCTGTACTGAAACAGCGGCTAGTTCTGGAGAACACATTTACAGCATTAAAGCCGGAATGTTGTTAGGGCCCATAGCCTTTGCTGTATCTAGTGTGCTCAACTGTTGCTTGATATCATGTAGAGTGAATTGAATTGGCTGAAGACAGGCATCTGTAATGGTGGGACCTCAGGAGGAGGCCAAGGTGCATCATGCATTCAGCACTTAGAGTCATTATGGCACAGAAGGAGGCCGTTAGGCCCATTGAGTCATGCCGGGTCTCTGTAGAGAAATCCAGTCAGTCCCATTCCCCTGCTCTATTCCCGTAGTTCTGCAAGTTTATTTCCCTCAATGTTCATCCAATTTCCTTTTGAAATCATTGAGTGTCTCCGCTTCCACCACTCTTGCAGAAAGTGAGTTCTAGGTCATTTCCACTCGCTGAGTAAAAAATTCTTCCTCACATCCCCCCTGCATCTCTTGCCCAAAACCTTAATCTGAGTCCACTAGTCCTTGTACCATCAATTAATGGGAAAAGCTTTTCTTTGTCTACTTTATCTAAACCTGTCACAATCTTGCATACTTCTATGAATCTCCCCTCAATCTTTGTTCCAAGGAGAACAACCCCAGTTTCTCCAATCTAACCTTGTAGGTAAAATCCCTTATGCTGAAATCATTTTGGTAAATCTCCTCAGCGCTCTTTTAAGGACCCTCACATTCTTCTGAAAGTGTGGAACTAGATGCAATACTCTAACTGTGGCCCATCCAGAGCTTTATTAAGTTTCAGCATAACTTCCCTACTTTTGTACTCAATGCCTCTATATATGAAGCTCAAGATCCCGTATTCTTATCTGACTATTTTCTCAGTATGTCCTGCCACCTTCAAAGATCTATATTCATGAACTTCTGTTACTGCACACTCTTTAGAACTATGCCATTAAGTCTATATTGCCTCACCCTACCCCTTCTACCAAAATGCATTACCTCACACTTCTCTGTGTTAAATGCCATCTGACACTTGTCTATCCATTTTGCTAGCCTATCTATGTCCTGTTGCAGTCGATTGGTATCACCCTCATTGTCTGTCACTCCTCCACGTTTGGTATCAGCGGCAAATGTTGAAATTTTACTCCATATTCCAATATCCGAGCCATTTATATATATTTTGCAGTGGTCCTAGCACTGAACCCTTGGGGAACACCTGGATTGATTTTTGACTTTAACCCCTTATAGGGACTAAACCAAATCAAGCATACATCCCTATAAGTGTCCCTTAATTAAGTAGAGACCAGACAGATTCCTACAGACACTTGTTTGGGTCTGAAGAACTGAACTAGTCTTCCCTCAAAGAAAGAAAACTAACAGAGAATATTACTATCTTTTGGATAGCCTATTTAAAAAAAATAATTATGGCTAAGTCACAAATATCCCAGATATTATAAGGGTCTGGGAAACTCTCTTCAATAAGTATCTCACCATTTAAGAAGACACAGAGAGGGGGTTCTTGTAATTGTATACAGAATGCTACATGAGACAATTTATTAACTTTTATATATTTATTAAAGAACATGTACTACACTTTAAGTATGCTACAATATCAAAGATTATTAAGAGATATAAAACATAATCTTATTTCTAAAATAGAATCCCAAAGTTTAACCTCGACAATGCTACAGCAAAATATCTTAGAATATCCATCAAAATTTAAAGTAAACTTTTACCTTAAATTCCCCGAGTAGCATAGGTTGAGAGGCATTGATGAGGAATTCAATACTTCTGGTTTTTTGATTCAAAACTCTTATGTTTATACTGTTTCTAATCTTTCATCTCATCTTTTAGAATGTAGGTGTTACCTTTCTGTGCGTGTTTTTCCTGCTTTTGCGATCCATATATGGTAATATCATTAGCTACCATTCCACTTAATGTGTTTGCTGGAAATTCCCTTCTCTTGAAGTTTTGAGCTTTTATCTGGTCAAAATGTTTGTAATTGAGTTTACTTGGCATCTGTTTTTGTAAGTGTCATTTCATTTTGTAATTTATTATCTGGAATTGTCTTTTTATGGTACCTTGTACCATTCTCTTGATTCAGTCTGTCTATATCACTAACACTATCAACTAATTAAGTTTATAGTTATCAGCACGGACCTCACATAAGATATCCCAGTGTGTTTCATCTTCTAATTTCATTGTAGCAGAGACCTTGGAAGACCTTGGAATGGATTTTTTTTTAACTTAACAGGTGTTTCTGGTTCACATTCTATTGTAACAGGGATGGTTATGAATTTTTAATTCTGCTCTTAAAAGGGAATTTCAGTGAGTCTTGAAAACTGACCATTTATTCAATCTTTAATTCTAAAAGGTATAATGTATTAATTATATCGAAATTCGACCTAATTAAGCCTATTATACCTATGTTTCATCACACACCACTGTCTACCATCCTCCTATCTGGAAAAACAAGTTACCATGACTCTGTTTCTCGACCTAAAGCCAATTTTTTTAAATCTAAGATGACACTGACACTTCTATTCCATGAGCCTCAATTTTGGCAACTAGCCTTTTATGTGGTACTTTGTCAAATGCTTTCTTAAAATCCATATAGACAACATTTGTTTCATTGCCTTCATCAATCTTCTTTGTTACTTCATCAAAAAACTCAATTAGATTAGTCAAGCATAATTTGCCTTTTACAAATCTGTGCTGGCTCTCCTTAACTAACTAAAATCTTTCCAAATGTCTGTCAATTTTTTTTCCTGATTATTGTTTCTAAAACCTTATCCACCACTGATTTTAAACTGACCAGTCTGGAGTTACTAGGAATGTCCTTACACCCTTTTTTGAATAAGATTGTCACATTTGCCATTCTCCAATCCTCTGGCATCTCCCCCATATCCAGGAAAGATTGGAAGATTATGGCAAACCCTTCTAGTATCTCCACTCCCCTTCTTTTAATAACCTGGGATGCAGGCTATCCAGGCCAGGCAACTTATCCACTCTAAGCGTAGCCAGCCTTTCCACTACAACATTCCTACCAATTTTCATCCCATCCATTAACTCTACCATCTCCTCTTTGTTAGTAAGCACTGATACAAAGTACTCATTAAGTATTCTAGCCTTGCCCTGCACCTCTAAGCATATATCACCCTCTTTGTCCTGAATAGGACCCATCCTGCTTCTTATCACCCGCTTACTATTTACATACCAGTAGAAGATTTTTGGGTTCACTTTTATGTTACCTGACATTTTATTCTCATATTTGTTCTTTGTCAGTCTTATTTTCCTCTTCAATTCCCCTCTCAACTTATTGTATTTTCCCTGGTTCTTGCTTTTTTGTTTCATTATATTCTCTATCTTCCTTATCATCCAAGGAGCCCTGGCTTTGGTTCCTCTACCTTTTGCTCTTCTTTGAATGTACCTAGCCTGTACCTGAAACATATTTCCCTTAAAGATCACCCATTGTTCCATTACAGTTTTTCCTGTCAATTTTTGGTTCCATTTTACCCTGGCTCGATCCCCTCTCATCCCATTGAAGTTAGCCCTCTTCCAATTTAGAAGTTCTACTTTAGATTGTTCCTTGCTCTTCTCCATTACTAACCTAAACCTTATGATACGATGATCACTCTTATAAAGTGTTCCCCCATAGACACTTGGTCCAATTGGTCAACTCATTCCCCAGCTCCAGATCCAGCAATCCCACTTCTTAGTTGGAACGAGAACATACTGGTCTCCTGAACACATTTCAGAAATTCCTCCCCCTCCTTACCCTTTACTCTAACACTATCCCAATTGCTATTTCAGTAATTAAAGTCCCCAAATATCACTACTCTATAGTTCTTTCACATCTCTGTGATTTTGCTGCAGGTTTGCTCCTCTAGCTCTCTCTCACTATTTGGAGGCCTATAGAATGCCCCCAGTTGCATGATCACATCCTTTTTGCTTCACAACTCAAACCAAATGGATTCTGTCCTTACCCTCTCAAGCACAGCCTTTCTTTCCAACACGAGAATGTCTTCCATAATCAGTACTGCCACCCCATCTCCTGTTTTTCCTTCCCTCTCTTTTTTGAACACTTTGTATTCATAAATATTATTCATAAACATTTCCATTATTGCTATTACATCATATTCCCACTCGATAATTTGTTTTTGTAGCTCAACAACCTTATTCACCACACTCTGTGTGTTCACATATATGCCTTCTAAACCTGTATTTGTATTCTTCATTGTCCTTCTTAAGTCTGCTCCCATCTACTAGGCTACTATTTCCTTCTCTCTTACTATCCAATGTTCTCATTTTGTGCACCTTATTCCTCTTTTCTACTGACTTAGTTTAAACCCTCCCCAACCACACTAGTGAACCTCCCTGCGAGGACATTGGTCCCAGTCCTGTTGAGGTGCAACCTGTCCCTTTGAATAGGTGCCTCCTGTCCCAGCATTCCCTAGATTCGGGGAAGGTTCCATTAGATTGAAAAATAATGAATGTAACTCCTTCATTCAAAAAGGGAGGGAGATAGAAAGCAGGAAACTACAGTCCTGTTAGCTTAACATTTGTCTTCGGGAAAATGTTAGAAACTATTATTAAAGACATTATAGCAGAGCACTTAGAAAAATTCATGGTAATCAGGCAGAGTCAACATGGTTTTGTGAAAGGGAAATCATGTTTAACCAATTTATTGGAGTTCTTTGAGGGAGTTGCATGTGCTGTGGATAAAGGGGAACCAGTGGATGCATTGTACTTAGATATCCAGAAGGCATTTGATAAGGTGTCACATCAAAGGTTATTGCGGAAAATAAAAGCTCATGGTGTGGGGGGTAACATATTGACATGGATAGAGGATAGGCTAGCTAACAGGAAACAGAGAGTAGGCATAAATGGGTCATTTTCTTGGCAAGTTGGCAAGATGTAATGAGTGGTGTGCCGCAGGAATCAATGCTGGGGCCTCAGCTTTTTACAATTTATATAAATGACTTGAATGAAGGGACCAAAGGAATTGTTGCTAAATTTGCTGATGACACAAAGATAGGTAGGAAAGTAAGTTGTGAAATGGACATAAGGAGACTGCAAAGGGATATAGATAGGTTAAGTGAGTGGGCAAAGATCTGGCAAATGGAGTATAATGTGGGAAAATGTGAAATTGTTCATTTTGGCAGGAAGAATAAAAAAGCATATTATTTAAATGATGAGGGATTGCAGAACTCTGAGATGCAGAGGGATCTGGGTGTCCTCGTGCATGAATTGCAAAAGGTTAGTATGCAGGTACAGCATGTAAGTAGGAAAGTTAATGCAAGTTAATACATTTATTGCGATGGGAATTGAATGCAAAAGTAGTGAGATTATGCTACAGTTAATTAGGGCATTGGTGAGACCACATCTGGAGTGCTGTATACAGTATTGGTCTCCTTATTTAAGGAAGGATGTAAATGCATTGGAGGCAGTACAGAGAAGGTTTACTAGATAATACCTAGAATGGGTGGATTGTCTATGAGGAAAGGTTGGACAGGCTAGGGTTCTATCCTCTCGAGTTTAGAAGAGTAAGAAGCGACTTGATTGAAACATATAAGATCCTGAGGGGTCTTAACAGGGTGGATGTGGAAAGGATGTTTCCTCTTGTGGGAGAATCTAGAACTAGGGGTCACTGTTTAAAAATAAGGGGTTGCCCATTTATGACAGAGATGGGGAGAATTTCTTTTCTTTTAGAGTGTCGACAGCCTTTGGAACTCTTTTACTCAAAAGGCGGTGGAGCAGAGTCTTTAAATACTTTTAAGGCAGAAGATTCTTGATAAGCAAGGAGGTTATAGGTTATTGGGGGTGGGCGGGAATGTGTTGAGGTTACAATCAGATCAGCCATGATCTTGTTGAATGGCGGAGCAGCTTGAGTTGCCCAGGGGCCTATTCCTGCTCCTAATTTGTATGTTTGTATGTTCATTGGTCTCAATTGTTACAAATGCTTCAGTCTTGTCTTTGTTGGACTCTGCCATTATTAAGGGTAGAGATGCTTATGGAGTCTGCTCCTCCCATTAGTTGTTTAATTGTTCACCACCATTCATGACTGGATGTGACAAGACCACAAAGCTTTGATGTAATCCATTAGTTGTGGGATCACTTAGTTCTGTGTCTAGCATGCTGCTTCCACTGCTTAGCATGCATGTAATCCTGTGTTGTAGTTTCACCAGGTTGCTGCTCTTCTACACTCCTCATTGAGTCAGGGTTTATCTCCTGGCTTGATGGTAATAGTAGAGTGAGGGACATGCTGGGTCATGAGGTTACAGATTGTGGTGGAATACAATTCTGCTGCTGCTGATGGCCCACTGTGCCTCATGGATATCCAGTTTTAAGCTGCTAGGTTTGTTCTGAATTCATCCCATTTAGCAAGGTTGTAGTGATGCACAACATAATGGTGGGCACCCTCAGTGTTAAATCAGTACTTCGTCTCCGCAAGGACTGCGTGTGGTCACTCTGACCAATAATGTCATGGGCTGATGCATCTGCAACATGTAGATTGGTGAGAACAAGGTCAAGTAGGTTTTTCCCTACTTGGTGGCACAGTGGCGCAGTGGTTAGCACCGCAGCCTCACAGCTCCAGGGACCCGGGTTCGATTCCGGGTACTGCCTGTGTGGAGTTTGCAAGTTCTCCCTGTGTCTGCGTGGGTTTTCTCCGGGTGCTCTGGTTTCCTCCCACAGCCAAAAGACTTGCAGGTTGATAGGTAAATTGGCCATTATAAATTGTCACTAGTATAGGTAGGTGGTAGGGAAATATAGGGACAGGTGGGGATGTTTGGTAGGAATATGGGATTAGTATAAATGGGTGGTTGATGTTCGGCACAGGCTCGGTGGGCCGAAGGGCCTGTTTCAGTGCTGTATCTCTAATCTAATCTAATCTAATTGCTTTTCTCACCACCTGCCACAAGCCCCAGTCTGGCAGTTATGTTGTCCAGGACTCAGTCAGCTCGGTCAGTAGTGGTGCTACCGAGCCGCTCTTGGTGATGGACATTGAAGTCCCCTACTCAGAGTACATTCTGTGTCCTTGCTATCCTCTGTGCTTCTTTCAAGTTATGTTCAACATGGAACTATACTGATTCATCAGCTGAGGGAGTGTGGTAGGTGGTAATTAGCAGGAGGTGTCCGTCCAGAAACAAAATTCAGGACTCCCAGGGCCATTCCCTCCAACTGTGCACCTCTGGATATGGTAGCATAGTGGTTATGTTGCTGGACTGGTAATCCAGAGGCCTGGACTAATAATTTGGTGTTCTAATCCCACCAGTTTGTAGAATTTGGAATTCAGTGAATTAAACTCAATTGATTCACTAATGTTTACTAGAAAGTTAAATCTGCTGTCTGTACCCGGTGTGGTCAATATGTGACTCCAGACCCACCGCAATGTGGTTGACTCTTAATCGCCATCTGAAATGGTCTAGTAAGCCATTCAGTTCTATCAAATCACTCCAAAAATATTACAATATGAATAAACCTGGACAGACCACTGGCATCAACCTAAGCATCAGATTCAGACATGAGAAAGGCACTCCCAGCCCAGTCCTCCTAACATCTGGGGACTTGTGCCAAAATTGGGAGCATTGGAACAATCAAAGGGATCACAGGGATAATGTGTTGTACAATCAATGAGATTACAAAGATAAAGTGCTGTACAATGTGAGATTATTTTGAGTAGCAGGTTATGCTAAAGTGAGACATTTGAAAGGTAATGAGTTAAAGTGTAACATTTTCCACTTTGGAGGTTACCTGAGCTGCACATGACTTTGTTGTGTCCAAATCTTATGCCAAGATCAATTCTGAGTGGTCCATCCAGTTTTATTCTTATTTTTATTGATTCTGGGACAGCCCAACGTGTTTCATAACCAATAAAAAATTGTTTCAAATATTGAACCTCATTGATCCCAATTCTGGTCATTTGTGGTTAGTGTCATTTTTTGTAGTGGTTTGATACAAATGAATAACTTGTTAGGCCATTTCCGAGGACAGTTAGGAGCCAACTACAACACTGTGGGTTTGGCGTCATATTTATAGATGCACACGAGGAGTCAAGAATGATTGATGTCTTTTGATGCAGAATAGAATTACATAGAAGTTACAGCACAAAACCAGGCCATTTGGCCAACTGGTCCATGCTGGTGTTTATGTTCCACTTGAGCCTCGTCCCACCCCTCTTTTCTAACCCAGTCAACATCTAAACCTTCTATTGCTTTTTCCCTAAGATGTTTATCTAGATTCCCCTTAAATGCATCTAAGCTATTGGCCTTGATACTGCTTGTGATACAAAGTTCCACATTCTATCCATTCTCTATGTAAAGAATTCCCTATTCGATTTATTAGTGCCCTCTAGTTTATGGCCTCTAGCTTTGGTCTCACCCACAAATAGAAACATTCATCCCTATGCCTACCCTACCAAACCCTTTCATAATCTTAAAGACCTCCATCAGGTCACTCTTCAGCCTTCTCTTTTCTGGAGAATAGGGCCCCAGCCTGTTCAATCTTTCTTGATTGACATAACCTCTCAGTTCTAGTATTATTCCTGAAAATCTTCATTACACCTTCTCCAACGCCTCTATAACCTTTTTACAATGTGGAGACCAGAACTGTTGACAGTACTCAAAGTGTGACCTAACCAATGTTTATACAAGTTTAACAAAACTTCTCTGGTTTTCAATTCTACCCCTCTAGAAATGAATCCTAGTATTTTGCTGACTTTTTAAGTGGCGTTATTAACCTGTGTTGCTGCTTTTAGTGATCTGTGTGTCGAAACTCCCAGATCCCTTTGGTCCTCTACCCCATTTAGACTCTTATTTTCCAATGAGTCTGTGACTTCCTTATTCTTCCTACCAAAATGCACTACCTCACACTTTATATTAAAATAATTTGCCAATTATACATCTATTTTTCAAGTCAATTAATGTCTTCTCGTATTTTGTCTCTATCTTGTTCAGTATTAACTACACCCCCCAATTTGGTGTCATCCACAAAATTTTAAATTGTATTTCCCTTCCCCCGTCCAAGTTTTTATGTAAATGCTGAACAACAGTGTTCCCAACACTCATCCTTTTGGAACACCACGATCCACCCTTTGGCAATCTGAGTGACTACCCTTAACCCCCTACCCTCTGTTTTTTGTTTTACAGCATTGCCTCTGGTCGGAGTGTGCAATCACAGTGTGACAAGTTTACGTAGGCAGTAACCATTAGAATTGCTGACACAGGAATTTAAAATGGTAAGATGATTATAGAAGGTTTCTGTTCACATAGATATTTAAATATATGTTGTATATATTAACTAATATATTTTATATAGAAATGTATCAAAAATGATTGTGAGGGGTATAATCTGGGGATTTGGATAGCAGTAAAATATATTAATTAGCCATCAATTATTTAATTTTAATTAATTGAAAAAAATCTTTGGCCCCACTGACCATAGACCAAAAAAGTTCAAGGTTTCGGCATCATGGGAGATGCAAAGTACCTTATTTCCAAGATTTTATAAAAGTCATAGGCCAATGAACTCCAAATAAATCTGCTAGAAAGTGCACATTAACCTTATGCCCTGCTCTTTTGTACCTGATTGCAAGGAAGCAATCCAGTTGGATGAAAAAAGGTGTATCAAATACAATGCAAACCTGTAAAAGCAAAGCTAAAACAAGAATATATATATTATATATATATAATTATATTATATTATATATTGTATATAATAAAATAGGATATTATATAACAATATATTATATATATTTTTTATATTATATATAACATATATATTTAAATATAAAAATATAAATATTTATATTTAAATATAAATATATTATACTTATATAAGTATATTGATATATACAAGTAATACTCTCTTGTTATTGCTCACAAAAGAGTAAAAGTTAAGTTCAAAGGTGGCATCTGAAAAGTAATGACTAATGCTTGACAGAAAGTAAGTGTGATACAGCAAGTATGCACTATGGACTTTTATAGATTTATATTAATATTAGTTGATCTCCCATGTGTTATACATGGTAAGTTCAAGAATATTCCTTCCTTATCACTTCCTAAACTGCCTCAGATGCTTTTGTGCTGCTGTTTGTCTAAGTCTCTCCTCTTCTGATCCTGGGTCTTTTTTTCTCTTACCACTTCTTCTCTCCCCTTAATTCTTCTTTTTTGCATCTCCCTCTGTTTCCCTCTCCCAGTACTTGGCTTCGGTGCTGCTACCAGGCAAATGACCAGACGGTCGGGCTGTTTAAATCAACAAGCGACCTGTAGAGGCACTTCCAGCTTGCACATAAAATGGTAATGAGACCCGAGGCTGAATTTTGGGCTGGCTTCAGGCCTCTCAGTTGGGGAATGGGCAGCGTGATGCAGCATCAAATCTGGGCTCAAGGACAGGCCCACAGACTCACAGCTCCGGGAAACAATAAGTCCAAGTCAAAGCTTCTGGGAGAAACTGTAAAAACTTTAATGAATGCCTTAAATATCACAATAGACAATTCAATGGTAATATCTAATAACACGATTGTGAAATAAGTAGGTTTTTAAAATTAATATTGTTTAAACCTTTATTTTGAATATTTGAAATTTCAGTTACTGAGAAAAAAAAGGCAGTAGAATTTTCAGCAAGTATTTTCAATGATCTGTTGGAGCCCAGAGATCATATTGTGGAATCTCGGGCTAGTAGACAATTGTAGCTTTTATATGTCACATAGTGTGAAATTCTACTGCTGTACAGTCACATCACCGTGCCACTTATAGGAGCAACAGGCACTGCAGGTACTTATAATGAATTTTCAATGAAATGTGTGCCCGCATACCAAATTATAACTTTTTTTAATAAATAAAAAAGGCTTTGAGGGAGTTTTAAAAAATCTAACCACATTAAGCTATGGAATAAGTAATCCGTACCAAGCTCATTAGGTCTGGAATGGCACAGTTGGGACTCAGCATCAAATAGTGAGAACAACACTTGTTGTACCAGTGTGATATTTTACTACTTCCCACAACACCCATCTGAGATTACCGATATGGTGCCAGTTTTATGCTCCATGACTAATACAAACTGGATTGCGATTAGCCAATTGCCTTTTATATAGTAGTGTAACAACCAGTAGACTGAGGAGACTTACATCACATGGGCCTTGGAAGGATTTGAATCCATGTCAGAGGGGGAAAGACCCAGGTCAAACCCACTGAATCCTTCAATCTCCCTTTGCTGTGCTTTAGGCATAACATCCTGCACCCAAGATATTATACATCCGTTGCTCCACATCAATGAAGCTTCTGAATCTGTACCCCTACAGGCCAGTGGTCTCCTTATGGGATGGATAAAGGGACAAATATCCTATACACCCCATATGTATTAAACAAAATGATAGACTTTTACGGGGTCAAATTCACTTATACAAGGCCCGAAACAAACTGGGGATTACATAGATATTTGAAATACACCCCAGAGCACCATTCCGGACAGTACTGAATTAGTGTTGTAACACTACTGTGTTACCCCAGATGCTTTTACTATCTTGTAACATCAGAATGGCACACAAAATAAATGAAAGTTACAACATCGGATTTTTTATTATTATGTAGGACCTTTATAAGCATTTTAAATTCACATTTCAGAAAGAGAACACAATATTTAGAAAAAGCCAGTGCATATCTGTTTCAGACTTCAAAAGAGACTGGGACAGCTTTTTTTTACAAATAAATGGGAAGTAACACATTGGTGGATTTTTGCACATTACATTAATTTGCAGATGAGTTACAGCCTAGTACTTAGAATCCTAAACTGTAGAGATGGATAGACAAATCTTCATGCATGCAAGATCTATGTGCAGAGTTTATAAAAGGGCAATTGGACACATCTAGTGTATACCCCATTTGTTTAATACATTTGTGCTGCCATTTTCCCCGATATTCTAACTAACTGCCTTGTTAAAATTAATTAAACTCAAATAAAACACATAAAAAGAAATCTTAGTCATAACAGAGCTGTACATTCTATTCTCAAAAGTATGATTAAGAAATGCCCAGCACCATTGAAGCTGGGAATGTCAGTTACTGTGAATGTTAGCTACCAACTCAATGACTTTAATTAGGGATTTACCTGATCTAATGGCTCATGGCAGTGAGAACTCCTGCTCATGACTTTGATGAATCCAGTAAGGTTGATTGTTTATAGATTATTCTGTCAGTACACGGTGATGATAATGGGCGCTGTATTTAGCTGACGCAAACAATTAGATACTTTTCCTTTAATGGCCTGCATTGCCCATTCCAGTTTTAAATACAACAGCCCTTTCAGCACTGAAGTGTTTTGAAAAGAATAGTTGAAGCTTCCATCAAATACATTCAACAAAACATTTTACGCCTGAAAATGGGCAGCCAGGAGTTGAAAGGCAGAAGACTTCTCATTCGTCGCATTAACACCCAAGGCCTGCCTGATGCCATATTCAGACGGGCCTGTAAATAGTCAAGCAGCCTACCTGCCTGAAAGAGGCATAAGGCTGCTTTACTATGGAAATCAGGACCATTTTGGGTGCAAGTTGAATTTTTCTCACATTTTTGTTCACTGATTCTCCCCTCTCTTTAAGACACTGAATCACGCTGAGATTTGGCTCCAGAGGCAGACAGCCCTTGAAATCTCACGCCAGTGGCCATTGGACATATGTAAGCATATGTACGGTGTGTTTTTAGGCTGTTTCACCATGTAGGGCATTGGAGCTGAGTTTAATTCCACTCTCCACACGTGCAGGTTCACAGGGCAGTGATCAAAGAACAGGAACTCTGGATGATTTCTTTCATTTCCCTGACTTGAGGTGGACTAAGGCCATCTGTAGCCTTCCAACTACTGCCCTGGCCAAGATTTGTGGACTCAGCACAGGTTAGAGTGATACCTTGGGATTTGGATCTGTGTGACTCAGTCCCACATCAAATGGTGCATTTACCCATTAAAAGGGGGAATATTTCTTAATTGACACTACTCTCTGATTTTTCAGATTGTAGTCTCGTGTATCTTTTTAATGCAGGACCATTATCCATGTCTTTAAAGGGCTAAAATACAGACAGGCAAGCAAACTCTTTTTCATTCCTATGATCAAGTGAAAGCTTCAATATACAATACACTTATCCTTCCAGAATCTGAGTGATTTGGAAGAAATTACATTTTTAAAATTTGATAAATTTTAATCTCATGAGGCGAGGGATGTTTAGTGTTGGGTCATAGTTCATTTTCCTATTTTCGGGCATCGAGTTCAAGCACTTGTTGGTCAGGTACAGCACAGCCAAATGCAGAGCCAGCTCTCTTTTAATGTCTCAAAAATGTGCCATAGTTTCACCCTCAGAAGTTATACCCACTGCTGCAACCATTGTGATATTTTCCATTTCTTGCACTTGCCATCTCAGACTGAGATAGTATCATTGAGATGGCAGCACAGAAGCAGGCCATTCTCTCCATTGTACCTTCATGCCACAATGGAGATTATCTATTCCAATCCCAGTTCCCTGCTTTTTCTCGGAATCCTTTAATAATTCTCTTCTTCAATTGCTTATCTAATTCCCTCTTAAATGTTGTGATCGATTTGGCTTCAGTAGCCACTCGTAATGTGCTCCCTACTATTAGATTGCCAATTTAGTGTCAATTAGTTCCCAATTAGGAGGTAGTTTTGTATTGTGGGTACGTGTCAACTAGAAACTAGATTGACACTGTAGGATCCTGACAGTTAACAGAAAAGACATTTTCATTAGGCTCAGCTTTCTGTGCTCTGCCTTGTGGTACATTTTTCCCAGATACAATGTGATTTGTGTTTTCCAACTTAATATAATTTTGGCCAACACAAAATAAGAACATCAAGTTTTCCAAATAATGTTCATTAATGATACCATCAGTGACTCACATGCAAAGCTTCGAAATTCCTTAACTAAATGTATCAGCATTTTGACATATGTAGCTTGGATTTTGTTTCTCAGTTGGTATATTGCACACAATGTAACTCTTTTATAGTTACTTCTTGCACATACTGAGAAGATGTGAACATACCAGGAGTAGATTCGTGGTGGAGACAGGTTCAATTAAAGCATTCAAAAGATAATTCGACAGTTATATGAAATGGAAGGAAGTGCAGGGTTATGGGGAGAAGGCAGGGTATGGAACTGAGGGAATTGCTCTTTCGGAGAGCCAGTGCAGACATGATGGGCTGAATGGCCTCCTTCTGCACTGTAACAA
Source organism: Heterodontus francisci (assembly GCF_036365525.1). Lineage (NCBI taxonomy): Eukaryota > Metazoa > Chordata > Chondrichthyes > Heterodontiformes > Heterodontidae > Heterodontus > Heterodontus francisci. The sequence goes on along the minus strand of NC_090406.1, from coordinate 36,340,624 downwards.
TTTTCTGATTCTAGATTCAGACTACAGAGGCTTTTCATCATTAAGAGTTTCATTACAATAGGGTTTACTACAAGACCAAAAAGAGAATTATACTGTGTTGTTCCAGTCCCTTTATAAAAAGAGGAAACACACTGACACACAAACGCACTCACACAAACGCGCACACAGAGCTTCCCATTAGAACTGGGAGTTTTTTTTTCCCTTCAAAAGATCTCAATAACATCTATCTTCCTCCAGTTGGAATATTCTGAGCTGAGGGCTTTTCTAAAACCAGCATGATTACCATTATCACTCCATGATCAGATGCAAAGAGGGGCATTTCAACGCAAGTAGGTCTGACAGGGAGGATCCTTCCCATTGTTCTTCCCCAAATTGCAACGCCTTGCTTCTGAGTAGCCCTCCATCTAGTGGCCATAATAAGACACTCCTCAACATGGAACAGTGATAGGCTGCCCTGGGACTCACTTGTGACCTATGGCTAGAAATCAAGCGATAAACTACTGAAGTCCCCCTAAACCCCCAATATTTTTGTGGGGGAGGTGTGTTTATTATTTGCCTTGTTAGCCCACAAAATGTTCTAATTATGGGCTTTTCTTTCAAGCTAGCTGCATTGCCCATCTTTTGAAAACCAAACTAGTTACCAATCTTGGTGCCTTTCAGATTTGCTGATAAGGTTCATTGCTTATTCCAATCCATTGCAGCATTGGACATCAGACTGGATTCTCTTTCAACAGGTCTGATGTACAGCATTTGCAGACTGATCAATGAGGAAAGTGTACACTAGGTCTAATATGGTCTGTAACAGTTATGATGTGCATCTATTTGGTGTCCAGGAAAACGGATTTGGCAGCCTTAAGGCAAATTGTATTTATTCTCCTTTGCACATCATGCACTAACAATTATAATTAAGCAAATAAGTTGAAGTAAGCTATGGTTAATGACAGAACTGAACTCCCAGTTGTTTAATTAGGACCATCATGAATCTGTCATAGAATGTTAATCTTTGTTAAGTGCGATGGAGGTAAACAATGCACTATGTACAAGAGAAAGGCTGGCCCCTAAAGTCTTGCATCCAGACTTAGAGTCTAAACCCAGCTCGGAAGCAGTGCCCCACTTGACAGGTTTGGGCAGATTATTCAATTTGGCTTGGGTATGTCTACATTCCATGCCCAAAGCTAAGCCCATGTCAAAAGATTTTTGCAGAGACCCACACAAGGCATGCATAGCATCATGCAATGCAAGGAATGAGTAAGCTGGCTAGGAAGCAACACACTTTTTGTACAATTGTTAATGATCAATTGCATATGGGAGCAGGTCTTGCCATGGTTTAAGCATCCTTCAGGAGGCCCATCAAGGTTCAACATTAACTTCTGTTTGGGAACCCAGCAGTAAATTAAATTTTGACTTAACAACAAAAAAAATTACAAATAGAACTATTATTTATTTAAGTTATAGTATGATGGAGAATTTATTTATATTGTTGTAAATTAAGTTCAAATAGTTCTTTAAAAAAATAATGAATATGGTCGCAGCTAGTTTTAATTCTACATCATTGTTAGGTAGATTCAAAATTAGGCTTCAGGACAAGTTTTTAGACTGAGTATAAGGCAGAAACACTGAGTCTGATGCAGACTTTTGCCACCAGTGCAGGAAACTATGTTGACTAAAATGGATGGGAAATAAATAAGTATTGATCAGGAACAACGACATATCCTTCATAGAATTGCCTATTGGCAATACCATTCTGATGATGGTACACTACTGCTTCTCATTCATTTTTACCCATGCACTAATTCAGTACCAGCAACGTAATGTCCTCTTTGATCTAAGGCCATTGGGTTGAAGCACATTATAAATTGGACGCTTATCCATCAGCCATCTTGTGGGTATAATTGTTCTAGTTCTCCAGTAGAAAGCTACTGCATGGGAAGCTGCAGAAATATCATTGGCCTTAGGATAAATAGCCTGAATGCCTTAAAGGCAGCAAGGCAGTGTTGTCACTGGAGGGACTGTTATCAATGCACTAGAGGAAAGATTGTACTTTAGCGAATACACTTTAATATTGTGCCAATACACTTGTGCGATACTGTTAATTCATCAGCTTAAGTTACTCTTGTCACTGCCTCTGCCAGTGACTGACCTGTAACCACCAGTGCTTCACCCCAGTGTAGTACAGCTCAAAAAACTCCCTCTAGACACATCCCAAGTGCAAAAGGACAAAATCTTAATTCTATGGCTGGGTTTTTCACAGTTCAAGTGGGCGTAGTATGAATATTTCATGTGCCCATCATTATGCTTGGCTGAATTCCAATTGTCAACACTGAGTGAGAAATTGGTAGTAAATGTTCTCAGTGCTCTAAAATTCCTAGGTATACCCGACCCAACACAATAGTTTATGTGCAGTCCATAAATACATGAATACTGAGAAACTCTTTCACAGTCGTTGCAAAATTCAACCATTACACCAGCATCAAAATTATCAGTGCTTCTAAAATTGTACTTATCTAAAATTTTATAAAATGACATTTTCTCCATGAAAAGTTTGTGCTTGCAATCTTCTACAGTAATTGTAATAGGACTCTTACTGCTGCTTTCCAGGAGCCCTGGTAATTAGATTTGCATGTGTATTGGACGGACTTGCAATGTAATGATTGCAAAAGTTTCTATTCCCATATTGATCATTGAGTGGTTAACATGACTCTTTCCCCTTGGATTTTTTTTAAACATAATTTTTGGTCAAACCTAAACCAAATTAATCTAAACAAGCAAAGCTACCAGTTTCTGCACTTCCTTTGATTTAAAGGGCTGCTGCCAAACATTAATCTTCAGAACTTGAGCAAAATGGTCTCCCATCAAATTTAGGTCAAATTTGGACAGCTTAGTTCATTATTCTCTCCTCTTGTTTGATAGCATTAAGTAAATAAATACCAAGTGGTCCTGAAAATATACAGTAATGAAAGGGATTTTGTTTGACCCTGGAAGTAGGAAGTCACCATTTGAGGAGGGGGGACTGGCTAATAGACAAGCTTAAGGGGCTTTGTTCATTTAAAAAGGACACAATTATAAAACCAGGGTTTGTTTTTTTTTAAATGTTGGCTCTCTGTCTGCAAGTCATTCCACGATGCACAGCGCACTTACGAGTCAGTATCAGCAGAGCACCAAGAGTCAAGGAAACTGGGCCTGATTCTGTGCTGTAAATTCTACATAATGTAGAATTAATAAAATGGAACTGTGCTGACATTAAAAAAAATTCAAAGCCAGCTTTATAATTTTGTAGTTTTTGGTTAGATGGCAAACAAAAATAACTTTCCTTAGAGTTTCTTTCCACTTTGAAAGATACATCGGGTTTGTGCTTTTTACCTTTGTTGGTGAAACTGCACTTAGAGTGACCCATGAAATAAGGAGCCCATTTGACATCTGATGATGGAATTACCATCAAGGTCGCAGTATAATAAATGGTACTTCTGGCACTTTTTACAATCTGCTAATGTTGTTTATTTTAATTTTATTTTTTATTTAGAGATACAGCACTGAAACAGGCTCTTCGGCCCACCGAGTCTGTGCCGACCATCAACCACCCATTTATACTAATCCTACACTAATCCCATATTCCTACCACATCCCCACCTGTACCTATATTCCCCTACCACCTACCTATACTAGGGGCAATTTATAATGGCCAATTTACCTACCAACCTGCAAGTCTTTGGCTGTGGGAGGAAACCAGAGCACCTGGCGAAAACCACAATATTTACATTTGGTAACTCCAAGCTCATCCATTAAAGTGTGAGAGGCGTTAAATGTTATTCTCATTAGACTGTCGTAAAATGTAATTTAGATCTGTGTGTTCTGTAAGGTAGTAAGTATTATCCATAATAAATTAACATTGTGGATATAATGTAATAGCATTTAATCGGTCATGTGATAGGACATGAGCAAGCCCTAATACTCATTCGATGACTCATCTGTTAAAGACCGCAAGAACTAGGGTTTGATTCTCAATCTGTGCTGAGGTAACTGCCTCAATTGAGGGGCTAATAGGGTGCATTACAACTGGCTACAGTATCTCAGGTGGAGGCAGGAGAACAATCAGCAATGGCTCCTGCTTCTGCTCTCCATTCAGTGATTGTTGCTTGGAATTGTCTGTTTCTGGATTGCTAGTTCAGAAGAAAATTGGGTTCATCTGTGGTGCTGCCTTGTCCTTAACTGGGTCAAACGGCCTGCATTCAATAGCCAATATAGGAGGACTACTGGCACCTATGAAACTAAACAGTATTACTGCCCTCAGCAGAAGAGGAAAGCAAAAATCAATATTTGGAGGAAAATCTCAGGGTGGTGTATCCTGCCCAAGTCTACTCTCTACACTACTGAAATACCCTATCACGAATCAGAGAGATTTGGTTGGTTCATCTTTTCTTCCTGTTTATTGGTGGTGAGTAGCTAATTAAGGGCAAATTAAGAGGCAATATAAAACTGTTAAACTGTTACCCTATTGGTACACTTTTAAAGGGGATGCAGGATTAGTGAGACCTTGGGGTGGGATGTCGGGATGGAGGAGCATCATGGGGGTATGTGGTGATCAGAGGCTGGGCTGGGGTGAGGTAAGGACTTAGAAAGGGAATTGAAGGCCTCAGAGAACAGAGGAGGCGAGGGAAATCAGAGGGCTGGGGTGGGTAGAGTATGGAAGACCTGGGTGGGTGAGGGGTATTGCAGGCCTTGGTGGGGTAGGAGGGTGGGATCAGCAGCCTTATGGGGCAGGCTGGGGTTGGGGAAATGTGCCCAATCACAGTGGTTCTTCAGGCAGGCATGCTAGATCCAGGAGGTGTAAAGGCACTTACTTCCTGGATCCACTAAGTCTTCACCTAGATGTAGCTGCTGGGTTTCCTGAGGCTCAGGAAACCCCGTCATCCACCTGCCCTTTTTTAAAGTTTAAAACTGCCCCCATAGAGTATAAAAGCAAGGAAGTTCTGCTAAACCTGAATAAAACCCTGGCCAGGCCCCAGCTGGGGTATTGTGGCTAATTCTGGGCACCGCACCTTGGTAGGTGTCAAGGCCTTAGAGAGGGCATAGAAGAGATTTACTAGAATGGACCCAGGCATGTGGGACTTCAGTTATTTGGAGAGACCCAAGAAAATGGAATTGTTCTCCTTTAGAGTAGAGAAGGTTAAGGGGAGATTTGACGGAGGTGTTCAAAATCATGAAGAGTTGATAGAGTAAATAAGGAGAAATTCTTTCCAGTGAGTCGGTAACCAGTGGACACAGATTTAAGGTAATTGGCTGAAGAACCAGAGATGGCATGAGAAATGTTTTTTAATGCAGTGAGTTCTGATGATCTGGAAAGCACTGTCTGAAAGGGTGGTGGAGACTTAGTGGATCCAGCTTCAATAACAACTTTCAAAAGGGAATTGGATAAATACTTGAAAGGGAAAAATTTGGAGGACAGCGGGGAAAGAGCAGGGGAGTGGAATTAACTGAAAAGCTCTTTCAAAGAGCCAGCACAGACACGATGGTCTGAATGCCCTCTTATGCCATATCATTCTATGATATTGAAACCTTTGAGAAGCATGTATGTTTGAAAGAATATGTTGTCATAAATCTAATCTGCATAAATCTGAAATTATGCCCAATGTAGCTCGTCCAAACAAAAGATCATGCTGAATTCATTTCAGCAATGATAAATGATAACAGTAAATTAACTTTATAAACTCATATTACAGTTCTAATAATCTTCTGAAGTGCACTGTCAGTATCTTGTGTTGTTGGATTTTGTTTTATTAGATCAGTAATAAAAACCTTGCTGTGAAAAATTGCTAATTAAAATTCCTGGATAATTTTTCTCTTTGTTACAATGGCTCCTGAAAAGTTAGCAGTAAAGAGAAATCCAGTAAGATTCCTCAGTAATTTTTCTCCCCTACACTACTCCATCCTTCTGAAGCTCATGTTTTTTTTTGCAAAGGAAATGAGTCCTTAATTTTGAGGACAGGCCTTTGTTCTCTAAGGAGTGCTGTTGTCTCCATGCTCAGTTTCCTCCAGTATTTCTCCTTTTTTTGTTTTTAAATATTTGTCCCACATTTTCACAAAGATTAATGAAGAGATAGGAAAGCACAAGGTGTCTCATTTTGCTAAAGGTGTCCTTTCAATACCTGACTTTTTTGATGGTTTAAAGCCTGCGAGGTCAGATTGCCCAGTGACCGATTGGACTGGTTGGTGGAGGTGTACATGGTGTACGGGCACTGGGTCCTTTCTCTGCAGAGCTGTTGAACTTTCCCCTCTGTTAAAAGTTTGATTTCTCACATGTTGTGAGGGTACGGGTGCATTTGCCTTCTCATAATTCCACTGTGTGGAACATGTTGGGTCATCCCCAATATAATCCGGTGGCATTATGGGTGTTGTTGCACCCCTTCTTCTTTTGGGGCTGTTATGAGGAGATACTGAATATTCCACAAAAGCATGGCCACCTCCATTGCCACCCAAGGATGACCTATAGTGAGAACCTGGGTTCTCAAGCTGTTCTCTCATACTATGTGAAAGATAATGGTTGTCGATGACGTCTTTACTATCACTCGTCAGCTCCTGATCCCGCTGAAAGGAATGGCGGGAGGTTGGAATGACCCGCACGTTGCCAAGGTGATGGGACATTGCTTGATGCGAGGAGTCAACAAGGATCATCGGTGATCCTGCGCATGGTTGATCTCTTAGACTTGCATTTATCAGATTCTGCTCCCACTCACAGCTTCTGATGCCCGTACTGCGTTTCTGCTGCAAAGGTGTCTGTTCCGGTGTTGGTAAAACTGCTGAGTCAAGATGATGCTGGCTGGTTTTGATCAAGTTCTTTGACCAACCGTTCTGCATCAGAGGAGCAAGTAGGGTTTCTGGCTGTCCTCTGGACCGGCGCTCTACCATGCCGCCCAGTTTGGTTACACTGACGACAGACTCGCTGTGAGAAAGGATAGTCTCCTTGTCTTTTCTCCTTGTTGTATCCTTTTTGTCCCGATGGCCAATGAACCAACAGACACTGAATCCGGAGATAACTGCTCCTATCACAAAGGCAGCGATGGCTGATATCACAAGGAGGTTGACAGAAACCAGACCATTGGGCTCCTCAACAAAACTTTCATGTATCAGGCCTATAGTGGGAACAAGGTTATACAAATTGAGAAGCATAAACATTATGTTTAATGAGCTACAAAGAAGTTGGGCAACAGTAATCATAATGTCTTTCGATTATGCTACATTTTGTAGTTTTCTACATTTCTTGGTGACCGTGCTAAATGCATCACAGATTTAACTAGCTCATTTTTCTTATGCTTAGCCATATTATGCTCACAAGACACCTCAATTCCACTCTTACAAATACATTTCCTTCAGTATTATTATGATATTTCCATTTCAATTACAATCCACCATTGTAAATGTTAGCCTTCTGCATCGCTCTCTTGAAATCATCACACCGTTTCTTACCCCAACTCACTCTTTGCTGGGATCACAAAACTGTGGAACCACACACCTCCCCCAGTCTTCCCTTCCCCCTTTAATCTGTAGGTTTTTGAAATACAATCTTGGAGACTTTTAACTCTTGGAAGAGGAGTTTACTTATGGGCACACTATAGAAATCTGCCATTCCAGAAACCCTCTTTTAAACTGGAACTTGGCCAGGTTCTTGTGGAGCTGGAATTCTGCGCCAGATGTATCGTCTTTAGCAGCACGCTTTGTTCAGTGCATTTTGCACTACCTAAACACAGAGGCGACTTTGCCTGGTTTTCTGCTTCTTTAAATGAAACCTGTGCACCTCCAGCATAATTTGGGAGTACAGAAATTGGGGTTACTGGGGCAGGTGCAGAAATGTGCTGCTGCAGTTTCTTAAAATGTCACCTGCACTTTCTTAATGGTATTGGTATTTTGTGCTGACTCCAATGGAAATAAAATGGGAGAGATGTAAATGGGCTGCTGAGTCATGAAGAAGTGCTTTACACTATTGTTCCAAGTCAAGATCTACCTGACTGACTCTAATCCTGAGTTTCTGCTCCTTCTCCATCCAATATGAACCATGGAGATGAATTTCAGCCCTGATAATTCCATGTCCTGAGTTGAAAATTTTGGTTTTACTGTAATGCAGACCTGGTAGTGATTCTATTACTGCAGTCAATGCAAAGTAACACTTTGAAAGTTCTCAAGTGGGCTACTGGACGGCCGTAGTCTCCTGAAAAGAATTTAACGAGCTTTTTTTTTGCCAGTTTTTACCTTCCTGGAGGTGCTAGGGTATTACAACCACCTGCAGTCCTCTAGTACTTTGATAGTAGCCATTTCTTACAGGTGAGTCTAGACAGTGAGTATCAGCTCTTCTACCCCAAAAAGAGATCACAGTAGAGCATGATCCTGTCCTCAGCCAATGTCCATGTCCACGCACTTTCCAGCAGGAATGACTGGCCAGTGGTCAGGAGTGAGAACTCTGGTTGATGGTTCTCCTCCCTTGCCCAGAGGCACTGAGTCAATTTAAAAAAAAAATTTGTGCATGGGATATGGGTATCGCTGCCTAGGCCAGCATTTATTGCCCATCCCTAATTGCCCTTGAGAAGGTGATGGTGAGCTGACTTCTTGAACTGCTGCAGTCCTGGGGGTGTAGGTACTCCAACAGTGCTGTTAGGAAGGGAATTCCAGGATTTTGACCCAGCGACAGTGAAGGAACGGCAATATAGTTTCAAATCAGGATGGTGTGTGTCTTGGAGGAGAACTTGCAGATGGTGATGTTCCCATGCATCTGCTGCCCTTGTCCTTCTAGGTGGTAGAGATCGTAGGTTTGGAAGGTTCTGTCGAAGGAGCCTTGGTGAGTTGCTGCAGTGCATCTTGTAGATGATACACACTGCTGCCACTGTGCGTCCGTGGTGGAGGGAGTGAATGTTGAAGGTGGTGGATGGTGTGCCAGTCAAGTGGCCTGCTTTGTCCTGGATGGTGTCGAGCTTCTTGAGTGTTGTTGGAGCTGCACCCATCCAGGCAAGTGGGGAGTATTCCATCACACTCCTGATTTGTGCCTCATGGATGGTGGACAGGCATTGGGGAGTCAGGAGGTAATTTACTTGCCACAGGATTCCTAGTCTCTGACCTGCTCTTGTAGCCAAGGTATTTATATGGCTACTCCAGTTCAGTTTCTGGTCAATGGTAACCCCCAGGATGTTGATGGTGGGGGATTCAGCAATGGTAATGCCATTGAACGTCAAGGGGAGATGGTTAGATTCTCTCTTGTTGGAGATGGTCATTGCCTGGCACTTGTGTGGTGCGAATGTTACTTGCCACTTATCAGCCCAAGCCTGGATGTTGTCCAGGTCTTGCTGCATTTCTACATGGACTGCTTCAGTATCTGAGGAGTTGCGAATGGTAGTGAACATTGTACAATCATCAGCAAACATCCCACTTCTGACCTTATGATCGAGGGAAGGTAATTGATGAAGCAGCTGAAGATAGTTGAGCCAAGGACACTAGCCTAAGGAACTCCTGCAGTGATGTCTTGGGACTGAGATGATTGACCTTCAACAACCACAACCATCTTCCTTTGTACAAGGTATGACTCCAACCAGCAGAGAGTTTTCCCCCTTGATTACCATTTTGCCAGGGCTCTTTGATGCCATACTTGGTCAAATGCTGTCTTGATGTCACTCTCACCTCACTTCTGAGTTCAGCTCTTTTGTCCATGTTTGGACTAAGGCTGTAATGAGGCCAGGAGCTGAGTGGCCCTGGCGGAACCCAAACTGAGTGTCAGTGAGCAGGTTATTGCTCAGCAAGTGCCTCTTGATAGCACTGTCGACGACCCCTTCTATCACTATGCTGATGATTGAGAGTAGACTGATGGGGCGGGTAAATGATCGGGTTAGATTTGTCCTGCTTTGTGTGTACAATTGTAGTAAGTGGGTTGATGCCTGGCTGATATGAGCTGACTTAGCACAGATGGTGATTAAACCTGGCACCACCTAGCTTTACTCTTATGTACTAGTGGTGCCTTCACCCACTAGACCACAGTTCTTGCATTTTACTTTAAGTTTCTTCTTAATGTTAGCAGGAGAACTTGGGACGGGGTCCTGGGTGAATGGGACTTGGTGCGAGTTAGGACACGGGCAGCATAGTTTTTAATCTCCAAGTTTACGGAGGGTAGAATGTGGGAAGCTGGCCAAGAACCCATTGGAATAGGCAAGTCTAAACAAAGACGTGGATGAGCATTTCATGGGACAGATTTCCCTAACTTGAGAGCTATATGAAATCAGCAGAACATCTAAGGTCTGTCAGGCCCTGTATCATTGTCTCAATCTGGTATCTGCATTGGTTGAATCAGACACATTCACAGTGAGATCCCTGCTAATCTCCCATTGGAATTACCCATGGGAAGCAACCGAAACTGACAGCATACACCAAGACCGTTAAGGAAGACTAGCATCTGTATTAAACAACAACAACTTGGATTACATAGTGCCTTTAACACAGTAAAATGTCCCAAGGTGTTTTGCACTGAGTCAAATAAGGAAATATTAATGCTGATAACCAAAAGCTTGGTTAAAGAGGTAAGTTTGAAGGAGCATTTTAAAGGAGGAAAGTGAGAAAAGAGACAGAGGTTTAGGGAGAAAATTCCAGAACTTAGGGCCTTGGCAGCTGAAAGCGCCAATAGTGGGGCAGTTAAAATTGGGGATGCTCAAGAGGCCAGAATTAGAGAAGTGCAGATATCTTGGAGGGTTGTGGGGCTGGAAGAGATTACAGAGATAAGGAGGGGTGAGGCCCTGGAGGGATTTGCAACAACTTTGAGAGCTTTAATTGAGGTGTTGCTTAACTGGGAACTAATGTAGGTCAGTAAGCACAAGGATGATGGATGGATGGGACTTGATGCGAGTTAGGACATGGGAAGCAGTGATCTTGTTCTCAAATTTACAGAGGGTAGATCATGGAAAACTGGTCAGGAGTCCCTTGGAATAGACAAGCCTAGAGGTAACAATGGCATGGATGAGAGTTTCAGCAGCAGCAGTGTGGCAGGGGCAGCGTCAGGCAATGTGAGAGTTGAAATTAGGCATTCTTACCAATGGCACATATATGTGGTCGGAAGGTCACCTCAGGGTCAAATAAAACATTAAGGTTATTAACAAGCTGGTTCAGCCTCAGACAGTTTCCAGGGAGAGGGATGAAGTCAGTGGCTAGAAATGGAGTTTGTGGAAGGGACAATAGCTTTGGTCCTCCCAATATTTAGTTGGAGTAAATTTCTACTCATCCACAACTGAATGTTGGATAAGCAGTCTGACAATTTAGGAACAATAGAGGAGTCGAGAGAGGTGGTGATGAGATAGAGCTGGGTGTCATCAGTACACATGTGAAAACTGATGCAGTTCTTTCAGATGGCAATGCTGAGGGGCAGCATGTAGGTGAGAAATAGGAGGCGGCCAAGGTAGATCCTTGGTGGGACGCCAGAGGTAATGGTGCAGGAGTGGCTAGAGAAGCCATTGCTTAAGAATAAAAACCAAGTGAATACAGTACTACCCAGCTGGATGATTAACTAGACATTGGAGGAGGATGGTGTGGTCACTATGTCAAAGGCTGTAGACCGGTCAAGAAGGACGAGCAGGGATTGTTCTACAATTTACACTTGCCTTTATCTTAATCCATCAATGCAAGGACTTCAGCGATTCAAGAAAGCAGCTCACCACCACCTTCTCAAGGGCAATTTGGTATGGGCAATAGATGCTGGCCTAGCCAGCGATGCCCACATCCCATGAATGAATAAAGAAAGTCCATTGGTTCCCTCATGTATACTTATAAATCTATTTGTAACCTTGTATTATATAAAATTAATTAATATTTCATTGCATGGTCCTGTGAGGTGAATATTACTTAACGGGTTGCTTGCATTAAAGTTCGTTATCCCTTCCATTAATCAGGCAGGAATATAGATTTTTTTATTGAAATTTCTACAATTATATTGATTTCACTTTTTAAGCTAGCAACTGTTTCAGCCTAACTTTCTTTCACAGAAGTTTAATTAGCTTTTCCCCCCCATGGGTATAGTTCATTTCTTTCAATCACTTTTCATAAAGTAAAGTAGCAGGTAAATGAATTATTGAGCAATGGAACCAATTTATTATCCTTTCAATCCTTTCCTGTCCTCTCCAGATTGCACTGACTCATTCTGGGGTAGGGGCATTGGAAGAGAAGTAGGCCATTCAGCCCTTTGAATCTGTTCCATCATTCAATTAGATCATTCTTGATCCAGAACAACACCATTCACCTGCCTTGGTTCTGTAACCTTTAACACCCTCGCCTCACAAAAACCTATAAATCTGAGTTTTGCAAATAATTGGCTTTTCTGAGGATTTCTCAGTTCCAGATTTCTCTTGGAAACCGTCCAGTCCAGCTACCCTTTCTTCCATGTGGGAGCCTAGAGGTGAGTGTTTTAGCAGGGGTTACTGAATAGTGATGAGTGGGAAAAGTGATTTTATCTTCTCTCCCTCAGCCCTGGAGCACTAAGGTAACTATAGCATCTCTATTATTGCTCTGGCTGAGATTGGTTAGCTCAGCACAGATTGAACCAGAGGTCTTCAAGTACTGTATGGTTCAGTTTAGAGATCACAGGGCCCAGAACTCCATTGATCCAACCTGTGTAGCTCCCTCCAACCCACTTCCCCCACCCAACCACAGTAACCCTGCGTAGGGTTGGAATACAGCTCTTTAAATATCCTGCATCTGGAGGACTGGACCAATTGGTGGATTTTTCAATCAGAGCTTGGGAATTTTAAAGAGAGAAAACCTCCATGGAAATAAAAAGGAGGAAGGTGAGCGGGGAGAGAGAAGAAGGGGGACGGAATGGGTGGAAGAAAGTGGGGAGAGGATGAGCAGGAAAGGAGGAGTGAGGATAAGGAAAGTTAGGGAGGGAATGAGGTATTGAACATGGGGTTTAATTTTTGGGGTCTTGCACTTTGGAGTTCTGGTATTACGTACGTGGATGTTACTTTTTTGTAGATGGTCTCATTTTTTTTCATATAGGCTTCCAACTTTTTGATTACGGTGTCTCACTTTTGGAGGGAATAATTTTTTTTTGTGTTTGTGGGGCCCTCACTTTTGGCAGGCTCACTTTTTGTCTGCATGTGGGTCTTACATTTATGTGTATGGCAGTCGCATTGTTTTGTGTATTGATGGGTTACAAGTTTCGGGACCACCATAGATATTGGAGGGGAATTTTTACTTACCTGACCTGCAGAGGTCAATCAGAAAATCACATGGAACCCGCAATTCAGGATTCCCCACACCTTGTGGAGTATGACTGGCTGGGCCTCCAGCCGGACAGGGAGCCAGTTGGTCAAGGACACAGCAACTTGTAAGTCTATGCCAGGATTTTGGAGTTGGGGGGGGGGGTGGGGTTGGAGGTGGAGGGGTTTGTTTGGGGATGGGGGATTGATTGGGTGGGCTGCCAATCCCGGGTGGGGGGACGGATTGCAGGGATTACAGGCCTGAGGAGGGAGGAGAATGGGAGATCTGAGTCCTTGGCATGGAAGGCCTAGGGATCAGAGGTCCCGTGGGGATTATTGGAATGGGGAGGCCAGGGATTGTGAGGGTGGGGGGGCCTGATGGCAGAGGTGGGGGGAGGGGGGCAGGAGTGTAGATGGAGGCCTTCCGTGGGGGGGGGGGGGGGGGAGGGTGGGGCGAGGGTCTGTTGGGAAAGTGCCGGTCAGAGAGGCTCCTCAGTCAGACCCCTGGATCCATGAGCTAGCTATAAAGGCACTAACCTCCTGAATCCACCAAGCCCTCACCTCAATGCAACGCTTGGAAAGCCTTGCTGACAACAGTCAAAGTCAAAAACCTGAATGACAATGAGGCTCACAGCCTCAGTATCATATTTAAAGTCCCGACTCACCTCCTTGGAGAGGGTTGGCCCTCTTCCAGTCTCAGTTAAAGCCAGAAATAGGTGGGGTTCGTTTGGGAACCAGATTTTTCAGACTTTAACCCCTCCACCTAGCCCAAACCTACCCTTATTTTTAGGTTAAAATTATAGCAGATCGCTCAGACTGTATGCAGTCTGACTGCTTTATGTTCAGCTCTGTGCCTGTACTGCCCAATATGTAACTACATGATGATGTAACCCAGGAGCTCCTTATGATGTGAAGTGGGGTCCCCCAGTCTCCTACTGTAACACTGCAGAAGATCAGCAGAAACCTGCGAGAGTTGATGTAAACACTAGGTTAACATTTTTTTTCTTCAGGATTTCCTTCAAAATTATGGTGGGAGATCAGAAACAGCTCCCTCAGAAAAAGAAAAGCGAGGCTTGTGTTTATGTAGCGCTTTATAGGACCACCCAGACGTTTCAAAGCGCTTTATAGCCACTGAAGTACTTTTGAAGTGTAGTCACTGTTGTAATGCAGAATTCCAGGCGCACATCTCTTACAGGCACGTTTATGCTCGCTCAAACTTTTCGAAAGTGGACTGAGAAGCATGTAATCGGACAAGGCTCGATATGAAAGCTGCTTTATTTCAAACCGTAAACGCACTGAGTACTAAAGCAAATCCCACTTCTCAGCTCCACTTCTCTCCTCAAAATATGGGCAAAAATACTCACCCTCACAGCCTGTCCCTCTGGTATTTTGGGCAATACCATTTTTTCCTAGACTACTACCGGCTGTAAATACAAATTTTCTGGTCTTAGGCCTACGCCTCCCAGCCTGCTATTTAAAACTTGACTACCTTATGTCCCTTTCACTCCATGTTCCCAGCCAGGAAAAAGGCCTTTCAACAAGACCAGCTATTTCTCTCCTTCTCTCCTTCGAGTGTAGGTTTAAGGAAAACATCTCCCACTAGTTTCAAAATGAATGGGAGTCATGCTGACTAATAGGCCTAGGATGAGATAATTGACTCATATTATCAGTCTGGAATAGACTGTGAGCTGCAGCTTTCTACAAACTGATTCATCTGGTATTAATACACATCTTCAAATGACTGCAGCATTTCTTTTTGAAAAAATTGTGAATTCACTTTGTTTGAAAACATACTTGAACATAATTAAAAGCAGAAAATAATGGAAATACTCAGGAGAGGCAGCATCTGTGGAGAAAGAGACAACGTTAACCTATTCAGGTCAATGACCTCTTGTCAGAACATTTCAACACAACTCAATCCTAAAATGCTTTCAATTTAAAAAAAAAATCAAACATCCCGAAACTTGAGTAAGAGTACTGCCTTTTGTGGATAGGATCACAATTTTGTGCTTTTGGGGAGATTTTGCTTTTTTGGGTTTCTCACATTTTCATTGATATGGATTTTTTTGATGCGTGCATCAGGATCTTGCTTCACCGTGTAATCATATTTAGCTTACTCACTGGTTTTGTCAAGTGTTTCCAATAATAAGCTAGACAATAGGTTCTGATGCAAGGTCAATGACCAGAAGCGTTAAACTCTATTTCTCTTGGCACAGATATGCTGAATATTTCCAGCATTTTCTGTTCTATTTACAGTAAGTTGGACATAACTGCTTTGAAATGAGGGATGACAATTGGAAAGGGGGCTTTTTTAAAAAAAAAAAGCTATTTAAATGAATTGAAAGCATCAATCAAAACCAAGTCCCAATATTTACCAACAATGAATGCATAGGATCATAAACAATGTACAACAAAACCCAATTATTTTTAGTTACTATTTAGGATTTTTTATATATATATTAAACTTTGAAATTAATTGCTTTTTGATTTGTACAGTGCAGAAATCCATAAAAGTACATAAATATTCATTATTCTCACACTTACTCCCCTGGGTTGGCATAAGTTTGTATTACACAGATCTGTTATGTCTCTTATGTTGCATGTAGGTGTCTCATCTTAGTTTGTAAAAAAAATTAGTTTGCATCCATGGAAACAGTCAATTCCAATTATCAGAAAAGCTGTTTTTATTAACATTGGATTCATTTATCAGAAATTCATGGCAAAAATAAAATGTTTTCTGTGTATTTTCTTTAGTGCAAATGTAAGCTTGTCCAAAGCATTTCATGATTTTTATTTGGATGAAATTTGTATTAGTCAAAATGAAGAACGGCTCAGCTGGTGAATGGAAATCTTTTTCATGTCAGACACCCAAGCTCTGAACTTCAAAGGACCCATTCTGCCAATGCAAGTGCAGCAGAGTGGAACACCCACCTAATCAAGCCCCAGGCCAGAGATCCCAAAAACCCTCTGGGATGAGGCCATTTGCCTAGCTGTGGCAAGTGCATCTGCCTTTAGGGCACATCAGGAGTGCTCGCCTTGAACTTCCAGTGAAATGGCAGAGTGGTAATTTCCAGTGGTTGAGATGAGGGAAACCTGGCTGACATTTACCCTTCCTAGCATAAGGCACATGGGCCAATTTTAGCAGGGCTGATGGTCCCCCACTTTATTACCTAATTCAGCTCACACTTGAGAGATTGCAACTAGATGTTTATGATCTATGTGGTTACCACAATGGATGGTTCATTATCCCACTGCGACATCAGTGACAATGAGATTCATTTTAAAGGTGCACGTATGTCCGGCACAAACTCACCTTCACAGTCACCCAGGTGTGTTGTATTTCCATGCTCGACATCCTGTTCAAACGGAATACTGCAGGGAAAACAAAAGAAGAACATTTAACAGTTTATGCCCAATTTGTGTAACAATAATCTATAAAGAACCTTCTCTATTGTCATTTAAAAAATTTATTCCCTTTTAGGTTGAAAACATGAAGGGAAACTATGAAAGATTGCAATAATCTGTTACAGTCCAGATGATAGTAAGTTTTAAAAAGATGTTTCCTCCCAAACTTGACTCAATTCCCTGAGTATCTTCTGGTACCTCATCATTTTTCAAGCATAAGCCTGGGAGCAAATGGTTGGCAGGTTTGTCAATTGTGGAAGAGACATCACAGCTAGCCTGATCCTGTCTGGATTCAATGTCATTGTCAGTGTTAAGGCTCACTCATGAAGAATATCAATTTGACTGAGGTACCTGGAGAAAAGGAATAGGAAAGGAGGAGAATCCTCTCCCCAAATACTTTGTCCCTGAAATCCCATTGTTGGATATTAATGTACAAATGCTTAATGCGTCATTTGAAATTCATATCTTTGCAACTTTACCAGAGTCAATAACCTATTTTAAACAAAAGCGAAATACTACAGACGCTGGAAATCTGAAATATAAACAGAAAATGCTGGAAATACTCAGCATGTCTGGCAGCATCTGTGGAGAAAGTATCAGAGTTAACGTTTCGGGTTGATGTCCTTTCATCAGAACTGGGAAAAATTAGAGATGGAATAGGTTTTAACCAAGTGAAACTGGGGGTGGGATGGGAAAGGGGGGGAGGCAGAAGAATAAAAGAGGTTTGCGATAGGGTGGAAGGCGGGAGAGATTAAATAACAAAAGTGTTCATGGTGCAAGGCCAAAGGGAATGGTAATAGAACAAGTGAATAGTCAAAAGATGCATCTAAAGGAGGGGTGAATGGTTGAAACATGGACATCTGCTGTCCAAAAGCAAAAAAAAAGAAAAACGAGAGAAAAAACAAAACTGGCAAAGAAAAAGGAAGTAGAATGGGGCAGAGGTTATGACCTGAAATTGTTGAACTCAATGTTGAGTCCAGAAGACTGTAAGGTGCTAATTGAAAGATGACGTGCTGTTCCTTGAGCTTATGTTGAGCTTCAGTGGAACATTGAAGGAGGCCAAGGACAAAGAGGTCAGAGTGGGAGCAAGGTGGAGAACCAACATGACAGGCGACTGGAAGCTCAGGGTCATGGTTGTGGACTGAACACAGGTGTCCCGCAAAGTAGTCACCCAAACTGCGTTTGGCCTCCTCAATGTAGAGGAGACTGCATTGTGAGCAACGTTCACTCAAAATTTTTTTTGGAGTGCATGGGTGATTTCTTTACATGCGTGGGTCCTTTAAATTTTTTTTGTGGCCATGCATGCGCGTTAACTTAAAGGGGATGACTTGTGTGTGGCCTGTGTGTGGCCCCCTGGGAACATTGATCATGAGCAGCAAACACAGTATACTAAAGTGAAAGTAGTACAAGTGACAGTAAGAAGAGAAGAGTTAAAAGGGCACATTGTTACGAGTGCTTCATTTTTTTTTGTTAAATTTTGAGAATTTGTTTTTTTAGATTTTGGATTTAGAGATACAGCACTGAAACAGGCCCTTCGGCCCACCGAGTCTGTGCTGACCATTAACCACCCATTTATACTAATCCTACACTAATCCCATATTCCTACCACATCCTCACCTGTCCCTATATTCCCCTACCACCTACCTATACTAGGGGCAATTTATAATGGCCAATTTACCTATCAACCTGCAAGTCTTTTTTGGCTGTGGGAGGAAACCGGAGCACCCGGAGGAAACCCACGCAGACACAGGGAGAACTTGCAAACTCCACACAGGCAGTACCCAGAATTGAACCCGGGTCGCTGGAGCTGTGAGGCTGCAGTGCTAACCACTGCGCCACTGTGCCGCCCACAAAAATTTGTATTTTAAAACTGAAAAGGATGCCATGGATGCTGGAACTTTTTTTTTAAAGGGAGGTCGCCAGAAGGTTTGGACTGAGGTTGAACTGTAAACAGTTACTGGAAGACACCTGTTTTCAAATAACCCAGCAGGGGTTGTTTTTGACTTGGGGAGATGTTTACAAAGAAATGATAGGCCAAGATTTATGGAGGTCAGGAGACTTGACTTCTGGAATGTGTTCAGTTTCAATTTGAAGTACTAAAAAAGCCAGTTGGCGTTTTGCCTGCAACAGAAGAAGAACAGCTAAGCTCTCTCTCTTGAAAATCCTGCAGCCAATGCTTCAGATTCCTATTTCCTCCTGTATTTGAAGAAACCCTGCATGTTTAAAGAAACCTTGCATATTGAATGTGTGGTAACTGAGACCTTATTGCTGCATGGCAGCATCTGTGGAAAGAAAATGCTGCCAGACCTGCTGAGTGGTTCCAGCACTTCTTGTTTTTATTTCAGATTTCCAGCATCCGCAGTATTTTGCTTTTACCTTATTGCTGCATTCCTGCTGTATGACCTATTTGCAGCTTCTTTAGCTGCATCACTTGGAAGCCTACCCAAACTGATCTTCAACATTGCCTGGAAAGAACTGTTCTTGGAAGATCCCATTGATAGCCGTCTATACACATTTGGTCCGCCAAACCAAAACTAAGGACAACTTTCCATACCTTCTTTTCAGCCCAAGTGGGTTTTTTTCCCTTCTGTTTTCTTTGTAACAGCTTTAATCAAAAATCCCTTTTATTTTCCTAGTTAACTGGTTGTGTATGTATGTGTGTGTGTACCAGGGCTAGGATAAATAAGGGGCTTTAATATTTCAATTAGTGTGTATATTTTACTTCATTATTGGTGAAGACTTGGTTTCTAATAAACTGATAATTTTGTTGTTTATTAAAGAAACGTGGTTGGTGTATTTATTCTGGGGAAAAATAGAGTACATGATTGACTGTATTGGTAAGTGGGAACATTTAAATATATATTGTCACCTGTGAAGAAGTGGGACTAGAATAAACAGTGCACTCCTCCCACCTCGGTTGTAACAACGGGTTGCATCATCTGTGTTTGCATGGAATGGTGCTGTAGCAAGGGGAGGGGATGTTGGGATGATTGAGGAATGGACAAGGGTATTGCAGAGGGAATGGTCTCTCTGGAATGCTGAAGGGGGAGGGGAGAAGATGTGTTTGGCGGTGGCATCAGGTTGGAGGAAATGGCAAGGATGATCTGTTGAATACCGAATGGGGTAAAAGGTAAGGAAAAGGGGAACTCTATCATGGTCTGGGAGGGAGGGGAAGGGGTGAGAGTAGAAGTGCGTGGAATGGACACAGTCTAGGGCCCTGTCAACCACGGTCCAGGGGAATCCTCAGTTGGAAGCTAGTATGGAAGGTCAGAATAGATGTGATGGAGACAGAGATACTATGAAAATGGAATAGAGTCCTTACAGGAAGTGGGGTGTGAGTAAGTGTAGTCTAAGTAGCTGTGGGAGTCAGTGGGCTTATAGAAAATATTAGTTGATACCCTATCACTAAAAATGGAGACAGAGAAGTTGAGGAAAGGAAAGGCAGAGTTGGAGATGGACCATGTGAAGATCAGATCAGGGTAGAAATTGGAAGCAAAGTTGATGAAATTTTCCAGTTCAGGGTGAGAGCAGGAAATGGCATCAATGTACCGGAAAAAAAGGTGAGGGAAGCTGCCTGAGTAGGACAGAAACAAAGAACGTTTCACATCTCCCACAAAAAGGCAGCATAGTTAGGACCCATGCGGGTACCCATAGCAACACCTTTTATTTGGAAGAAGTGAGATGAGTTAAAGGAGAAGTTCTTCAATGTGAGAACCAGTTCAGCCAGGTGAAGAGGGTAGTAGTGGATGGGTGTGAAATGTTGGAAGTCTGCAAGTGTGACTCCAAGCTTCCAGTCACCAGTCATTTTAATTCTCTGCCCTACTCTCACTCTGTCCTCGGCCTCCTACACTGTTCCAATAAAGCTCAATGTAAGCTCAAGGAACAGCCCCTTATCTTTCATTTTGGCACTTTACAGCCTTCTGGATTTAAAGTTGTTCAACAATTTCAGATCATAAACTCTGCCCCCCATTATGTTTCCTATTTTGTCGGTTTTGATTTTTCTCTCATTTTTCTCTTTTTTTTTTGCTTTCGGACTGCAGATGTCCATGATTCTGCCATTCACACCTCCTCTCGACACATCTTTTGCTTCTTTACTTGTTCCATTACCATGTCGTTTGGCTTTGCACCTTGAAACCTTTTGTCATTTAATCTCTCTTGCCCTCCACCCTCTCACAGATCTCCCCTTTTGTTCTTTTTCCCACCATCCCCTGCATTTCACTTGCTTAAAACCTATTACATCTCTAACTTTTCCCAGTTCTGATGAAAGATCACAAACCTGAAGCATTAACTCTGTTCCTCTCTCAACCTATTTTAAACAGTCTTTACTATTTCAGTGGAGAAATGATTTTCACATGGACGCATTAAGCATTCATATGCCAGTACCACACTGCTGTATGAATTATGCTCTGTGTCCATGAGTGAAGTTAATCCTTGAAGACTTGTGAAGCAACACTGAAATTTTCTGATAACTTCAGGCAGAAAGTAAGTAAACAGTGATGTCAGCAAGACTAAGATACCAATAGGAAATCTATAGGTGAGTAACAGCCCATCATAATGCTAGACTAGAATTGATCATCAATCACCAGCCAAGTTTGCACCCTCTGCCCACAGGGCTCATGACTCCCAGATAACAATTACGTACTCATTTTATGCATTTTGGGAGTGAGTTGGCAGTAAATTCCTTGGGCAGCACAGTGGCGCAGTGGTTAGCACCACAGCCTCACAGCTCCAGTGACCCGGGTTCAATTCTGGGCACTGTCTGTGTGGAGTTTGCAAGTTCTCCCCGTGTCTGCGTGGGTTTTCGCTGGGTACTCCGGTTTCCTCCCACCACCAAAAGACTTGCAGGTTGATAGGTAAATTGGCCATTATAAATTGCCCCTCGTCTCGGTAGGGGAATATAGGGACAGGTGGGGATGTGGTAGGAATATGGGATTAGTGTAGGGTTAGTATAAATGGGTGGTTGATGGTCGGCACAGACTCGGTGGGCCGAAGGGCCTGTTTCAGTGCTGTATCTCTAAATAAATGCATTTCTTTTTTGAGAAGTGCTAAAGGACCGTTCTGTTTAAGCTAACACTGACTCAGGCACTTTAACCTTTCTTTTGAAAGTGGGATGAGTTCTTGTTTTCAGTGCAGTTGGTTTCCATCTGTGTGCTCTCCTCACACAGGACATTATTTACAAACTCTGCGCTCTTGGGAGATAATATCATTAGTGAGAAGCAGATTTTCAGGCGTAGAGCAGCAGTTACAGTCAGAAGCAAACTTAAATAATTAGAATTTAAATGGAGGTGTGGATAGGGTGGATGAAGAGGAATCGTGGCTTAAGATCTAATGTTAGCTTGCTGATTAAAAATTAATTGCAAACTTTCGTAACTTTAACAAGTAATCACGGCATAAAGCAAATGGAAAAATAATTGTCTTCCAATTTGAAGATCAGGCCTCCGATACCCAGTTATTTATTTATTTATTTAGAGGTACAGCACTGAAACAGGCCCTTCGGCCCACCGAGTCTGTGCTGACCATCAACCACCCATTTATACTAATCCTACACTCATTCCATATTCCTACCACATTCCCACCTGTCCCTATATTTCCCTACCACCTACCTATACTAGGGGCAATTTATAATGGCCAATTTACCTATCAACCTGCAAGTCTTGGCATGTGGGAGGAAACCGGAGCACCCGGAGGAAACCCACGCAGACACAGGGAGAACTTGCAAACTCCACACAGGCAGTACCCAGAATTGAACCCGGGTCGCTGGAGCTGTGAGGCTGCGGTGCTAACCACTGCACCACCCCTGTGCCACCGTGCAGATAAGACACTCAAAAACCCGATTTTCTGGTCCAGCATTGGAAAGGTTGCAACCTCGACTTAAAACAAAGACTCAGATGTGCAGTGCAATCTGAGCAGATTTGTAAGTATTTTGTCTCCAGCAACATCACAAAGTAAAATACCTCACAGAGCAAAGTGATCAAGAAATATTAGTATAATAAGCCAGATTGATTAACTTGGGATGTACATCTTTCAATGGTGAGTCCCTCCCATTTTGAAACAGAGCTTAGGCCATAGGGGTTCACTTGATTCTACCTGGTTCCTGGTTCCAAATATGCACACGCTCCATCTCCAACCCAGCCACAGTATGGGTCACGAGTGCCAATGCAGCTCCTTTAGAAATATTTGAAAAATTCATTAATTCTATTGTCAGATAAAAAGAAAGACTTGCATTTATATAGCACCTTTCATGACCTCCAGATGTCCCAAAGCACTTTTGAAGTGTAGTCATGGTTGTAATGTGCTTTCTTTTTTCTTTGTTCGACAAAGTTACAAAAAAAGCAATATAATTTGTCAATGTTTGTTTTCTCAGATTTTCTCTCCTCTCCTGAACATGTTGATTTTTGCTGGGGTTTGGTTCTACAGACACCTCACTCAAGTAGCTGTTCTTTATGGGTAATTGTTGAGCAAGCTATTTGTTTGCAGGAGGCTTTGCAACTGAAGCTCACCCTGACCTCACTTGGCACCCAAACATGAATTTCTAGCAAGAGGTCCTGGACAATGGAAAGACTAGCTGATTTTTTCCTCTCTAGCCCAAGGGAGGCTGAGGCCATAAGTAATGTGCAGGTTGAGATGAGTTAACTCAGCACAGATCAAGGATCGAACCTGGGACCTTTATGACTTGTATGATTCAGCTCCATACTGAACAGTACATAGTCACTGGGGAGCTAGGGCAGAGCGCACTCGAGACAATGGACTGCTTCATAAACTATTAAATAATAGTTTGGGGTAGAACTGTTGGTTTTGACAGCCATAGACCGAGATGATCAAATAATCCTGACATGCAATGGTTCCACTCCTATTGGGGCTTGAGGATATGTTGTCTGAAGCACAGCAGGCTTAGACTGAATAGTGGAGCTGTAAGGAATGTTGCCTTCAGAATCAGGAGCATTTATGCAGAACTGTGTCACAGGAGATTCAAAGGATAGAGTGGAGTTCATGATCGGGTTGGATTGTACATCAAAAGTGGAAGAAAATTAAATGGGTGGCATAGAGTCATGGATAGATTGCAGGATCTGTGGAAGGAGATTAAATGGGTGGGGTGGAATCCATAATAGGATAGATGTACAAGCTGTGGAAGCAGTGGGTTCGATGGACCATGTAATTGTTTCTTGTTCTGTGATCTCTCACGCCAATGATTACACACCAATGATTATATGCCAATGGTTATATATTCTACTCAGGTTCCTAGACACTTATATGATATTGATCTACTTCTTTGAAACAATCTTTACTTTTGGTTCTGAAAATTATAGTTCTACTCCTGTCTCCATACTGTGCTCTTCCGGCTGAGACAACGAGGAACAGGAATATTTTACCTCTGGTTCATTAAGTGATTGAGAAGTCTTAGGCCTTAAGAAATTCCTGACTAACTCACTTACTGCTTTCCCAGCTTGACATATTGGCTGATGCTGTAAAATTGTTTGCAGCTAATTGCTTAGCCAGTACTCAAGCAGGCTATGTATGCTGAGCCGATATAGAAGCTGACGGCTCCAGTCCAGCAATTCAAGGCTCAAGACTCAGCAGTGTTTCCCGATGCTATTACTGTTTTATGCTCCAGCTGATAGGATACATACCATCTTGTGCCAACATAACACATTTCCCTGGCAACCCATTTACAAATGTGTCTCACAGGGCTCATCCTTAATTATGGATTCCATTATCAGGAATCCATTCGGGTACTGATACTGAAGAGGAGTATAGTGAAAGAAAGAAAATGATTACATTTATATAACACCTTTCAAAACCTCAGAACATTCCAAAGCGCTTTCATTTTAACTACTTTTGAAGTGTAATCACCCTTATAATGTAGGAAACACGGC
This sequence comes from Heterodontus francisci, assembly GCF_036365525.1. Classification (NCBI taxonomy): domain Eukaryota; kingdom Metazoa; phylum Chordata; class Chondrichthyes; order Heterodontiformes; family Heterodontidae; genus Heterodontus; species Heterodontus francisci. The sequence goes on along the minus strand of NC_090406.1, from coordinate 36,316,134 downwards.
AGCTAATATATGCATAGCCAAGTCCCATAAACAGCAATGTGATAATGACCAGATTATTTGTATAGTGATTTTAGTTAATGGATAATTATGGGCCAGGACACCGGGGGTAACTCCCCTGCTCTTCTTCAAAATAGTGGCATGAGATCTTTACCCTCCATCTTAGAGGGCAGAGGGGACCTCATCAGAAAGATGGCACCTTTGATAGTGCAACACTCCCTCGGTACTGTACTGAAGCGTCAGCCTAGATTTTGTATTCAAAATCTCATGGGGTGGGACTTGAATCCACAACTTTCTGACTCAGGCGAGAGTGTTACCAACTGAGCCAAGACTGCCAGTAAGCACATTGACACTTCGTTATTAAAGTCCTTCTCTTCTCAATCTGCCCCAATTTTCTTCTGTCCTCTCTTGAAGACATCAACTCTCGATGAACTATGGTACCATGGACACTTGCAATCCTCTTGGCACCTCACTCAAATGGCCACTCTTCACGAGAGTGTAGCCATCGGACACTGGCAGTCTCTTTAACTTTGGCGGCATTATAGCCTATCTCAGTATTTAGTCAGCATGCACATTTTTCATCAGTAGGCACTGGATTGTGATTAGTAGTAGGAACCCAGCTCATTTAAACTCACCTTAACTCAAGAGGTATTGATGCCAATTGTAGCCCCTGTCCTGTTACCTGAGATCATTTGTTTTATGCTTTAATTATGAAAACATTTTTCTGCTCATTAATATATGCCTACTGGGTGGGCCTGGCCTATCTGGCCTATTGAAAGCTGTCCAAGACTGTAGGATTTACTTTACTAATGACCTTTAACCTCACTGTTATCAGAATATGATTCAGACTTTGATCTTGGAGGTGAAAGAACAACACTAGTAGGTTGTTCTAATACTTGGAAACTCCAACTCTTTCAAAATTTTGACATGTTGTGGGATGGATAAAGTGGTATTTCACATTGGATCAAATTTAATTGCTGTACTTTTAATTCCCTTCGAACTTAGCATTATTTCTGAAGTCTGGCAGGGAACTAGCTTCGTTAAAGCTTCTATTTTTCACATTTTAATTTAATGCTTATCAAATCTCACGTAACCTTTTCTTGCAAATCGTGACAGTCGGCTGCAGCGCAAACTCATTTTGCTTTCTGAGTGCCCTCCAAAACCTCTTCGAGACTGATTCAGCTTTGAGCCAATTTCGGCTTCCTGTTTCTTTCCCTCCCCAATCTGAGTTTCACAGTACACAGCACAAAAGGCATGAAAAAAATGTCAAGCTTCAATTGGCAGAGTAACGGAGCAGTGAATTCTAATATGGACCTGCTGTTCAGTATAGGGGTTTTCTCTGTGGTTTGAACAGTGTGCTAGCTGCTATTGACACACAGTCTGGATTAGTGTTAGTTCACACTGTGAAAGTTGGCAGGGTAATATTTTTTTAATGACCTTGGAAATCACAACAGTTTATTCAAAATGCCAAATTCTGAAGAGGGAGTTTCCCATTCCAGTTTCATACATGTGGACGAGCATTATCTTTACAACTGTAGAATGCATCCTGCAATGGACACATGTCCATAGAACTAAGCTCGTCTTGCTGGTAAGTTTAGGCGACATCTTCAAGTTCTATTGATTTGGTGGTTGCGAAAAATATTGCCAATTTGAAGGGGTTGGCCTTAAGTCCCTCTAATGACTGAGCTAGAAGATTTCCATCTTTCTTTCCTGCTCCTCATTTCACTCTGCTGTTCTGAAAGCACTGACTTTTGTTCGGTATGCTTTCAATGATAGTAGGCTCCTTCCAGTCCATTGTCCTCTTACCCATTTTTACTTGTGAACCTAGATAGTGAAAGTTAGCAGGCTATCTGACTGAGGGACAAATCACAGTTGAGTCTTATCCTGTCTTCACCCAGGATCTATGGGAGTGAATTTTTCCAACAAAGTACCTATAGGGAGAAGGAACCCTGAGAGATATATTCTCTCCCTATCTCAAAAACAACTTCATTTATATGGTCCCTTTCACATAGTAAAATGTCCCAAGTTGTGACACAGGAGTATTATCAGAAAAAATTTGATACTGTCAGATAATGAGGTATTAGGACAGATGATCAAGAGCTTGCTTTTAAGGTGTGTCTTAAAGGAGGAGAGAGAGATGGAGAGGCAGAAAGGTTTAGGAAGGGAATTCCAGAACTTAAGCTAGAGGCAGCTGCCAATGGCAGAGCAATTAAAATCTGGGATGTGCAAGAGGCCAGACTGGAGGAGCGCAGGTATCTGAGGGTTGTAGGGCTGGGGGAGGTTACAGAGATGGGAAAAGGCAAGGCTATGGAGGGGTTTGAAAACAAGGATGAAAATTTTAAAAATGAAACATTGCCGAACCAGGAACCAACATAGGTTAACTAATGGGTTAATGGGCCTTGGTGCGAGTTAGGATATGGGTAGCAGAGCTTTGAATGAGCTCATGTTTACGGGTAGTAGTAGGTTGGCAGCTGGGCAGGTGAGCATTGGAATAATCAATTCTAGAGGTAACGAAGGCATGGATGAGTCTTTCAGCAGCTCATAAGCTGAAGCAAGGGCAGAGATAGGCGATGTTACAGAGATGAAAGTAGGAGGCATTGGTGATGGAGCGGCTATGTGCTCAGAAGATCACCTTGAGGTCAGATATAATGGCAAAGTTGTGAACAGTCTGGTTCAGCCTCAAACTATGGCCAGGGAGATGGATGGAGTCAGTGGTTAGTGAATGGAGTTTGTACGAAGTACTGAAGACAATGGCTTTTGTCTTTCAAATATCTAGTTGGGGAAAGTTTTTGCTCATTCAATACTGAATGTCAGAGAAGCATTTGCAACAATCTTCAGCCAGAAATGCTGAGTTGATGATCCATCTTGGCCTCCTCCTGAAGTCCCCAGCATTACAGATGCCAGACTTCAGCCAATACGATTCACTCCGCGTGATATCAAGAAACGACTGAAGGCACTGGACACTGCAAAGGCTTCGGGTCCTGACAATATTCCTGCAATAGAACAGAAGACCTGTTCTCCAGAATTTGCCACACCCCTAGCCAAGCCGTTCCAGTGCAGCTACAACACTGGCATCTACCCAGCAATGTGGAAAATTGTCCAGCTATGTCCTGTACACAAAAAGCAGGACAAGTCCAACCCGGCCAATTACCGCCCCATCAGTCTACTCTCAATCATCAGCAAAGTGATGGAAGGTGTCATCAACAGTACACTTGCTTAGCAATAACCTGCTCAGTGGTACCCAGTTTGGGATCCGACAGGGCCACTCAGCACCTGACCTCATTACAGCCTTGGTTCAAACATGGACAAAACAGCTGAACTCAAGAGGTGAGGTGAGAGCGACTGCCCTTGACATCAACGCAGCATTTGACCGAGTATGGCATCAAGGAGCCCTAGCAAAACTGGAGTCAATGGGAATCAGGGGGAAAACTCTCTGCTGGTTAGAGTCATACCTAGCACAAAGGAAGATGGCTGTGGTTGTTGGAGGTCAATCATCTGAGCTCCAGGACATCACTGCAGGAGTTTCTCAGGATAGTGTCCTAGGCCCAACCATCTTCAGCTGCTTCATCAATGATCTTCCTTCAATCATAAGGTCAGAAGTGGGGATGTTCGCTGATGATTGCACAATGTTCAGCACCTTTTGCGACTCCTCAGATACTGAAGCAGTCCGTGCAGAAATGCAGCAAGACCTGGACAACATCCAGGCTTGGGCTGATAAGTGGCAAGTAATATTTGCGCCACACAAGTGCCAAGCAATGATCATCTCCAACAAGAGAGAATCTAACCATCTCCCCTTGACATTCAATGGCATTACCATCGCTGAATCCCCCACTATCAACATCCCAGGGGCTGCCATTGACCAGAAACTGAACTGGACAGCTATATAAATATCGTGGCTACAAGAGCAGGTCAGAGGCTAGGAATTCTGCAGCGAGTAACTCACCTCCTGACCCCCCAAAGCCTGTCCACTATCTACAAGGCACAAGTCAGGAGTGTGATGGAATACTTGCCTGGATGGGTGCAGCTCCAAAAACAGTCAAGAAGCTCGACACTATCCAGGACAAAGCAGCCCACTTGATTGGCACACCATCCACAAACATTCACTCCCTCCACCACCAACGCACAGTGGCAGCAGTGTGTACCATCTACAAGATGCACTGCAGCAATGCACCAAGGCTCCTTAGACAGCACCTTCCAAACCTGCGGCCTCTACCACCTTGACGGCCAAGAGCAGCAGATGCATGGGAACATCACCACCTGCAAGTTCCAGTCCAAGTCACACACTATCCTGACTTGGAACTATATCGCTGTTCCTTCACTGTCGCTGCGTCAAAATCCTGGAACTCCCTTCCTAACAGCACTTTGGGTGTACCTACCTCACACGGACTGCAGCGGTTCAAGAAGGCAGCTCACCACCACCTTCTCAAGGGCAATTAGGGATGGGCAATAAATGGCATTGCCAGTGATGCCCACATCCCATGAATGAATAAAAGAAAAAATGACAAATCAGAGACAGTGGTGCTTTCGTTAAAGTTGATGGTGAAGTGTTTTCAATGTATGTGTGGAACCTTACTTTGTGTTTTCAGATGATATCGCTGAGGGGCAGCATGTAGGTGAGAAATAGGAGGAGGCCAATGATAGACCCTTGGGAGTTCCAGATGTTAACGGTGCGTGAGCAGGAAGAGAAACCATTGCAGATGATTCTCTGACTCTTACTGAATAGGTAAGAGTGGAACCAGGCGAGGGCAGTCCCACCCAGTTTGACAACAGAGGAGAGACATTGGAGGAGGATGGTTTGGTCAACTCTGTGAAAGACTGCAGAGTGATCGAGATGGATGAGGAGGGATAGTTTACTGTAGTCACAGTCACATAGGATATAAACTTGCAACTTTAATAAGGGCCATTTCTGTACTCTGGCAGGGGCAGAAACCTGACTGGAGGGATTCAAACATGGAGCTGCTGGAAAGATGGAGACGGATTTGGGAGGCAACAAAACATTCAAGGACTTTGGCGAGGAAAGAGAAGTTGGAGATGGAGCAGTAATTTGCAAGGGTGGGTGTCAGGACATGAGGCCAATTGTAGTGCCCCAAAGCTTCAGCTGAGATTTAACTTAATATTATAAATTTACCCAATACTTTTCTCCTAATTAAAAAAGATGAAATTTAAATGAATATTTGTCCTACTGGAAGCTGAGTCTGTCAAGATTCAGTCCACTGGTGATCCTGAGCCAACTCAGTAGATACTGGTATTTTTGGTCTGTATGGTTCATGTCCATACTTGACAGAGCATTACCAATTGAACTACTGAAGAGTGCTATTACCTTTATTCCTTCCAGACTAAGCATTTTGACCCTCTATCCTGGTCTTGGAATGTCTTTGGTGCAAATCAGTGTGAACCAAGCTCTCCTCCTCCATGGTACAGTGTATCAATGCTGTACCACCATCACAACTTCAGTAACATTTTCTTCAAGATCTGCCATAATGATTTTGTGAGTGAATTTACAGTTCAGTGAGACATTTGAATCAAGTACAATTCCCAGTCTGCATTTAGTTAGCTGGACTCAGGTGAGAAAAGGCAGTTGAAGCTGCAATTGGATATGGGAAAAATGTTCCAGGATTTAGCTTGTGACCATTATCCAGTGATTTCTCTTGGGAAAGTGTGTGCATGGATGCTTGATGGGGATAGGAGCAGGCTCGGCGTGAAGCTTGCCACTGTAAAATAGCCGAATGAAACACAATACCAAAGCTCATAAAGAATAGCTGCTTGAGAAAAGTATCTAGATCTCAGCCGTGCTTGCTGAAGCAAACAGAAAGATCGTGCATTGATATGGTGCCTTTTCACACTTTGGATGTCACAAAGTGCTCTGTGCTCAATGGATTACTTTTTGGAAGTGCAGTCACTGTTGTTATTTAGGAAAACAGCAGCTAATTGCTCTCAAAAATGTACCATGGACAGCAAATAAGATGAATAAACAAATCTTTGATTTTGGTAACGTTGGTTGAGAGAGGAGTGTTGACTAGGACACTAGTTGGGTGGAACTCTCTGCTCCTCTTCAAACAACACTGTGGGACCTTTTATATTCACCTGAGCAGTTTAACACCTCAACTGAAAGATGACACCACAACAGTGCTGTACTCTCACAGTACTGCAAGGCAGTGTCAGCCTAGATGGTTATGCTCAAGTCTTCAAAGGGACTTAAACCCACAACCTTCAGGTTCAGATGTAAGAATGCCAGTGCAAGACAGGAAGGGAGAAAATGGAAGCAGAACTGGGGAAATACCCTCATATATTTCAAAAGTCATCTGAAATTATTATTCCGACGCTTCAGAACTTTCAATCCTTGCACAGATTGGGTTGGACTCACTTCATGCAGACAGCATGTTGCTGACAGTGGGCAAATGCCACACGTACGACACAAGAGGAAAACGCAACCAACAGCGTTCCACTAATCTTATCGAGCTCCATTCCCACAATCCTCCGGTTCTCCCGTCCATCTCTGTCGCACCTGGAGTGAAGAATAGGTTATCTGTTAGATTAAGTGATTATGATAGGTAAGAGTGGAACCAGGTGAGGGCAGTCCCACCCCCCATTTTGTGACAGCAGCCCATTTATATAATGCCACATCACTTTTGTCAGGACATCTCAAAGTGGGTCACACACAATGAATTACTGTTGATGTATAGTCATGGTTGCTATGCGGAAGGTGGCACACAGCATGATCCCAAAAAAGCAAGTGGATGAATGATCAATTAATATATTTTGGTAATAATTATAGTAAATAATCTATCAATAGTTATTAATATAATGCAATAATCTGTTAAATCTTTTTGCCCTCCCCCAGTTTGCTCTCCTCCTGACGATGCTGATTCTTGTGGGTGGCATTATAAAAGTGAGTCCAGCACTGTATTAATGACATGAGCTGCAGTTTAATCTGCATATTGACTACCTTCTGAAAAACATTGCCCTTAATTTCCTTGTTTAGATCTTTATTTCAAATCTTGCTCCAAAGTCCAGTTTGAAGAAGAGTAATTTGTATTTAATCAATTCCTATCAACATCAATTTTAAATACCTGCATCATTGCTCCTCTCTAATCTGTTGTGCTTGAAGAAGAAAGGCCTAAAATCTTTCTATCTTTCTTCACAATTCTTGGAAGAGAGCCCAGAAATTTTAGTTGCTCTTTTCGCACTTTTTCTAGATCATCGATATTCTTAAGTACATAGACTAAAACTAGACACAATATCCTATGTTTGGTCTTGGTGCATTAGAAAGATAATATTGTTGAAGTTGATTTCCCAAATCATCTGAATATTATTTCAAAAACTCACTTCTTTAAATTGCTGTGTACTGGTGCTGGAGTTTTTTCCTTCCTATTTTGTTCTCCTCTTCTGAAGGTGAAATTGGATAGGGGCGGAGACGGAAAACAGGTAACATTGCATCAGTCGCCTCCTATACGTTCCGCCTGATTGACTTCAATCGAACTGAATGAGGGGACTGTTGTGTAAGTCGGCAAATGGGATTCCACTTGATTTGTGTCTCCTCTCCTGTCTAATTTCACCCCTGCTGACTCTTGTTTGGGTATTGTTGCAGAATGTTGGAAGTCCTTTAGTACTTTGCCGAAGTGAAAATGTTTTGAGTGCTGGCAGGATATTTGACTATGGAAAGATCACTGTCAAACCCACACTTGCTGTCACTCAAAACATGCCAGCAGGGGTAAAGGAAAGCCATCAGAAGTGGGACCCTTTTCCTGTCCCTAGCCCAGGCATACTCAGGTTAATTGTTGCAGCCTTAGTCTTAGTATCAGCCTGCCTGCGATCAGCAAACTCAACACAGACCAGGGATCAGATTTGTTATCTCTCTGGTTTCGATTATCACACTGGGATGTGTAATACTCATTCAACCATTGAGAGGAGCCTAAGGCAATTTCCCATGAGCTTGCAAAGCCTCATCGTTTGCAAACCCATGCAGTGCTTTTTCCTAATATTAAAATGAGCAAGTTTGTAATCTTCCCAGATCCTTCTGTGTGCTAATTGCTGCTGTTTAGCCTTCCTACATAATTTTCTATCTTTTGCAAAGTTAGCTGTCCTATTAATAAATCCCCCTCAACCAGATCATTCATGAAGATTAGCTAAGATTTAGGATTGCTCCCAGAGGCATTCTGCCACTCAGCTCTTTCCAACCAGAAAATGGCAAGTCCAATTCTTTCTGTTCCACCTTCTAACCACTTTTCTATTCAATTTCCAATTTCACCTTTAGTTCCATGTAGCTTTAGTGTCTAGGTTAAAACTGCTGTGGGCTGCTCTATTATTTTTGGGGAGTTCAAATAAACAAAGGTCTTGATTTCCCATTACTGTGCTGCTTCAATAGGTTTTTTCAAAAGTGAAGAAAAGATTTGCAGTAATTTCAGCCTGAAATGCTAACTCTGCTTCTCTCTCCACAGATGCTGCCAGACCTGCTCAGTATTTCCAGCATTTCTTGTTTTTATTTTATATTATAAAAGATTTGCAGTGGTGGTTTCTGAGAAACCTGGGAGAAGGGCGCAGGCCCATTGTGCAGGACAACAAGCCTGAATAGAGCAAGAGAGGAAACAAGGTAATTCTATAAAGTGAGGCTAGATGATGCCCTATAAATTGTTGGAAGAAGGGAAGTATTGAGAAGGAAAGAACTGGCAGAACTTTGCGATCTTGGGAAGGAGTGAGTTGGAATAGGAGAATGTACAATGAATTTGATATCAATGCAGTGAAGATGTAGGGAGGTGAAAGACTGCGTATGATGGTGAGTTTTGTACCTGAGCAGAATAAGGGAGAAAATTTAATCAGAGTAATGACTTATATTTTATATGTGTAGAGAGAGGGGAGGGAGAGAAAAGAAAAGCTGCAATGGAGAGACAAATTAGAAACTACAAATGCTGTCTGAACCTTCTGAATTGGGATACAGATCTCTTTTTCCCTCTCTGATATGTACTCACCTCTTTGTAATTAATGATTGATGCCTTCCCGTGTATAAGAAATCAGTAAAGTAATACTTACTTCTCAGGGATGTAGGCATCAAAATGTTCCAGAAATAGGCTCTGATTGACGAAGTTTGTACTTGTAGTTGGTCTAATGAGGAATTTGAGAATAATCCCAGTTTCAGAGCCGAGGTACACCACGGTGTAATTCTTAAAGGGGCCAGCCTCTGTATCCACTACAATCTTGTTCAGTCGATCCCTAAATATTAAAGGACATTAGTTATAAAGTTCAGAAGAGACAAGAACTAAGAAGTTTCTGGAAATGCCTAATAAAACAGAAACTCTACTTATGACCTAACTCCATCTGCAAAACCCACAGATATTACTCATCAAGTTACAGCATCAAATGTTGGCCCATCATCAGTCAACACTTTGTGTTGAACTTTGCAGCATTTATCAACCAATTCTATTTCCTGAAAGAAGTATCTTTCATGTTATTTATCAAGGATTTTATTTCAAAAACATACTTTAATGGAATTGAAACCTGACACATAATGCAGGGTGTGTGTGATATAGACAGATTTAGAAATATTCAGTATATTCTACGCAACGTCCTTCTATTGGATCCAATGTTGTCAAACAACAAACTACTTAAACCAATATGCTCAGAACATTTCATCCTTATTTAAGATGAGGAACACTGGGAGTTTCCTAGTCACTTTGTGTTCTGCTGGATTAATTGCTTCAGATCCCAACAAAGAAAGGTCCTGCTGGATATGAGTGCTAGGTGCTCCACCAGCAACCTGCACACTTGCACCAGGATTCACAATGTTCCAGGGGCATGTACAGTTTTGAGGCCTTCCATGACTTTCCGAAATAATCCAATCTGAGAACACAAGGATAATTTGTTGCAGGGTAGTTTCAGATTGCTGTTAAACTTTCAGGTCAGTGGGGCACTCCAATACATTGTGCCTTGCAGTGCCTCTTGCCACTGTGTGTGTTGCAGCACTTGGGATGGTCAAATGCTTCTACGCTCCATTCAATTTTATTGTTGAGAAACAACGATGAAGACCCAAGGCCCAATGTGCAGGACACGACCAGGGTTAGAAAAAGTAGCAGAAAAGATGAGATAAATGAAGAAGTGGGGATGCCAAGCTTAGATATTTAAAGCCTGCAGGTTGTAGGAGGAAGGGAGTTTAGTAGTTCTGAGTTTTTGTGGGTTAGAATAGGAGACTGAATGAATCTTGATTTCAAGGAGGATTCAGGAACGTGGAAGAATCTAAAAGATTTGTATTTAGCGTTTCAGAGAACAAGAGAAATTGGAAGAATAGGTTTGTAGCTTCCTCATTTGCTCGAGCATTTAAGTGACTGAAACTCCTGGCTGAAAATGAGTTCAGATGCAACAAATCTGTAGATGGGATAACATGGCCAAATGGTTCAGTAACATAATTATTCATGGACATGGGTTGTTAAGCATAAGTATGGAGCTTCTTAAATAAGATGTTAGAAAATAAAGGTTTATTACTTTTCAGGAATTGCAATCCATAGGAAAGGTAAATGTTACGATATTTAATCCAAGCACTGGCATTTGTGCTTGAAGCTGATTACCTGGAAGGACACTAGGGGTCAGTGTTACAATCTTATGATAGCTTCCACAAGTATGAATCAGTCCAGAAAACAAAAGATATGTGAAATCTTCCTGTGATTTCCTGAATATTACATCTCTCAAAAACAGATGATGCTATGCTCACCTGCCAGGTCTACTGTTTACACTAGACAATTCACAGATACTGCTGTGGACTGATATCTTGTATACACCATCGAGTAGGTCTCAATGATGCACAGTATCAAATAGCTAATTCACAATGTTTATTCTTTGTGGGTGTCTGTTTTGTGCTGTGTGACCCCACACCTTACTGTCACCCATGCCCTCCAAACTCAGAACATGGTGCAGATCAATACCAACTTATGTGGCATAAGAACATGGAACAATGGAACATAGGAAATAGAAGCAGCAATAGGTCATTCAGCCCCTTGAGCCGACTCCACCATTCAACCAGATCATGACTGATCTTCGACCTTAATGCCATTTTCCCACATTATCCCCATATCCTTTGATATATTTAATATCTACAAATCTATTGATCTCTGTCTTGAACATACTCAATGACGGAGCCTCCACAGCCCTCTGGGGCAGAGAATTCCAAAGATTCACTACCCTCTGAGATTTTTTTTACTCATGTATGGGGATGTGGGTGTCACTGGCCAGGCCAGCATTTATTGCCCATCCCTAATTGCTCTTGAGAAGGTGGTGGGGAGCTGCCTTCCTGAACCGTTGCAGTCCATGTGGGGTAGATACTCCCACAGTGCTGTTAGGAAGGAAGTTCCAGGATTTTGACCCAGCAACAGTGAAGGAATAGCGATATAGTTCCAAGTCAGAGTGGTATGTGGCTTGGAGAAAAGTTGCAGGTGGTGGTGTTTCCATGTATTTGTTGCCCGTGTCCTTCTAGTTGGTAAAAGTCATGGGTTTGGAAGGTGCTGTCAAAGGAGCCTTGGTGCATTGCTGCAGTGCATCTTGTAGATGGTACACACTGCTGCCACTGTGCGTCGGTGGTGGAGGGAATAAATGTTTGTGGACAGGGTGCCAATCAAGCAAACTGCTTTGTCCTGGATGGTGTCGAGCTTCTGGCGTGTTGTTGGAGCTGCACCCATCCAGGCAAATGCAGAGTATTCCATCACACTCCCGACTTGTGCCTTGTAGATGGTGGACAGGCTTTGGGGAGTCAGGTGGTGAGTTACTCGCCACAGGATTCCTAGCCTCTGACCTGGTCTCGTAGTTATGGTATTTATATAGCTACTGCAGTTCAGTTTCTGGCCAATGGTAACCCCCAGGATGTTGATGGTGGGGGATTCAGCGATCGTATGCCATTAAATGTCAAGGGAAAATGGTTAGATTCTCTCTTGTTGGAGATGGTCATTGCCTGGCACTTGTGTGGCATGAATGTTACTTGCCACTTATCAGCCCAAGCCTGGATATTGTCCAGGTCTTGCTGCATTTCTACATGGACTGCTTCAGTATCTGAGGAATCGTGAATTGTGCTGAACATTGTGCAATCATCAGCGAACATCCCCACTTCTGACTTTGGTTGAAGGAAGGTCATTGATGAAGCAGCTGCAGATGGTTGGGCCTAGGACACTACCCTGAGGAACTCCTGCAGTGACGTCCTGGAGCTCAGATGATTGACCTCCTACAACCACGACCATCTTCCTTTGTGCTAGGTATGACTCCAACCAGTGGAGAGTTTTCCCCCTGATTCCCATTGACTCCAGTTTTGCTAGGACTCCTTGATGCCATACACGGTCAAATGCTGCCTTGATGTCAAGGGCAGTTACTCTCACCTCATCTCGAGTTCAGCTCTTTTGTCAATGTTTGAATCAAGGCTGTAATGAGCTGAGTGGCCCTGGCGGAACCCAAATTGAATGTCACTGAGCAGGTTATTGCTCAGCAAGTGCTGCTTGAAGCACTGTTGACGACACCTTCCATCACTCTACTGATGATTGAGGATAGACTGATGGGACAGTAATTGGCTGGATTGGACTGGTCCTGCTTTTTGTGTACAAGACATAACTGAGCAATTTTCCACATTGCTGGGTAGATGCCAGTGTTGTAGCTGTACTGGAATAGCTTGGCTCGTGGCGCAGCAAGTTCTGAAGCAGAGGTCTTCAGTACTATTGACGGAATGTTGGCAGGGCCCATAGTCTTTGCAGTGTCCAGTGCCTTCAGTCGTTTCTTGATATCATGCGGAGTGAATCGAATTGGCTGAAGACTGGCATCTGTGATCCTGGGGACTTCAGGAGAAGACTGAGACGGATCATCAACTCGGCACTTCTGGCTGAAGATTGTTGCAAATGCTTCAGCCTTATCTTGTGCGCTGATATGCTGGGCTCCCTCATCGTTGAGGATGGGGATATCTGTGGAGCTACCTCCTCCAGTTAGTTGTTTAATTGTCCACCACCATTCACGACTGGATGTGGCAGGGCTGCAGAGCTTAGATCTGATCCGTTGGCTGTGGGATTGCTTAGCTTTGTCTATCACATGCTGCTTACGCTGTCCTGTTTTGTAGCTTCACCAGGTTGACACCTCATTTTGAGGTATGCCTGGTGCTGCTCCTGGCATGGCCTCCTGCACTTTTCATTGAACCAGGGTTGATCCCCTGGATCGATGGTAATAGTAGAGTGGGGGATATGCCAGGCCATGAGGTTACAGATTGTGGTCGAGTACAATTCTGCTGCTGCGGATGGCCCACAGTGCCTCACAGATGCCCAGTTTTGCATTACGAGATCTGTTCGAAATCTATCCCATTTAGTACGGATCATTCGGGAGGCGGAGGGGATTATTGACAGGAGTTATAGGGAGGCAGTCACACCTCAGGTAAAAGAAGTAGGTAGATGGGTTACCGTCAGGGGAAGGAAAGGGAACCAGCAGGCAGTGCAGGGATCCCCTGTGGCCGTTTCCCTCAACAACAGGTATACCGTTTTGGATACTGTTGGGGGGGACGACTTACCAGGGGTAAGCAATGGGGTGCAGGTCTCTGGCACAGAGTCTGTCCCTGTTGCTCAGAAGGGAAAAGGGAAGAGGAGCAGAGCATTAGTCATTGGGGACTCCATAGTTAGGGGAACAGATAGGAGGTTCTGTGGGAACGAGAGAGACTCACGGTTGGTGTGTTGCCTCCCAGGTGCCAGGGTACGTGATGTCTCCGATCGTGTTTTTGGGATCCTTAAGGGGGAGGGGGAGCACCCCCAAGTCGTGGTCCACATAGGCACCAACGACATAGGTAGGAAGAGAGATGGGGATTTAAGGCAGAAATTCAGGGAGCTAGGGTGGAAGCTTAGAGCGAGAACAACCAGAGTTGTTATCTCTGGGTTGTTGCCTGTGCCACGTGCTAGCGAAGAGAGGAATAGGGAGAGAGAGGAGTTGAACACGTGGCTGCAGGGATGGTGTAGGAGGGAGGGTTTTGGTTTCCTGGATAATTGGGGCTCTTTCTGGGGTAGGTGGGACCTCTACAAACAGGATGGTCTTCACCTGAACCAGAGGGGTACCAATATCCTGGGGGGGAGATTTGTTAGTGCTCTTCGGGGGGGTTTAAACTAAATCAGCAGGGGAATGGGAACCTAAATTGCAGTGCCAGTGTACAGGCTGTTGAGAGTAGTGAGGTAGGGGATAAGGTTACAGGGACGCAAGAGGGCACTGGCAAGCAAGAACTTGGTTTAAAGTGTGTCTACTTCAACGCCAGGAGCATCCGGAATAAGGTGGGTGAGCTTGCAGCATGGGTTGGTACCTGGGATCCTGATGTTGTGGCCATTTCGGAGACATGGGTAGAGCAGGGGCAGGAATGGATGTTGCAGGTTCCGGGATTTAGATGTTTCAGAAAGAACAGAGAAGAGGGTAAAAGAGGGGGGGGTGTGGCATTGTTAATCAAGGAAAGTATTACAGCGGCAGAAAGGACGTTTGAGGACTCGTCTACTGAGGTAGTATGGGCCGAGGTTAGAAACAGGAGAGGAGAGGTCACCCTGTTGGGAGTTTTCTATAGACCTCCGAATAGTTCCAGAGATGTAGAGGAAAGGATAGCGAAGATGATTCTCGACAGGAGCGAGAGTAACAGGGTAGTGGTTATGGGGGACTTTAACTTTCCAAATATTGACTGGAAATACTATAGTTCGAGTACTTTAGATGGGTCTGTTTTTGTCCAGTGTGTGCAGGAGGGTTTTCTGACACAGTATGTGGACAGGCCAACCAGGGGCGATGCCACATTGGATTTGGTACTGGGTAATGAACCCGGCCAGGTGTTCGATTTAGATGTAGGTGAGCACTTTGGCGATAGTGATCACAATTCGGTTAGGTTTACCTTAGCGATGGGCAGGGACAGGTATATACCGCAGGGCAAGAATTATAGCTGGGGGAAAGGAAATTATGACGCGATTAGGCAAGATTTAGGATGTGTAGGATGGGGAAGGAAACTGCAGGGGATGGGCACAAACGAAATGTGGAGCTTATTCAAGGAGCAGCTAATGCGTGTCCTTGATAAGTATGTACCTGTCAGGCAGGGAGGAAGTTGTCGAGCAAGGGAGCCGTGGTTTACTCAAGAAGTTGAAGCGCTTGTCAAGAGGAAGAGGGCGGCTTATGTTAGGATGAGACGTGAAGGCTCAGTTAGGGCGCTTGAGAGTTACAAGCTAGCCAGGAAGGATCTAAAGGGAGGGCTAAGAAGAGCAAGGAGAGGACACGAGAAGTCATTGGCGGATAGGATCAAAGAAAACCCTAAGGCTTTCTATAGGTATATCAGGAATAAACGAATGATAAGAGTTAGAACAGGGCCAATCAAGGATAGTAGTGGGAAGTTGTGTGCGGAATCAGAGGAGATAGGGGAAGCGTTAAATGAATATTTTTCGTCAGTATTTACAGTAGAGAAAGAAAATGTTGCCGAGGAGATTACTGAGATACAGCCTACTAGGCTAGATGGGATTGAGATTCACAAGGAGGAGGTGTTAGCAATTTTGGAAAGAGTGAAAATAGATAAGTCCCCTGGGCCAGATGGGATTTATCCTAGGATTCTCTGGGAAGCCAGGGAGGAGATTGCAGAGCCGTTGTTGTTGATCTTCAAGTCGTCATTGTCGACAGGAGTAGTGCCGGAGGACTGGAGGATAGCAAATGTTGTCCCCTTGTTCAAGAAGGGGAGTAGAGACAGCCCTGGTAATTATAGACCTGTGAGCCTTACTTCGGTTGTGGGTAAAATGTTGGAAAAGGTTATAAGAGACAGGATTTATAATCATCTTGAAAAGAATAAGTTCATTTGCGATAGTCAGCACGGTTTTGTGAAAGGTAGGTCGTGCCTCACAAACCTTATTGAGTTTTTCGAGAAGGTGACCAAACAGGTGGATGAGGGTAAAGCCGTGGATGTGGTGTATATGGATTTCAGTAAGGCGTTTGATAAGGTTCCCCACGGTAGGCTATTGCAGAAAATACGCAAGTATGGGGTTGAAGGTGATTTAGAGCTTTGGATCAGAAATTGGCTAGCTGAAAGAAGACAGAGGGTGGTGGTTGATGGCAAATGTTCATCCTGGAGTTTAGTTACTAGTGGTGTACCGCAAGGTTCTGTTTTGGGGCCACTGCTGTTTGTCATTTTTATAAACGACCTGGATGAGGGTGTAGAAGGGTGGGTTAGTAAATTTGCGGATGACACGAAGGTCGGTGGAGTTGTGGATAGTGTCGAAGGGTGTTGTAGGGTACAGAGGGACATAGATAGGCTGCAGAGCTGGGCTGAGAGATGGCAAATGGAGTTTAATGCGGAGAAGTGTGAGGTGATTCACTTTGGAAGGAGTAACAGCAATGCAGAGTACTGGGCTAATGGGAAGATTCTTGGTAGTGTAGATGAGCAGAGAGATCTTGGTATCCAGGTACATAAATCCCTGAAAGTTGCTACCCAGGTTAATAGGGCTGTTAAGAAGGCATATGGTGTGTTAGCCTTTATTAGTAGGGGGATCGAGTTTCAGAGCCACGGGGTCATGATGCAGCTGTACAAAACTCTGGTGAGGCCGCACCTGGAGTATTGCGTGCAGTTCTGGTCACCGCATTATAGGAAGGATGTCGAAGCTTTGGAAAGGGTGCAGAGGAGATTTACTAGGATGTTGCCTGGTATGGAAGGAAGGTCTTACGAGGAAAGGCTGAGGGACTTGGGGTTGTTTTCGTTAGAGAGAAGGAGGAGGAGAGGTGACTTAATAGAGACATACAAGATAATCAGAGGGTTAGATAGGGTGGATAGTGAGAGTCTTTTTCCTCGGATGAGGATGGCAAACATGAGGGGACATAGCTTTAAGTTGAGGGGTGAAAGATATAGGACAGATGTCAGAGGTAGTTTCTTTACGCAGAGAGTAGTAGGGGCGTGGAACGCCCTGCCTGCAACAGTAGTAGACTCGCCAACTTTAAGGGCATTTAAGTGGTCATTGGATAGACATATGGATGTAAATGGAATAGTGTAGGTCAGATGATTGGCGCAACATCGAGGGCCGAAGGGCCTGTACTGCGCTGTAATATTCTAATTCTAATTCTAAATAGTGCCACACAACACGATGGAGGGTATCCTCAATGTGAAGACAGGACTTTGTCTCCACAAGGACTGTGCAGGACTCCTACTAATACAGTCATGGATAGGTGCATCTGCAGCAGGCAGATTGGTGAGGACAAGATCAAGTATGTTTTTCTCTTTTGTTGGTTCCTCACCCCCTGCCGCAGACCCAGTTTAGCAGCTATGTCCTTTAGGACTTGGCCAGCTTGGTCAGTAGTGGTGCTTCTGAGCCACATTGAAGTCCCCCACCCAGAGTACATTTTGTGCCCTTGCCACCCTCAGTGCTTCCTCCAAGTGGCGTTCAACATGGAGGAGTATTGATTCATCAGTCGAGTGGGGGTGGTAGGTGATAATCAGCAGGAGGATTCCCTGCCCATGTTTGGCCTGATGCCATGGGACTTCATGGGGTCTGGCGTTGACATTGAGGACTCCCAGGGCAACTCCCTCTCGACTGTATACCACTGTGCCACCACTTCTGCTGGGTCTGTCCTGCCGGTGGGACATGACATTCCCGGGGATGGTGATGGCGGTGTCTGGGACATTGTAAGGTATGATTCACTAAGTATGACTAGGTCAGGCTGCTGCTTGACTAGTCTGTGGGATACTCTCCCAACTTTGGCACAAATCCCCAGCTGTGAGTAAGGAGGACTTTGCAGGTCGACAGTGCTGGGTTTGCCGTTGTCATTTCCGGTGCCTAGGTCGATGCTGGGTGGTCTGTCCGGTTTCATTCCTTATTACACCTGATCTCTTTATCTCCCCACAGATGCTGCCAGACCTGTGAGTATTTCCAGCATTTCTTGTTTTTATTTCAGATTTCCAGCATCTGCAGTATTTTGCTTTTATTCATTCCTTATTGACTTTGTAGTGATTAGATACAACTGAGTGACTTGCTAAGCCATTTCAGAGGGAATTTAAGAGTCAACCACATTGCTGTGGGTCTAGAGTCACATGTAGGCCAGACACGGTAAGGACAGCTGATTTCTTTCCCTAAAGGACATTAGTGAACCAGATAGGTTTTTACGACATGGTCATCATTAGACTAGCTTTTAATTCCAGATTTATTAATTGAATTCAAATTCCACCTTCTGCCGTGGTGGGTTTCAAACCCATGTCCCCAGAGCAATACCGTGGGTCTCTGGTTACTAGTCCAGTGACAATACCACTACCCCAATGCCTCCCCAGGAGTAAGGCAATTTCTACTTATCTTAGTCCTAAATGGCCTACCCACTTATTCTGAGACTGTGTCCTCTGGTTCCAGAAACCCCAGCCAGGGGAAACATTCTTCTTGTATCAACCCTGTCGAGCCATGTAGGAATTTTGTATGTTTCAATGAGATCACCTCTCATTCTTCTAAACGCTAGAGAAAACAGGCCTAGTCTCCTCAATCTCTCCTCATAGGACAGCCTGGGCATCCGAGGAATCAACCAGGGCATCCTGAACCTAAAACAAAATCCTAATGTACTTCAGAGATAGACATGTGGAAGATGAAAGGAGCAGAGATTAGAAGGTGTTACCTAAAGTTTTTGTCAAGGAGATGGTATTTGAGGAGGTTTATAATTGGGAACAGAGGAATATGGAAAAATGGAGGATATCAGGGAAAGACTTCCAGAAAATAGGACCCAGGTGCTTGAAGGCTCTGCTATCAATGGTGGGATGAATGGAGGAGAGGATGCCCGAGAGGTTGGAGTTGGAGGAACGGTGAGGTGGGTTCGGGTTGGGGAAAAAGAGGTATATAGGATACAGAAATTGGATTGTGAGAGGCTATGGAAAGAGTTAAAGATAGGAATGAGGATTTGAAACCCAACATGCGAGTTGGGGAGCTAATGTAGGCCAGTAAGGGTTGAGGTGGTGGATGAACTAGACATAGTATGGGACAGGATATAGCCAGTTGACACTGGATAAAATGGAGCTTATGGAGGGTGAACGATGGGAAACCAGTAAGGAGAGTATCAGAATAGGCCATGTTTGCAGATGGTGAAAGTGTGTATAAACATTTCCATAGTGAAGTGACTGAGGTAGGAGTGGATATGGGTGACGTTATGGAGCTGAAAATAAGCGTCCTTTATGACAGAGGGTTATGGGGGTCTGAATATCAATTCAGGGTTGAACAGGGTACTGAGGTTACAAACAATGTGGTTCAGCCTGAGCCACTGCCAAGGGAAAGGGATGGAATCCGTGGTGGTGTTCTAAAATGTTTAGACTCATTTAGCTCTGGATGTCAGATAAGCAGAATGCCAGTATAGAGAGGTGAGAGATGTGGTCAATAGATAGAACTGGATGTCATTGATATTTATGTGGAAGTTGGTTAAATATCTGCAAATGGTGTTGCCAAATGGCAGCATGCCAATGAGAAAAAAGAGGGGGGCTAAGGGTGGATTACATTTCAGGAGCAGGAGAAACAATTTCTGGAAATGCTCTGGCTATATTTTGATAAATAGGAGAAGATACATGCAAATGGCAGTCTCTGACGGGGCTGAAGAATGGAGGAAGATTGCATGGTTGATCCTGCTGCTGTGGGTCATGGAGGATGAGAAAGGATAAAACACCTTGGTCAGAATCACTGATGGGTGTTGTTCATGACTTTACTTAAAACAATTCTGGTGCTGTAAGGAGGATAGAAGCTGGACTGAATGAATTATACAGGGAGTTAAAGAAAAGGTGGGATTTGGGAGGTATGATATGTTCAAGGACCTTAAAGAAGTGAAGGAAGTTGGAATGGGGTGATAATTGGCAAGGGTGGAAAGGCCATGGCACTTTTCAAGGGAGATACAAAATGCCTGAGAATATATAAGAGATACAGAATGGAACCATGCCATTTGGCTCAACCAGTCTGTGTTGGCTATTTCCCCTCCATGCAACCACAAGAGACAACCACTTGGAGACTAAGAAGGGGAGTTAAGTGGTCAAGAATTGATCTGGTTTGGGGTCAAGGGAGCAGGAGGCAGGTCTCATAGATTGAATGGGTTTGGAGGGGGCAAGATAAGACAGAAGTTTCCAAGGATGATATTCAGGGTTTGAGTGGATGGGTGACTGGTGAAGGGTACTCAGGCCTCAAAACAGCAGATAGTCTTGATTTAGGTGATGCAGAAATTCTCAAACTCACTTGAGTGTTTGAGGTGAAGATGGAATGGGTGGTGGGGAGCATTTAAGGACTGGATGTAGGAAAAAGGAGCCTGGGTTATATCCGCCCTCCAGGTTGATCCTGAAATAGTGGGCAGTTTTGGTTGAGGAGAGTGAAGCACAATAATGCTCAATAGAGCCTAAGCCTCAATCCCAAGGCTTTTGGTATTTAGTGAAGAAATCCAAATTGTAGTGAAATGGGTTTGCGTATTCTCAACTCAATTCCTGTGAGCACAAATAATTCACCACAGATTAGCACTAAACTGGCAGTCTCCATTAGAAGTCCGTACAGATGGCTGGTGTAGGAGTATAGCAGAATTGTCCGAATGATTGGTCTACATAGATGTATACTATGGTGCCAGAGTCCACTCTCGACAATTCTTCAGAGTTCTCTACAAGATTATTAGCAAAGCAGCACAATAAGACTGGTTAGCACTGAAGTCAGGTCGCCATCCTCACACCTGATATCAGTTTAGCATCTGGAAACACAAGGCAGCCATTTTGGAGCCAGACATTTCTAACAAGGAATGCAAAACCTAGCTAATACAACAGTCCCACTGTTTGCTTTCTTTCCTATGGACAATTTTCACTCATTTTCACGGCATGGTACAGAGAGCTAAGGGAGTGTTGCTTCCTACCATTTGATGGTCAGCATTTATGATCCACTAACTAGCAGTGAAATATGGGAAGAAAAGCTGGGAGTGGAAGTTCTCAAGAATACAACATGCTCCTCAGCATCTTCAGCAACAGGTGTGTTGTACAAAGCCTGCATCAATTGATTTTTTGTTCATTCTTGATTTGCACGCATTGCTAACATTTGTTGTCCTGTACAATTTAATAGCTTGCTCAGCCGCTTCAGAGGGCAGTTATGAGTCAACTACATGAATGTGGGTCATATAAGGAAAGTAGGTTTCCTTCCCTGAAGAACATTAGTGAAATAGTTTTGCTGATACTAGCTTTTATTTCAAATTTAAACTTAATTTAAATTGCCATGGCCGGATTTGAGCTCCCATTCTCTAGATTATTAGTTCAGGCCTCCGGATTACTAGTCCAGTAACAATCCCTACACTACCATACTTGTAGGCTTATTAGACAGGTAGCAGAAAATATGTATGCCTCATCTTCCTATATTCAGTATATTTACAGCCACTAATACTGCAATGACTGGAAACTGTCTTATTGTGTGGCAGCATTGTAACACAAGATCAACACAAGTGAGATAGTGCTGGAGCCTCCATTGGGCTGGACAGACACCTCTCCAGGTCTGTTCCCTTTCCTGTTGTGGGCAAACATAAAACAGCTGTGGTCAGATGGGCCTCAGTTCATACAAGATGGACCAGGTTTTTGCATTGTTAGCCTGTCCAGTAACTTGGAGTCATGACTGCAGCTGAGGAACAACTGTGCATGCGTCCTATTCATCAGTAAAGTGATGGAAGGTGTCATCAACAGTGCCATCAAGTGGCACTTGCTAAGCAACAACCTGCTCAGTGACGCTCAGTTTGGGTTCCGCCAGGGCCACTCAGCTCCTGACCTCATTACAGCCTTGGTTCAAACATGGACAAAAGAGCTGAACTCAAGAGGTGAGGTGAGAGTGACTGCGCTTGACATCAAGGCAGCATTTGACTGAGTATGGCATCAAGGAGCCCCAGCAAAACTGAGGTCAATGGGAATCGGGGGGGAAAACCCTCCGCTGGCTGGAGTCATACCTAGCACAAAGGAAGATGGTTGTGGTTGTTGGAGGTCAATCATCTGAGCTCCAGGACATCACTACAGGAGTTCCTCACAGTAGTATCCTAGGCCCAACCATCTTCAGCTGCTTCATCAATGACCTTCCTTCAATCATAAGGTCAGAAGTGGGGATGTTCGCTGATGATTGTGCAATGTTCAGCACCATTCGTGACTCCTCATATACTGAAGCAGTCCGTATAGAAATGCAGCAAGACCTGGACAATATCCAGGCTTGAGCTGATAAGTGGCAAGTAACATTCGCGCCACACAAGTGCCAGGCAATGACCATCTCCAACAAGAGAGAATCTAACCATCTCCCCTTGACATTCAACGGCATTACCATCGCTGAATCCCCCACTATCAACATCCTAGGGGCTACCATTGACCAGAAACTGAACTGGAGTAGCCATATAAATACCGTGGCTACAAAAGCAGGTCAGAGACTAGGAATCCTGAGACGAGTAACTCACCTCCTGCCTCCCCAAAGCCTGTCCACCATCTACAAGGCACAGGTCAGGAGTGCGATGGAATACTCTCCACTTGCCTGGATGGGTGCAGCTCCAACAACACTCAAGAAGCTCGACACCATCCAGGACAAAGCAGCCCGCTTGATTGGCACCCCATCTACAAACATTCACTCCCTTGACCACCGACGCACAGTAGCAGCAGTGTGTACTATCTACAAGATGCACTGCAGCAATGCACCAAGGCTCCTTAGACAGCACCTTCCAAACCCGCGACCTCGACCAACTAGAAGGACAAGGGCAGCACATACATGGGAACACCATGGGAACACCAAGGGCAAGTTCCCCTCCAAGTCACACACCATCCTGACTTGGAACTATATCGGCGTTCCTTCACTGTCTCTGGGTCAAAATCCTGGAACTCCCTTCCTAACAGCACTGTAGGTGTACCTACCCCACATGGACTGCAGCGGTTCCAGAAGGCAGCTCACCACCACCTTCTCAAGGGCAATTAGGCATGGGCAATAAATGCTGGCCTGGCCAGTGACGCCCACATCCCATGAAAGAATTTAAAAAAAAAATTATTTCCCTGCTTCAATTTTTACAGGGCAGATTATGGAGCATCAACAGCCCAGTGCATTAACTGACTCCTGCAATAGAAAGGTTTCTGCAATATAAACGTGGCATAAGACAAATAAACTGGATGAGGAAGCTTACCAGGTCACATTCCCTAAAGTATTATAGAGATGTGGCTGTGCGATCAGTTCTCTATAATGCAATCACAGTTGCTAGTACTAGAACTACGTTTTCACATTTATACTAGGAACACAAAAGCTGCATCTCAATGTTCCCTGTCAATCCAAAACTTCCATATAAAATACTAGCAGCAAAACTTCATGCATCATTTCTCCTGCCTGTTGAACTATCCCCAAATAGCGGTCTTACCTCAAATTCAACTTTGGAAGTTTAAACACAGAGAATCACTTGCTGAATATGTGCTCAGCTATAGGAACACTCGCTCCTTTGGGATGCAAACACAATTCCAGCTGGGCTTCGCATGGTCTCAGCAATCACTGCAGTCAATTTGGTGAGATATCTGCCTTTACTACAGTTGCCTCTCACTGAACCCTGTTGTCCTGTTAGCAGGGCGGCACAGTGGCGCAGTGGTTAGCACTGCAGCCTCACAGCTCCAGCGACCTGGGTTCGGTTCTGGGTACTGCCTGTGTGGAGTTAGCAAGTTTTCTCTGTGACCATGTGGGTTTCCACCGGGTGCTGCAGTTTCCTCCTACAGCCAAAGACTTGCAGGTTGATAGGCAAATTGGCCATTGTAAATTGGTCCTAGTGTAGGTAGATGGTAGGAGAATTGAGGGAAAGTGGGGATGTGGTAGGGAATATGGGATTAATGTAGGATGAGTATAAATGGGTGGTTGATGGTCAGCACAGACTCGTTGGGCTGAAGGGCCTGTTTCAGTGCTGTATCTCTCTATGACTCTAATGTGCTAAAATGAACAGGAATACATCCTATGCCATCACAGTAAGATTGTCTTTAAACTGAAATATAAGGGGTAAAATTCAATTGAAGTTTAACTTGCATTGTAACTAGAGGAAAGAGAAATCATGTGTAACGTGTGGCTGATACATTACAGAACAACAACTTGTATTTATATAGCGCCTTTAACGTAATAAAACCTTCCAAGGTGCTTCACAGCAGTGTTATAAAGCAAAATTTGACACCGTGCCACATGAGGAAGTATTAGGGCTGCTGACCAAGTGCTAGTTCAAAGAGATAGTTTTTAAGGAGCATCTTAAAAGAGGAGAGAGATGTGGAGGGGCAGAGAGGTTTAGGAAGGGAATTCCAGAGCTTAGGACCTAGGCATCTGAAGGCACTGCCACAATTGGTGGAGCAATTAAAATCTCCCGCTACCCCCCATTTTGCATCCTCGGAATGGGAACTTTGAGTCCCATTGTAAAAAAAAGATAGAATCCAACGACATGGTTTTCCATTTCAACAAAATCTAGCACCAGCATACAAGACCCTTTAAAATGTGGGTCTCAGTCACTATCAGATGTCCAGAGCCCCTGGCTCACGCAGTGAACTGTGGAAACACTGTGAATCTGCAGTTGACAAGACTCTATAAACAGCCTGCCTCCAGGATTCCCAACCAATTAGGGAGGTCGGGCGGGCTTACACAGCTATTTTGTCAGAGGAAGGATTTCTAATTAAAGGGACCATGACATGCTTCAGAGAAGCTCATCAGGACTTGGTTTTTGTAGGCTGCAGCAACTACAGGAATGGTGACGAGACCTGGGAAGGCTGGCCCTCGGGTATTTTGCTTTTGCTTGGAGGTCTGGCTGAGACAGCTGCGGGGTTGCAGTGTGAGCTCTCCTAAGGGCAGGAGGAGGAGGACAGATTCTTCAACCAAGCAAGTATAGATGGAAGTGGCTGAGGAAGTGAGCAGCAGCATCGTGACCACTCTAACCTGGAGACAGTGGACCAGAAGGATCCAGACCCTCAGGAGGGCATGACAGGTGAGTGGGGTAGCACTGTCTGGTGCCAATCCCCAGCATTCTTCTGCAAAGCATGCCTCAGAGCTACACACCTTACAGCTCCACTCATTCCTCTCTCTGCAGATACCTCACATTTCCATCTGAACAACCAACACTCACCATCACCCTATAACCCTCTCACACCCATGTCTCACAGTCACCATAAACAAATGTTGTCCTTCATTCCTCTGAACACAAGCCATTCCTAACACTCCTACTTCACTGCTTTCTGTCCTTGCAGGAGAAGAGATCATTCACTTGGCGAGAATCAGGGACAGGGGGTGTGTGGGATGCAGGGGAGTGTCGGCCTCCAGTGACAGACACCTTGTCAGCCACTGGCAATGTGTGCTCGCCTGGTCCACTGGGAAGGCAGTCTGGCACCATGAGGATGAGGATGTCAGCAGCAGCCTGTCATGACAGGCTGAGCCTCGTGAGACCCGCTGTTGGGGGGGGTCACACCTCCTTCCATCCGCATCTCGGTGCCCACTCCTCTGCCCTGTGGAGGGGCATGTGGCTGTGTAGAAGGCAGCTGGGGCTGCTGCCGTGGAGCAGTTGCAGTGGAAAGCCCCCTGCCCTAGATTCTCAGCAACGGGTGATGGTGTAGCTGAATAAGCTGCTCCAGTGTGGTTCTGAAGGCAGGGAAATGCAGCTAAGGATGGGTGTAGTGCTCATCATGTGACGAGCCGTCAAGGCAATTGGCACTCACCTGTCAATCAGTGACAGTACTCTCTGGCAGAATCAGTGCCTTGTAAGGCAGTCTCACAGCCTGTCCATTTCTGTAGCTGTTCAGTTCAACTGATCAAAGCCTTTACAGATTGTCAGTTTCTCTGTTGTTTTCCTGCTGTGCCTTCTCCACCCTGCTGGGTTGGGTACACAGTGTGAGACTGCTCCGCTGTTGGGACAGAGGGAATCCACTGGGAAAATCCCACATATTGGTTCCTTAATAGGTTCACTTGTCTTCCTGCCGCTACCGGGAAGGTGGTCATCAGCGCACTCAACCCATCCCTGGGAAAAGCGGGAGGTGGCGGAAACACATCGGGATACTTGTCTGCCAGCATTTTCTCTAATTTTCCTGCGCTCCCCTCCCCTGATCCTCCAAACTTGTCTCCACGGGCCTGAGAAAATCCCCCCAGATCTTCAGTGGAAGTGGTTGAGTGAAGCCCACAATTACTGCTCCACATCAATTGTCTAAACAGCACTTGAGTGCTAAACCTGGAGGTGTCTCTATTTTACCACCTCCAGACAAGTTTAAATTATGGTAACCAATAATTAGGAATAAAATTGCACGCTAAAACCAGATATCCAAACAGGCATACCTTATTAGCACAGCACCCATTTAGTGTCTGTTTTCATCCTTTCACCAAAATAACTCCTGCTGTGTCTTAACATTAAAAACTTCCATTTGAAGTTTTAAAATTTGCCAGGATTACCTAGGCATGTTTCAGATGCAGTTTCACACCAGAACATTGTTGTACTACAGCTGGCGTGGACCTGAAACACTGTGAGGTGTCCTCTTGGATAGAGTCTCACACTAATTGTCTTAGTTGAATTCAAGAGTTAGATTGGGACCTGATAATTGGGTCATGTGACCATTTTGCACCCTTGAAACCAATATGTATTGACGTAAAATTCGAGTATATCTGCTCCCTTACATTTATAGATTGTTATTATTAAAGGACAAGTCAAATACTGCACAGGGGCAGAACAGCAATAGGCAGGGGGAAGGATCACAGCCAGAATTCTAATATTTTCCTTGTGGGTGATTAAAATAGATTGAAAATCTCTGATTACTAATGACTCCACATTAGAAGGCACAGAAATAGTGCTCCTCTTTTAAACTAATTTTGATGCCTGAGTCTTTAAATTTCACCTGATGGTCGTCTTTATAATCCATGGCCCATGGCTCAGTGAGGGAACTGTATCATCCATCAGTGGGTGAGTCTTTACGAAGTTCAACATCTCATCTGGAAACCCATTGGAGGAGTTGTATTTGGTTCCAGGTCCTGCACAGCAGCCAGGTCTGTATGTGTGAGAAACAAGAATATATGCAAAAGGTGATGCTCAATGTGCGGTGTGTATTAAAACACTGATGGTTCATGAGGTAAGTAGGTAAGTTGAGTCCATTGGACAAATTAAGCTGTGTTTTGTTGGTTCACTTACACTACGTGTTGCCCATCAATCAGAAAATAGCATTTAACCCTTCCTGTGCCACAATTAGGTTTTACTTTATGAATTTGATGACAAAAAATGCATTTCGCATGCAGACCTGTCACTCTTCATGTCATTGATTACACAATCCCAACCATCCAGAAAATACTTCATGTCCACCATTGTTGCCGGTGTTGGGATGCAGGACATCTGGGATAAACTGTGCTCTGAAGAAGCAAATTATGGGAGGTGCACTAGAGGACATAGTTCCCTGGTTTGCATTGCATTTGCTTTCTTCTGTCTGTATATGGGTTTGGTGAGTGGATGAGGGGTCAGGGATTGGGGTGTGTGGGCAGTGGGGGGGGGGGGGGGGGGGCAGATGGGGGGGGCATTGAGCATCAAGGAAGGAAATGCTGGAACACATCTCCAAGCATTTCTCAGTCTTAATACACCGCACAGCCATCTGAACACCAGAAGGCGGTGGGTGGGAAATCCCGGCTTGGGTGTCTAAAGTGCAAAACTGTTCCATTGCCGAACACAAATGTAAAAGAAAGCATATTATGTCACTCTCACTGCCAAATTTACTTTATTTTAATTGGCAGAACTAATTTCCTCCAATTTATTTCACCTTGTTGTCATGCCAACCTTGCTTTTTGCCATCTGCCAGAGGAATCTACACAAGAAAAGGCATGTTCTCACAATTGTATTTTCTACCCATAATGCCATTAATCCATGGCGTACATATTGCCTTTGGTGTATAAATATGGTCAATTTTCATCTCTGTTATATAAAATGCCACATTATTCCCTTCTGTTGTCTGTTCCTCCAGGTACTATACTCTCTGCCTTTTGGAGCTTTCGCCCCCAAATCACCTTACTACACCAGCAACATTTTTAGAGTCATAGAGTCATTTAGGGCATAGAAAGAGGCCGTCGAGTCCATGCCGGCTCTCTCCTTGGAGCAAACCAGTCAGTCCCACTCTTCTGCTCAATCGCTGTAGCCCCTCAATTTTATTTCCTTTAAGTGCCCATGCAATTTATTTTTGAAATCATTGATAGTCTCCGCTTCCATCACCCTTGTGGGCAATGAGCTCCAGGTCATTAACACTCACTGCGTAAAAAGGTTCTTCCTCACATTCCCCCGTTTCTTGCCTAAAACATTCAATCTGTGTCCCCTAGTCCTTGGACCATCAGTTAATGGAAACAGTTTTTCCTTGCCTAATTTATCTAAGCCTGTCATAATCTCCCCTTAATCTCCTTTGCAACAGGGAAAAGAACCCCAGCTTCTCCAACCTAACCATGTATTTAAATTCCCCATCCCTGGAATCATTCTGGTAAATCACCTCTGCACCCTCTCAAGGACTCTCACATCCTTCCTAAAGTGTAATGATCAGAACTGGACACAATACTTGGGGCCTAACCAGAACCTTATAAAGGTTCAGCATAACTTCCCTGCTTTTGTACTCTATACCTTTATTTATGAAGCTCAAGATCCCATATGCTTTGCTAACCACTCGTTCAATGTGTTCTGCCACCTTCAAAGACTGATGCATATGCACCCCCAGGTCCCTCTGCTCCTGCACTCTTTAGAAATGTGCCATTAAGTCTATATGCCTCTCCCTATCCCTTCTGTCAAATGCATGATCTCATACTTGTCTATATTAAATTCCATCTGCCACTTGTCTGCCCATTCTGCTAGCTTATTTATGTCATCTTGCAGATGATTTGTATCATCCTCACTGTTGCCACTCCTCCAAGTTTGGTATCATCCACAAATTTCGAAATTCTACTCTGTATTCCAAGATACAAGTCATTTGTACATAGTGAAAAAAAGCAGTGGGCCCAGCACAGACCCTTGGGGAACACCACTGTCAATCATCCTCCAATGTGAAAAACAACCATTTACCACGACTTGTTGTTTTCTGTCCTTAAGCCAATTATTTTTTAATCCAATTGAACACTGACCCTCCTGTTCCATGAGCCTCAATTTTGTTAACCTGCTTTTTTTGCGATACTTTATCAAACACTTTCTTAAAATGCATACAGACAACATCCACTGCATTCCCTTCATCAGAAAATTCAATTGGGTTAGTCAAGCCTTTTACAAATCTGTGCTGGCTATCCTTAATTAACTGAAAGTTCTCCAAGTCCCTGTTGATTTTTCCCCTTAATTATTGTTTCTAACACGTTACCCACCAATGATGTCAAACTAACTGGCCTGTAGTTGCTTGACTGTCCTTACTCCCTTTCTTGAATAAGGGTGTCACATTTGTCACTCTCCAATTCTCTGGCATTTCCCTCATATCTAGGGAAGATTGGAGGATTATGGCAAGCCCTTCTGCTATCTCCAACCCCACCTCCTTTACCAGCCTGGGATGCAAGCCATCTGGACCAGGTGACTTACCTACCCTAAGCATAGCCAGCCTTTCCAATAACGCCTCCTTCTCAATTTTAACCCTATCTATTGCCTTTACTCTCTCCGCTTCTACCAATATTTTGTCAGATTCCTCTTCCTAAGTAAACACCGATACAAAATACTATCAAATATTCTAGGCTTGCCCTGTGCTTCTAAGCATATATTACTCTCTTTGTCCCCCAATAGGCCCCACTCCACCTCTTACTATACTCTAACAATTTATATGCTGGCAGAAGATTTTTGGTTTCCATTTTATGTTGACTGCCATTCTATTCTCATATTCTCTCTTTGCCAGTCTTATTTTCCTCTTTACCTCCCCTCTCAACTTAATGTATTTGGCCTGGTTCTCACTTGAAGAATTCACCTGACATGCATCATACACCATCTTCTTTTGTTTCATCATAATCTCTATCTCCCTTGTCATCGAAGGAGCCCTGTTTTTGGTTGCCCTACCTTTCACCCTTGTTGGAATGTACCTAGCTTGTACCTGAAGCATCTCTTCCTTAAAGATAACCCATTGTTCCATTACAGTTTTCCTGCCAGTCTTTGGCTCCATTTAATCCTGGCTAGATCCATTCTCATGCATTGAAATTAACCCTCTTCTAATCTATCCATTCTACCTTATATCATTTCTTGCTCTTCCTCATTACGAGTCTGGACCTTATGATCCGATGATCACTCTTCCCCAAGTTCTCCCCCACAGACACTCCGTCCACTTGGCCACCTAATTTCCCAGCACTGGATCCAGCACTGCCTCCTTTCGAGTTGGGCCTTGATCCCTCAAGGACATCCCCTCTTACCAACACTATAATGTCTTTCCTAATCAGTACTGCCCCCCACCTTTTTTTCCTTCTCTATCATTTCTGAACATTTATATCCTTGTATATTAAGCCCCCAGTCCTCACCATTTTTAAGTCATGTTTCCGTTATTGCCACTACATCATATTCACATACTGCTATTTGTGCTTGTAGCTCACCAACCTTATTCACCACACTTTGGGCGTTTACATACATGCATTGTAACCTGTCTTTGTATTCATCGCAGCCCTTCTCAGTCTGCTCCTCTCTAATATGGAACTACTCCATTCTCTAGTACTGTACAACACTCTCACATTTTGCACTTTATTCCCCTTTTCTACTTCTATATGCTGGTGCTTAGTCCCCTCCCAATTTAGTTCAAACCCTCCCCAACCAGCCAACACTCTCACATTTTGCACTTTATTCCCCTTTTCTACTTCTATATGCTGGTGCTTAGTCCCCTCCCAATTTAGTTCAAACCCTCCCCAACCAGCCTAGTGAATCTCCCCACGACGACATTGATCCCAGTCCTGTTGAGGTGTAATCTGTCCCGTTTGAATAGATGCCTTCTGCCCAGAGCTGGTCCCAATGTCACAAGAATCTGAAGCCCTCCCTCCTGCACCATGCAAGCCACGCATTGATCCTCCCTATGTTCCTGTTTCTATTCTCGCTAGCGCGAGGCACTGGGAGTAATCCAGAGATTGCTACCTTTGAGGACCCACTCTTTAACCTCCTCCTTAGCTCCTGAAAATCTGAAAGTAGGACTTCAATAGTTGGTACCAATGTGTACCACAACTTCTGGCTCAATCCCTTTCCCCTGCAGAATATTTTTTTTTATATTCGTTCATGGGATGTGGGCGTCACTGGCTAGGCCAGCATTTATTGCCCATGCCTAATTGCCCTTGGGAAGGTGGTGGTGAGCTGCCTTCTTGAACCACTGCAGTCCATGTGGGGTAGGGACATCCGCAGTGCTGTTAGAAAGGGAGTTCCAGGATTTTGACCCAGCAACAGTGAAGGAAAGGCAATATAGTTCCAAGTCAGGATGGTGTGTGACTTGGAGGGGAACTTGCAGGTGGTGGTGTTCCTAAAAATTTGCTGCCCTTGCTCTTCTAGGTGGTAGAGGTCGCGGGTTTCGAAGGTGTTGTCTAAGGAGCCTTGCTGCATTGCTACAGTGCATCTTGTAGATGGTACACACTGCTGCCACTGTGCATCGGTGGTGGAGGGAATGAATGTTTGTGGATGGGGTGTCAATCAACCGGGCTGCTTTGTCCTGGATGGTGTCAAGCTTCTTGAGTGTTGTTGGAGCTGCACCCATCCAGGCAAGTGGAGAGTATTCCATCACACTCCTGACTTGTGCCTTGTAGATGGTGGACAGGCTTTGGGGAGTTACTTGCCGCCAGATTCCTAGCCTCTGACCTGCTCGTGTAGCCATGGTATTTATATGGCTGGTCCAGTTCAGTTTCTAGACAATGGTAACCCCCAGGATGTTGATAGTGGGGAATTTAGCAATGGTAATGCCATTAAATGTCAAGGGGAGATGGTTAGATTCCTTCTTGTTGGAGATGGTCATTACCTGGCACTTGTGTGGCATGAATGTTACTTGCCACTTATCAGCCCAAGCTTGAACATTGCCCAGGTCTTGCTGCATTTCTACACAGACTGCTTCAGTATCTGAGGAGTCATGAGTGGTGCTAAACATTGCACAATCATCAGTGAACATCCCCACTTCTGACCTTATGATTGAAGGAAGCAGCTGCACCCTCTCTTTACCCTGGCATCAGGGAAGCAAACACAATATGTGGGACTCAAGATGACGGTTACAGAAATGCCTGTGTACCCCTCTGACTAGGGAATCTCCTGCAAAGCTGCATTTCTACACTTTGCTGCTCCTTCCTGTACAGTCTGTTGCCCATTGGTGCCATGATCTGGACTGCACACCTTCAGAGTATTGTCACTGCCAACAATCTCTAATGCTGAGTGCCTGTTTAAGAGTGGCACATGTCCTGAAGACTGTACTACCTCCTGCCTCTTCCTACTCTTTTGGATGGCTACCCACCTAGTATCCTGAGCCCTCACTGCCTGTGGGGTGACCGCCTCCTGTAAAGTACGATCCAGGAAACTCTCCTGCTTCCTGATGCTCCACAGTGACTCTGGCTGCCCCATCAAGCTCAGAACTCCTGAGCTTGAGCTGAAGTAGCTGGAGGCACTTCCTTCACATGTGGTTTCCTGAGACATGTGATGTGTCCTGGAGTTCCCACATGGCACAGGAATTGCAAGCAACAGATTGCAGCTGCCCATCCATGATCATTAAAAAACCCTATTCCTTCTTTTGCAATTTAGTTAGTACCTTATTTAAATCATTAATTTGAAATAATGCCTCTCGACTTGCTTTGTGCTAATTCTCTTATTAATTCAATTACTGTTATACTTACTCTGATTGGAATTTTTAATTTCCTAGATCAAAATTTGTACAAATGCCCTAGTTTTGACAGAAAAAGAGAAATACTCACCAACCAATCACTTACCTGCTTTCCTGTGATGTCACACTTTGATTTTTTTTTTTCCTGAATCCAGTCGGTTCACTGGGAACCCTCCCCAGAACTCCTATATCCCTGCCGCTGGTCTCATGCTCTGCCGCTGCTTTTTTATCCCTGCTGCCGGTGCTACTGTGCTCTCACTCTGCCTCTACTCTTTTATCCTCCCTGCCAATCTCGCTGTGCTCTCACTCTCTGCCACTGCTCTTTTATGCCTGCTGCCAGTCACGCTGTCTTTTCTTCAAAAGTCTGCCACAAACTCTTGGACTATAACCTCTTGCCTTCTCCATTAGGTATTCTAGCTGATTTCTTATCTTATTAATTATTAGGTTTGTTTGTTTAGGGTCAGCACTTAAACAGTTTATGAAGAAATATACATCACTCATAGTCAGCATGCAAGTCCTGCCTCCACAGTAACTTACATCAGTGAGTCTGCTGGATGGAACTTTTGATGCCTTGAGCTTTATCTCTCGTGTCTTCAGTCCTGACTGCCTTTCTTCACCAGGATGCTCTCATTCTTCTATCCTGCTGGGATCCCTCTATGTCACTTGGCTCTTCTTTGTCTCCTGG
Source organism: Heterodontus francisci (assembly GCF_036365525.1). NCBI lineage: Eukaryota > Metazoa > Chordata > Chondrichthyes > Heterodontiformes > Heterodontidae > Heterodontus > Heterodontus francisci. The sequence continues at coordinate 36,282,745 of NC_090406.1, read as the reverse complement.
CCTGCTGGATTATGGTAGGAAACTAACACAGGACAGTGGACAGGACAGTGGAACCTTTCTATCCCATGATTTACAAGTACATATTTCTTGGTGTTTAGAAATATTTAGTTGCTTTCCTTCAATAATTTTTTCCTTATTCCTAAACTAACCTTCCTACTCTTAATTATATATTTTTTTATAGGCTCACAATCATAGCTATAAACATCTCACATTATAATCTAACCTTCCTCACTCTTGCTGAAGCTCATATCATACCTAATGGCAGACAAAACCCTGTGTTGCTTCCCTTATTTCATTCTGCTTTATCTTGCTAGCTGCAAAGAATGTCATATCAGTGCAACTTGGGGATCTGTCTGCAGTAAAGACCTGTAGAGGTTTCTAACGTACTAGCTCCACTTTCCCAAAATGCATGTTATATCATCCATTTTATGTCACTGTGTGCTCCATTTTATTTTCAACATCTCTGAATCACACACTTCATCTTCAAAAGCCTGCCACAAACTCTTGAACCTGTCTTTGGCTTCTTCCATTAGGTTTTGTTTAGCCTCCCATTGGGGTTTTTTGAAGGTGAGTGAATAGTATTAGAGTTGTTAAGTGAGCAATGGCAGATCAGTGAAGTCTTGATCTTGATCATTAGATCTTGGGAGTGAACCTTCAGGAAGCAGGACTGCAAACCAGTATAACTAGGAGCAGGGCTGTGAAAATATGGTGCAGACGGAAACCAGGGGAATGGGGATAATGGTTGAGAACAACAACAAAATTGATAAGAAACCTTTCAAAGATGCCACAGTAATCTCAGTAATGGATAGATTCCCAGGACTGTTCAATGTCACCAAGGTAACAAGATCCTGGAAGGAAGGATACCAGAAATATCAGGTTGGAGAATAATGCAATCTTCATATCACAGAAACTGTGTTTTTTAGGGAATTCATTACTCAGCAAAATAGATAGCCATGTGTGCCAGAAGATCTAAGTTCAAGGATGGTGATCTGTCTACCTGGAGCGTCAACACTGCACAAGAAGAAAAAATTAGAAAGGATACTGAAGGGGGTCAGGTCCAGACCCTGTGGCGGCAGTCAAAAATATAGAAAGAAATAGTACCTGGGCCTGAAACAGCACATACCTAAAGATTGGCTCAAAGATAAGGAATGCAGAGCAGTGCTCTTTGGTATACTTCCAAGATTTGGGAAAAGAGAGCAGTTTGATAAAATTAAAGATGTCCAGAAATTGCCAGCAACTTGGTGTGAAAACAGGAATGCTATCTTTATAAATAGGTGGGAACAAAAAAGACAGGTTCAGGAGAGATGGCTGCATCTGAATCATATAGGAACAAAAAGAGACTTGAGAGGAACATTTAAGCTGCATTTGCAAATCATTTAAACTAGATGGAGGATAGATACCCGAAGCCCGGATGAAATGAATCTTTAAGGTAGAAGGCAGTCAAAAGATGGGTATGGACACAGTAATCCTGAGATATAATACAAAAACAATATATATATAATACAGATACAGAAGCCCAGCAAAAGAGAGACATTGGGAGTCATGAAAGAAGGAAAATCTGCATTACAATACTTATATGAATGCTAGAAGCATTACAAATGAGATGACAGAACCAGAACTATGACGTAGTGGGAATATCAGAAATATGGCTAAACCCAGAGAATGCAAATTAATTTAACATTCGGGGACATGGGCCAGAATTTTGCCAAATCTCAGGTTATTCCACCCCAGGGACCAAAAGTGAGTCCCGAGTCGATGCAGATGGGTGGCAGGACCCTGGGCGGGATATTACTGGTGGCAGGCAATTAGGAGGCTGCCACCAGGACCGCCATCCAATTGAGGATGGTGGCCTGCTCCACCCCAATTAGAGGGCTGGCAGCTCGGCAGCGCCACTAATAGAGTCGGCCGCTGGTGAGGCTGCAGGAAGGAGAGGACTCACTATGTTGAGGCACCCTCGAAGACCAGGTAAGGATTTTTTATTTAAATTGCCAAGCCAAATAGGCATGCCCTGGAAATCAGAGGGGCGAGCCCTCCAGTAGCAACGTCAGAGCTGTGGGAATCAGCCATTGCTGCCAAGTGGCCTCTCTGTGGGCCATGGACCAGACTTAAATGAAGGTCCCCCCACCCCCGGAACCTGCTGGGAGGCTGGCACGGTTTACCTGGTGGTCTCCCCACACAGTGCCTGCCCATCCTGATGCAAGTAAAATGCCTGCGGGTGCAGGAAGTGGCTGTTAATTGGCCAATTAATTGGTTTAATTGGCTGCCCACCTCTGACTGATGGTGGCTGTGCTGCTGCCGTTCCTGCTGTTAAGAATATCTCATGGCAGTGGGAGGATGTCGGGCTCCCCTCCCGACGCCTTCTGCCACGATTTTATGAGGCTTTCCACCTCCCAGCCCATCTCCAGAGGGCTGGTAAAATCCAGCCCATAGTTGGTTCAGAAAGGACAGTAAAGGTGGTGATGCAGCAATATACGTCATGGGCAACTAGGAGAGAAATGAAGCTGGTCCAGTGGGGGGAGGCTGGGAGGGGGGGGGGAAACCACAGATAGAACTACTCCAGTTTGACATCTCTAATCTGAAGAAATCCAAGCTAACATGAGTGGCTTTCAAAAGGGAATTGGTCAAGCACCTGAAGTGGAAACAAATTGCAGGGCGACGAAGCAAGGCGAGGGAGTGGGACTAGCTGAGTTGCTTTTGCAGAGAGCCGGCATGGACACGATGGGCTGAATGTAACCATTCTATGATCCTGTGTATAAGGATGAGGATTGTTTGTTATACGAAGCTCTAGGACTGGTGTGAGAGAGCAGAAAAGTTATTTGAATAGGAGTTATTAAATTCCTTGAGAAAAACTGAACTGAACCATATAAATACCATGGCTGGAAGAGCAGGTCAGGGGCTAGGAATCCTGCGGCGAGTAACTCACCTCCTGACTCCCCAAAGCCTGTCCACCATCTACAAGGCACAGGTCAGGAGTGTGATTGAATACTCTCCACTCGCCTGGATGGGTGCAGTTCCAACAACACTCAAGAAGCTCGACACCATCCAGGACATGGCAGCCCGCTTGATTGGTACCCCATCAATAAACATTCACTCCCTCCACCACCGACGCAGAGTGGCAGCAGTGTGTACCATTTACAAGATGCACTGCAGCAATGCACCAAGGATCCTTAGACAGCACCTTCCAAACACGTGACCTCTACCAACTGGAAGGACAAGGGCAGCAAATGCATGGGAACACCACCACCTGCAAGTTCCCCTCCAAGTCACACACCATCCTGACTTGGAACTATATCACCGTTCCTTCACTGTCGCTGGGTCAAAATCCTGGAACTCCCTTCCTAACACCTCTGAGGGTGTACCTATCTCACATGGACTGCAGCGGTTCAAGAAGGCAGCTCACCACCACCTTCTCAAGGGCAATTAGGGATGGGCAATACCAGCAACGCCCACATCCCATGAATGAATAAAAAGAATATAAATTGGGAAAACCCAAGTGGTTCAATCAGAATTGGTAACTGTAATGCATGACTGCTTTGTGACTCAAGGCTTAATGGACGTCATGAGAGACTCAACCTGTCCTGCCATCTTCAAATAATTGTGCACCAGCACACCCAGGCCTTTCTCTTCTTGCATCCCCTTCAAAATTGGACCATTTTACATGTATTGTTTCTCCTCATTCTTCCTATCAAAATGTATCACCTCAGACTTTTCTGCATTGAATTTCATCTGCCACACGTCTGCCCATTCCACCAATCTGTCTATGTCCTCTTGACGTTTATTATCATCTGCCTTAGTGTTTACTACCTTCTTTGGCCTCCTTGTCTCGAGAGACAATGGGTAAGCACCTGGAGGTGGTCAATGGTTTGTGAAGCAGTGCCTGGAGTGGCTATAAAGGCCAATTCTGTAGTGACAGACTCTTCCACAGGTGCTGCAGATAAAATTGGTTGTCGGGGCTGTTACACAGTTGGCTCTCTCTTTGCGCTTCTGTCTTTTTTCCTGCCAACTGCTAAGTCTCTTCGACTCGCCACGCTTTAGCCCCGCCTTTATGGTTGCCCACCAGCTCTGGTGATCGCTGGCAACTGACTCCCACGACTTGTGATCAATGTCACAGGACTTCATGTCGCGTTTGCAGACGTCTTTAAAGCGGAGACATGGACGGCCGGTGGGTGTGATACCAGTGATGAGCTCGCTGTACAACGTGTCCTTGGGGATCCTGCCATCTTCCATGCGGCTCACATGGCCAAGCCATCTCAGGCGCCGCTGGCTTAGTAGGGTGTGTATGCTGGGGATGTTGGCCGCCTCGAGGACTTCTGTATTGGAGATACGGTCCTGCCACCTGATGCCAAGGATTCTCCGGAGGCAGCGAAGATGGAATGAATTGAGACGTCGCTCTTGGCTGACATACGTTGTCCAGGCCTCGCTGCCGTACAGCAAGGTACTGAGGACACAGGCTTGATACACGTGGACTTTTGTGTTCTGTGTCAGTGCGCCATTTTCCCACACTCTCTTGGCCAGTCTGGACATAGCAGAGGAAGCCTTTCCCATGCGCTTGTTGAATTCTGCATCGAGAGACAGGTTACTGGTGATAGTTGAGCCTAGGTAGGTGAACTCTTGAACCACTTCCAGAGTCTGGTCACCGATATTGATGGATGGGGCATTTCTGACGTCCTGTCCCATGATGTTCGTTTTCTTGAGGCTGATGGTTAGGCCAAATTCGTTGCAGGCAGCCGCAATCCTGTCAATGAGACTCTGCAGACACTCTTCAGTGTGAGATGTTAATGCAGCATCGTCAGCAAAGGGGAGTTCCCTGATGAGGACTTTCCGTACTTTGGTCTTTGCTCTTAGACGGGCAAGGTTGAACAACCTGCCACCTGATCTTGTGTGGAGGAAAATTCCTTCTTCTGAAGACTTGAACGCATGTGAGAGCAGCAGGGAGAAGAAGATCCCAAACAGTGTAGGTGCGAGAACACAGCCCTGTTTCACGCCACTCAGGATAGGAAAGGGGTCTGATGAGGCACCGCTATGCTGAATTGTGCCTTTCATATCATCATGGAATGAGGTGATGATACTTAGTAGCTTTGGTGGACATCCGATCTTTTCTAGTAGTCTGAAGAGACCACGTCTGCTGACGAGGTCAAAGGCTTTGGTGAGATCAATGGAAGCAACGTAGAGGGGCATCTGTTGTTCACAGCATTTCTCCTGTAGCTGGCGAAGGGAGAACAGCATGTCAATGGTGGATCGCTCTGCTCGAAAGCCACACTGTGCCTCAGGGTAGACATGCTCAGCCAGCTTCTGGAGCCTGTTTAAAGCGACTCAAGCGAAGACTTTCCCCACTATGCTGAGCAGGGAGATTCCACGGTAGTTGTTGCAGTCACCGCAGTCACCCTTGTTCTTATAAAGGGTGATGATATTGGCATCGCGCATGTCCTGTGGTACTGCTCCCTCGTCCCAGCACAGGCAAAGCAGTTCATATAGTGCTGAAAGTATAGCAGGCTTGGCACTCTTGATTATTTCAGGGGTAATGCCGTCCTTCCCAGGGGCTTTTTCGCTGGCTAGAGAATCAATGGCATCACTGAGTTCCGATTTTGTTGGCTGTACGTCCAGCTCATCCATGAATGTTTACTACACTTATAGGTTTTATGCCATCAGCAAAGCAGTGCTTCCTTCTCATTATATAAGTAAATATATAAATTAACGATCCTTGTGATATCTACATTGTGCAAAATATGAGACATTAAAGGAAACACTTGCTGTTATTTAATGCCTTATCTCTCCATTACGCAGGCAAATGTAGGCTTATTTTTCACACAGCAAAATGACAAATTGGCTGGCCAATGAATCTGTTTTTGGTGGTGTTTATTGAGGGAAGAGTATTTAGCCAGGACACAGGGAGAATCTCATGCATTACTTCAAATTGTACCATAGAATCTGTAACCTGTATCTAAATAGGCCTCAGTTTAATGTCACACAATAAAAATAGAAATTGTCTGAGGGTTCAGGAGCCATTTACCTGTGGGAGATAGCTTTAAACCTGATTTACACTGATAGAGAATATTTTCATTCTTTCTTCTAGCTTTAAGGAACCTTTGCAAAATAAACTGAGGCTGCCTCAATAGTGAGGATGACCCCACAGCACAAAATTGCCCCTAAATCAGGTTTGTGTTGCTAATCTCACTCAGAGAGGCCACTAGATGGGCTGGATCTTGTGACGGTGGCGGGGCTCCTGACGCTGGGCTGAAAAGGCGGAAGGCACCCCACCTCGGCCTTTTCACGGCCACTCCAGTGTGATCCTCTGTTTTTCCGGAAGTGACGTTTCCGGCGCCGGGTTCCCTGTCCCATTAAAGATTGGGATCCCGTCTCTAAGAGCTGCCGGCCAATTAGAGGGTGGGCAGCTCAGCAGTATTGGCAGCGCCACTGGGAGCAGTGACCACTGCCAGTATTGCAGAGGCCTTGGACCCAGGCCTAGCATTGGAACACCGGACCTCAGGGAAGTGAGGCGAGATTGCCGGTGCCAGTCCGGAAGACCCCGACAAGGGAAGTCGGGGTGTGGTCGTAAAGCCCAGGGGGAGGGAGATCCTGGGAGGTAGATTGTTTCCTGGCTGGGGCCCTCCATGGGCCACAGATTGTACACGGAGGAGAGACCCACCCGTCCACAGGCCCGCAGGGAGGGTGCCTCATTTTATAAGGTGCCCATGTAGTGGAGACACTCCCTGCTACTTGTTAGATTCCAGCGGCCTTGGGAAGAGGCCCTTAAGTGGCGCTTATAGGCCACTTAAGGGTCTCAATTGGCCTCTGGGTGGGAAAGCCATCGTCGGCCTATCCTGCACCAAGATCCCTTGGCGACGGGGCAGTGATGGGCCCTCCGCCCCTGCCATGATTCTATGGGCCCCCCTGCCTCTGACGCCTCATGGGGGCCTATAAAATCACGCCCGATATTTATGAAGTACAAAAATGCTACACTGGTGCAATGGGCAGTGCACTCTGAGGTCCATGCAAAGTCATGTCACTGGGGCAGAAGAGGAAGCTACAATCTAATTGTACTGAATTTGACTTTTGAGAGCCCAATGCTGACAATATTCAAAATAGAAGGCGTTCCATTCACAGCACTATCATCTCACCTTCAGACAGACCCAAGGGATTTCATTTGGTACTATGTTGTGTGTTCTTGGCTTCGAAGGATTCTCTTACCTTGGCTTTGGAATCAATTCCTCAGGCACCGGCGTCCATATAGACTCTGGGGATTTCTGCTCCTTGAAACGTCCATCAAAAATGCTGGAAACCTGCTCCATGTCAAAGGCGCAGATGGCAGATCCAGGAATACTTCAACAAACAGAAAAAGAAAATGCAGAGTCAGTATTCTTATTTAAAACCTCTTTCAATCATGTACTCAGAACCCGAAGCAGGAGAAATTATCCAAAAAAACTCTGGCCCCATTCTTGGCCCATTGAAGACGGAGGTTGGCTAACTGAAAAAAGAGGTTAAAATGTTATTCTCCCTAACAATGATTCCTTATCCTTTATAAGTACAAATATCACACAATGAACTTTAAAAAAAATTCCTCATAAGAAGTCAGGGGAAACTAGATAAACACATGAGGGAGACAGGAATAGAAGATTATGCTGATATGGTTAAATGAAGATAGCTGGGAGGAGGCTTGTGTGGAGAATAAACACAAACATGGACCAGATGGGCCAAATGACCTGATACTGTGTTTAATAACATAAGAAGTAGGAGCAGGAGTAGACCATACACCCCCTCGACCCTCCTCTACCATTCAATACGATTATAGCTGATCTTCTGCCTCAACTTCACTTTCCCACCCGCTCCCCATATCCCTCCATTCCCTGAGAGACCAAAAATCTATCGATCTCAGCCTTGAATAGACTCAATGATGGAGCATCCACAACCCTCTGGAGTAGAAAATTCCAAAGATTCACAACCAGAGTGAAGAAATTTCTCCTCACCTCAGTCGTAAATGATCGGCCCCTTATTCTGAGGCTGTGTTCCTATGTTCTAGACACCCCAGCCAGGGAAAACAACCTCTCAGTGTCCACCCTGTCAAATCCCTTCAGAATCTTGTATGTTTCAATGAGGTCATCTCTCATTCTTCTAACCTCGAAAGAGTATAGGCTCAATTTACTCAGCCTCTCAATAAAAGCCAACCCTCTCACCCCAGGAACCAATCTAGTGAACCTCCACTGTACCGCCTCTAAGGCAAGTATATCCTTCCTTAGATATGGAGACTAAAACTGTGCACAGTACTCCAGGCGTGGTCTCACCAAAGCCCTATACAATTGTAGCAGGACTTCCCTATTCTTGTAATCCAATCCCCTTGCAATTAAGGCCAACATGCCGTCTGCCTTATAATTGCTTGCTGTACCTGATTGCAAAGGCCTGCTACCCAACCCCACCCCCAACCCCAACCCCACCCCCAACCCGACGGAACCTGATGACATGTGTCAGGTTCGGGTCGGATCGGGTTGCAATTTCAGGTTGGGCACTCAAGCTTGGGTCGGGCATCACAGGTAAGTGGCTCCAATGTTAATTTAATTTTTGGACTAGAAAGGTGGTTTTGTTACAGTTATTTTAAGCTTGTGCAGATCAGCGAGAAAGTGAAAAACGGAAGGTAAGTTAACTGATGGTCGGGTCAGGTCAGGTTGGGTGTGGGGAAAAATGGAAGGACTCGGGCTGGGTTGGGCTTGGGTCAGATGTGGTTCTGTTGGGCTTGGGTTGGGTTTTTTTTTTGCACCTGGGCAGGCCTTTACGAGTACACCCAAGTCTCCCTGAAGATCAACATTTAAAAGTTTCATGCCTTTAAAAAAAAAATTCTACTTTTCTATTCTTACTACCAAAGTGAATAACCTCACACTCCCCCACATTATACTCCATCTGCGACCTGTTGCCCACTCACTTAACCTGTCTACATTGCTCTGCAGCCTCTTTATGTCCTCCTCACAGCTTGCATTCCCACCTGTAAAATCTATTTATTTTATGTAAGTGAGACCCTATTTAAAAGCTTGAAATAAACTATTTACTTTGATATATTTATTTTAATTTCTCCTACATTCAATTGAACTGTTTTCTGATGTCAAAAGTTGCCATTGTCTGACATTTCCCAGTAAAATTAATCCATTATCTAACAGAACAATTCATTTCACACCTGGGGAAGTGATGTAATTTGAAGTTTATAATGAATTCAAACTTCTATTAGGATGCATTGAGGGACTAATGAAGGGGGGAAAACATTCAAAAGCATTTGTTTAGCGTGGATATTAAATATTTAGTTCAGATCAAATCCAAATTAAGCCTCATTATGTAAACAATGCTGTTGGGAGCAGGCCACGTATAGTGAGAGAAGCCCAATTTATGAAGATGGGAAACCTTGGCACATCAGCAAAGCAACCTGAATCTCCCTAGAGCAGTGACAACAAAATCACAGCCTGGGCTGTGGATTCAAGCCAACAGCAAACTAGAGTGGCTCTGCCAGAATTGCATTCACTTGGGGTTCTCAACAGCCATCAAGAGAGGAATTTGTATCTCATCCTCTTGGGCAAATTCTGAAAAATTAACACGGTAAGATACTTTTATTTGGCTTTGTTCATAGAAGTGCAAATGCTGAGATTGTACCAGTTTTTCTATTAAATGAAAGATGAAGTAAACTTTATGCTAGCCTGCTGGTGGTTCACCATATGCTGTAAGGGTGAGCTACTCTCTTCCATAAATCCAGGCTGTGTATGGTGGGGGAACAGATACATTGGGTTCATTATGATGTCATAATTGTCCTCCCTCCCATTGCCATACATCACCATCACGGATTGTTACCATGTTTAAACCAATGTGAGGTGGCAATAAACAATGCAAATTAGCTGAGGCAAGTCCCAGAAATTCATTCTGAAGTCATATATTATTCTGATCAGCTGCATCTCAAGTATTGGCATTGAGTAGCATCTACGCACAGATAACCTGCTCACTGATGCTCATTTACAATTCTACCAGAATCACTTAGTTCATGACCTCATCACAGCCTTGATCCAGACATGGATGCAAGATCTGAATGCCAGAAAAAAAGATGCTCTTCATAGCAGGGTAGCATTTCACTGATTTTAGCATCAAGGATTCTTAGGAAGACTGAGGTTAATGAGAGTCAACAGAAAAACCCTCCAATGGCAAGAATCATACCCAGCACAGGAAGATGGTCGTGGTGGCAGGAGGCCAATCAATGCAGGAGGTTGAATTTTTTTTCACATATAGGCAATTCTGGCAAGGTCACATTAATTGCCTATTTTAAGGTGCCCTGAGATTGTTGTGTTAAAAAAGTGGTTCTTGGGTCTCTTTAGAGGGCATTAAGAATCAATCATGTCATGTAGGACTGTAGTCACTTGTAGAGTGGCAGATTCCCTCTCCTGAAGGACATTCGTGAAGTAGTTAGGTTTTACGAATAATCATTTTCCGGGGCAGGCCCAGCAATCAACTGCTTTATTGAAATCAACTTTAGAGCTTGGCATATTGGATTTGAATTCATTACCTTTGGGTTGCTCAACATACGGACAAAGGAAGAGGAAAGTCCATTCAAACCTTGAGTCTCTTCTGCCATTTATTTAGATCTTGGCTGATCTGTACCTTAACGTCTTTGATACAGCTCCCTTGACATCCCGACCTAATAAAAACCTGCCAATCTCAGTCTTGAAAACTTCAACTGATCCAGTATCCACGGGCTTAACGAATACACAACAATAACCACTACATTGCCATCCCTTTGAGCACCATCCCAGGCTAAACCATCTTTAGCTGATTTATGCATGAATTCCCTCTATCATAAGGTCCTTTCTGATATGTGTTTTTTCAAGATTGAAGAGCCACAGCTCATCCAACCTTTCCTCATAACTCATCCCTCGATCACAAGAAGATCCACTGCCGCCTTTTAACTCAACTAGGGTTGAGCACCGCACCAAACAGCATGACAAAAAAAGGAAAGAAGGTACCAGTCCTTCGTTTTGCAAGCTGGAACGTCAGAACTATGTGTCCTGGCCTGTCGGAAGACCCTACACAAATCAACGATTCTCGGAAGACCGCCATCATTAACAACGAGCTCAGTAGACTCAATGTGGACATTGCAGCACTTAAGGAGACACGCCTCCCTGCGAGCGGATCTCTAAGAGAGCAAGACTACACCTTCTTCTGGCAGGGTAGGGATCCTGAAGAACCAAGACAGCATGGAGTGGGCTTCGCCATCAGAAACTCCTTGCTCAGTATAATAGAGCTACCTTCAAATGGCTCGGAACGCATACTGTCTATCCGACTGCTCACCGCCTCTGGTCCAGTACACCTACTCAGCATCTATGCTCCAACACTTTGCTCCCCACCTGAAGTTAAAGACCAGTTCTACAAGTTACTCCATAATATCATTAGTAGCATCCCCAATACCAAACATCTGTTCCTGCTGGGGGACTTTAATGCCAGGGTTGGGGCCGACCATGACTCATGGCCCACCTGCCTTGGGCGCTATGGCATTGGAAGGATGAATGAGAATGGACAGAGACTGCTGGAGTTGTGTACTTATCACAACCTCTGCATCACCAACTCGTTCTTTCATACTAAACACTGTCACCAGGTTTCTTGGAGGCACCCAAGATCACGTCGTTGGCACCAGCTGGACCTCATCGTCACAAGGCGAGCCTCTTTAAACAGCGTTCAAATCACACGCAGCTTCCACAGTGCGGACTGCGACACCAGCCACTCACTGGTGTGCAGCAAGGTTAGACTCAAACCAAAGAAGCTGTATCACTCCAAGCAGAAGAGCCGCCTGCGCATCAACACTAACAAAATTTCTTATCCACAGCTGTTACATAAGTTTCTAAATTCACTTGAAAAAGCCCTTCAAAACACTCCGACAGAAAATACAGAGACTAAGTGGACCCACATCAGAGGCGCCATCTATGACTCAGCAATGACCACCTATGGCAAACGTGTGAAGCAGAATGCAGACTGGTTTAAATCTCACTTTGAAGAGTTGGAACCTGTCATAGCCGCTAAGCACATTGCACTGTTGAACTACAAGAAAGCCGCTAGCGAGTTAACATCTGAAGCACTTAAAGCAGCCAGACGCGCTGCACAAAGAACAGCCAGGCGGTGCGCAAATAACTACTGGCAACACCTATGCAGTCGTATTCAGCTGGCCTCCGACACCGGAAACAACAGAGGAATGTATGATGGCATTAAGAGAGCTTTTGGGCCAACCATCAGGAAGATCGCCCACCCTCAAGTCTAAATCAGGGGACACAATCACTGACCAACACAAGCATTTGGACCGCTGGGTGGAGCACTACCTAGAACTGTACTCCAGGGAAAATGTTGTCACTGATACCGCTCTCAATGCAGCCCAGTCTCTGCCTGTCATGGGTGAGCTGGACGAACAGCCAACAAAATCGGAACTCAGTGATGCCATTGATTCTCTAGCCAGCGGAAAAGCCCCTGGGAAGGACGGCATTACCCCTGAAATAATCAAGAGTGCCAAGCCTGCTATACTTTCAGCACTGTACGAACTGCTTTGCCTGTGCTGGGATGAGGGAGCAGTACCACAAGACATGCGCGATGCCAATATCATCACTCTCTGTAAGAACAAGGGTGACCACGGTGACTGCAACAACTACCGTGGAATCTCCCTGCTCAGCATAGTGGGGAAAGTCTTCGCTCGAGTTGCTTTAAACAGACTCCAGAAGCTGGCTGAGCGTGTCTACCCTGAGGTACAGTGTGGCATTCGAGCAGAGAGATCCACCATTGACATGCTGTTCTCCCTTCGACAGCTACAGGAGAAATGCCGAGAACAACAGATGCCCCTCTACGTTGCTTTCATTGATCTCACCAAAGCCTTTGACCTCGTCAGCAGACGTGGTCTCTTCAGACTACTAGCAAAGGTCCAGCAAAGCTACTAAGTATCATCACCTCATTCCATGACAATATGAAAGGCACAATTCAGCATAGCGGTGCCTCATCAGACCCCTTTCCTATCCTGAGTGGTGTGAAACAGGGCTGTGTTCTCGTACCTACACTGTTTGGGATCTTCTTCTCCCTGCTGCTCTCACATGCGTTCAAGTCTTCAGAAGAAGGAATTTCCCTCCACACAAGATCAGATGGCAGGTTGTTCAACGTTGCCCGTCTAAGAGCGAAGACCAAAGTACAGAAAGTCATCAGGGAACTCCTCTTTGCTGACGATGCTGCATTAACATCCCACACTGAAGAGTGTCTAAAGAGACTCATCAACAGGATTGCGGATGCCTGCAACGAATTTGGCCTAACCATCAGCCTCAAGAAAACGAACATCATGGGACAGGACGTCAGAAATGCTCCATCCATCAAGATCGGGACCACGCTCTGGAAGTAACCTGTCTCTCGAAGCAGAAATCAACAAGTGCATGGGAAAGGCTTCCACTGCTATGTCCAGACTGGCCAAGAGGGTGTGGGAAAATGGCGCACTGACACAGAACACAAAAGTCCGAGTGTATCAAGCCTGTGTCCTCAGTACCTTGCTCTACGGCAGCGAGGCCTGGACAACGTATGTCAGCCAAGAGCGACGTCTCAATTCATTCCATCTTCGCTGCCTCCTGAGAATCCTTGGCATCAGTTGCCAGGACCGTATCTCCAACAGAGAAGTCCTCGAGGCGGCCAACATCCCCAGCATACACGCCCTACTGAACCAGTGGCGCTTGAGAAGGCTTGGCCATGTAAGCCGCATGGAAGATGGCAGGATCCCCAAGGACACGTTGTACAGCGAGCTCGTCACTGGTATCACATCCACCGGCCGTCCATGTCTCCGCTTTAAAGACGTCTGCAAACGCGACATGAAGTCCTGTGACATTGATCACAAGCCGTGGGAGTCAGTTGCCAGTGATCGCCAGAGCTGGCGGACAGCCATAAAGGCAGGGCTAAAGTGTGGCGAGTCGAAGTGACTTCGCAGTTGGCAGGAAAAAAGACAGAAGTGCTAGGCGAGAGCCAACTGTGTAACAGCCCCGGCAACCAATTTTATCTGCAGCGCCTGTGGAAGAGTCTGTCACTCTAGAATTGGAATTAATAGCCACTCCAGGCGCAGCTTCACAAACCACTGACCACCTCCAGGGGCTTACCCATTGTCTCTCGGGACAAAGAGGCCAAAGAAGAAGCGGGTTGAGCAATAAATGTGGCCTTGCCAGCATCATCAACAAGGTCATCAGAACAAAAGAGAGAGTCCAGCACCTGCAATATAAAGGGCCCTGAGGTGGTGCAGTGGAAAGCCATGAGACAACTTGCTGGCATTCAAGGAATGAGTATTGGGTAAAGACTTAATAAACTTTAGCTCTTCAGTCTTGAAAAACCACATATCGAAGGCAATGTATTGAATTATCTGAAAAAACTTAATAGGATATAGAAATAAATGCAGATCAATATGTTCAAATTGTCAGGGCTCCAGGACAAGTTCCAGGATGTTAAGGGAAGCGTTTATTTACAAAGGCTGATGCCAGGACACTGGGCTTATTTAAGAAATAGCTCGATGCTGTAATGGGAAGATGGTAGGGTTGGTGTTCTGAAAGGATGCAATCAAATAGGCTGAAAGGCCTTCTTCATCAGAACCATTCTTGAGATCTTGTGAATTTTTCATGTCACCACAGCAAAGGACAAAAGTGACCAGCTTTGATACCAAAAACACACAATATTGTTTAAACACACCGCTGCAAAAAAAAAATAGCTGTTAAAAGCTATCCAAATTGAACTATACTATAAAGTACATGTGTATGCACACACACACACACACCTTATTCCTACTAGTTTGAAGCCAGCTTTGCTGGAAAAAACAGTGAACTATAGGGTGGTACAAATCAAGTAATTTTAATATTAAGAGGAAGATTTTTTGCACCACTTCAATTTAAATTCACAGATAATTTAGTTTAGCAACTTTGAATAAAGATGAGTACACAGTGCATTTTAAAAAAGTTTTGAGATGCGCTTGTCACAATTCAGATGTCTTATTTTGTAACAAATGTAAATTCCTGTGTCACACTTAAAGAAAAAAGGAGGGAAGTGAAGACAATCATTTCCACTAGTATTACAGAAACTTCCTTAGGAAAAGAAAATATCCTTTAATTGACCTCAAGATATATCTATTCCCAGCAATAAGAGCTTGCAGACTCAGAATGTATGAGTCAGGTTACACACTGATCCTCTTTAGTAACAGAATGATGTATGGTGTGTTAAATGGTATAATGCTCCTGTTCTTATAAAATAGCTTATCATCTGACCGACCATAAGCAATACCATGGATAATTTGCTGGTATAATGTGACATTTTTATAATGCAGTTGCATCAGTTACAGTGATACCATCCTGGGCACAGGCCACTGCAGAAAACAGAAGAAAGAATACACCCTCATGGTAAAAATGCTGACCTGACCCACAGAATGAAGAGTTAGTTATCAGATGATTGCATTTGTGAGCAAAATACAGGATTCATTCAAAATTGTGCAGTGTTCTAATTACAAAATCAGGGACTCTTTGGGTAACTAAACTGCATAGTGTGTTACTGAGCCAAAGACATCTGAAAGTTCACAGATTTAACTCTCGGTGAGGGGAAAGATCAACACGGTTCCCTCCCTAAATACTATCCAGCTTGAAGTAGGGTTGCTAACTCTCCAGGATTGTACTGGAGCCTCCAGGAATTAAAGATTAATCTCCTGGACACAGCTGTGAGCAACTAACAAGAACAATAGAGCATAGAAAAAGATGTGTGTTTTTCATTTTCTTCTAACACTTCTGTTTATTAGTTATAAAAATACTGGAGATTGGGAAAAGTGTCTGTTTGACCAGCCTCGCTGGCTGGAGGCGAGGTTATGCAACAAAACCTCGAGGAATATGTTCATCCAGGGTAGGAAGGTGCAAGTTTGAAGACCTCAGCTGTGATGTCTTGCAGGGACTCAATGTCTTGGATCACAAATAAATAATAGCTTCTTGGGTATGGTACTGAAGGGTGGTCAGCCCTTGTGGAATTAAATCCCAGCAGGAAATGGCACCGATACAGAATAAGATTGGAGGGGAAAAAAATTACAAAATAAATCTGAAAATTGTAAAATCGCCTCCCTTTTCATGCTTTGTGACAGGCTCATTAAACAGTAACAATTGTTTTCCCTGCTCTCCAGAAGTTCAAAAACGAGGTTTGACTGTGAGACTTTGTATTTTCTTTTGAAAAAAAATAATTTTAATGACTTTGTCTCTATCCTAATCATAATTTAGTGTAGCAGAGAATGGTTGTTACAGTTGAATGCTCATTACTTCTGGATGATTCTGTGTAGCCGGGTTGAAAAATGTAGCAGACAAGGTATAAAAAGAATTGCCTTGACAGTTAAGGGCATGCAGTGACTTAAACGAAACTCGGTGTCAAGGCTGATTAATTTCCCCGTTGGTACACTTCTTTCTTGTATTGAAATCTGTTTCCCACTGTTGCACTAATTGAAATCCGTTAATTTTAATGACTTTGTCTCTCTCCACACCTTGCTGCCAGTAAAACAAGTTTGACAGGTATATGTACTTGAACATATTACTATTGTAATACAGAAAGATCAATTGAAACTTCCATTACCTTGTTCAACTGCTAATACAGTAGGAATACTGGGAGCTCCTGGGATATTTGAAATGCTGTCATTGTGTTGATTGTAAGGTGGAGTTCAGGATATAAAAAACACTTAATTAACTCTCACGTGAATGCACTGTTAATATAAGATGCAGGTCCCGACCTCAAAATATTTTGACCAATTTGCCTTGTTTTATATGCTGGATAAAAAAATGCACGGAATTAATATATTTTATATTTATTTTCCACCACTCTAATTTTCATCTCTCCTTTCTTAACCCATACTGGGTTACAGGTCCATGGACATTACTTGCCCTCTACTCTTCATGCAGGAAGCTCCCAGCTTTATTTGCCAGTTTGTGCTCAATTAGCGTAGTAGTGGAGCTGTTAAAATTGGCCACTGGCTGTGAACAACCTGCTGATACTCACTATCAAAGGAAAGAAAGAACAAATTTTCAGGAGGTCCCAGCGCACAACACATCCAATGATTTACTGCAGTAACAGTTTTACGGACAAAAGCAGTGGCCAATTTATGCCCAGCAAGTTCTCACAGATAGCAGTCAGCTGGTGGAAGGAGGAGTCTAGGTCAGGTCACTAGGAGAACTCCCTGTTCCTCCTCGAACTATGCTATGAAATCTTTCATGCCTACCTGAAACATCTCATCCAAAAGACAGCACCTTTGACAATGCAGCACTCTCTCGGTATGCACCAGATTATTAGATTAATAACTCATATCCAGAGTGGGGTTCAATGACATTACCTCTGAATCACATATAAGATTACAGTTGAAAGTTGGCTAGGCTTCCACATGAATATTGACCATTTAGTGAGGTAAAAGAAGGCTGGGAGTTTCTGTGGTTGTGTACACTGACAGGAGTCAGAGCAGGAGATACAATTTGAGACAAAAACCTCAGATAGGTATAAACAAAAGTAAAAGAGGGATAGTTCTGCATATCTAATTATAAAAGATTGGTTTTATGGCTCTTCATTGCAAAATTGTTGAGAATTTTGAGAGGATTAAAAAAAAATCTAATAATGCACAATCTCATCGGTAGTTATAAAAGCCAGCACATGTCCTGGTAGCATAGCATATTAATGGATACTGCAGCAACTTGGTTCAACTGTTAGGGCAGCAGGTTAGACACTTATCGATAGATCCCATTATTATTGCCCAATGTCATATTAAAATGTGACTAACATGTTTGATTCATTAAAATACCTTTAAGCAAGAAGAATATCACACTTTTTATTAGTCAATTAGGTATGCATCTTGCCAGTGTTGGAACACAATTAAGGAGTTGTACCTTTATTGTATTTTAGTTAAGCAATATGAAACTGCATCATTTACAGCACTTTCTTAATGCCACTGAACAGCCAATAAATCATAATGTGGGAAAATAAAAGGCAAGAAAACTAAACTGGTTTTGCTGCTGGGACTAATGCTTTACTTCTGAAGGTAAATTTTATGAATTTATGCTTCCAGTTTGGTGTGTGTTTGGGATAGAAATGCAATACTGTACCAATGTGCCTCCTGGCTTGCCGTAGTCATGTGACCTCTACCATGAGGCACTCACAGCAGGCAGCCATGACAAGTTCAGTTCAATAAAGACACAGTACAAGCAAGACTGTTGTCCTGTGAGCTCGTAACATGGTGTCAGAGTGGAGCTGAGATTTTGGTGTCAGAGTGGAGCTGAGATTTAGTGTTGAAGAGCTGTATAGAAGCACAGCTACTAAAAGAGGAAGACAGGAATGTTCAGAGCTGATGAAAACTGTTCAAAGTCACAGGAAGCCACAGAAAAGGAAAAAGCAGACCTCAGCTGAAAGCACTGGGTAAGACACAATGGCTGCAAAGTTTCCTCTCCTGGCGCCAGTTGAAATGAAAGGTGATATGAAGCAGAACTGGCAGTTTTTCCACTCACACTGGCAAAATTAGAAAATTGCAACAAATTTAATTAACAAACCAGAGTAGCTATGAAAGGCTACGCTTTTATCACTGTTGGGGAGAGACTGTTACAAAATATATTCCACCCTAAATCTCTCCGAAGAAGAAAAAGAATGGACAGCAGAAATTTTGAAAACCTTGAAGGCACACTTTGAACCCCAAGTAAACGTAACTTATGAATGGTATGTGTTCAATATTCGGGCCCAAGGTGAAATAGAGTCCATTGATCAATATGTGACTGCATTAACACAGCTCGCAAAATCCTGTGTATTTGTGCAATGAAAAGACAATCTAATTAAAGACAGGATTGTATTAGGCATAAGAGATCTTGCAGTGAGAGCATGTCTATGAGAGAGGACAAACTTACTCTCAGGAAACTATCAACATGTACAGAAGTGCTGAGGTTGTAAATCAGCAGCTAGAGCATATTCATGGCAGAAGAGACCAGCCTTGCATTATGCTAATAGACATTCCTGGCAGAAAGATCATGGACAAAGGGCAGGATGCAAATACTGCAGAGGATATCAGACAAAGGAAAAGAAGGCATGTCTAGCATGGGGAAGGCAGTGTTCTCACTGCAAGAAGCCGAATTATTTTGCACCCAAGTGTTTGGCTAGAAGGAAGCACAACAAGCAGGTACAGATGGCCACTGGAGAGATGTCAGCTGAAGTTTCTGATGAATCACTATACACCAAACAAAAAGTTGGCTCAGTCAGGTCAATTGGTGATAAATGGTTTGTGACTGTTGGAATGATGACTGCAGAAGGAAAATATCAAGTTAACATAAAGTGCCAGATAGACACCGGGGCGTCATGCAACGTCATGACCTTCACAGACCTCTGCGAACTGGCTCAACATGGCAATCCAAAAATGAAGCCCTCAAAAGTAAGGTTGAGGCTATATGAAGGCACCATACTAGTGCCAAGAGGACAAATTACTCTGAGAGCCCAATGCAATGGCAAGAGCAAAGATCTGGAATTCCAGATCATAGATGGCAAGCAAAAGCCAGTCATCTCAGCTGGAGCAAGTCTAAAGCATGGACTGGTAATCTGCAACGTGCAAAAAGAAATTTGCAACGTGTCACAGCGCACGAAACCATTGACCGCGGAACAGATCCGAGAGGAGTACAACGATGTATTTACAGGTTTAGGGTGTTATCCTGGAGAATATCGTCTCAAAGTACATGAGAGGGTAAGACCAATTCAGCATCTGCCGAGGAAAGTTTCAGCTTCCCTCAAGGCCAGCCTGAAAGACAAGACAGAAGAGCTAGAAAAGAATGAAGTAATTAAGAAAGTGACAACCCCTACAGAATGGATTAACAGCATGGTAGCAGTGAAACAACCTGGAAAGCTGAGAGTATACATTGACCAGAAGAATCTAAATAAAGCTCTGAAGAGATCTCACTACCTCATGCCAACCATCAAAGGAATTTTGTCACAACTTGCAAAGGCAAAAATCTTCACTACCCTAGATGCCAAGGATGGTTACTGGCAAACGAAGCTGGATGAAAGCAACAGCTTTCTAACTACATTCTGGATGCTGTTCAGGAGATACAGATGGTTGTGCATGCCATTTGGCATTTCCACAGCTCCGGAGGAGTATCAATGCAGACAGCATGAGATAGTTAGTGATCTTCCCAGAGTGGAAGCTATAGTGGATGATCTGCTAGTTTATGGATGCGGAGACACAATGGAAGAAACCATTGCTGAACACAATCAAAATCTACTGCAACTGCTGGACGGAGCTCGTCAGATGAACCTGAAACTGAACAAGAAAAAATTGCAATTGAAGATGCCCGACGTCAAGTACATAGGTCATGTACTGATAGCAAAAGGTCTTCGCCCGGGAGGATAATGAGAGGAGTAGAAGAAGTGAGAGACCTCGGAGTGCATGTCCACAGGTCCCTGAAGATGGCAGGACAGTTAGGTAGAGTGGTGAAGAAGGCATATAGAATGCTTTCCTTTATTGGATGAGGTATAGAATACAAAAGCAGGGGTGTAATGCGGGAACTGTATAAAACGCTTTTTAGGCCACAGCTGGAGTATTGCGTACAGTTCTGGTCACCACATTACAGAAAGGACATAATTACTCTGGAGAGAGTACAGAGGAGATTTACAAGAATGTTACAAGGGCTTGAAAGTTGCAGCTATGAGGAAAGATTGGATAGGCTAGGACAGTTTTCCCTTGAACAGAGAAAGCTGAGGGGTGACTTTACTGAGGTGTACAAAATTATGAGAGGCCCAGATAGAGTAGACAGGAAGGACCTGTTTCCCCTAGCAGAGGGGTCAACTACCAGGGGGCACAGATTTAAGGTGATTTGTAGAAGGATTAGAGGGGACATGAGGAAAAGCTTTTTCACCCAGAGAGTGGTGGGTGTCTGGAATTCATTGCCAGGAATGGTGATGGAGGCAGAAACCCTCAATTCGTTTAAAAGGTACCTGGACATGCACCTGAAGTGCTGTAATCTGCAAGGCTATGGACCAGGTGCTGGAAGGTGGGATTAGATTGGGTGGCTTGTTTGTTAGGCCAGCGCAGACATGACGGGCTGAATGGCCTCCTTCTATGCCGTAATTTTTCGATGGTTCTATTGTTCTATAATCCCGAAAAGGTGAGAGTGGTAGTAGCAATGAGACAACCGACAAACGTAAAAGCAGTGCAACGATTTGTTGGATTCATCAACTATTTTGTAAAATTCTTGCCCAGTTTGTTGTTGGAGTGTGAACCATTACACTAACTCACCGCCAAGGATGTGCAATGGTATTGGGACACAGAAGAAGAAGCAGCATTCACTAAAATCAAGTGACTAATGACAGCAATGCCAGTGCTTAAATATTATGATGTAAATGATGAAGTCACCCTGCAGTGAGACAGGACTTGGAGCAACCCTAATGCAGCAAAAACAGTCAGTTGTATTTGCATCCAGGGCGTTAATGCAAAAGGAACGGTTATACGTTCAGATTGAGAAAGAGTGCCTGGCCATTGTCTTTGCTTGTGAACATTTTCATCAATACCTACTTGGAAGAGACAAAGTCACAGTTGAGTCCAACCAGAAGCCACTTCAAATTATTTTCCTCAAGTTATTCCAGTTATAGATATATCATCTGGACATGATATACAAGCAAGAGAAACAGATGTACATCACTGACATGCTGACGAGAGCAGCACTCCCTATGAAGAAAATAGAGGATGCTATGACAGAGCTTGAAATCTTCCAGATCCAACATGAAGCTGCAGCTCGACATGTTCTGGAATTCATCAACCTAACAGAGACATTGAATCTGACTGACAAACACCTTGCTCCAATCAAGCAAACTACCCAACAAGATGCAACTTTCCAAGTGTTGCAAGAAGTAGTGATGGAACGATGGCCTGAAAGCATCAAGGGTACTCCTGTGGTCACAAGAGCGTATTAGGCATATAGAGATGAATCGACAGCCCAAGGTATCATCTTGTACAAAGGAAATAGGGTTGTTATCCCTAAGGGGTTGACAGGAGAGATGCTAAAGCACATCCATGTAAGCCACCAAGGAATTGAATCAAGTCTGAGGAAGCCAAGAGAAGTGCTCTACTGGCCAAACATGAGCAATGAAATCAAGGACCACATCAGCCCGTGCAGTGCATGTAACAAGACCAAGCTAAGCAAGCTAAAGAGCTGCTGATGACACATGACATCCCAGACAAACCATGGATGAAGCTGGGAGTAGACCTCTTTACTCTTGCAAGAACTGATTCTCTTGTCACTGTCGATTACTATTCTGACTACTGGGAGATAGACCAGCTGACCTCAACGACTACCAGTGAGATTGTAGAATGCCTGAAAGCATACTTTAGTTGTTACGGCATTCCAGACATTGTGATGAGCGATGATGGCCCTCTGTTCATGAGTGAAGAATTCAGCCACTTCATAAAGGATTGGGAAACTCAACACCATACATTATCCCAGTCAAATGGAAAGGCTGAGGCAAATCGCCAAAGGAATCAAAGAACTTGAGCAAATCCTGCACAGATGTATACAAGGCAATCCTCGCATGGAGAAACACACCTACTGAAGGCATAGTAAGTAGTCTAGTACAAAGACTAATGTCACACCATACCCAAACTACTCTTCCAACAGCAAAAAAGCTACTGAAGCCAGAAGTAGTAACAGGTGTGAGTGACAAAATCAAGGTGAAATGGCAGAAAGCCAAATTTAATTTGGACAAAACTGCCAAACCATTGCCAGAATTGAGCACTGGACAGCCAGTAAGGGCGGGGCCTGAAAATGGGTCCGGAAGAGAGCCACTACGGACCTCGATGCTGGGAGGGCATGGACTGATCCTCCAGGAGGTGGCGAGGCTCTGTGGCAGCAGCCCCCACCCCCCCACCCCCCAATGCCATTGGGTGACGGGACCTTAATTTAAATATTTAAATTAATAAAATGAATACATTTAAATGAACTTACCTTCAATCTTCTGAGTCCGCCACGATCTTTGGTGTGGCGGCCGGCACTCCCGTGCCTTCAGTTCCCTGCCTGGGGTAAGGTGGCGTGACACGTGGTGAGAGTGGAGGAGTTAATATTTTCTGTGGGTGGGGTGGACAGGGTCAAATAAATGTAATGGGTGTACATTTCACATTTGAAAGGTAAGTGTTTTGGTGGGAGGGAAGGGCAAATAATTAATGTAAATGGTATTGGGGGGTGGGAAAGGAGCATTAGAAATTTGTGTATTTTTGGGGGCAAACTTCTTTAAAAGTTTAAATGTGGCAGCAGGGCTGGCTGGCCTTTACAAATGGCACCAGCATCTGTGTACAGGCAGCTGATGCCATTGCCAAGGAGGGACAGTCCGCCCCCTCCACAAGATTGTTGAGTGGGGGTGGTTCGGGCCGCCCCGTCCACTTAAATGAGCCGCAGTGCAGGAGATCGCGGTGGCTCTTGGGTGGGCCGCCATTTTTTGAGCTTGTCACCGAGATCGGCGGTGGACTCTTAAAATCCAGTCCTATGTGTGCAGTGCATGTACAGAGACTGATGAGAATAACAAACTGCTGCTGCATGAGAACAGTTGTGTGCATAGTGGATAACTTGGGCAACTCACAGTGTAAATGGTAATACATGCAAATTTTTTTTTGTATGTAAGGGGGTGTTTGGGATAGAAATGCAATACTCTACTAATGTGCCTCCTGGCTTGCTGTAGTCATGTGACCTCTACCATGAGGCAGTCACTGCAGGCAGCCATGACAAGTTCAGTTCAATTAAGACACAGTACAAGCTAGACTGTTGTCCTGTGAGCTTGTATCAGAGTGTTGTTTGCCAAGAGCACAGATCATGAATCTCGGTTTGGACTCCATACAGCTCATCTTCTCAGGCATGGTCTCTTTGCTGACATATGTTTCCATGGGCACTGGATGCTCTTTGGCACTTACCCAAGTGACTGCTATTCAGCCTCGACAGTTAGTCCCAGAGGCCTAACATAGGGCTATTGAGGTCAGTTGTAACATCCATACCAGTGCTCTAGTTGAGATAAGATATCTCAGCACAGACCAGGATCAAACCTGGGACCTTTCTGGTCTGTATAACTCAACTATTCACTGAATAAAGTCGCTGAACCTTTGAGGGACTGTCAGCATACCAATGCATAACACCATGTTATAAATCAGAATCCATGCCTGGGCATGGCCACCTATAGAAAACTCCATGTATAGACTGAGACAATAAAATACACCATGGAACACAATAAGGGAAATGGGAGTAGGAGACAATCAATCTGCTGCACTCTCAAGTATCTTCTAATGGCTGGTTACATAGTAACCCTGGTATTGGATTATAGTTTAGGAATTGTATGTGTCATAGAAAGAAGAGAAGGAAACAATTTGCATTTATATAGTGGCTTTCAGTACCTCAGGGTGGCTGCAAGTGCTTCACAGCCAATTAAGTACTTTTGAAATGTAGTCAATATTACAATCTAGGGGAACACAGCAGCCAATCTGCACATAGCAAGGTCACACAAAAAACAATGAGTTAAATGATCAGATAATCTGTTCTCTAAGGTGTTGGTTGAGAGTTAAATTTAGGCCAGGCAAACTCTCCTACTTTCTTTGAATGAGATATTTTACATCCACCTGAAAGGGAAGACAGAGTCTCTGTTTAACATGCCACTGAATGATATAAGCCCTCCTTCACTACTGCACTGAAGTGTCAGTCTTACTCATATGCTCAAGTCTCGAGAATGGGGCTTGAAAATATTGATTCAGAGGTGGCACCAAGGATGAACCAAAGGTGAAACATGGTGTAAAAAACATTTATAAAAGTTGAACTGGGGATTTTGGAGATAGAGGTAGACCTTGGAGTGTCCAAGCTTTTTGTCTTCATGGACCATTCAGCTGCATTCCATGGCGCCCTGGGGTCACAAACAACTTTTAAATCTATGTTCACATTAATTTTCATATATCGTATGATGATAATATGAACATATCTTGGTGTTCTGATTTAGGATTTATCCACCAATAAGCAACAGAACTAAGAATAGCTCTACTCAGACCTCCAGATCTATGAAATTCAAAAGATGAAAATGATGGAATCAGAAATATGTGCACATATAGAACAAAGTTGCCTGTCTTTTGTGGACTGAGATGCCAGTGCTGATAGGCTTACCTATGGTCCACTCCATATATAGACTGAGATTATCACATACTCTATGGGACTCAGTGGTTCTTGTGTTGGTGTGGTTCGGATGAAGAGGGAGCAGTTGGTTGGTGGGAACAGTTGGTGGGTTGGAAAATGGAGATGTTAGAATGGAATATTCTGACGTGTAGTTTGATTAGCATTGGAGTTCAAGAAATACTAATCCAGAACGTCTCTGAGGTGAAAGATTGAGGTCCACAGTGCTGGAGAGCACCCAGGCTAAAAAGAGGAAAGAGTAATCAGGAAATAATTGCTTGGTGACTCTAAGCTTGGTTTTTAAAACTTTTAAGTTTTAGGTAGAAGGGAAGAGATAAAAGTAATCCTACAAGATGTAAGAATTTAAAATGATTAATTTAAAATTAGTTTCAACATAGATACATACATGGGGATCTAGATAAGCACATGAGAGAGCAAATAGAAGAGTATGCAGATAGTATTCAATGAAGAAGGATGAGAGGGAACTCATGTTGGGCATAAATGCCAGCATAGACCATGTGGGACAAATGGCCTGTTTGTGTGCTGTAGACACGATTTAATATCTAAAGCTGTGGTGAAGGGATGGAAACATCAAAAGCCAATATTCTCACAGCTCCTCGTAATCTTCTGTCTAACCTCAGTTGCTGTGCATAACTTGGGAGGTCAGCATATGATTGACAAAGAATAGACCTTAAAGCCCTATTTCCAGCAAGCAGTGAGATGTCTGCAGATTAATCTATTCAGGGTCAGACTGCCATTATTTATCCAGCACAGCAGTTGTTTATGGAGAGGAAACTCAATTCAAATTACCCTGCTGACACACTGGTCTTGTTAGCTTGAATGCCTCATCAATATGCATGCAATGCCCAAAGTCTATTGTATATTCAATGGAAATATTTTGAAAACACCTAGAGAAATAATTCCATGGCCGCCTCCAGGCTCAGATTTTAGAATACAGGTTTTCTGAACGTCCAAGGGATTGCTACCTTTAACCTTACTTGAAATTGAAGCTGTAATTCTCTAAAATAAGCAAATGTTATGCTTTAAAAGTCAAAATTGAAGACCATTTGTGCCATGAAAACAGCCTGTAGGATCTTCTGAATAACACCTGTTATATAGGATGGTACATAGGTTTGCTGGAGGTCTTACAACAGGGTGCAGCAATGATAGCTGTGGGATTCTGGACTGCTGATGATCTTGCAGCTCCACCATGGCAACTACGTACGTGTGATACATATGCTAATTACGGGCCAGCAACCTGCCGTGCTGATGTAGATGTGTGACTGCAACTAACTGACGCCGAGCAACATTTTTACAACATTAGAAGTCGTGGAATAGGCAAGGCCAGGTCAAATGATCTCTCTGCCAGAAGATGGGATAGATGAAGTAGCAAAGAAACTGAGTTCGTTTGGGGTCAGTCTCTATCACTCAATAGACATAACTTTATAGCGTGCTCTGCTCATCATATGTTGTGAAGACGAAGAGCTTAAACACATATCTTCTGGTTTTAAACAGTTCTATTAATACGTACACACACAGCCACTTTGACCCATATTTTGCAGTCAGTGGTGAACGAGCAGTGCGAGTTGTTCATTATCTTGACCCACAGACTTCCTGTCGCCTTTTGCACTGGAAGTTGCGGTAATTAGAAATCCAAAACAGTGCAGTGCTCACTACAGGGGATCTGAGACCTGTGTGAACAGGCCAAGCAACTGTGCTTCTCCTTAACCAATCAGATTGAAGAATCCTGACTGAGACACGCAGGACTGAATTTTCTTTTTGGGTTTGGGACCCCGACGTCAGGACCATTTCCAGGTCATGACCCTGCTCCATGTTGGCACGACTGCTGCTTTTAATTAGATGGACAATTAGTTGCCAGATGGTGCATTCGCCGTACAATTAGCGAAGTCGGACACTGTGAGGAGGTGGGAGTTGGATGCGGCGGGCCCAATTTAAAGGGCTTTCGGCAGCCATCATTGTGGGAGCAGAGGTATTGAAGGGGGGAAGAGAGAGGAGAGCAACGCGCCAGCAGCAGGGTAGGCTCCCGAGCAAGGGCAGCTGCATAATTTTCAGACGCCTGCCTTGAGCCTCTTCTGGAGGTCATGGGTGAACAGCGAAACGTTCTTTTCCCAGTGAGTCACAGGAGAAGGCCAGCCAGATGAAGCAGGCATGGCTAGAGGTGGGTCATGAAGTGAGCAGCTGCAGTGTTGTTGCCAGGACATGGGTATAGTGCTGCCAGCCCTTCAATTACCTTTTGAGGGCTGGCAAGGTGAGTGGATTGCAGCAGCCAGATGACATGACTCCAGTTGTGTGATGATCAGCTCATCCGAGAGCTGAGCGGCCTGAGGCTCATTGAAAAGATGTGTGCCCCGGAGCACCATTGAGCAGGTGGCAAGTCTCACACCACAATCGCTTGTGGAGGAGACAAACTGATGTCACTGAAATTACATGTTTCTGATCCGCTGGAAGTGATAGGAACATAGGAGCAGGAGTAGGCCATTCAGCCCATCGAGCCTGCCCCACCATTCAATACAATCATGGCTGATCATCCACGTCAATGTCCTTTTCCCACATTATCCTCATATCCCTTTATGTCATTGGTATTTAGAAATCGGTCAATCTCTGCTTTAAACATACTCAATGACTGAGTCTCCACAGCCCTCTGGGGTAGAGAATTCCAAAGATTCACAACCTTCTGAGCAAAGAAATTTCTCCTCATCTCTGTCCTCAGTGGCTTCCCCCTTATTTTGAAATTATGTTCCCTGGTTCTCGACTCCCCAACCAGGGGAAACACCTTATCTGCATCTACCCTGTCTATCCCTTTAAGTATTTTGTAGGTTTCAATGAGATCACCTCTCATTCTTCGAAACTCTAGAGAATACAGGCCCAGTTGCCCAAACTCTCTTCATGGGACAGTCCCACCATCCCAGGAACAAGTCTGGTGAACCTTCATTGCACTCCCTCTATGACAATAATATCCTTCCTAAGGTAAGGGAACCAAAACTGCACGCAGTACTCCAGGTGCGGTCTAACCACGGTTCGATATAATTGAAGCAAGACTTCAATACTCCTGTACTTAAATCCTCTTATGATAAAGGCTAACATACCATGAGCCTTCTTAATTACTTGCATGTTAGCTTTCAGTGATCTATTGACAAGGCCACCCAAGTCCCTTTGTACATCTACACTTTCTAATCTCTTACCACTTAAGAAATACTCTGCACATCTATTCCTCCTACCAAAGTGGATAACCTCACATTTTTCCACATTATATTCCATCTGCTACATTCTTGCCCACTCACTAAGTCTGTCCAATTCCCCTTCAAGCCGCTTTGCATCTTCCTCGCAACACACTTTCCCACCTAGTTTTGTGTCATCCGTGAACTTGGAAATAATACATTTGGTGCCCACATCCAAATCATTGAAATACATTGTAAAAAGCTGGGGCCCAAGTACTGATCCTTGCGGTACCCCATTAGTCACAGCCTGCCAATGTGAGAATGACCCGTTTATTCCTACTCTCTGTTTTCTGCCTGTTAACCAATCCTTAATCCATGCCAGTCAGTATATTACCTCCTATCCCATGTGCTTTAATTTTGCTAACCAACCTCCTGTGGGGGACTTTATCAAAAGCCTTCTGAAAATAATGATGAGGAAGGGCAACATGGTCTTAACTTTCTTGCTCTTGACCTTGCAGGAGAAACAAGCTCACAACTCTAGAGAAAGGGCTTGGTTGGTTGTACAGTGCCTCATCTTGCAGTCCTAACATCAATGGAGGAGTTGGCCCTTGACATTGCCAGGGTGGTGGCCCATCAGAAAGTTGACAATGGAGAGATGGGAGTCTGTCCGAGAGAGGGTTAAAATGATCTTACCATCTCCAGGGGACATTGATGGAGCTCCCTCCTCCTCAATTTCCTCCATTCCTATAAATAAGCTGTAATGGAATGTTGCATCTCGCAGAAGCAGCTGATGAAATAGACGAGTTCTCCTTACCAGCTTCTTATGCATCCAGCAGGGCCAGTTGTGGAAGGAGAGCCAAGGCAAGAATGAGTGACGTTGCCACCCTCTTCAGCAGAGGAAGAAGTAACTGAGCCAGCACTGTCACATCAGTCAAGCGCATCCTCCACCAGTGCAGGCTCGCTCACCTTGGTGGGACCTAATTCGATTCACTCCACGTGATATCAAGAAATGACTGAAGGCACTGGATACTGCAAAAGCTATGGGCCCTGACAATATTCCGGCAATAGTACTGAAGACCTATGCTCCAGAACTTTCCGCGCCCCTAGCCAAGCTGTTCCAATACAGCTACAACACTGGCATCTACCCTGCAATGTGGAAAATTGCCCAGGTATGTCCTGTACACAAAAAGCAGGATGTCCAAACCGGCCAATTACCGCCCCATCAGCCTACTCTCAATCATCAGTAAATTGATGGAAGGTGTCATCAACAGTGCCATCAAGCGGCACTTGCTTAGCAATAACCTGCTCAGTGACGCTCAGTTTGGGTTCCGCCAGGGCCACTCAGCTCCTGACCTCATTACAGCCTTGGTTCAAACATGGACAAAAGAGCTGAACTCAAGAGGTGAGGTGAGAGTGACTGCCCTTGACATCAAGGCAGCATTTGACCGAGTATAGCATCAAGGAGCCCTGGCAAAACTGAGGTCAATGGGAATCAGGGGGAAAACCTTCCGCTGGCTGGAGTCATACCTAGCGCAAAGGAAGATGGTTGTGGTTGTTGGAGGTCAATCATCTGAGCTCCAGGACATCACTGCAGGAGTTTCTCAGGGTAGTGTTCTAGGCCCAACCATCTTCAGCTGCTTCATCAATGACCTTCCTTCAATCAAAAGGTCAGAAGTGGGGATGTTCGCTGATGATTGCACAATGTTCAGCACCATTCGTGACTCCTCAGATACTGAAGCAGTCCGTGTAGAAATGCAGCAAGACCTGGACAATATCCATGCTTGGGCTGATAAGTGGCAAGTAACATTCGCGCCACACAAGTGCCAGGCAATGACAATGTCCAACAAGAGAGAATCTAACCATCTCTCCTTGACATTCAACGGCACTACCATCGCTGAATCCCCCACTATCAGCATCCTAGGGGCTACCATTGAACAGAAACTGAACTGGAGTAGCCATATAAATACTGTGGCTACAAGAGCAGGTCAGAGGCTAGGAATCCTGAGGCGAGTAACTCACCTCCTGACTCCCCAAAGCCTGTCCACCATCTACAAGGCACAAGTCAGGAGTGTGATGGAATACTCACCACTTGCCTGGATGGATGCAGCTCCAACAACACTCAAGAAGCTCGACACCATCCAGGACAAAGCAGCCCGCTTGATTGGCACCCCATCTACAAACATTCACTCCCTCTACCACCGACGCACAGTGGCAGCAGTGTGTACCATCTGCAAGATGCACTGCAGCAATGCACCAAGGCTCCTTAGACAGCACCTTCCAAACCCGTGACCTCTACCAACTAGAAGGACAAGGGCAGCAAATACATGGGAACACCACCACCTGCAAGTTCCCCTCCAAGTCAAGCACCATCCTGACTTGGAACTATATCGCTGTTCCTTCACTGTCGCTGGGTCAAAATCCTGGAACTCCCTTCCTAACAGCACTGTGGGTATACTTACCCCAAATGGACTGCAGTGGTTCAAGAAGGCAGCTCACCACCACCTTCTCAAGGGCAATTAGGGATGGGCAATAAATGCTGGCCTGGCCAGCGACGCCCACATCCCATGAATGAATAAAAAAAATGTGCATATAGAACAGGAGGCACAGGGTGAGCAACACATCACGGAGGACATGATGGAGGCAGAGGCAGCTGTGGGCAGTCCCCATCAGAGAATGGAGGACAGACATAGCCATCTCATCTGGACAGAGATGCAGAGCCTTGGGTATCACACACAAGGGGTTGAATTTTGTTGTGCTCCCGACGTCGGGCTGCGTGGTGGGTGGGGGCGGGGGTGGGGGTGGGGGGGGGCGTAAGACTGCAGCAGCAGCGACACGCCACGGAGCCCGATGCTGGGATTTCCAGGCATGATCTTCCCAGCGGTGGTGAGGCTTCGTGGCGGCCCCCCCCACCCAATTTTCTGCGATCTTACCTTCGGATCGGGATCTTCAGTGAGACGGGCGACACTCATGCGCCTTCACTTTCCCGTCTAGGGAAAGCTGGTGCCACTGAGGTGAGGAAGGGAGAATCAGAGCACTTTTAGTGTAGTGCCGGGGGTGGGGAATGGGAACAACTTAGCGTGGGGTGGGGGGGTAAGAGGTGACCTCTGCACTTTGTGCAGCTGGGGGTGGTGGTGGGGGAAGAAAACTCTGCACTTTGTGCAGTTGGCAGGGAGAAGGGGTCAACCCTGCAAGTTCAGCGTATTGGGTGGTGCTGGGGGAATGGGCCAAACATTTAGTTTTAGTGTAGTGAGGTGGCGGTAACTCTGCATTCTCTGAGCAGGGCTGGCAGCCCTTTATAAATGGCGCCAGGGTACTGTGCACAGACCTGTTGAACGTTGAGAGAATGGAATCCGTTCCTGTTCATGAATGCCCCTGGTTGCTCTGCTGGTGCCTTGATGGCCACATGGGTGCAATTGACATCTGCCTGCACCTGACTGAGTCCAGCGATGGAGGCAAATCACTGCTCTCTGTGAGTGTGTCCCATCAGTGGTGAACTCAGTATAATCCGACGCCCTCTCAAACAGGGCATCTGTGACCTCCCGTATGCTGTGATGGGCAGCTGATTGCGAGATGCCAGTGAGATCCACTGCCACTCCTGGCAAGGACCCAGAGGCAAAAAAGTTCAGCGCTGCTGTCACTTTAATGAAAATTAGCACTGGACTGATTTTTCTTTTTCTAAACCACGGACATTTGAGTCTGTTTATTGCATCATTCCCAAGTAAAGTCTTTGTTGAAGTTGACAAATTCAACAACAACTTTCATTTATATAGGACCTTTAACATAGGAAACCATCCCAAGGTGCAACACAAGGGGTGAATAAAAGCTTGGACAATGAGGAAGGTCTTAAGGAGGGCCTTAAAGCGAGATTTGAGTACCGATTTAGGATCAAAGCAGGAATCATCCTTATCTGTGGTTCAGCACCACACCAGGCAGATCACTAAAACACTGGGCCAAATTGGATCAAGGAGGTCATGAGTTTTCACATGACAACATTATACTTTACATAATGACCCAACTCCCTCTGCCATATAACAGGGAGAGCTGGCATTTGACAGATAGGGGTAGGGTTGGATTGAAACTGTTGTTTCAGGATTAGTATTTTAGTCACTCATACAAAAGCAAAATACTGCAGATGCTGGAAACCTTAAAAATAGAAAATGCTGGAATACTCAGTAGGCCTGGCAGTATTTGTGGAGAGAGAAACAAAATTAACATTTCAGGTCAATGATCTTTCATCAGAAGAGTTTTCACCCTGTTTCTCTCTGCACAGATGTTGCCAGACCTGCTGAGCATTTCCAGCATTTTCTGTTCATTCTTTCGTCACTCAGTTGCTTTGCTGAAGGCCCTTGTATAAAAGGGATATTTGCACGTGCTGAATTTTTATAACTAATATTCTTGTAATACTCGAATAAACATGTAAGGGGTTAACTCTTAAGGTTCTACCCAGTATTGATTTTTAACAGAAAGCTTGAATTAGTCCGTTTGCCAGATATTTCACAAGATACAGTTTCTTTTTGGGCGACACAATAGTAGTTTAAAGTGTTAATCATCTGGGGGCATGATTTACACTACTAAACTTCTAATAGTATTATCAGAGATGACCCCTTTGTACCACAGCACTTTAAGAAATGGGAGCAGGAAGCCATTCAGCCCTTTAAGCCTGCTCTTCTACCTCAAATGCAAACTCCTATCCAGTCCCCATATCCCTTGATTCCCTGAGACTCCAAAGATCTATTGCTCTCCATCTTGCATATACTCAATGACTGAGCATCCACAGCCCTCTGGGGTAGAGAATTCCAAAGCCTCACAACCATTTGAGTGAAGAAATGTCTCCTCATCTCATTGATAAATGGCCGAACCCTGATCCAGAGACTATGACTCCTAGTTCTAGACTTTTCAGCAAGGGGAAACATCCTCTCAGCATCTACTCTGTCAAGCCCTCTAAGAATTTAATACTTTGAAAATGTTATTTTATTCAGTCTCCTGGAAGCCCCCTGGTCACACACAAAGAGAGACAGACATCAAGCTGGCAGAGACTTGCTTGACAGCTGTTGCTGAGACCAGTGGCAAAAGGAGCAGGCCCTCAGTTGGCTGGAGCCATCTGTAATTGACAGTTTGACACACAGAGACTTCATCTCAGTTCTCAGTGGAGAGAGTGGAAACAAGCAGTCAATTGTGAGGGCAGATCAAACTCAGCAGTGGGCAAGGCTTTCTGGTTTTAAAGTTCTGTGGCATCGGATAAGCAAAGCTCAGCTAGTTTGCGGTTATAGGAAGTAAATGCAAGGTTAGAGACTATGATGATGATTTTTGTATTCTGGATCGGGTGGGGAGTGGCTGGTTCAACCTCCTGGTTTGCCCACCTGATAGCATCAGTGGGAGGCCAGATCAATTTTCATGCTGGTAGAATTGATGAGTTGCACGCATTGATGGCTAAATCCGGTGGCTCCCCCATGTAGTTGAACTAGAAATTTCACACTGAATGTTGGTGGGGGTGGTGAGGGCTATCTGGGGGTGGTGGGGGGACACAGAGGATCTGTCCGTCAATGAGTGACTTTTATAGGACCAGGAAGCGATTCAAGCACCTCCTAGCTCAACAAAATTCTTGTAAAAAAAGGTTCTTGTAAACTTTTTTTGAGCATTCTGTATTCTTTTAAGGACGGCTGGTTTTGCAGCTCTGGGTCCTAAACACGCCATAAGACCCCGATATGAATATATTAATGAGGTTCCCGCTTGTTCTGGGTAGAAACGTGGTCACCTAGACAGAGGCTCAAAATTGCAATGGGTGAGCCTCAGGTGGCAAGTGGGCGGTAGTTTTCTTTTGACCTTTTCATCTTGCATTATGCTGAAGAATGGGTACAGTCATGAGATGAAAATTGCTTCTTATATTCAGAAAGTGAGAGAGTCTTTGTTGTTTAACATGTAACAGAAGCGTTGGGAAAATATATATCACTATGTGAAACTGAACTTTTCGTTCAACTATCTCATTTACATAAAACCATTTGTTGGTTTAAAGTCTGCCTTTTGTATCTGGTCAGAGGGCTTATGCAGTGTGTTGTCCAGAAAGAAGAGAATTCACACGGTGGCGCAAAAGAAATTACAGCAACCGATGTACAGAGTAAGGCCTCTCTGTTGAGATTTCTGAGCCTTATGACTGTTGTTCTATATATTGGCAAGATAAAGGTGCACTCCACATCTTAGGGGATGTGAGGTCCACTTATGGAAGGAACTTGTGTTGGAGGATCTTAAAACATAGCTAGCATACAAAACCACAAACTGGAACATTCCTTTTATATTAAAGAGTTACACCTTTGACTACACCACTATAAAGTAAATAAGAAGCACCTTAAAAGGACACTGCCTGCACCTTCAGAGGTGTCAGTAATGCAGGCCACAGCCATGAATAACTGTTGCTAGGCCACTTTTTGTTCTGGATGCAGGCAGACACTCAGTCCTCCTTCAGCCATCACAGAAAATCCATAGCCAGACTGAGAAATGCAGTGGGTAACTGGAGAGCAATTTTCTCAATGTATGTTGACAGGACTGTTACAATGCTGAATAACTGCTGCATACTTTGGAAGGGAATGGGTGAGAGTTAAACTCAGAACTACAAGATGCAATATACAGTATTAAAAATAACAGTGGCAGATTTAGATGTCAAGGTCCGTGTCGACATGCATATCTTTTTCTAGTATTACTGTACAAACTGCGTAACTGAGATCTTTTTTCTTCCAGCCAAAGTCTTATAACTAATTTGTGTGTGCATGCTCAGTGATTGCACACTACAATCATTACCACAGCTGGAAGAATTATAACAGCACCTTCCAAACCCGTGACCTCTACCACATAGAAGGACAAGGACAGCAGATGCATGGGAACACCACCACCTGCAACTTCCCCTTTAAAGCACACGCCATCATGACTTGGAACTATATCATTGTTTCATCACTGTCGTTGCGTCAGAATCCTAGAACTCCCTTCCTAACAGCACTGTGGGAGCACCCATTGATGGCCTGCAGCGGTTCAAGAAGGCAGCTCACCACAACCTTCTCAAGGGCAATTAGGGATGGGCAATAAATGCTGGCCTGGCCAGTGATGTCTACATCCCATGAATGGGGAAAAAAAATAACTAACCCCCTCCACCCCCACCCCTCCCCCAACACCCCAGGGGGGAGCATAGTGGTGCTTAGGAGACAGAAGCCTGCCAGACTGACCGTGAAGTCCAATATTGTATCGTGTGATCACCTGAAAATTAGACACATACATTTCCCAGAAATATTAGATCACTGGATAGTGATAAGGAGCATGAATCTCAGCTGCTTTTTCTCTACTTCTGAAGCAGTGGTAGAGCCCCAGCTGTTATGTTACCTAAGAACGGACAAATCAATGTGGATTGCGAATCAAATCTAACACCGAATGCAGGATTTTGATCCCCTGCCGGGGCCAGGGACGGAGGTGGGCGGGAACTAAAAATAGTCCTGCCAACCAGCATGATGGTTCACCGGCTCCATCCCACCTCCAGGCCATTTTTGCGGAGGCGGGATGTGGGGAGGGGTGGCAGGGCAGGTAGCCAGCCCAGCTCATTAAGAGACTATTCAGGCCAATTAAAGGAGCCAACTAGGATTTTCCAATTGGCCTCCAGGTTTCCACAGGTGTCGTGGACGAGTTTAGCCCTAGGTGTTAGATTTGATTTGCAATCCATATTGATTTGACTGATCTCAGCCAACCTAACAGCTGGGGCTCTACCACTGGTTCGGGGTGAGAGAAAAGGCAGCTGAGATTCAAGCTCCCTATCACTATCCAGTGATCTACTATTTCTGGGAACTGCATGTGTCTAAATTTTCAGGTGATCAGGCGATGCAATATTGGACGTCATGGTCAAATAATTTATCAACACTCATTGTCAAGGCGAACACATGAAGATATCACAGGCTGGCTGGCTCCCATAGGGCTGCATCCAGCATGAGTTAGCTCATGCTCACTCAAGGAGGGGGAAATTTAACAGAGGCCTTTTACTTTCTCCATGGATGCTGAGATAACCATGCCGCCTAAAGCATTCCTTCATTTTTCCTCAGTGGATAGTAAAGGAATTTAGGGAATAGCGATAAATTACAGGTCTGGCCCTAGCCCGCAGTTGGGTGGGCTCTGAAGGGAGGCCCAAAGACATGGGGACAGGGTTTTGCCCCCATTTGGAGGGGGGGGGGGGAAGCGCAAACATTCATGCTGCCAGCTTAAGTGCCGGTTTGCTGGCACCAACCTGACCCTAGGACATTTTCTTGAAGGCAAAATCGGGGTCAGAAGGGCTATCCGTCCGCAATCGTTGGGTGGCCGGTTAAGGTGTGTTAATGGCGTATTAAGGCCTATTGACAGAGGCCGAATTGAATTTTCCAGTCAGCCAGTGGGCCCCCTAAGGCATTGGAAACTAAGCCATCTACCTGGAAGCAGCCTCCCGGTGACAGACTGGGTGGGCGGGGGGGAGGGTGGGGGGCCGCAGGGCTCCAGGCAGGCTTAGAGGCCCTCCCCGCCTGCCTGGCCGCAGGCCGCCCTGTGGAAGGGCTCCCCCTCCACAATGGTGGCCTGGCTGTAGAGGCCATTTTTTAAATTAAAACTTTTAAAAGTTGCAAAGAGGATGCCTGAAGATGGAGGCACCCTCTCATTCTCTTACCTGATCTGCAGGCAGTTGCTCCTTCTGAGCTGGAGGGCCTCCCACCCGCTGTCCTTAATCAGACGGCAAATCCACCCTCTGGCGACTAATTGGCCATTTCAGGGAAAATCATTGCGGTTGATTGTTTCCCACAGAATGTGGGGTCGTGACACTCATTTGATACCCATGTCGGGCCCTTGACCCAAAACTCCAAAGCCTGCCTGTGAAGTAGCAATTCTGCCATGGGTCAAAGGTGAAGGGATCATGAGCCATATTCTTAGTGTAGGTGCCTTATGGAGAGGAAGGCACCATAGTAACTTTAAAAAAAAATAAATCAGTACTTGGCAAAATGAAATGAAAGGGTACAAGGTATTTGTGAAATCTTTTAACAATATATTGTTTTTGCCTTCTACATATCAGGATGAATCATTTTATACGCACATATATATATATATATATATATATTTATATTTCCGCCCGGCAATTTAAATGAGCCGCCGCATTTAATATCGCGAGGGTTCCGCGATGTACGGCCTGCACATGCGGGCCGCCATTGTTTACGGCCACCGGCCAATAGAGCTT
Source organism: Heterodontus francisci (assembly GCF_036365525.1). NCBI lineage: Eukaryota > Metazoa > Chordata > Chondrichthyes > Heterodontiformes > Heterodontidae > Heterodontus > Heterodontus francisci. The sequence continues at coordinate 36,245,177 of NC_090406.1, read as the reverse complement.
TCAGACTCAAACTCAGGATAACTGGTATGACCAAACATAATTTTATCAAGATGAGCAACATTCAAACACCATTGTCTACCAATGAGCACACATTCAGAGACATTGGGCTGGATTTTACCCTAGGCGGACGGGAGCCATCCACCGACTGAAAAGTCGGTGCTGAACCTGCTTCCACCTGGCCTGGAGATCCGAACCGTATTTTGCGGTCCCTGGGCTTTAAATGGTCTGAGGCAGGACTTCCACCTGCTTGAGGTAGGAAGTCCCGCCTAATGGAGCTGCTGGCCAATCAGCGGGCCGGCTGCTCTCTGTCCCAGCAGTGCCACTGGGAGTGGTGGCCACTGCTGGGACTGCAACCAGCATCGCGAAGATGATGTTGGGGAACCCCAAAACGCAGGTAAGTTTTTGTTGCCTCGCCTGGGTGTTCAGTCGGGCTCTGGCGAGGCAAGTGTGATTGACTTGGGGGATGGGGGGGGTGCGTGTTGGGTGTTGCAGGTGGTTGGGGCATCGGGGGCAGCTCTTCGTCGGGCACAGGGAGCCCAATCATAACCGGCGGCTTTTCCCGGGCCTGGCCGCCCGACCAGCCATGGGTAAAATCCCTGTGGAAGTGGGCAGAGGCCCTTAAGTGGTTGTTAACTGGCCACTTAAGGGCCATGATAGGCCTGGGGCAGGCGGGCCGTTTTCAGCCGCCGCAGCCCTGCGTAAACTGGCAGCGGAGGTGGGAGTGGGTCGGGAAGGGTCCCCCTAGCCTCCCACTCCATTTTACACCCCTCCCCCCCCGCCACCTTCCTGCTCTTTGGGGGGGTGTAAAATTCCGGCCCTTGTCTGAAAACACCAGGAGACAGCAGCTTTGGTCATCTGACAGAAACCAAGCCTAATAAGGTTTATCTTTTTTTAAAAAAGGAGACTTTTCCTGTGCAGAAAGCAGAGCAGAGATAGAAGGGAGGCTGAGCAGAGAGATCTATTCCAGCCAAGAAAAGAACCCTGTCAAATTCCATCTTTACAAACTACCTAGAGGCAGAGATGAAGAGGTGATCTTTGAAAACTCCCCATCTGAGAGATTGAAACCGGATCTTCACCATTGGATAGTAACTGAGATTTAACCAAGGAAGTCTACAGCAAAACATCCATCCAGCTGAAACTTTCCAAAGCTTGACTCCAGTGAACCAGAAGAAAAGGAAGAACAGGCCTGCATCATTCAAATTTTCCTCCCGGGTAAACAAATTTTACAATGAACTCTTTAAAAACACCAGAACTAAATGCATGCAATCTTTCAATCTCTATCTTTTCTCATGTTTGTGCATGTGTTTGTAGTTGTGAATTTTCTTTTTTTAAATCTACGAGAAAACCTGCCATTTGTCTGTTTATTGCCCATTAAAATGCTCAAGGGTTAAAAACACAATTCTACTAAAACTGTCTGCAGTCAGTCGAGAGGTGAAAAGGGAAACCACCCCTATTATTTGCTACCTGTCCATAACAGTGTGGAGTTGGTTACTCCCCAGTATCTACACTTTAGGCCCTCATGAGATTGTAAAGACCTGCTCCATATAACAGGCTGGAAATCAATTTATTAATGAAATGCTACCTTGCTCTAATTTAAGGCATTTTATTGCAAACCAAATTAATTTTTCTACTTCATGTGGTCAAATTCCCTGAAGGTCATGCATGCACTTGCTGCAGAATTGCCACAGTTATTCAAAAAACAATATAAGAAACCAGGACTATGTCTTTCTTCTGACTCTCATCTGCGTCTTGACAAAACACTGACTCTTGCTGTGGTTTGTTTCCTCTGGCAGCTCCAATATCTTGTCTCAGTGGCCATTCTTCATGTAGCAGCCTACAAATTGGTGGGGGCGGACATCGCAGCCTAGGTTGAAGCTGATCTTCACTTTCTGTTTGCATATGTACTGAATGGCAGAAAGTAAAAACTCTGACTGATTTTTCTCTTCTAACCCCAGAGCAGTGAAGGCAACTGTAATGCCCTAAATCATGTGCTGCCTGAGATCAGGTAACTCAGCAACAAACCAGGATTCAACTTTTTTTTGGCTTAGTACTACACTAATCAGTGTCTTTACTCCCTACACCATTGGAGAAGCTAACCCCAAAACGCACTTAATAAGCCATTTGCAGTTTAAGGCAAGGACTTTGAACAGAGTCAACCAGGTAGCTACACCGACTGACACAAAATTCAACCTCGGAGGTATGCCCAGGGAACTGACTGACTCAACACCTGGCTATGCCTGGAGTTTGGGGAGAAAATGGTGTGGGAGAGGAGAAAGAGTCAGAAATGTGTATTTGCTTTACCTCAGCAAAGTTTTTGCTGTTAGTGTGCTTTCCTAGTATTTGTCAGTGCCCATTAAAATGGGTGGACTCCTCTGGGGCACAGGCAACTTATTCCTGCCAGTGATATCACCAGAATGGTTTCGGAAGGAAGTGGACCCAAAATGTCAGTGCTCCGTTTCCTCTTAAAAAAAATTGCTTGGCAGTTTTTTTTTTTAGATAGAGATCGCAGGAGCACTTTCAACAGAAAGTACTCCACTCAGATTTCCCGAGCACTTTAAGGTATATAGTCAGATTATGTTAATTAAAATGGAATACTATTATAAGTGCAGCTTGTTGAGCCTTATTAAAACAAAATGTTAATTGCTTTCAATAAATCAGGATCATGGACAATTTTCATCAAGGAATTAATTTGCCCTTTGGACTATTTTTCGATAAGCACCAAATTAAGTCTTTGCTGGACAATTGACAAGCACGAACTTTTACAAACACATAATTTTCCAGTCATAAATGCTAATAGCTCCCAGGTTATGGAAACTTAACAATTGAGTCCCATTGGGGCGAATAATATGAGATCACTACACAGTGGTGTCTGATTTCAATGAGTGTAGTTGTGCAGCACAATTATAGGATTTACTTGGATTTTAAATTTTGAGCAGGGACAGCATAATTTTTTAACTAGAGAAACTTCAATGAGGGCCTGAAGTCCATTGACAGGACAGCACAAGGGTTGAAACTGAGGAAGTGGACAAAGTAAATCAGGAATGTTCCTCCTCAAATACTGCCATCGGAGCTTTAGCCTGCACCTTGCAGACAGCACCTCAGTTTAGCAATTCATCCATCGGATGGCACCTCTAAAAGTGCAGCACTCCCTCAGTAGTGCATTTGATTTTCAGAGGAATTTTGGTCTGTTACATGAACCTTCTGACTCAGAGGCGGTGGAGCTACCAACTAAGTGAACTAGGCACATGGGTAATTTTGGTGCCAGTTTTTGTAGGTTTTAATAGTTGTCAATCAAAATGGCAGCCAAAAGCACTTTCATTATACAGAATATATTACAAATGGCTATTGAAGCCAATTCAATCATAATATCGGAGAGGTGGTTAGATTAAAAACTTGAAGAAAAATATTTTTATAGGGAAAGAGCAGGAAAATGGGACTAGAATTGTAAGGTAGAACCAGCAATGGGACAAGAGCAGTGGACCTTTTTTTATTTATTCATGGGATGTGGGTGTCACTGGAAAGTCCAGCATTTGTTGCCCATCCCTAATTGCCTTTGAACTGAGTGGCTTGCTAGGCCATTTTAGAGGGCAGTTAAGAGTCAACCACATTGCTGTGGGTCTGGAGTCACATGTAGACCAGACCAGGTAAGGACAGCAGATTTCCTTCCCTACAGGACATTAGTGAACCAGATGGGGTTTTACGACAATTGATGAAAGTTTCATGGTGCCATTATTGAGACTAACTTTCAATTCCAGAATTTTTTACATTAAATTAATTGAATTTAAATTCCATCAGCTGCTATGGTGGGATTTGAACCCATGTCCTTAGGGCATTAGCCTTGCCTCCTGATTACTAGTCCAGTAACATTAACACTGCAGCACCATTGCCATTCAGTGGAAGCTACATGTATTAATACACAGGGCCCTGTTCTTTGCAGACAGAAAGAACATGTACACACATTGTGCCTGTTTCAGCGAAACAAAATAAGTGACAGCCTTTCGCTGGTTCACTCCTCAGGGCAATGCCTTGACCAGAGTCAAGCTGACTGGTTTAAATTTCAAACAAAGCTTGGCAGTTAACTGTCAATCACTACAAACTTGTGTATTCTCCATGGCAACACCTCTACCAATCAGAGTTCACTTGCCAACCAATCAGCACTCTCTTCTCATACGGTATAAAGTTGTTGTTTTCCCTTTCATTGGTATTCTTGCAGATTGTCCTGATGAGTGCAAGACGAAAAGCTTTGAAATCATGTCTCTATTTTCAGCAATTCTCATAACTTTCTGCTTTCTCTCCTTGCAGAAGAAGAGAACACAAAACCTTGGGGAGAGGCAGATGGTATATCCAACAGCTGTATGCGGGGTTTCCCACTTGCCTTCACTCTGCCCGGGATTATACATGGAAGGCAGTGGGATGATATAAGGATCCCGACGTGATCTGTTTTAGGAGATTTAACACTCCATACGTAACCAAATCTACCTATTCTTACCTGTGAAAATTCCCCCATTCTCTCCTTGGGCTGAATTTTTAAATCTCGCCACCAATCTTGGTGGTGAGCTTCAAAAGAGGCAAGGCGCATGTGCGAGATGTATGCCACGGAGCCACCGCGATATTTTGTATGGCGGCTAATTTACATGGAGGGGATGGAATGCCCACCCCTGATAACGTAGAGGGAGCGGCCATTCCATCTCCGGCAATGGCATCTGGCGCCACTGCGCAGGCACCGGCACCATTTTTAAAGGGCTTCAAGCCCTTCAGTTACATTTAAATATTTAAAGGTCCCAGGCTCTGGGAAATAAAAGTAAAATTTTAACACAACTTTGAATCCCTTCTCCCACCCCCGTCGAATGAGTAATCTATATATAAATTGCCCTCTCCTGCAGAAAAAAACTTTTATTCAGATCCTGAACGTCCCCCCGAACTTTATTACCTTTGACCCTTAATCCCTTTCCCACCATCCCCGCTACCAATAGGAAGAATTTTCCCCGCCACCCCCACCCCCACCCCGAACATGAAATCTTAATTCCTCCCCACTCCCCAAGGTGTTCGGCCTCGGATCTCCGAATGGAGATCTGAAGGCACGGGACTTCCAGCAACCGGCCAGAATATCGGCGTGGGAAGGTAAGTGTTTATTAATGTAATTTACATCGATTAACATAATGCAATTAGGTCCCCGTCGCCGAGCGGCAGAGGGTCCGCCCCGAGGCCCTTGGCGGGCCTCTCCTGCAGGTATTTTCCGGGCCCCCCTGCCACGATCCCCAATGTCGGAGGACTGATAAAATTCAGCCCCTTATCTACTCTGCCCAACTCTTTCCGAATTTTAACGACTCTTATCAGGTCACCTCTAAGTCTCCTCTCTTCTAAAGAAAAAAGCCCCAACCCGTTCAATCTTTCCCAATATCTGTAATCTCTCAGTTCCAGTACAATGTCTGTAAATAACCTGAGAAAGTCCTGTGCTTCTACGTTCTTTTTATACAATGGAGACCAGAACTGTGCTCAGTACTCCAAGTGTGGCTTGACCAGGGTCCTATAAGAGTTTAATGTACTTCACTGCTTTTGAATTTTACACCCCTAGAAATAAATCCCAATGCTTTGTGAGAATTTTAATTGTGATGCTGCTTTTAATGATTTGTTCACCTATGTCCTTAGTTCCCTTTGCTCTTCTACCGCATTCAGTTTCTTATTTCCTAAGGTGTAGCTGATGTTTCTATTTTCTCTGCCAAAGTGCATCACCTCACATTTATTTGGCGTGCAGTTCATTTGCAACTTAACTGCCCAGTCTGAAAGTTTTTAAATGTCTTTATATAATATGTTGCATTCTTCCACAGTCTACCTTCTCTTTCTAAGGCCGGAATTTTACAGCCCCCAAACAAGCGGGCTGGTGGCGGGGAGTGGGGTGTAAAATTAGTGGGAGGCGGGGGGCCATTCCTGATCTCCTCCCGCAACCTCTCCACTGAAATTTTACGCAGGGCGGCGGCGGCAAGAAATTAACTGGCACTTAAGGGCCTCCTCCTGCCGCCGCGGGTATGTTACCCTCAGCAGCCGTACAAAAGCGTCAACGACCCTACTTGCTGGTTGGGGGGACCCTCCTGATCGCGCACACTGTGCCCCATGGAGGGCTGCCTCGAAGCCCCAACCACCCCAACGCCCAACACTCACCCAGCCCCCCACTAACCGAACCCTCTTGCCTCGCTGGGGCCCGGCTGATTGTCCCTGGTGAGGCCCTAAAAACCTAAAACTCTCACCCAACAAAAAATTCTGGCCCATATCTCCATCTATATCCCACTGTTTGCAAATTTTGATATTGAGTTACTTGTTCCTAAGTCCAAATCATTAATGCAAATTCTGAACAACAGTGGTCCCAGCAATGACCCTGAGGAACACTGCTTTCTATGTTATAAAGCTCCAAGTTTCCACATTATGCATTTTGACAGAAGACCTGATTACATAAAGCTGTCTGCAAAATCAAAGACTACTGACCCTGTATTCACTATTGGTTTAAACATGCTATTTATTCCCATTTTCAAATCCATTTTCAAACTGGACTGCTACAGAAATAAAGACTTGTTTGGACATATGACTGACTGATGAACAATGTGCAGAACACAGTAGTCATTTTACAGTCATTATTTCTCCGATTCAGCTCATTTAGTTTCGATGGTGGAGCATATTCATTGTTGACAGTCATTGATTTGACCCAGATATGTTATATTGTTGCGTGAATCCATTTTGCAAATTGCTTTGTTTACAGGAATGAACATCAGATTTTAAACAAGTAGCTTAATCAGATTCACTTGATGTTGACAGACTCAGTAGCTAATACAACACAGAATCAAAAAAAACAGTTCAAAATAACACCACAACCACCAGAGTGAGCTTGGCTACCAGAAATGTTCTGCAAGGCACATCACTTGTTATACCCAGTTTAAGATGCTGTGTTGTTTTCTGGTTCCTTTTGTTAAAAGCAATGGGATGGAAGAATGGGATTGCATAGTGAGTTAAAGATAAGCCTTTCACCTCTGAGATCCGGGTTCAAATCTAGACCGCACATTTTTAAAATTCATTCATGGGATGTGGGTATTGCTGGCAAGGCCAGCATTTGTTCCCCATTCCTAATTGGCCTTAAGAAAGTAGTGGTGAGCCACTTTCTTGAATTGCTGCACTCTGTGTGTCGGTATACCCACAGTGCTGCTAGGGAGGGAGTTCCAGGATTTTGATCCAGTGACAATGAAGGAATAGCGATATAGTTCCAAGTTAGGATGGTGTGTGACTGGACGGAAACTTGCAGGTGGTGGTGTTCCCATGCATCCGCTGCCCTTGTCCTTCTAGATGTTCGAGGTCAAGGGTTTGGAAGGTGCTGTTGAAGAGGCCTTGGTGAGTTGCTGCAGTGCATCTCAGAGATGGTAAACACTACTGCCACTGTGCACCAGTGATAGAGGGAGTGAATGTTTAAGGTGGGAGGATGGGGTGCTGATCAAGCGGGCTGCTTTATCCTGGATGCTATTGAACTTCTTGAGTGTCGTGGGACCTATAATCATGCAGGCAAGTGGAAAGTATTTCATTACACTCCTTACTTGGACCTTGTAGATGGTGGAAAGGCTTTTGGGCACAAGGAGGTGAGTTACTCACTGCAGAATTCCCAGCCTCTGACCTGCTCTTTTAGACTCAGTATCTCAGTATTTATGTGACTGGTCTAGTTAAGTTTCTGGACAATGGTGGCCACCCCCCCCCCCCCCCCACCCCCCACCCCGCAGGATATTGCTGGTAGGGAATTTGATGATGGTAATACCATTCAATGTCAAGGGGAAATGGTTAGACTCTCTCTTGTTGGAGATATTCATTGCCTTACTTGACTGACATGAGCACTACTTGGCACTGATCAGGTCAAACCTGAATGTTGTTCAGGTCTTGCTGCATGCAGATAGGGACTGATGGGAGGATCCTCTGTCTGCTATCGTTGCAAAATAAATTTGAAGTCTCAATCCCGTTTTTAGTGCCTACAGACTTACAGAACAAAGCTGCTTCCTATTTGTCAATCGGGAAACCCATTGAATGGCTGCTATAGGGGATGTCACACTGCTCTGAGATAGGGTTGAGGGGTTTTACACTGTATCTAACCTTACTATACCTGACCTGAGTGTGCTTGATACTAACACTGCGTGGTGATTTTAACCTCACCTATCTTGCAGAAACCAGTTAAAACAGCCTGTGACTAACTCACCAATGTCCTGCATCGATCCCATTCTCTGCTATTTTAACCTGCTCTTTTGAGCAGCCAGCAAGGGTATCCTCCTTAAAGTGGCAGGGTCCTTCTTTAAGTAGGCAGATTGAGGTCTATTGATATCAGCAAGCCTCCTCTGCAATTTTAACTATGGCCTCAGTGAGGAATCCCTTGTGGATTTTCCACTAGACAAAGACCACGTGAAGCAGACTTGGGCCCAGAAGATGCCTAAACAGAGTGCTCTTATGAGCTGTTTAAGAAAAGTTTAGGCCTCCCCTGCCTCAGGCTCCCCCCATTTTCCTCCTCTGAGACCGTCCCCATGACTTACCTTGTTGCCAGTGACTCTTCTTTTGGTCCTGGCCAATGATTTGCCACCCAGAAATCCACTCCCACCTGCCAGCCAACTGCCATTTCCTATCTGTTTTGGGCGACAGCAGACTGGAGACATGTAGGTGAAGCCCAGGAGTTAAAATTGCCAAGGCTTTAGCCTGCTGAGTCAGAGAAGTTTGTGCTCCCTTTGCTCCCCACACTACACCCCCTGCCTCCCCCACCCACCACTCAATTTCTACTCCTGGTTAAAATTAACATCCTTCAGCTCCATAAGCAAAAAATTCACCAAAAGATACACTGTCCACCGATTAAATTCTGAATATTGAGGTATTTTCGGATATCAATATATATGACAGTTAAATACAATTTTAAAATATATATCAGTGTTTAAATCAGCATCTTTAGACCATTAGGCCAGGCATTCCTATCTACATTTTGGTTGATCTTTAACCCACAAACTTGGTTTCTCACCATATCACTCTATTCATTCTCAATTTAGAAACACATATATTTTCCATTTAGATCCATTTATATTGTTTACTTCAATGGTCTTCCATAATAACTTGTCCTATAAATCTCTTACATTTCTGTCCTCCCTCCTTAGTCCTAACTTTCTAATTTGTAACAGGTGTTCCCTGGTGTTTGAACCCGATATGCCAGAGAGAACCATTTGCCTGGATCAGTTTTGTCCATTTCCTTCATAATCTTGAAAAAGTCAGTTAGGTCATTCCAAAGTCTTTTGTTCAAAAGAAAACAAGCCCAAATTATGTAACCTTTGCTCTTTACTGCAATTCGTTATACCTTCAATAATCTTGCTTGTTCTTCTCTGTACCTCTTCAAGGACAGTAATATCTTTCCAAGATTAAAACTGCACTTTGAATTCCAGATGAAGTCTGGTCAATATCTCATGTGTATAAAAAGACATGTTTCACCAGAACTATTATCACTTAAATACTAAATTGTTTATTCACAAAATCTGGAAGGCTGGAATGTGCATTTTGCTATTGGAAAAAATACTTACCTATTGGAGGGGGTGGAGAATATGGCAAGCACAATCGTGTGCCCATTAATCCGGATGATGTCTGTAACTGCCTGAAGGACATTGAAGTAGAAGTGGGAGTCTCCTGGCACCGAGCAGTTCAAGCGCGCTTTCAAGAAGGATGTCCACTGCTTCTCGAGCACCCGCTGGGAACCACCCATGTCATTCTTACAGACGCGAGCAACTCTGGAGAGAACGACCTACAAGTGAGAAAGAGAAACATTGGTGGAATTTTCATCTGTTAGTCAGGTGCCCTTGAGGTTGTTACTTTCCAATTTTCTCCCTCCCTCTCCTGAAGGCACTTATTCATTTTGGGCTACAGTTCCACAGGGACCGGCTGCTCTTTAGTACTTCGTCAAAGTAGCAATTCTTCAAGTGAGCCTAAATGGTGAGAGTCAGTGACTAATCTATCATAGAGGGCATCACAGGCAATCCTGATCTTCACTTCACTTTCCAGATGGGAACAATGAAATGTGATCAGGTGCAAGAATCCCAGTTGAATTTCAACTCTTCTTCCCCTCCAGCCCAGTGTCTCTGAGGCCAACTGTAGCACCCTACCACCATTCTAGTTGAGAGCAGCTAATTCAAGATGGACTGGGATTGAACTTGGTACCTTCCTCCTCTGGATAAATCATGTCCTACACTGCATGCTGCATTTACCATCTATGCAGGTCCATCTACACACCCAACTCAAGCTGTGGTCAGTCCTTTTTAATTTTTAAAATTCACATCATCAACACAGGGCTAATACTTACAGAATATTTACACGTAGAGCCATAAGGCTGCATTAAAAAAAAAATTCAAAAAAGCATATGCCAAGTAGAATTGAATCATACTTGGTAGTTGTGTAGATTAGGATCAGAACCAGGCTCCAGTGACACCCACCAAAACAAACTGCGGTTCAGACAATGAATTTCCTTAAGCAACATCCGATCGAATAGGTGGCTGGGACTGAGACTGGGAATTGTAGACAAGTATATATATAGTGTGTAAACTGAGATGATCAAAGACTCCATAGGACATGAGGGCTCTGTTGCTATTGGTGGAGAGGAGTCTGCAGAGGAAAACAAGTCATGAATGAATAGTGAAGAGGATAGGGTAAATTGTACATGGACTGGGGTAGGGTCCATGGGGTAGGTATTTTGTGGAAGACGTGGGCTTGATGGACTGAATGGCCTCTTTCATTCCTTGCCATATTAATATTTAATGTGACAGTAAGTATGTGCAATTAGGTTATCAAATTGATTGAATTTCAATAAAAAATTGCTACTTTCCCCAAAAAATCTGATAGCTTGTAGAGGTACAGGTCCTCGGGTGTTGGCCGCTCCCTGGTAACCTGCTCAAGTGATCATTCTTTCTGCATTAGTCTGGACATCAAGATCAGGCAGTTCAACATGGTGACTATCACAGTTGAACCTGACCTGTTCCTCATTCAATGTACAACATATGCATTTCTAGGAGGAGGTTGCTGGATCAACCAGGAGCAAGAACCCTGGAGAATATTCCTCTCCTGAACCCAGGGGCACAGAATCAGTGTGGTGCTCTCCTTACAGCAGTTTTACCTTGGATCACCTAAGTCAGCATAAATTTTAGAATTAAATTGGAGGTTTTGCTAGTCTGCCTCTGCTCACCAGAGCTAGCTATCGAGGGTGCTGTATTTCTTAGGGCTGGATTTTACCAAGCCCTCGACATTGGGCTCTGTGGCTGGTGGGGCTGAAAGATGAGTCTGGCAGCGGTCCACCACAGAGAATGATGCCAGGAGGGCCCAGCTTGATCCTTCGGTGGCGGCGAGGCTCCGTGGCGGACCCCCCCAACACTGGGCAATGGGACCTGGATTTCAATATTTAAATTAATGACATACATAAATTTAAATAAACTTACCTCCAATCTTCTGGGCCCGCCACGATCTTCGGCGCAGCGGCCAGCACTCCTGCCCTTTAATTCCCCGTCTGTTGAAATCTGGCATGACAGTGGTGGGGAGGGGGTCAGGAGTTAAGATATTTGGTTGGGCAGGGGTTGGAACAGGGTTAAATGAACATAATGGGTGTAGGGCATGGTGGGAATGGATGAACTTTAAACTTTGTGCAGTCTGGGGGATGGCCAGATTTAAAAGGTAAATGTTTTTTGGAGTGGAGAAGGGCAAATAGTTAATGTAATTGTTATTGGGGTGGAAAGACACATTAGAAATTTATTTCATAAATTTTGGGGGAGTGTATCTTTAAAAATTCAAATTGACCGACAGGGCTGGCTGCCCTTTAAAATTGGTGCCACGCCTGCACACGGGCAATTGATGCCATTGCTGGGGATGGACAGCCAGCCCCCTCCACGAGATTGGGGGGGGGTGGTGGGCTGCCCCGGCCATTTAAAGGAGTCGCCGCGCGTAAGATTGCGGTGACTCTTTTGCATGCGGCCCGCACATGTAGGCTGCCATTTATTGAGCTCACCGCCGAGATGAGTGTAGGGCTCTTAAAATCCAGCCCTTAATTGATCATTCAATTAAACAGTTGGAATCTGAAATCTAGAATGTTTCAATTGCTCACTGTTAGCTTGCAAATTGTCTCTGTCCTTTTTCAACTTGTTAAGTCACATCTGTCTCTGCTATGGTTTATTAGGCAGCTGGTGCATTCTCTATACAGCTGCAAGCCATGGGTTTATCTGTTCCTGTTCCAAAACACCATTGGTGGAATTGTACCGCCTTCATCTTTGGTGCCATGGCGGGACCATTTATGGGTTTGGAACCTGACTCCTCAATGTGCGGGCTTTGTGGTTGCTCTTTACCAGAGCAAACCAATTAAGAGGGTGCCTCCGGGGTCCCCGACCAATTATGGAGGGTGGGCGGGATGATGAATCATTCTGTGACAGGTAGGATTTCTATTTAAAGGCCTGTTTCAGGAAAGCTCACCAACACTTGGAATTTTGAGGCTGCAGCACCTACAGGATTGGACAGCAGACATGGGAAAGCTGTCCCCAGTCTCTCACGCTTACCTGAAGGTCCTGCTGCAGGATCTGAGGGCCTGCAGTGAGGTGATTATCCCCATGGACAAGAGGACAACCTCTCCAAACAAGCAGGTGTGGATGGAAGTGGCCGAGGAAGACAGCAGCCCAAGTGTGCTTCCTCCAACATGGAGATCAAACACCAAGAGGATCTAGGACCTCAGGAGGGCAGGAAAGATGAGTGACATAACACTTCCACCAAGCCCCACATGCTGACTTGCCCAGCATTCTCCTGCACAGCACCCCTCAGGACAACACACCGCGCTGCTCCACTCATTCCTCTCCCTGCAGGCACTTTACATCCCCATCCGATCAGCCAACACTCACACTCCCCCTCAATCTATTGCCCTTTTGCACCCATTCCTCATATTCATCCTGCACAAATGGTGTGCTTCCCTCCTCTGCACATAAGCCATTACAAACACTCACACCTCTCAGTTTTCTCTCCTTGCAGGACAATAGAGAACACAACTTGTTGAAAGGCAGAAATGTCTCCAGTGACAGACACCTTGTCAGATATTGGCTAGTGCCCACCTAGTCCCTTGTTCTGGGGGGGTGCACATATCAGCAGCAACCTGGGGTGAGAGCCTGAGCCTCCTGAAGCACTGGTGCTCAGATATGTTGAAAGAACTGATCACTGCCTGCAGATCCATTGTGGGGGGTCTCACCTCCTTCCAGCTGGATCTTGGTGCCCATCCCATCTGCCCTGTGGAGGGTCGTGTGGCTGAAGAAAAGGCAGCTGGTGCTGCTGGTATTGCTTCTGATGCTGCTGGAGCTGTTGGTGGGAGTATGGCCTCTGCCTTTGACACTCAGCAATGCTGCAAGGTGGAGTTGCTTAAGCTGCTCCCATGCCGTGGATAGTGCCACTGCAGGTGAGTGAGGTGCTAGACAGGTGAAGTGAAAATCACCTGTCAAGCAGCAAGAGCACTCTTTGAGAAGATGTGCTTTGGACAGCAGCCTCTTACCTGGCCATGGCTTGAGCTTTTCAGTGTAACTGATCAAAGCTTTTACAGTTTTTCAGTTTCGCTACAGAAGCTCTCCTCGCTGTGCACTCACCTCAGTGATCCTTGCGAGTTGCTGACAGGTCGGAAAACAGTCACCAGGATTCAATGACCTCTTAAGTGGCTTCTCAACAACCTCAACAACTTCTAAATTACTTGCCTACTGGACCCACAGGGGTTCCCCTCTCTCCTTCAATCCTACCCCAGGAAAGCAGCTGGAGGGCAGGATCACATTGGGATCCTGACCCGACGTCATTTTCTGTAATTTTCCCACCGCAACCGCTCCCAATCCCACCTCCACCGGCCTGGAAAAATGCCCCATGTTTCTGAGCACAGGCAAGTTAAATGAGGGGCTCATGAACAGAGAGGGAGAATGATGTGGAAAGTGAATTGGCAGATCTACACATGCAACCGCGATTGTGAATCTGAATGATGTAAATACAAAATAGTCAAACTTCATATAAGACTTGAGATTCGTAGAATTTTTCTCCACACAGATTGATTGGTGTATGTAGCAGCCTTTCAAAGTTTTTATTTATTTATTTAGCGATACAGCACTGAAGCAGGCCCTTCAGCCCCCCGAGTCTGTGCCGTCCAACAACCACCCATTTATACTAACCCTGCAGTAATGCCATCCCATATTCCCTACCACCTACCTACACTAGGGGCAATTTACAACAGCCAATTTACCTATCACTTTGGCTGTGGGAGGAAACCGGAGCACCCGGCGGAAACCCACGCGGTCACAGGGAGAACTTGCAAACTCTGCACAGGCAGTACTGAGAATCGAACCCAGGTCCCTGGAGCTGTGAGGCTACGGTGCTAACCACTGCGCCACGCGGTGATAAGTGAATGAACTGGAGTTGGATGATTAGAAATCTTAGTTCGAAGTGCGATGAGGGCGATAAGGATAGATTTAGTGATAATAGTTAAGGAGTATGGAGTCATGTTACTCAGAACATGGCAATATTATGTGGAGGAAGTTCACAGTTTCAGCTTCTTGGATTTATTACCAGTGTTTAATCACTTCCCTCAAGAAATTTTAAAAACTTAGGAGAACCTAACAATGGTGACTGTACTTGGTAGAAATGTGTTTGGCAGCCAAAATGGTCTTTTCCCATTCCACGTTTTCTTGTGCATTTTATTCCACACTGGGCAGTACTCGATTCCTGAATGGCAGGCAAAGGAAGGAGAGCTTCAAGAGGGTAGAGATACCACTTAATTTCCAAGATTGAGGAGTGACAAAGCACTGTTTCCAGTTTACTTTTTTAAACTTATACAATTTTCACTTGGCATATTACTCTGCAGTCACACCTACCCAAAATTCCTAGTTACCTTTTCCAGGTAGTTAAATTCCATAGCGATTTCTCGGAAAAAGAAAAAAACATGTCGGCCATATTCTACAGCGTGGATAAAGTATGGTTCTGAAAAAAAATCAGGTAGTCTTTAGCTGAGCTTTCTACCTTATCCTTGACATTAAGTACAACATTGCAATAATCATTTATTAACCCATTACAGAAAAAAAAATGTAATTGAAAATTGGTTGAACACCTTTCAGTGTAATGAATATTTTACTGCAATTGTATTGACTGAGTTTTCATTATAATTCACTGTGATCATCACAAATTGCACAAATGTGATTAGGCTTGGTGAAGAAAAGCTATACTAATGTACAAGTTGCATTAATTATGATGATACAAATGAAAACAGGGTAACTGTAGTATGAGATTAATAAAAGGAAGGTATAGATATTGAAAAAAGAAACTGAGGGTCAGCTAAAAGAAAAAAATGGCTTCAAAGAAAAATATTATGATCTTAATGAGATTGCTGTGGGAACCATTAACAGGTCAACAGTTATTAAATTTACTATCCAGTCACATTTATTCTGAAAAGCTGCACATTGCAGAAGGAGGAGTTGGTACAAAGGTATGCACAAAAATTACAGCGATGAATCAAAGTAGTGTGGATTATTATAATTTGCAGAATGGTCCTCCAGTGAATATTTTTCTTATATGAGAACCTGGACCATTGTGTCAACAGGCTATTTAACTGTAGTGGGGATCATAACCAAGGCCAAACCTGTCTACTTGTAGCATACATATATTTTCCAGTATGGGGCCATTGGATGTGATCAGGTGTGGGATGTCTGATTGGCTGGATTTTCCCTTCCCCAGCCCAGCTGTGCTGCTGAGCCCCACTGTAACATCTTAACTTGATGACCTCGCTGAGCTGATCTAATTCAGTGTAGATTAGGGATCAAACATAGAGCTTTCCTAGTCTGTACTGCTCAGTAATACACATTGGCCGGAATTTTACGCCGCCCCAGTGGGTTGGATGGTGGCATGGGGGCGGCGTAAAATTGAGCGGCAGGCTCCGGGAGGCCTACCCGCCTCAATTCTGCCTCCGGACAAGTTTACGAAGGTCAGGTGAGGGGCGGGGGGGGGGGGGGGTGAGAAATAGCCCGCCCGCCCAAGGCCAATCAAGACCCTGACGTGCCCACTAAACGGCCACTTAAAGGCACTCGCCCACCTCCATGGGTATTTTATCCGTGGCAAGTGGGTGTGCTGGGGTCATGAAAGGTCGCCCAGCGATAGCTGCCGGCCTTTCTGCACCCCGTGGTGGGGGGGGGGGGGTGGTGGGTGCGGGGGGCATAACTGTCAGGCACAGAGTGTCCGATTGAGGGCCGCCCCCGCCTCCCAACTCACCCCCGGGATCCAAGACGCCCCCTCCCCCCAAACGATCACCCTAGCCTCACCAGGGCACGACCGATCCCCCTGGTGAGGCAACCCAAACTTACCCACTCTCTCGGGTCCATGGCGTTGGCTGGGCTGCAGTCCCAGCAGTGGCCACCGCTCCCGGTGGCGCTGCTGAGACTAAGAGTTGCCGGCCCGCTGATTGGCTGGCAGCTCACTGAGGCGGGACCTCCTCCCTCAAGTGGGTGGAAGTCCCGCATCAGGACAATTAAAGCCTGGGGATCCGTAAAATACGGGACGGATCCCCAGGCTAGGCGGGAGCCGGTTTGTCACCGACATTTACGTCGGAGTCCGGCTCCCGTCCGCCCACTGTAAAATTCCGGCCATTATCTCCTGAGCTACTGGGGCAGCTGACTGAGATTATCCCCAAAACTGCTTAATGTGGCAAAACGTTAAGTTGATGAGAGATTCAATGATAACTTATAATGATCCAATATACTACAGAAAAGTATGATTATACTGCAGGACGTTTGTACATTTGTACATTTGTACTTTTGGTCAAATACCATTACCAGTGATTATATTTTATTCCATGTTTTGTCCATACTATAGGAAACAAGGAAATCCATTGACCTCTTCAGCTCCTCTTGTCAATTTGTTTTATTCAATATTATGACTCCCACAGTTCATTCTGCCAATTTTTATTAAATGTTTTGTTTTTGCAGCCTCCCTTAAACTGTCCAGAGCTGTTTCTGTGAACTTTTGTTAGCTCCATGAACCTTATCCCTTTTGAATTCAGGAGATTTCAGATTTAAATCTATGATAGTACCTATCATATCAAGATTGACAGATACATGGGAATGATTACAAGGCAGGGATATAATTGAGGTCCAGAAACTGTCATAAATATTTCAGCACATTATTAATAGCTAAAATAGAGGTTTAATTAGAGCCTTAAAGTCAGTTTTTTCACTTTAATTTTTCCCCTCCTCTCCTGAAGGCACTGAGTCAGGTTGAGGTTTAGTTCTATGGAACAATCATCCCTCTATTATGTCATCTTAATGGCCAATTGTCGAGTGTGATCCTAGACAGCGAGAGCTAGATTTTGCTCCGGAGAGGGTTCACAGCTAGAGGTGGGTCCCGATATGACCCTCACCCACTGTCCCAAGCCATTTTTCCTGGATTGGGCTCATTAGCAATGTAGGGTGAGCTCCTGGCAGAGTTTCCACCATACAGAAGAAGCCGATCACTGTCGGGCAGGGAAATGTGGCGGCGTTTCCATGGGTTATCCACTGCAAGCAAGAAGGAGATGGCCCACCATTAAAGGGAGCAGAGTGTCCTCACGTTTTTCAACTAAACTTAATTTAAGGCCTTGATATGAGCTACACAGAGTGCATTACAATGAAGAGGAGAGATGATCACTACTAGGCCCTCTCCATCCAAAGGATTTCACAACTGAGCCATTGCAGAAGCTCCTAATTTGCAAAAACAAACTGGAAACCATTTAAAAATTGAATTCAATTTTAGTGGTTTTGTTGATCTAATGGTGCATTTGGATTTCATTGCCGTGATTTATGTGTTCCAGAGAACCTCCTGTATTGAATTACTGCCTGCCTGCGATGTCCTGTTTTAATTTCATAAATTTGGACTTTTTATTGGATGTTTGTTGTAAGTGCCTACAATAAATCCAAGAGTTGCAATATTACAAAATATTTTACATATCTCCTATTAGTCAAGCACTCTTGTGGGTGGATAACCTACCTTTGAACCATTTGGAGTCATGTTTGACTGTTCGGAGGGTTGGACTGTCACCCAAGCTCCGATAAATGACAGCGTCAATCGCTAGGAAATCAGTGACTGTCCCAGTAAAAAGTTTATTATCTACAGTGTGAGAAAATCAAGAACACGTTAGCTTTTGATCAAAAAGCATCTTCTACATTGAGTAAGAACATTCAATAACCAGCGAAACGGGATCAGATTAAATTGGGGTAATTTTCAACTTTGCCACATGGAGGGGGTGTAATGTGAGCAGCGGATTGCCTGCCCATTATAGAACTCAACCAATTTCCATCCTATTGCCATGAATGTGGGGTACCTGATCAGCGATGACATGGGCAATGTTGCATGGGTTCAGCATTATCAGACCCTTTCGATACAAAAGTTCTGCTTCCCTCGTCATTTCTAACATCCTAATTCAAACCTTTATCATTGTGAACAATTTATTTGGAACAATGTCATTCATTCCCTTCATAATCTTTAAAACATAATTTGGGTACCCTGACTTTCTAACCTTTCCTGATAACTTGGATTCCTGATGTTCAAAGTCATCTTTGTCCTACCTAAATGAGAGGAATAAAGAGAGATGGACAAAACAAAGCTCCATCTGTAAGAAGTTGTAATATTTATGACTAACTTAATGGTGTTCTAAGTGAAATTTGTGGTTTAGATTTGAGAAAGCTATTCAACTTGGGTGGGGTGGGGTGTTGGGGGGGGGGGGGTGGGTGGAGGGCATTGATAGGTCAAATAAAAGGCAAAGTCCTTTTTGCTTTAGCCAATTGTCAGGCTGCTTTTTCCACAGATAAACAATCCACTAGACTGCGATGGAAAACAATACTTTCAGGTCATGGCATATCTGGCTGTGAGGCCCAAAGTTCACAAAATAAGGCTGAAACCAATAAACAGCCATACTTTAAAGCTGTGTTTTGCTTTGATGCAAAATTAGAACTTAGTGAAACTTTATATTTCGATAAGTCTGATAAGAAATGAAACTGGACACAAAGAACACAGAGTCACGATCGGGTGTTATAAAACACAACCATGGAAATTTAGCTAATTTATGTGGAGCAAAGTTTATTTTGATGTTGCGAGAAACTGACATAAGCTGACATCGATTGATGATGTCAGAGTTTGTCTTCCTTTGAAATGCACAGAAACTAACTCGACAATAAGATTTTTTTAATGCTTTATGAGATTAACTCTATCTTTAATTCACCAAACAACAACTTGCAAGGAATCAGCATTTTGAGAAACTCTGTTTAATTATCTTGGTGGTAATGGAATGTGTGATCAGGAAAAGAAGTTGAAGGAAGGCGTACCAACAATGTCAAAGTGGGCTCTAACGTAATGGTTTGAACAAAGAATTAGACATCCTATTGGGCAATTGTAGCTTAAGGTGGATTTTGACAGGACAGTATCGACCCTGTCAATGGAACATCCTGTCACCTTGAAAGGAAATGTATATAGATCATTGTAAAGAGTGATTTGCTGTTGCAGCCAGGCAACTTGTTCACTTGCTGAAGAGTATGATCAACAAGAAGTGACTGCTTTGTAACTATTTTGTGACTAACGGGTATATTGTATTGCTAACTGGTAACCCTACCAAACCTAGCAAAGACATTAATGTTCAACTTGGGATTTGAGTGCTGTCTCATTATTTCTTATAATTCTGGTATCCAAATCATAGAGTAACCTGTCAAGGCTACACATCTCATATTTGTAATGTTACCTCCTGACTCGACTATTCTAATGATCTTCTGGTTGGTTTCCCACCTTCCATAAACTTCAGGTCATCCAAAGCTCTTCCGCCTGTATAGCATATCCCACTCACCCATCACCCCTGTCTACATGGGGAATGCTCCCCTAACCTTTCCAATTTAAAACTCTCATCCTCATGTTTGAATCCTTTCAGTGCCTCAGCCCTCCATAACTTTATAAATTCCTCCAGCCCTATAATAGCTCCTGAACTGTCCACTCCTCTAACTTTGGCCTTGTGAATATTCCACTCCCTTCAGCCCACCGCGCTGTCAGCTACCTAGGTCTCATACTCTGAAATTCACTCCCTAAATCTTTACTCTATATCTCCCTCATCTCCTTTCTGATTGTCCTTAAATTGCACCTCTTTGACA
This sequence comes from Heterodontus francisci, assembly GCF_036365525.1. Classification (NCBI taxonomy): domain Eukaryota; kingdom Metazoa; phylum Chordata; class Chondrichthyes; order Heterodontiformes; family Heterodontidae; genus Heterodontus; species Heterodontus francisci. The sequence goes on along the minus strand of NC_090406.1, from coordinate 36,224,994 downwards.
AATCTTTTAGTCACCCCTCCTAATATTGCTTCCTTTGGCTCGGTGTCTATTTTCTTTTGATTATGCCTCTGTGAAGCACCTTGGGACATTTTTATATGCCAAACCCCCTTTCACCCATCTCTCCCATGCTTGTTGGCGTATATTGGCTCTCAGTCCACTAACGCCTCAAATCTAAAACTCTCAGCCTCATGTTCAAATTGCTCTGTGGTCTTGCCTGTCCTTCTCTCAGTAACCTCTCCAGCCCTAGAATCCACTGAGAACTCTGCATTCCTCCAATTCTGACCTCTTGTACATACCTCATTCCCCTTGTCCCATCATTGGTAGCATTGCCTTCAATCATACAGAACCTAAGTTCTGGAATTCCCACTCTAAACCTCTCTTTCTTTTTACCTTTATTCCTTTTTAAAAAATCTTCTTAAAAGCTATCTCTTTAACCAAGCATTGGGTCATCTGACCTAATGTCTCCTTCTGTAGCTCAGCTTCTGAGATGTTTTACTACATTAAAGGCTCTATATAAACACATGTTGTTATTGTTAAAGGTGCTATGTAAATGTGAGTTGCTGTAATATTTGGCATGGTTCATCTTTTTTATTGGAGGCTACACACGTCTATGGCTATGACATGTCAAAGTTCACCAATGGTCTTGCACTGACAATGGCTGTTTAGAATGTTCCTTCCCCCTTTTTCTCTGTCTTACTGCAGTATGATGGGTGACAGCTACCTCCTGCTACTTCTTCAAAGTGACATTCTTGTGAATCAGGACAATACGTTTGGTTGCACTGTCTGTTATCATAGTTGAGTCTGGTCTGTCCTCACTTAATGTCCATACATGCACACTTTCTAAAATGGGTCATTGAACAGCAACCAGGAGTGTGGAACTCAGCTGGGTTTTGCCATTCTCTGGGTTCTGAGACCAAGCGTAGCACAATGCCATTCAGTTTGAACCTTGGACCTTTCTGGTCTCTTTGTTCACTATTATGTTTGGCAATGCATTTTCCAGTTGAGGTATTTGGAGGAGCTGATGCTCAGCCATTAACCAGTCAAGGAAAAGCAAAGTGAAACTGAAACACACTTTCATATTCAATGTAATCTAGTCCAATTAAAGTGTTTTATTAAATGTAGTTCTTTTTATGAGTGATTGACAAATTGATTTTATGTAATTGCAGTTTTAGCTAATAGATGTTAAGGTTTCTGGTCTTACCAGCAAAGAGTGCAACGTTGGCTTGTTTAGGATCATAGGGACATCTTGCCATACCACTGATACTAGATCCGAGAGACTCAAGCGTATCCATCTGAAATAAATAAGGACTATCAGCTTGTAAGCGAATGAGAAATGAATCACATTAGTGCTCGGCAAACTGGTCAGAATTGAGTGCAATGACCATATTTCATTTGAAATTGAAAAGAAAGTCAATTACAGTGAAACTTTCTTATATTCAACACATACTCCTTTTATAATGCACTCATGCAACAAAGAAATCAATTCTAAGGTGGAAAATAAACAGCCATAAATAAACTATTGGTCTACCGGCCACTGCTGCATTAATAACTGATGTAGTTTTTTAACTGAAGGTTGATTGTAGATTTAAGGACAGTGCGCTGCTTGCAATATCTCACTGCAGTTGAAAACTCAATTTCAGTCTCTAATACATTTATCATTATATATATATTGTTTTATTAAAGTCCTTCAGTTCAATTCAGTATTGCAATAATATTAGTAACTATCTAAGTGTGTAAATTAAAAGTCTTGTGTGTAATCTGCATTTCCTTTTTGTGTGTTACACTTTTCCAATCTCACACTGTTGATTATATCCGAATTGTTAGAAAACAGTGGATTCACGGACTCACTGTCAGCAATGCAATGGGAGGTCTGCTAGTACATTAAAAAGTATTACTAAGAACTCTTGCTTGTTTGCTGATTGGTTTGTGCCAATAGTTTGTTTTAGGACTTTGTTCTTTTCTAAAAACACAATCTTCTTCCTTCCTCTCCTGAAAGTACTGTCCATTGTTGTGATACAGTTCCATGAATTCCAGCCACCTTCTGGTATCACACACAAATTGTGATTCCTCATGATTAAACATATTCAGAAACACCATGCACTGGTTTCCCCGAAGTTCTGGAGGCAATAGATAACACCTGCATTGCATTTCTACTGTAAACTGATCAGATTTCCTGAATAAAAAGGGATTCCACTGACTTAATGATGAAATTGTTTGTAGCCAGCAGTAATCAATTCTCCATGCCAACGCCCAATTGGTGTGGAGTTGTTGCAACACTTTTTTATCATAAAGCAATCCAGCCTCCAAGCTCTAGTCAAGTGTTGGGATAGCTTCTGGAAGACGAGATATACTCTGTTTCCATGCTCATAACCTCACATCGAGGTCCAACCTCATCAGCTGAGCATCGGTATGAGGCAGATTTGCCAAAGTCCAGCAAGCCTTGAATGAAATCTGAGGCATCTGGATACACAGATGATCTAAGAGCCACAAATAAAAGGGAGGTGGCCTGTAAACAGTCCCCAGGCCATATTACTAGTACCTCTGACACAGAGGAATGAGAAAACACAACCATCTTTAGTGTTCACTCAATAGACGAGTGCAATTTGAGTTTTTTTTAATAAAGTGTGGTCAAGAAATTGCTATTTTATCCTTCAAAGGACATTTACAAGAGGTGCCAGTGACATGAATATCAATAATCGTCTGTATGAATAAAACATATTCCAGACACATTATTACTGTAATGGGCTGTCAGAATTCAGGAAACACTAAGCAGAGATTACAAACCAGAAAGAGTCTATTTCTTTTGATCTCCTCACACCTTCGACTATCAAAATGAAACAGAGGCCTCTAATAACTGTTGACTTTATTGAGAGTTTAAAATTAGGCATAGCAAAGAATTACATCAATTTTTGAAATTCCAGTCAGGAAGGCCTGCTAGTTGTTACAGCTGTATTCTTATTGACTGTGTGGAAAATTGAATTGACTTTTCAATAACTAAATTCCTTCTTCCTCAAAATGTGAGGGCTACTATGTACATAAGGGACAATGTGTATTCCACACAGCATCCTTGGATTATATTTAACCACATAATAAGAATTTCTGCAACTGTCAGTGAAATTTCAGCAGCGAGAGGGACCAGATCAATAACTGCAGTGAGTAACCTGTACCATGGTGTTACTGGCCTACTTCTCTTCTGTAACATAGGTTGGACGTCACATTCCTGTTACTGCAGGCTAAACCTACCCCAACACCCTCCAACCTCCACCACCACACATTCAGGAGAAACACAACCATTCCACCTTCTTGGACTCCAGGTATCTTACCACCTTAGTGTTGGACACCACCATGATTGAACAGAGTAGAAGAAAAGGCAAGATGAGTAATTCAGAGAAAAAAATTTCTTGATCCTGGATAAGTACAAAGGCTAGTTGACTGGATAAGACTAGACAGTGGGGTATAGACTTTCCTCAGCGGTAAATACGCCGGTAAGCATAATTCTTCCAGAACCAGTTATATTTTATTTAGAACATTTTTATTACATATTCATGGTAGACTCCCAATACAACAAGGCAGTCTGGGGAAATGCAAATGCAGTACTGCTGCGCCAGCCAAAAGAGGCAAGACAGCCATTATCGCTGTAATGTGTAATTCACTACAATGTTGAAGCTGGTGCTTCTTCAGGATATGCAACCCAGAAATTTAAACACTCTTCTGGTGAGGTGTTACTGTATGTAATCCAGTAAAGGACAACTCAGATTTTTGGTTTTAAGCAAATGAGGCACATGAAGGACATAATCTAGGTTTGTGAAAGGTGGTGGTCTTGGCAGTGAGTGCTTCCTCTAGTAACCCTGCATGGCTACTTAGTGCTGGAGAAAGTTCACGGACTGCATCAGGATAACCAAGCTAACATATCTTGTAAACATGTGCTGTAATAAGTATGTTTCCTAGTTACACTCATTTTGCTCTCACTGCCTTGAACGCTATCTGCAACTTACCCCCTTTATATGGGAGGTAACACAATACCCTTCACACTCCATCCTTCTGCAAGTCATCCTTTATTCACAGTTGCACGTGTAGTGAAGCAGAAGACTTACATGATAAGTATTTCATTCTCAGCACCTGTTCTCACCCCATTCAGCCATGTCCTCTGAAACATGAGCTGCTTTTCATTGAAAGCCCTCTGTTTATCATTCTGTTAGTCTCTCTACCTTCAGCTTATTGTGAAAATGGCCACCACCAAAGACTGAGAAAAAACACTGCAATCCCTCAGGCCACCTACTGCAGATCATTAACCAGGCACCTCAGAATGTCTAGGACAACTTGCAGAAAGGGTTGTGAAGAATATTGTGCTACCTCCACACATGGGATGCTAGGACTGAAAACTCACACATGGTAGGCACCAAGGGGAGGTACCGTGGTCTTCAACAGCAACAGTTTGTCTAATTTAGTGTCAGTGAGATGTTTTGATCACTGAAAGAATTTGTATGGAATGATCTGGGGTAGGATGGGGGAAGGCTGTGAGAAGAAATAGCAGATTAAGTTGTGAATAAAAGCATAATGTCAGCAAGTGATTGAGTTGAGTTTGTTGAGAAACTATGATGGCAGAACCCTTTTGACCATTGCCTTGGTTCTTAGTAAGCTGAGGATCTCCATTGTGTACTTTATCCACAGCTGCTTGGCAGCTAGCAGAACCGAGTTATAGTGAGGGAGATTTAGTTTTCTGAAGCATTGCCAAGGGATTATGGTGAAGTTGCCTCCTAGATCTTCAGGCAGGGAAATGTAAGTATTAGCATGATAGAGGTTGAAGGAAAATTAGGTCCAAGTGTCAGGGTATTTAACCTGTGGACATCACTGCTAAGCTCAATCCTTGCTGAGTTATGGATAGAATTTCCACAGGGTTTTCCAATCTTCTGCTGTAACTGCAGTGGAAGATTGGCAAAATACTGGGGTTTCTGTTGAAGTTACAGCAGGAGATCAGGAGAAGCCTGCAGAAATTCTACCCCCTCGTGTAACAAGAATGGATCAACGTCTCTGATGGATGAAGCCTAGCTAATCTTTTCTGTCTTTAGCTCAAGCTCACTGAAGCCAATTAGAGTGACTCAACTTTCACCCTGATCCCAACACTTTGTTGTGTCAGTGCCATGTGCCTTAATTGTCTTGTGCTGTGTTGTCAGTTTGCTGTACTTTGGCAGCGCATTTTGTTTGCCTCATGATGCCTCCCTGGCTAAATATTCTGCTGAGCATCACTAAGTTCACAGATGAAGCATAATTACTTAGACAAAGGCACGGAGGGCGGTCAGTGGCTCTGGAACAAAAGGTGAGTAAGAAGAGGGGAAAAAGGCAGAAGAAAATTGTGCATATACATTTTTGCATTCCATGGATATTTCTTTGCTGTGTTAATAGTACCTCATTGTGTTGACTTTGTGCAAATGTGTTGATATATAATACTGATGGTGTACACAGAAGTGATATTGATACAATATGATTCCATTGTGTTTTCACAATGTATGTTGATGTTTTGTTGGAAGGTATGCAACTGCCTTGCATTTTTTTTTGCCAAAGTCTTCACACACCAAAAATAGATTAATTTTTGTCTGTCTCCCAGAAAAAAAACTTATGCTTGTCAAGATTAAGAGCATAATAACATAATAAAAGTGAAATGAAATGAAAGGCAGTCAAGAATAACTAGCACAGTTAATACCAATGCATTCGGTGCTGTCATCTTCATGATTTCCTTTGTTAATAGACTGTCATCATATTTAATATGCCAATGAAATTCTTCGGGGATAAAGATATGAAAACTATACAACATGTTCTACTTCAAACAAAATATTATTTTAATAATTTATTTATCTTCAGTGACTGGTATTAACTTGTTCCAGGCTGACTCATTTCATAGTACTTCACTCTTGAGGGAATAAACTAATCTTTGGGCTTGTGTGCTTTGCTTCATAGTAATTATGTAAGAAGCCCACTGTTTGATATTTGTCCTCGAAAAAGCATTGTAGGTTTGAGTTGCTTATAAGGCCTTTGCTTTTTCTATACATCAGAGCAGATACAGCGCCCCCTCACCCTGATTTTTACCGGGCCAGAGGCCATTTCCAATGAGCTGGGAGGTAGCTCAGTCGTCACAGGTATCGGATGGAATCCAAATATTATGGGTCCCAGCCCAGGCTCTGAGTTTCCAATGAGGTCCGCTTGGAACAATACCTCCATTTGTTGTTGACAGGGTCCGTGACGTCAGAGGGAGCAGGCCCTGTGGAGAGAATTTTCACACCAGGAATTTCCTCAGCCCTGGTATCTCTAATGCCCAGGGACGGAGATGCCAGGATGAGCCCAGGCTCCAGGTCTTTTGAGCAGCAGAAGTGGAGCCCACCTGGACATCTAGATCTGGACCCAACTAAAAATGCTGGCATTAGTATTCTTTTTGGTCAATGAGGCAACTGAGAAAAACATTCTTGTTGGCCGTTGGATTAGCTGCATGTTCATTCTCTTCCCTAGTGGCCTGCCAATGCACCTTTCTTACCCTCCTTTCCTTTGGCAGAGCCCTATGATGCATTTGTAGTGGTACAGGGGTCCATTGCTGGTGTGTAAATGAGGTGATGTACCCTGACCCTGAATACTATGGCAGGCTCAGGATTGAAGGTCATTAGAACCTATTCCGCTGCACTCCCTCCAGCACAAAGGAAAGGAGGATTTTCAGGCTCATAGTGTCTCTTCTGTCTACAGTTAATGTGTTCAGATCTATCGAGAAAATTGAACTTTGTATGCTTGTCACTCCGAAGCTCTCAATACACTATTCTATGAGCTCCTTCTCTCCTCTTCATCCTCACTGATGAAATCAGGACTCATGGAACTGTCTCCTACTCAAGCTCATTCATTTCTAGGACCTCAATACTATGGAGCTGCTTATCTCTTTCCATCCTCCTATAATCTTGAGTTTTTAAAACCTAAATTTAGCAGCGTCTAAGGCGTATTTCTTGATTTAGCTCATCTTCTCACCTACCCTTTTCTGCAAAGTGGGACTTGATCCTTCACCTAGGATTCAAAATCATTTGAAAACTTGGCTGCTGTAAAAAAATACCATGACTGGATCTCCATATCAAAATATTGTGAAGGTAATTTTATTTTGTATGGACTTGGTGTTGAGTGAAACTTGTAGTCAGAGTACCATGAAGCTGATGCTTGAAGCTATTTTAGTAATGGCAGTACCCAGTGTTGACTCTTTTAGAATTAAAAACTTAAGTTGAGTTTAAGTTATTTTCTCTCCTTTTCGCCTAAAAAAGGAATTAAAATATACCTAGAAATTAATGGAATACTTTTCAGTGAAGAGCTGAATTCTGTCCAGGTGACTGAGAAGATTCTCCTACATTGGAAATAACAGACATTTGGCCAGAAATTAACTGATCTTAATGAAAAATGTAATGTGGAGTGGGGGGGGGGGGGGGGGGGGTTAATTTTGACTTTACATAACAGTGTTAAAGGGGTAGTAGTGAATCGGCAGCCTGCTTTTCATCTCTCTCAATTTTTACACCATTGTGTAATGTCAAAATTACCCTCAGAATGTTAGAAAATTAATTATTTCATGTTTGTCCATCTTCATTTTTAAAAAATGTCTCAATGATTTAATCTAATGATGTTAACTTTTGCATAATGTTATGAAAGTGCTTCCATTTTAAATATTTTTTGAAGACTCGTGTTTTAGAATTGTGGAGATGGATTCATTGGAGGACTGAAGTGATTCCATCGATGCTGGACTTTTAAAAAAAGGGGCACTGGAAGGACTCTGTTTAAAAACAACATTTACTGGATGTCACAAGTCTTCAGCTAAGTAAACATCAAGTGCCTTCTGACTATGGGATTTGTTTAAAGAGAAGTAACATGTGGAGATTTATGGTGCTCAAGAATGGGTTTCATTTTTAAATACTGTTTTGAATTGGTTGGGTTTGTATTCTGCTGAAAGAAACACCCACCTCATCTTTTCTCCACCTCTCTGAGAAACCCTGTAAAAAAATCCAGTGTGTGATAACTGACGCCTGCTGCTGCATTTCTCCTGAGAAGCTTTTGGAAGACATCCTGTCAACGTCTCCTGAATGAACTGCCTTGAAAAGATCCCAGTGACCCATCTACATGCACTCGGATGCCAGACTGGATGCCATCTGGAACATAACATACCTTATCTTTTATCTTCAAGAATTAACAAGTACTTCAGCCAAAGCATCTTCATTTTTCCTTTAACGTGTGTGTGTGTGTGTGTGTGTGTGTGTGTTGGGTACTTAGAAGGGAATGTATATATTTACTGTCATATTTCAAATTCTGTGTTAAAGCTTTGCATCGTTATTGACTAAGTCTTGTTTTATAATAAATTAATATTTTTGTTGTTTGTTAAAAAAAACCTGATTGGTGGATTTTATTCTGAAACTAAAATTGATAGAGTATATAATTGGCCGCATCGGTAACTGGGTACACATTTAAATATATGTTGTGACCTGTGGAGAAATGGAATTAGAGAAAGACAGTGCACTCCTCCTGTCTTGGTTGTAACAATAATTTCTAAAAATAGTATGAGGGAGGACATTCTTTAGATTGAGAAGTCTGGGGAAGACCCAACACTTATAATGTACAATGCTACTGGGTTGGTAGTATCTGAAACATTTGAGAGAAATTGCTGAATGCAGCATGCAATAAAACATCACTATCCCTTTTATGGACTTTTATCCGCTTTATGTTTTGTAATGTCTTTTCATTTAATAAACTTTGTGATCCATGGGAAACTCCCCAGACAAATTGATCCACATAAGGTGAACCATACAGATTAAGAAACACCAGATTTAACCCTTTTTCTGGCGCCCATGTTTGATCCTTGGATTATAGCTTCAAATTCAATCCCTGTTCTGTGCTGATTTATATTGGTGCAGCTTGGTCTATGGTATAGCTACACATGTGACCTTATTGACCTTAAGAGAGGGAAGTGGAAAAAGGAATCAGAAGCTCAACATCTGATTGTTAACCAGTGACTCCCTTCTGGAAAGGGTCATGAATGTCAGGCGGCGACAGAATTGGGCTTGGATTTGCTGCCCCTCTCCACAGCTAACAGGCTCATAAATGAAGAGTGATTTCTTGAATATTGTGTTTGAAGCTGCCACTGTCTGTGGTACTCTACTCCAGCAAGTGTCAGCACCTTCAGGAATGATGGAGAAAGAATGGTAAAACTACAAAAGCCTGTCATCAATGTAATACAGTAAAATGGCAAAGCTGAAAAATGTCGATGTAAAAATCAATAGTGCAGTATTAAAGGTCTTTTCAGGAAAGAAAACCACAAGAGATACAGAACCCAGTTAATGCAAAGAGACAAAATATTTAGGAGGTAAAATTATTCTCAACACACAGGCATTGTTGCGAACAGGAGTTAACTTTTTGGCAGGGGTCGGCAACATGTCCGTACACGTGTGGTAAACAATTCTGGGGTCCGTGACTGGTAATTTCAGGGATGAGAAATTTCCTACTGGATTCTATAGACTGGCATTTAAAAAAAAAATCACGTGTCAGTTTCACAGCTGACAGGTGCTGAAGTAGAAAAGCTCTTTCTGAGTTTTGGACAGCTTCAGGGTTTTCCAATGGATTCTGATTTATTTTTAAAAGACTGCCGGAAAACCACAAATCTGTCCAGAGTTTGGAAGAACTGTGCCTGCTCTCAGCAACAGTCAAAGAGAAAGCGAGAAGGGGGGGAAAGAGAGAGAGAGAGAGAGAGAGAGAGTTTGGGGGCGGGGGGGGCGGGGTTTGCAGAGCTACAGAAAGAGAGTGTGGGAGAAAGGGGACAGAGAGAGGGTGAATTTTATTCTCCCACCGCTGGGAAAGGTCGTGGGTGAAAAAAAAATGGCAGCCCGCCTGCGCGCCATCATGATCTACCGCATGGCAGCTCAAGATAATATGCCGGTTGGGCAACACCCCAAATCACATGGTGGGAGCGGACTCTGCGACGCTAGCAACAGAGTCAGCTGCTTGTGCACAGGCGCTGGCGCCATTTTTAAAGGACAGTCAGACCTGCCCCTAAATTTGAACATTTAAAACCATACCCCCCCCAGTACATCGCAATTAAAAATATCACCCCTCCCCCCACCAATAACACTTACAAATAATAGTTACCCTCTCCCCCTCAAAAGATTAACATGTAAAACTTGACCTGCCCCCCCCACCCCCAACAAACTGTTCAAAGTGCAGAGGTTACCTATTCACCCACTCCCCTACACTATTAATGAACGTTTGACCCTGTACCACCACTCCCCTCACCCATCCCCCCACCACTACACTGAAAATCCTAAGTTCCCCCCTTCCCTGCCTCGGTGGCACCAGCTTTCCCTGGATGGGAATGTGAAGGCACTTGAGTGCTGGCTGCCACACAGAAGACCCTGGGAAGCCGGTAAGATCACTGTGAATTTTATTTAAATTTAATTCATGCGCTTCATTTACACAGGGGGACACAGGGGGGGAACCCAGAGAGGGGGGGGACATGGGGGGGGCGCGACATGGGGTGGGGGCATGGGGGGGGACACAGAGGGGGGGTACACAGAGGGTGGATCACAGAGGGGGGGAACACAGAGGGGGGGGGAACACAGAGAGGGGGGGACACAGAGAGGGGGGACACAAGAGGGAGGGGACACAAGAGAGAGAGACAAAGAGAGAGGGGGAGAGAGAGAGACAAAGAGAGAGGGGGAGAGAGAGAGACAAAGAGAGAGAGACAAAGATAGAGAGACAGACAGACAAACAAACAGAGGAGGGAGAGAGAGCAATCAAGATCACTCCTGACAGATGGACATCTATCCAGAATACTTTGCATTACTACACAAGTGTGCGGGCAGACATTGACAACATGTGCAAGCAAAAAAATGCCAGGTATCTCATTAAATCGGGGTCCAACATAGTGACGAGAAATCAAGTCAAAAAATTAGTCTTCTCATTTAAAACTTTTTCACAAAAATGCACATTTGTTGTTTTCTGATTAGTACTAGGTTAAACCTTTAATGCCTTTCTCTTTCCGAAATTGTCTCACCAGCCCCTTGCTCCAAGCCTTTAACCTTGTGTTTTAAAATAACCTAGCAGGTAGGTTATTTTAAAACACAAGTTTAAAGGCTGAGAGTCATAGAGCTATACAGCACAGAAACAGGCCCTTTGGCCCATTGTGTCTGTGCTGGCCATACAGTCCCCAACTATTCTAATCCCATATTCCTGCACTTGGCCTGTAGCCCTGTATGCTATGGCGTTTCAAGTGCTCATCTAAATACTTCTAAAATGTTGTGAGGGTAACTGCCTCCACCACTCCTTCAGGTAGTGTGTTCCAGATTCCAACCACCCTCTAGGTGAAAAAATGTTTCCTCAAATCTCCGCTAAACCTCCTGCCCCTTACCCTAAATCTATGCCCCCTGGTTCTTGACACCTCTGCTAAGGAAAAAAGTTTCTTCCTATCTACCCTATCTATGCCCCTCATAATTTTGTATACCTCAATCATTTTCCCCTTCAGCCTTCTCTGCTCCAAGGAAAACAACCCTAGCCTTTTCAGTCTCTCTTCATAGCTGAAATGCTCCAGCCCAGGCAACATCCCGGTGAATCTCCTCTGCACCCTCCAGTGCAATCACATCCTTCCTATAGTGTGACCAGAACTGTACTCCAGCTGTGGCCTAACTAGTGTTTTATATAGCTCCATCATAACCTCCCTGCTCTTATATTCTATGCCTCGGCTAATAAAGGCAAGTATCCCATATGCCTTCCTAACCACCTTATCCACCTGTGCTGCTGCCTTCAGTGATCTATGGACAAGTACACCAAGGTCCTTCTGACCTTCTGTACTTCCTATGGTCTTACCATCCATTGTATATTCCCTTGCCTTGGTAGTCCTCTCAAAATGCATTACCTCATACTTTTCAGGATTAAATTCCATTTGCCACTGCCCATCTTACCAGCCCATCTATATCTCCCTGTAATCTAAGAATTTCCTCCTCACTATTTACAACACCACCAATTTTTGTGTCATCTTCGAACTTACTGATCATACCTCCTATATTCACGTCTAAATCATTAATGTACACTACAAACAGCAAGGGTCCCAGCACCGATCCCTGTGATACACCACTGGTCACAGGCTTCCAATCGCAAAAACAACCCTTGACCATCACCCTCTGTTTCCTGCCACTAAGCCAATTTTGGATCCAATTTGCCAAATTGCCCATGGGCTCTTACCTTCTTAACCTATCTCCCATACAGGACCTTATCAAAAGCCTTACTGAAATCCATGTATACTACATCTACTCCTTCACCCTCATCGACACATCCAGTCACCTCCTCGAAAAATTCAATCAAGTTAGTTAGACATGATCTCCCCCTGACAAAGCCATGCTGACTATAATAAAATAAAAACAAGAAATGCTGGAAATACTCTGCAGGTCTGGCAGCATCTGTGGAGAGAGAAGCAGAGTTAACGTTTCAGGTCAGTGACCCTTCTTCGGAACTGGCAAATATTAGAAATATCAAAGGTTATAAGCAAGTAAAGCGGGGTGGGGTAAGAGATAACAAAGGGGAAGGTGTAGATTGGACAAGGCCACAGAATAGCTGACCAAAAGGTTATGCAGCAAAGGCAAACAATATGCTAATGGTGTGTTGAAAGACAAAACATTAGTACAGATAGGGTGTTAACGGACTGAAGATTTAACAGCAGCAAGTACAAACATGAGGAAAAAACAGTGGGTAAGCAAACTGAACAAACTAAGATGCTGACTATCCCTGATTAATCCCTGCCTCTCCAAGTGGAGATTAATCCTGTCCCTCAGAATGTTTTCCAATATTTTCCCAACCACTGATGTTAGACTCACCGGCCTGTAATTACCTGGTTTATCCCTACAACCCTTCTTGGATAATGGTACCACATTTGCTGTCTTCCAGTCCTCTGGTACCTCTCCTGTGGCCAGAGAGGATTTGAAAATTTGTGTCAAAGCCCCTGCTATCTCCTCCCTTGCCTCACATAACAGCCTGGGATACATCTCATCTGGGCCTGAGGATTTATCCACTTTTAAGCCCGCTAAAACAGCTAATATTTCCTCCCTTTCAATCCCCCTCCCTGATCTCTACACCTACATCGTCCTTCTCCATAGTGAACACTGATGAAAAGTAATCATTTAAAACCTCACCTATGTCCTCTGGCTCCACATAAAGATTGCCACGTTGGTCCCTAATGGGCCCTATTCTTTCCCTGGTTATCCTCTTACCCTTAATATACTTATAACATGCCTTGGGATTTTCCTTTATTTTGCCCGCCACTGTTTTTTCATGCCCCCTCTTAGCTCTCCTAATTATTTTTTTAAGTGCCACCCTACACTTTCAATACTCCTCTACTGCCTCCACTGTTTTCAGCGCTTGGGATCTGCCGTAAGCCTCCTTTTTTTCCTGATCCAATCCTCTATATCCCTTGGCATCCAAGGTTCCCTGAGCCTGTTAGTCCTACCCTTCACCTTAACGGGTACATGTTGGCTCTGAACTCTCACTATTTCCTCTTTGAATGACTCCCACTGATGGGATGTAGACTTTCCTACAAGTAGCTGCTCCCAGTCCACTTTGGCCAGATCCTGTTTTATCATATTGAAATTGGCCTTCCCCCAATTCAGTACCTTCATTTCTGGTCCATCTTTGTCCTTTTCCATAACTACCTTAAATCTTACAGAGTTATGGTCACTATCCCCGAAATAAGCCCCCACTGACACTTCTAACACTTGACCGGCTTCATTCCCCAGGATTAGGTCCCAGTACTGCCCCTTCCCTTGTAGGACTTTCTACATACTGGCTCAAAAAGCTCTCCTGTATGCATTTTAAGAACTCTGCCCCTTTTAAGCATTTTGCACTAAGACTATCCCAGTTAATACTAGGGAAGTTGAAATCCTCTACTATTATTACCCTATTATTTTCACACCTCTCTGAGATATACCTACATATCTGCTCCTCTATCTCTTCCTGACTGTTTGGAGGCCTGTAGTAAACACCCAGCCAAGTGATTGCCCTCTTTTTGTTTTTAAATTCTACCCAAATGGCCTCATTTGAGGAACCTTCTAAGATATCATCCCTCCTTACTGCAGTAATTGACTCCTTGATCAACAGTGCAATGCCACCTCCTCTTTTAACCCCTCCCCTGTCGTGCCTGAAGATTCTATACCCTGGAATATTGAGCTGCCCGTCCTGTCCCTCCCTCAACCATGTCTTTGTGATAGCAATAATAGCATAATCCCATGTGTTAATCAATGCCCTCAATTCATCTGCCTTACTAGTAAGACTCCTTGCATTGAAATAGATGCAATCCAACCTTGCATCTTTACCTTGTGCCTTACCAGGTCTATATTTGCTCTGCCTTCCAGGCAGACTCACTTTCTGTTCTATATTACCCCCAACTGTACCTCCACTCTGTATCCTAGCCCCCTGCCAAATTAGTTTAACCCCACCCCCCTCCCCAACCCGCAACAGAACTAGTAAATCTCCTAGCAAGGATGTTTGTCCCATTCTGGTTCAGGTGCAACCCGTCCAGCTTGTACAGGTCCCACCTTTGCCAGAAACCGACCCAGTGATCCAGGAAACTAAAGCCCTCACTCCTGCACCATCTCCTCAGCCATGCATTCATCTGCTCTATCCTCCTATTTCTAAACTCACTAGCTCCGTGGCACCGGGAGTAATCCAGAGATTACAACCTGAGAGGTCCTGCTTTTTAATCTGCTACCTAGCTCCCTAAATTCTTGTTGCAGGACCTCATCCCTTTTTCTACCTATGTCATTGATACCAATGTGTACCACAACCTCTGGCTGCTCACCCTCCTCCTTCAGAATGTCCTGCAGCTGCTCCATGACGTCCTTGACCCTAGCACCAGGGAGGCAACATACCATCCTGGAGTCACGTTTGCGGCCACAGAAACACCTATCTGTACCCCTTACAATAGAATCCCCTATCACTATACCTCTTCCACTCCTTTTTCCTCCCTGCTGTGCAGCAGAGCCATCCTTAGTGCCACAGAACTGGCTGTTGTTGCTTTCCCCTGGGAGATCACCCCCCCCAAAAGTATCCAAAGTAGTATAACTGTTTGAGGGGCTTGTGTTATTTATTTATTTTTTATTTGGAGATACAGCACTGAAACAGGCCCTTCGGCCCACAGAGTCTGTGCCGACCAACAACCACCCATTTATACTAACCCTACAATAATCCCATATTCCCTACCACCGACCTACACTACAGGCAATTTACAACAGCCAATTTACCTATCACCTGCAAGTCTTTGGTGGTGGGACGAAACCAGAGCACTCGGCGAAAACCCATGCGGTCACAGGGAGAACTTGCAAACTCTGCACATGCAGTACCCAGAATTGAACCCAGGTCCCTGGAGCTGTGAGGCTGCAGTGCCATCCACTACGTCACTGTGCCGTTATGTAAACTCACTCTCAATTGGCAAAAGTCACAGGAAATGTCTCAATTTTTACACTCTGGCATGCATTATTTTCACTTGCGAGACAAGCTCAGTGACATGTGGACACGTTTTATTTCTATATAAATATCTCAATTCTGCTGCTATCCATTTGGAATCATATTGTTTCAGAACTTGTATAAAGGGGAAAACAGGTAAGAAAATCCAAAGAATCTCCAGAAGTAGGGCGGCTCAGTGGCACAGTGGTTAGCACCGCAGCCTCACAGCCTTAGTGACCTGGGTTCAGTTCTGGGTACTGCCTGTGTGGAGTTTGCACGTTCTCCCTGTGACCGTGTGGGTTTATGCCAGGTACTCTGGTTTCCTCCCACAGACAAAGACTTGCAGGTTGATAGGTAAATTGGCCATTGTTAACTGCCCGTAGTGTAAGTAGGTGGTAGGAGAATGGTGGGGATGTGGTAGGGAATATGGGATTAATGTAGGATTAGTATAAATGGGTTGTTGGTCGGCACAGACTCTGTGGGCTGAAGGGCCTGTTTCAGTGCTGTATCTCTAAATAAAAATAAATAAAAAGTCAGCACTGTAAGTTTCTCATGAATACAAGAGTATGGTATATTGGGGATGAGTGATATTGGTGAAAACAGAATTCTGCTGACCCATATACAATAGTTAGTTAAATACAATGTTACAGATAGCTTTAATAAACCTTAATATATGATGAACTGTCTGAGTTATTAACAAAATCTGTACTGCATTTGCAGTTTTAAAAACTGTTGGGGAAGACATAGTAAAACTTTATGCTGTTTCAATGAGTATTTTAGAAACAGTCATTAACTGATTTTTTGCTGCGAATTGGATTAAAGGACTAGTTTTACAAGTATGTCAATGATCAATAACTGCAACATGCATCATTTACTATCCAGTTTGAGGGCAGATAATATGAGTGGCCAATATCATTTGAAAATTGTATCATATCATTGCATTACGTTAAAAGTGCACCTTTGCTAACAGGCAAGCGATTTGGCTTGGACATAAATTGGTTAGTCTGACGTACAATCTTACAGATAGTGACTGTACATTTTGTAATTGAATAATACATGCAGTAACAACCACTCAACATTTTACAGAAAAGCTTTTTGTTAACAATTACATTGTCAGAGCTGAATTGGAATCAACAGTGATAAACTGAGATATTGACATAAGTAGGTTTAAGAGAATTGCTTTATTGGAAGAACTGAAGGGTGCTCTTTATTTGTAATTGTGTTTGTCTAATTTTGTCACTAGCTTTGGTGAGCAAATGATGTTTTGTCCGTGGGAGATTCTGTTGTTTCTGTATTTCAGAATCCAGGACCTAGGTTAACAGCCTGTCAAGATGAATAAACTAGTCTTGGCTACCTACCATCAATCTCTCGGTCCTTCCTGTCCCCCTTTGCTTTTACATGACTCTTCTGAAGTACTATCTGCTCCATCCTATAAAATTCTCCTGATTTGGAGCTCACTGCCCTTTTGTTGGCTGCCCTGTCTTCCGACACATATTACAAGTAGGTGGAGAAGTTGCACAGATAGAGACCACGGGTTAAATTGTCTTGTGATAACTGCAGTGTGAGAAATGGTCCGTCTTCATATTGCTGATTTTTCTATTGCCTCACCTGAATAACCAAATTAACAATCCTGTTATTGAGTTGTATGGTTTATTGGATGAACTTGCATTCCTGACACAGTGTGAATCCATAGAGGTTAGCCATCGTTAGCCACGGGTGAGGTACTGGAAGACTGGAGGATAGCTAATGTTGTACCTTTATTTAAGAAGGGCAGCAGGGATAAGCCAGGGAACTACAGGCTGGTGAGCCCTACATCAGTGGTGGGAAAGTTATTGGAAGGGATTCTGAGAGACAGGATTTATATGCATCTGGAAAGGCATGGCCTGATTAGGGATAGTCAGCGTGGCTTTGTACGTGGGAAATCATGTCTCACGAATTTGATTGAGTTTTTCGAGGAGGCGACCAAGAGGGTTGACGAGTACAGGGCGATGGACGTTGTCTACATGGACTTTAGCAAGGCCTTTGACAAGGTCCCGGATGGTAGGCTGGTCCAGAAGGTTCGAACACATGGGATCCAGGGTGAGCTAGCAAATTGGATACAAAATTGGCTTGGTGATAGGAGGCAGATGGTGGTAGTGGAGGGTTGTTTTTCAGATTGGAGGCCGGTGACCAGTGGTGTGCCGCAGGGATTGGTGCTGGGCCCTCTGTTGTTTGTCATGTATATTAATGACTTGGATGTGAATGTAAAGGGCATGATTAGTAAGTTTGCAGATGACACCAAAATTGGTGGTATAGTGGACAGTGAAGAAGGTTGTCTAAGGTTACAACAGGATATAGATCACCTGGGAAAGTGGGCAAGGGAGTGGCAAATGGAATTTAATGCAGACAAGTGTGAAGTGATGCATTTTGGGAAGTTAAACCAGGGCAGGACATATACAGTGAATGGCAGGGCCCTGGGGAGTGTTGTTGAGCAGAGAGACCTTGGGGTGCAAGTACATAGTTCCCTGAAAGTGGCAACACAGGTAGACAGGGTGGTGAAGAAGGCATATGGCATACTTGCCTTCATTGGCCGAGGCATTGAGTACAAGAGTTGGGACGTCATGTTACAGTTGTACATAACGTTGGTTAGGCCGCATTTGGGGTACTGTGTGCAGTTCTGGTCGCCGCACTACAGGAAAGATGTGATTAAGCTAGAGAGGGTGCAGAAAAGATTCAGAAGGATGTTGCCTGGTTTGGAGGGCTTGAGTTATAAAGAGAGATTGGATAGGCTGGGTCTGTTTTCCCTCAAGCGAAGGAGGCTGAGAGGGGACACGATAGAGGTATATAAAATTATGAGAGGCATAGATAGGGTAGATAGCCAGAGTCTGTTTCCCATGGTAGAGGTGACTAAAACTAGAGGGCATAGATTTAAGGTGAGAGGGAGGAGGTTTAAAGGGGATCAAAGGGGTAAATCTTTCACTCAAAGAATAGTGGGTATGTGGAATGAGCTGCCTGAGGAGGTGGTGGAGACAGGAGCAGTGGCGACATTTAAGAGGCATCTGGACAGGTACTTGAATGAGCAAGGCATAGAGGGATATGGAATTAATGCAGACAGGTGGGATTAGTATAGATAGGCATTATGGTCGGCATGGACGCGGTGGGTCGAAGGGCCTGTTTCTATGCTGTACGACTCTATGAGGTCATCCAATAAGGAGATTGGAGACTTCTATCAATTGAGGCTGCCATATATGGAGATATGCCATCTATAGCAAGGCTGTCATATAAGCAGCTAGTCACTGATATTACCATAAATAATTTGCAGCTACCAAATGAGTTTGCTTGAGTAAAAGCAAAACACTGCGGATGCTGGAAATCTGAAATAAAAACAAGAAATGCTGGAACCACTCAGCAGGTCTGGCAGCATCTGTGGAAAGAGCAGAGTTAACGTTTCGGGTCACTGACCCTTCTTCGGAACTGGCAGTTCCGAAGAAGGGTCACTGACCCGAAATGTTAAATTTGCTTCTCTTTCCACAGAGTTTGCTTGAGTACTGTGGGAACAGAATTTTCGAGAACAGAACTATTGGGGACATTTAAAGTGAACTAATCAATTAAGTATAGTCTACTGACAAAATAACCTCGGAGCTGCAGAGACAGCTTATCGGAAATTACTTCATAACTTCAGGGCTGCAGAGGCAACTTATCAGTAGAAAAAGACTAACAAGCAAAAACTAACAGGACAGCTGCAGCCTGCCGTATAGTAGCCTATTGTACAACAATCAACGCAACGGTACAAGGAGATAGGGGAATGAGAAACTGCTTGAGGAGAGGGTGACAAGGCAGTACCCCAATCAGGCCCTGACACCAAGAAACTGCAAAGTTTGTAAACCAATTGGGAACAAAGAGTAGGTGTTACTGATTTGTATGAATAACTATAATAAGGCTTGATTTGGCATGAAGAGTTAGTTCGGGGTGGGGGGGTGGGGTTAGTTCGGAGGTTAGTTTAGTGTGTGTTTTGCTTTTAGTTTTGGGTAGTTCAGTGTTAGTTCAGTGTATGTGTTACTTTAGTTTTAGTTCAGTTCATTGTTAAGTTTTCTGAAGATGTAACAATTAAGTACTGCAATAAAGTTTCTTAAAGCTACAGTCGGACTTCGTTTCTCTTTGTGCAACTAATGGGATCCAACAAGTACCTCAATGTGCAGTTTGGATTGAGTACCTAAGCAAGAGTATTCCAGTTTGAGCATCTCAGTATCTATATTCCTGATTGAGTATCTTAGGCTGTGTAGCTAACAAATGACACTGGTACCATTGCCTTGGCATATGCCATGATTCAAGGTACTGGCCAGATAAACCGGAAGGATTTTTACAACAAATTTTGCAGCATGCCTCAACACCTTTATTTTTTTAGCAGTGCATCATATAGAATTGTGAAACAGAAATACCTAGTAAAATTGAAGTCAATGGAGATCAGGGGAAATACTCTCGACTGGCTGGAGTCATACCTAGCATAAAGGAAGATCGTTGGAGGCCAATCATTTCAGTCCCAGGACGTTGCTCCAGGAGTTCCTCAGGGCAGTGTCCAAGGTCCAACCCTCTGCCCGCCATCAGGTGGTCAGAATTGGGGATGTTCACTGATGATTGCACAGTATTCAGTTCCATTCACAACTCCTCAGATAATGAGTTTGTACCCAACCGCTGCGAGGGCTGGATGACATTCAGGCTTGAGCTGATAAGTGGCAAGTAATATTCACACCGCACAAGTGCCAGGTAATCACCATCTCCAACAAGAGAGAGTCTAACCACCACGGCGTCCCCACCCCCCCACCCCCCCTTGACATACTATGACTGAATACCTTGCCATCAACATTGAAGGGGTCATCATTGACCAGAATCTTCATTGGATCAGCCATATAAATACTGAAGCTACAAGTGGCTACAGAGGCTGGGTATTCCACAGTGAATAACTCACCTCCTGATTCCCCAAAGCCTTTCCACCATCTACAAGGCACAAGCCAGGAGTTTGATGAAATACTTCTCACTTGCCTGGATGAGTGAAACTTCAATAACACTCAAGAAGATCGACACCATCCAGGACAAAGCAGCCAACTTGATTGACACCTTAAATATTCACTCCCTCCACCACCAGTGCATAGTGGCAGAAGTGTGTACCATCTACAAGATGCAATGTACCAACTCACCAAGGCTTCTTTGACAGCATCTTCACCAACCAGAAGGATAAGGCCAGCAAGTGCATTGGAACAAAATCTCCTGCAAATTCCCCTCCAGATCAGACACTATCCTATCTTGAAAATACATCGATTGCCTTCATCGTTGCTGGGTTAAAATATTGGAACTCACCACCTAACAGCACTGTGGGAATACCTTCACTGCAGGGATGGCAGTCGTTCCAGAAGGCAACTCACCACCACCTTCTCAAGGGCAGTTAGGGATGGGCATAGAGTCATACAGCACAGAAACAGGCCCTTCGGCCCATCGTGTCTGTGCCGGCCATCAAGCCTATCTAGTCTAATCCCATTTTCCAGCACATGGCCAATAGGCCTTGTATGCTATGGCGTTTCAAGTGCTCATCTAAATACTTCTTAACTGTCGAGGGCTCCTGCCTTTACCACTCTTTCAGGCAGTGTGTTCCAGATTCCAACCAACCTGTGGGTGAAATTTTTTTTGCTCAAATCCACTCTAAACCTCCTGCCCCTTACCTGAAATCTATGCCCCCTGGTTATTGATGTCTCCGCTAAGGGAAAAAGTTTCTTCCTATCTACCCTATCTATGCCACATAATTTTGTATACCTCAATCAGGTCCCCCCTCAGCCTTCTCTGCTCTAAGGAAAATAACCCTAGCCTATCCAGTCTCTCTTCATAGCTGAAATGCTCCAGCCCAGGCAACATCCCGGTGAATCTCCTCTGCACCCTCTCCAGTGCAATCACATCCTTCCTACAGTGCAGCGACCAGAACTGTATACAGTACTCCAGCTGTGGCCTAACTAGCGTTTTGTACCGCTCCATCATAACTTCCCTGCTCTTATATTCTATGCCTTGGCTAACAAAGGCAAGTATCCCATATGCCTTTCTAACTACCTTATCTACCTGTGCTGCTGCCTTCACTGATCTATGGACAAGTACACTAAGGTCTCTCTGACCCTCTGTACTTCCTACGGTCTTACCATCCATTGTATATTCCCTTGACTTGTTAGTCCTCCCAAAATGCAATAAATGGTGGCTTTGCCAATGATGCCCACATGCCACAAATTAATAAAAAAATACCTTGACAGCCAGTAGGGGCAGAGACACAGCATGTTAAACACACAGTGAATGTCATTACCTTCAATAAAGGTATGCCTCATCATTTTAAACATTAGTATTTTTACTTTTGATATTAAAATATCACGATAGAACAGTTGTTTATTCAGAAAGTAGATTCAGTGCAATATATAAGGAGGTCTCAAGGAAGAAAGTACCCAATCAGTCCCTACCAAACCTATGCTGCTTACTATACGAGCTGAATATCTGCTATTTTCTTATAATTTTTCTCTGCCTTCATCTACTTTTCTCCCATGAACATGTGTATGCCTTTTTCAGTAGTTGTGCTGTGCAACACATTAATATATTTCTCCAAGGCATATTATAGAGTACACCTGGAGGAGTTCAAACATTGTAACTATTGGGTAAAATCTTGCTGAAAAGATCATGGTGTATGGTTTTAGCTAGATTTTGTTCTGCATCTTTCAGTTCAATTTCTTTTTGCACTGTAACTGGTTGGCGGTGTGGACTGACAATGGTGTGGCAAAGGCAATAGAGCATCTGGGAATTTAGTGAGTGACAGGACAAACACTGTGTATCCTTAACCAATTAGGAAGTGAGAAAGAAACAGAGGAACATGAAAAAAGAGGGAGAATTAGAATGGCTGAATTAGTCAAATCAGGTACAAAAAGAGAAATAAAGGGCTGGATTTTGTTCTCCCCGAGGCGTCGGGGTCAGTGGTGGGGAAAGGGCCTGAAGATGCCTCAGGAGAAGGCTGCCATGCACCCCGACGCCGGGAGGGCCTGGCCCGATATTACCAGTGGCGGCGAGGCCTTGTAGTGGCACCCACTCCGCTCAGCGACAGGAACCCCATTTGAATATGTAAGTCAATTAAAATGAATGAATAAATGATACTTACACTGCTGCCTGCTCTCTCACTGCGATCATCAGGCCGGTGGCCGGCACTCCCACACCTTCGGATCCCCGTCCGGGGAAACGAGGTGCCACACTGGTGGGGAGGGGGGAGAAGGTACGTTTATCAGTGTGGGGGGAGGAATGGGGTCAAAGTTACATCATGGGTGTAGGGGATGGTGGGAAAGGCTATAGTTTAATGTTTATGTAGTTTGTGGCGGGGGAAGGTCAGATGGAAAAAGTAAATGTTCTGGGGGGAGGGATCGCAAATAATTAATTTGATTGCTATTGGGGTGTGGGAGAGGGGCAGAAAAATGTCTTCATTTATTTTAATTAACTTTATCTTTAAATATTTAAATTTCCTGGTAGGGCTGAAAGCCCTTTCAAAATGGCGTCAGCGCCTGCGCACAGGCAGCTGGCGCCATTGCCGGGGGCGGACAGCCAGCCCTCTCCATGTGATTGGGGGGAGGGGGTGGGCCACCCCGGATATTTAAACGAGCTGCCGCACGGAAGATTGCGGAGGCTCCACTGCGCAGGCACAGAAGATTCAGCCCAAAGATGGGGAAAGAAATATTGGATTAAGAAAGAAAGAAAAAGAGATGGAAAGGAAAATTATGACATTTAAAAATAAATTGACATTCAACTATTATTTACTATATGCAGGAATGAGATTAAACAGTTTAAATTGCTCCCTTTTTGGGCCGGAGAGAATGATTGGCATTGCACTAATAATTATCCTTCATTAAAAGGGTACTTACGCTGTCAATTATGAGCCTTAACTTTCTGCAGAGAGTTTAATGGGCAATTAATGTGCAAATCCAGCAAGTTCTCAAAAATAATGGGGAGGCTAAGAGCAAGATGCTGTTTGTGCCAGGCAAATGGTGGAGGGGCAAATTGAGCAGCAAGTTCTGGAGATTTGCAATTCACAGTGGATCTCTTAATTCCCTGAATCAGCTGGTTGATATCAGCATATTAACAATGGCATGCATCGTGAACTCGCATTTACATTTCAAGGAGATTTGGCTCAATGTTTCATTGAGCAAAACCTTTTGCTTGATGATGTTCTGGGCTCTAAATCTGTAACATTTCTGCTCTTTGCTGGAGGAGCATGTAGGCTCTATATATAGGACAGAGTAGAGGAAAAATTTCTTTATTCAGAGGGTTGTGAATCTTTTGAAATTCTCTGCCCCAGAGGGCTGTGGAAACTCAGTCACTGAGTATGTTTAAAGCAGAGATTGACAAATTTCTAAATACTAATGACATAAGGGAATATGAGGATAGTGTGGGAAAAAAGCATTCAAGTGGAAGATCAACCATGATCATATTGAATGGCGGGGCTCGATGGACTGAATGGCCTACTCCTGCTTCTATGTTCCTATAGCAGTATTATGACTCATATTTCAAGTAGGGGGGTAAGCCATAGCTCTGAGCAGCCAAAATCCTAACTTATTTTCGTCTTGGAGTATGTGAGGAACCCGTGATTCCTTCATGGTATGGGTTTTGTGGGCACTTCCTTAACATCAAACATTCAGAAGCATGATTATTTGACAGCAGTTACAGATTCTTTGGACACCCATTGAGTGCTGTTCTCTTTTATTGATGAACACTTTGTGATATTGCACAAGTGTTTGAATGGTCAATGGTGCCCATTGCCTTGTGAATGCCACATCTTTCATAAAACCCTGTCAGCCTCTCATGCTGCTGTGTTCTGCTTTTCCGTTTCCTATATTCATTGGTAAGTTGAAACAGGGCACGATCTTCAGTGAACTTCAAACTGAACCTCACTAATTCTCCTGCCATTGATTGTACGCATCCTAAACATAGAGACATAGAATATTTACAGCACAGAAGGAGGCAATTTGACCCATTGTGTCTGTACCAGCCAAAAAACAGTTATCCAGCCAATCCCATTTTCCAGATCTTGGTCAGTAATCTTGTAATGGCACATTAAGTCCTGTTCCAAATTTTTTTAAATACGTGATGAGGGTTTCTGCTTCTACCACCCTTTCAGGCAGTGAGTTCCAGAGTTAGGACATAGGCAACAGAATTTTGTAAGAGTTCAAGTTTATGAAGGGTGAAAGTCGGGAGGCCGGCCAGGAGTGCGTTGGAGTAGTCAAGCCTAGAGGTAACAAAAAGATGGATGAGGGTTTCAGCAGCAGATGCATTATGGCAGGGGTGGAGTCAGAAGATGTTACGGAGGTGGAAGTAGGTGGTCTTGGTGATGAAATGGATATGTGGTCGGAATCTCATCGATGTCAAATATGACACCAAGCTTGCGAACTGTATGGTTCCACCTCACACAGTTGTCAGGGAGAGGAACTAGGGAATGGAGTTTGTAGCAGGGATCGACGACAATGTTTTCTGTTATCTCAATATTTAATTGAAGGAAATTTCTGCTCATTTAGTAGTGGATGTTGGATAAGCAGTGTGACAATTTGGAGAGAGCGGAGCAGTCGAAAGAGAGGTGAAGTAGGGCAGGGTGTCGTTGGTGTACATGTGGAACCTAACGTTGTCTTCTGTCAGAGGGCATCACTATCCTCCTGTGAACCTTATGGTTTGTGTCATTAAATATTGTGAGCTAGAAGGCAGAAGCATGTTCATGTTTGCACATTTGCCTTTAATTGGTATTTAACAAGCCCTTAACATGCTAAAGAAATGTTATTGCTGGGCACATGTGTTGATATGTGTTAAACTGGTTTGGTCGATCAGGAATTTTGGGAGGTTGGATAAAGATGGGCTCAGGCTTTTTTAATGATAACATACCTGTGCCTTGAAATGACCCTGTGGGGTGTTAGCGTATGAATGTTTAACATGCTTGATTGAATTTGCTCACTCCACTATTTTACTGCGGTTGTTAACCCATTTATTTTAAATGGTGTCACGCTAGTCTCCCACCTGCCAAGAATGAGGCACATTAATTTTGTCATGAACATTGATTTTAAACTGTTACTGGAGTGAGGGGAGGACATGTTGACCAGATCATCCGTGGCTGGAAAAGACATTTGCATATTAACAGATGGTGTTTGGAAGGACAAAGCAGCCATCCCCTGACATTCAACCCACAAAGGACTTTTGATCACCAGACATTGAAGGTGGGGGAGCTCACATTCCAGGTTGACTGCTAAGCTGGCCGAATACACAAACAGACATGGTCAAACAAGCTAGTCACATGACTAACCTGCTGGGCAACCTGAGTTTTTTGAATTTGTACACACAGTTTGGGCAGAAAGCAGTTTGCTCCTGGACTGAGAAGATCTTTCTCCTGTCTGCTCCCATCTCTTTCTCACAAGCCTCTGAATCCACT
This sequence comes from Heterodontus francisci, assembly GCF_036365525.1. Classification (NCBI taxonomy): domain Eukaryota; kingdom Metazoa; phylum Chordata; class Chondrichthyes; order Heterodontiformes; family Heterodontidae; genus Heterodontus; species Heterodontus francisci. The sequence continues at coordinate 36,199,061 of NC_090406.1, read as the reverse complement.
GAAGACACATGAACCCCAAGAGAGAAAAGTCTCCTACAGCGAACATTGTTTAAGAATAATATTGGGCCCCAATGAAAAGCAAGATCTACCTACAGTCAAGGACTCTACAGCAAGCTCGAAGAGCCTTAACATAAAGGCCTGCTCAGGTATGAAATTGAAACCCAACCCAGGCCTGACCGGACCACATCCAACCCAAACTCAACCAGGCCCCAAGTCCTTTGATTTTTTTCCCGCGCCTGATCTGACCCGACCCAACCCGACCACCGAAATATCAAACATACCTTGTCCACATGTTGTGATCCTCCATTCTGGCAGCAAGTTACTCCTGCAGAATTGTGCAGAAGTTCCCTCCCTGAGCAAGGTAGCACTGTGTCCGCGTCCAGCTCGACCCAACCTGAGCCCAAATGCTGGATCCGGAAGGGACCCGACCTGACCCGAAGCTGACACGTGTCAACGGGTCTGGTCGGGTTCGGGTTGGGTAGCCAAGCTTTCGGAACAACAACCCTTCAGATATTGCTTCAAACCTTTCCACTTTATTTTTCTTCTGCTCTTTTCTTTCTCTATTTGCATGTGTGTATTACGTATGCATGCTAGCGTGGAGCGTGGCGTGTATCCGTAGGGGTTAACCGAATTAGAGTTTATGTTTAATAAATTTCAACTTTTCTTCTTTAAACCCAAGAAAGCCTGTTTGTGCTGGTTTCTTTGCTTTATAATTGGAAAGTGGTGAACAAGGATTCACCAAGGGAGAGCTAAAAAATGGTGTGTTTAAGATCAAACTCTGTTACAATAAGACCAGGTAAAGGCTGAAAGGGAATCCTAGACCTCTTTCTAACAATGGGTTAAAATAATGGAGAGAAAAATTTAACATTAACTGTCTATAAGTCAGAATCTCGTGATGTGATTCCTGGGCTCATATTACTAAACTTTAAATGTCCTTTAATGTGTATTAGATAAAATGAACTGAATATCTGCACTCCCTTAGAGTTAAAAAGGAAGTGAAATAGAGTATATTGAACCTGATGGAGCATGATCTCCTGAAGTCAAAGTTTCCAGCAATGCTATGTGGATAGAACCACTGAGGACTTTAAAAAGAATCTGATGTGGTGCATATCAAGACATCTGACAAAACACTGGTAATAGAGATTGATAGCAGTGCAATCATCACTGTAATCTCTGAGAGGCTAGTAAAAAAAAACACCATCTCCAGAGTTAGAGTTATGACCTGTTAAATGTATACTTAAAATATGTACGCTGGAACATTAGAGCTGATGGGTAAATCTCAGCTAAATGAAGGTCAGTTCTTTCACTTGAAATTGCTAACCGTGAAAGAGTTATGGAGTTTCACTGCCTGAAAGAAATTGTCTGGAAAGGATTCAGTTATGTCCCTGTTATAATGCACACTTAATATTCCTGCAGCATGTTTTTTTTTTCAACAGCAATGTTAAATGTGAGGTAATGCTACCAAGTTGTGAGAAGCCAGCTTGTATCACTAGTGCTGAAAGTCTGTAGTTGGTGTGAAGGAAACTTATTAAACTTTAACCATAAGCATCCAGGCAACTTGTCATATTGCTTTTAAGCTTCAAAATTCAAATCAGTTTGCTGGTTGCTGCCAGGTGGCGATAGGGATGCTAAATTGGCTTTGGTACCATTGGGTTAAGGAGGAGAAGATCGGTCAGAGTTCTCACTCCCAATGGTGACTCATTAGCCCTTGTTACAAGTCCATGCCTGTGGCTCTCCATGAGGACAGGATCTAGCTTGGTTGTGATACGCATCATGATCAAATAGATGACTGATATTGTCAAAGCTTGCACATGAATAATGATGACGGCTTGGAGGGCGACCAGTGCCTGCGGAACTGTAATTAAAAACAAAGTACTGGAAATACTGAGCAGGACAGGCAGCAAACTGTGGACAGAGAAACAGTTAACATGTCAGGTCGATGACCTTTCATCAGAGTCAGGAATGGAGGAGGGTATGGGAGAACATAGTTGAGGAATAAAAAGGGCTCCCTTGACAACGGGAGGGAATAATAATACTTTGTTAAAAATCTTGTGTTGTGACATTCACATGCAGGATTCTTTACTTGGAGAGATCCCCTTCTATATCTGACTATATTCCTCGAGTGGGTCGATCAGGTCCAAACCTAAACAGCTCTTTGTTCCCTATATTGCACGACTATCATATTTGGAAGGCTGTTAAACATATCTCACGCTCTTGGTAGGAAAAATGTGTTGTCGCTTAGGTGATCCATCTCCCCTCTAGGCTCCAATCTCTTTCCATTCTAGCCTTTTGATTACTGTATCATGGCCATTATTCTTTTAAACATTCCTCTTGTTCCTCATTAGTTTCAAACACACTGTTCAATGCTAAGTGCCTTTTCTTCAGACCTCCCTTTGTTGAAATCCAGATTTGTTTCACCTCTTATTGTCCCAACATTTTAAAGCTGTGCAATAACTTACCTTCCCTTTCTCTTACATTTTACAGGTTTTCAACATTCAGCCTGGGCATCACCTATGATTTATAACCATCTTGAAAAGAATAAGTTCATTAGCGATAGTCAGCACGGTTTTGTGAAGGGTAGGTCGTGCCTCACAAACCTTATTGAGTTTTTCGAGAAGGTGACCAAACAGGTGGATGAGGGTAAAGCAGTGGATGTGGTGTATATGGATTTCAGTAAGCCGTTTGATAAGGTTCCCCACGGTAGGCTATTGCAGAAAATACGGAAGTATGGGGTTGAAGATGATTTAGAGCTTTGGATCAGAAATTGGCTAGCTGAAAGAAGACAGAGGGTGGTGGTTGATGGCAAATGTTCATCCTGGAGTTTAGTTAGCTAGTGGTGTACCTCAAGGATCTGTTTTGGGGCCACTGCTGTTTGTCATTTTTATAAATGACCTGGAAGAGTGTGTCGAAGGGTGGGTTAGTAAATTTGCGGATGACACGAAGGTCGGTGGAGTTATGGATAGTGCCGAAGGATGTTGTAGGGTACAGAGGGACATAGATAGGCTGCAGAGCTGGGCTGAGAGATGGCAAATGGAGTTTAATGCGGAAAAGTGTGAGGTGATTCACTTTGGAAGGAGTAACAGGAATGCAGAGTACTGGGCTAATGGCAAGATTCTTGGTAGTGTAGATGAACAGAGAGATCTTGGTGTCCAGGTACATAAATCCCTGAAAGTTGCTACCCAGGTTAATAGGGCTGTTAAGAAGGCATATGGTGTGTTAGCTTTTATTAGTAGCGGGATCGAGTTTCGGAGCCACGAGGTCATGCTGCAGCTGTACAAAACTCTGGTGAGACCGCACCTGGAGTATTGCGTGCAGTTCTGGTCACCGCATTATAGGAAGGATGTGGAAGCTATGGAAAGGGTGCAGAGGAGATTTACTAGGATGTTGCCCGGTATGGAGGGAAGGTCTTACGAGGAAAGGCTGAGGGACTTGAGGTTGTTTTCGTTGGAGAGAAGGAGGAGGAGAGGTGACTTAATAGAGACATATAAGATAATCAGAGGGTTAGATAGGGCGGATAGTGAGCGTCTTTTTCCTCGGATGGTGATGGCAAACACGAGGGGACATAGCTTTAAGTTGAGGGGTGATAGATATAGGACAGATGTTAGAGGTAGTTTCTTTACTCAGAGAGTAGTAGGGGCGTGGAACGCCCTGCCTGCAACAGTAGTAGACTCGCCAACTTTAAGGGCATTTAAGTGGTCATTGGATAGACATATGGATGAAAATGGAATAGTGTAGGTCAGATGGTTTCACAGGTCGGCGCAACATCGAGGGCCGAAGGGCCTGTACTGCGCTGTAATGTTCTAATTCTAATTCTAATGACGATTTCTTGACTTATCTTGTCTTCTCAGTCTTGCTGTTGTACAGCCCTCCATTTTGGTTTACCAAAGAATAAAATTCTGATTTCCTGCAGACCCACTAAAGACTTGGGGACAACTATTTTAAGGCAGATGTGAAGCTGAAGTCCCATTCCTGCCCCATCACTGCACTGTCAGCAGGTTGTATCTTACTCAATGTACTTCTCGCATGTCATAATGTCGCTGACCATCTGGTGAAAAGATTGCGACCTAACCAGCTGGATTTCTTAGTAATACAACGCAGGTGTGAGCAAGGTAATGAAATTCGTCCATTTTCTTCAAATAGCACTGAGCTTTCCTTTGAAATCATTGAGTTGACTGGCAGATTGGGAACAAGAACAGGGATGTGTTGTATTTCATGACAAGAGGAATTTGTTCCTACAAATCACAATTACTTTTAAATCAGTTGCAGATAGAAAATGGATACCTGGCTATGATTACAAGGCTGTAATCTCATCAAGGGGTTCAGATGTAGTAATAAAATAGAAGATCAAAGCTCAAGTGATTTACACTAGTCATCTCAATTTCACAGCAAACACAGTATTACTCCCGATACCTGCGGTTATTTATAATGCATATCGTTTCAATTTTATGTGGGGATCTTTTTGGGTTATCATCAGATTTTGAACTGCTGGAGTTGTCAGTGCAGGCAGGAGCAGTTACTATGCTTCATGCTCATCTGATTTTGGTCACTGATTGTGAAATCATTACTTTGTGTATTTTTTCCCTTTCTTGCCTCCATCCACAGTTGGCCTTATCACCTTCAAGGTTAAGGAGGAGAAAAACACAGTCAGGGTTGGTTCTCCATGGTAAATTGGCCACCAGCACTCGACATCAAGCTTCACATGCGAAAGAACAATCAAACTTGTATTTATATAGCACCTTTCACAACCTCAGGATGTTCCAAAGCCCAATACAGCAAATTAAGCATTTTAATTTTTTTTGATGTGTAGTCAATGTTATAATGTCAGAAATGCAGCAGCCAGTTTATGTATGGCAAGGTCCCACAAGCAACGATGAGATGATAATCAGATACTATGTTTTTAGTGATGCTGGTTGAGGGATAAATATTAGCCGGGACACTGGAGAGAAATCCCCTACTCTTTTTCGAATAGTGCAATGAATTTTTCACATGATAGGGTAGTGGGGCCTTGGTTTAATGTCTCACCTGAAAGAAGGCACCTCTTTGACATTTCAGCACTTCCTCAGTACTGCACAAGACTGTCAGCCTAGTTTTTGTGCTCAGGTTTCTGGAATGGGACTTAAGGTCATAACCTCCTGATTCAGAGTCGAGAGTGCTACCAACTGAGATACAGCTGGAATGGTTACTGGAGTAAGATACAAAACAATGGATGGTATCCAAAGAAATGGTAGCACACTGGTTATGTTACTAGACTAGTAATCCAGAGGCCTACACTAATTATCTGGAGGCATGCATTCAAAGCCCACTAACACAGCTGGGGGATTTAAAATGAATTAAATAAATGTAGAATAGAAAGCTGGTCTCAGTTACAGAGACCATAACACTACTGGATTGTCATAAAAACCCATCTAATTCGCTAATGGCTTTCAGGGAAGGAAATCTGTCATCCTTAGCTGGTCTGGCCTACATGTGACTCCAGGCCTACATCAACGTGATTGGCTCTTAACTGCCCTCTGAAATAGACTAGCAAACCATTCAGTTGTATTAAACTGCTATTAAAAAAACTGAATAAGATTAAAACTAGACAGAACACTCCACACTAACTTAGGCACTGGATATGACGAAGGCATACCAAGCCCAGTCAAACCTGTAAAGCCCTCCTCACTAACATCTGGGGCCTTGGGCTAAAATTGGGAGAGCTGTCCCACAGATTATTCAAGCAACAGCCTGACATAGTCATGCTCACGGAAACAAACCTTTCAGCCAATGTTTCAGGCTCCTCCATCATCATCCCTGGGTATTGGCAGGACAGATCCACCAGAGGTGGCGGCACAGTGGTATACAGTTGGGAGGGAATGGCCGTGGGAGTCCTCAACATTGACTCTGGATCCTATGACATCTCATGGCATCAAGTCAAACATGGAAAAGGAAGCCTCCTGTTGATTACCACCTACTGCATCCCCCACTCCCCGCCCACCTCCTCAGCTGATGAATAATTACTCCTCCATGTTGAACACTACTTGGAAGAAGCACAGAGGGTAGCAAGGGCACAGAATGTACTCTGGGTGGGGACTTCAATGTTCATCACCAAGAGTGGCTCAGTAGCACCACTACTGATCGATCTGGCTGGGTCCTGTAGGACATAGCTGCCAGATTAGGTGTATTGCACGTGGTGAGAGAACCAACATGCAGGAAAAACCAATTTGACCTTGTCCTCACTAATCTACCTGTTGCAAATGCATCTGTCCATGACAGTATTGACATGAGTGATCAACACACAGTCATCATGGAGATGAAGACCCATCTTCACACTGAGGCCACTCTACATTGGGTTGTGTGGCACTACCACTGAGCAAAATGAGATAGATTCAAAAAAGATCTAGCTGTTCAAAAATGGGCACCATGAGGCGCTGCAAACCATCAGCAGCAGCAAAACTGTATTCCACTGCAATCTGTAACCTTATAGGCCAGCAGACCCCTTAATCTACCATTGCCATGAAGCCAATGAGGTGTGTAGGAGAGCATGACAGGGGCAGCATCAGCCGTACCTACAAATGGGATCCCAACTTGGCAAAACTGCAACATAGGACTATATACGTGCTAAACAGCGGAAGCAGCATGCTAGAAATCCAACAATCTCATTACCAATGAATCAGATCAAAGCTCCGTATTCTTGCCATATCCAGTTGTGAATGGTGGTGGACAATTAAACAAACAAACAGCTAGCCAGGAAGGATCTAAAGGGAGAGCTAAGAAGAGCAAGGAGAGGACACGAGAAGTCATTGGCGGATAGGATCAGGGAAAACCCTAAGGCTTTCTATAGGTATATCAGGAATAAAAGAATGACTAGAGTTAGATTAGGGCCAATCAAGGATAGTAGTGGGAAGTTGTGTGTGGAATCAGAGGAGATAGGGGAAGTGTTAAATGAATATTTTGCGTCAGTATTTACAGTAGAGAAAGAAAATGTTGTTGAGGAGAATACTGAGATTCAGGCTACTAGGCTAGATGGGATTGAGGTTCACAAGGAGGAGGTGTTATCAATTTTGGAAAGTGTGAAAATAGATAAGTCCCCTGGGCCAGATGGGATTTATCCTAGCATTCTCTGGGAAGCTAGGGAGGAGATTGCAGAGCCTTTGTCCTTGATCTTTATGTCGTCATTGTCGACAGGAATAGTGCCGGAAGACTGGAGGATAGCAAATGTTGACCCTTGTTCAAGAAGGGGAGTAGAGACAGCCCTGGTAATTATAGACCTGTGAGCCTTACTTCGGTTGTGGGTAAAATGTTGGAAAAGGTTATAAGAGACAGGATTTATAATCATCTTGAAAAGAATAAGTTCATTAGAGATAGTCAGCACGGTTTTGTGACGGGTAGGTCGTGCCTCACAAACCTTATTGAGTTTTTCAAGAAGGTGACCAAACAGGTGGATGAGGGTAAAGCAGTGGATGTGGTGTACATGGATTTCAGTAAGGCGTTTGATAAGGTTCCCCATGGTAGGCTATTGCAGAAAATACGGAAGTATGGGGTTGAAGGTGATTTAGAGCTTTGGATCAGAAATTGGCTAGCTGAAAGAAGACAGAGGGTGGTGGTTGATGGCAAATGTTCATCCTGGAGTTTAGTTACTAGTGGTGTACCTCAAGGATCTGTTTTGGGGCCACTGCTGTTTGTCATTTTTATAAATGACCTGGAAGAGGGTGTAGAAGGGTGGGTTAGTAAATTTGCAGATGACACGAAGGTCGGTGGAATTGTGGATAGTGCCGAAGGATGTTGTAGGGTACAGAGGGACATAGATAGGCTGCAGAGCTGGGCTGAGAGATGGCAAATGGAGTTTAATGCTGAAAAGTGTGAGGTGATTCACTTTGGAAGGAGTAGCAGGAATGCAGAGTACTGGGCTAATGGGAAGATTCTTGGTAATGTAGATGAACAGAGAGATCTTGATGACCAGGTGCATAAATCCCTGAAGGTTGCTACCCAGGTTAATAGGGCTGTTAAGAAGGCATATGGTGTGTTAGCTTTTATTAGTAGGGGGATCGAGTTTCGGAGCCACGAGGTCATGCTGCAGCTGTACAAAACTCTGATGAGACCGCACCTGGAGTATTGCGTGCAGTTCTGGTCACCGCATTATAGGAAGGATGTGGAAGCTATGGAAAGGGTGCAGAGGAGATTTACTAGGATGTTGCCTAGTATGGAGGGAAGGTCTTACGAGGAAAGGCTGAGGGACTTGAGGTTGTTTTCGTTGGAGAGGAGGAGGAGGAGAGGTGACTTAATAGAGACATATAAGATAATCAGAGGGTTAGATAGGGCGGATAGTGAGCGTCTTTTTCCTCGGATGGTGATGGCAAACACGAGGGGACATAGCTTCAAGTTGAGGGGTGATAGATATAGGACAGATGTGAGAGGTAGTTTCTTTACTCAGAGAGTAGTAAGGGCGTGGAACGCCCTGCCTGCAGCAGTAGTAGATTCACCAACTTTAAGGGCATTTAAGTGGTCATTGGATAGACATATGGATGAAAATGGAATAGTGTAGGTCAGATGGTTTCACAGGTCGGCGCAACATCGAGGGCCGAAGGGCCTGTACTGTGCTGTAATGTTCTAATTCTAATTCTAATTCTAATTCAAATGGAGAAGAAGGTCCCATAAACATGCTGATCCTCAATGATGGAGGAGCCCAACACATAAGTGCAAAAGACAAGGCTGAAGTGTTTGCAAGCATCTTCAGCCTGAAGTGCCGAGTGAATAATCTATCTTGGCCTCCTCCTGAGGTCTCCAGCATCACAGAGGCCAGTCTTCAGCCAGTTCAATTTATTCCATGTGATATTGTTACGACCGACTGCTCCAGTCAAAGCCCCTAATCAAAATATACAATTCTGATTGTGGTGGGAGAGACGCACTGATAATTCAATCCCGTCGCTCCACAGATTGTCTAACACATCATTTAAAACTTTACAAATTAAAGAAAGATCCAACCAAATTGTACCATCTATTAACCCCCTGAATGAGGCTAACCAAACCATGTGTCTTTAAATCAACAAATTAACTCTTTAATTAGAAGAACTAAATCCTTTAACACTATGAAGATATAAACAACATTTAATATTGAAAAAAATAGAGTCCTTGCAAATTTACTGTCCAATGTTGCTTGAAATCCTCACAGAATATTGCTTGAAGTCCTCACGGATTGTTGCTTGAAGTCCTCGGTGATGAATTCCAACAATTAACAACTTGCAAAGACTTTCGAAAGGATCAATCTGACTTTAGAGTTTTTGAGGGATAAAAGATTGTCACAATCTAACTTCCTTTTCTTCAACTTAAATTACCAGAGACCTCGATTTTGGCTTGACAAATTTTGAGAGATAATAATTAGACAGACTAAAATCCTCTTCCTTCAGTTTAAATGCTTGAGAGCTATTTTTCAGGTATGCTGAACACCACAGCTGTGTCCTCTGTCTCTGTGTCAGTGTTCTGTTAGAACAAACTGTCTTCAACTAAAAACCAGTTCAAAATTGAATTGTAACAAATATATCGCATGAGACTCAATCCCAGTGGCTGTGTCTATGGTAGCGAAAATGCACCTTCCTATAACTCCTGAGGCTTGCTGGTTCTTAAAGCAATACTGATCCCTTGCAAGCCCTAAAGGCAAACTGCATATTCCAAAAAAAAAACTACAGGACCATGACAATATCAACAAACAGCTGAACACATTGCATAGAGCAAAAGCTATGAGCCCCAACGTCCTGGTAGTAGTGCTCAAGACTTGTGCTCCAGAACTAGCCTCCCCTCTAGCCAAGCTGTTGCAGTACAGCTGCAACACTGGCATTTACTCAACCATATGAAAAATTGCCCAGATATGTCCTGTCCACAAAAAGCAGGACAAATCTAATCCAACAAATTACCATCCCGTCACTCTACCCTCAATCATCAGCAAAGTGATAGAAGGAGTCATTAACACTGCTATTAAACAGCACTTACGCAGCAATAACCTGCACACCATATTCAATTTGGGTTCTGCCAGGGCCACTCGGCTCGAGACCTCATTACAGTCTCGGTACAAATATATACAAAAGATCTGAATTCCAGAGGCAAGGTGAGAGTGACTGCCCTTGACATCAAGGCCACATTTGACCAAGTGTGGTATCAAGGAGCCCTAGAAAAACTGAAGTCAATTGGAATCGGCGAGGGAAACACTCGATTGGCTGGAATCATACCTAGCACAAAGGTAGATGATTGTTGTTGTTACAGACCATCATCTCAGCCCCAGGATATCATTGCAGGAATTCCTCAGAGATATGTCCTAGGCCCAACCATCTTTAAGCTGCTTCAGCAATGATCATCCCTCCATCATAAGATTAGAAGTGGGTATGTTCGCCAATTATTGCACAGTGTTCAGTTCCATTCGCAACTCCTCAGATGCAGAAGCAGTCTGTGCCAAAACTGCAGCAAGACTTGGATAACATTGAGGCTTGGGCTGATAATTGGCAAGTAACATTCACGCCACACAAGTGCCAGGCAATGATCATCTCCAACAAGAAAGAATCTAATCATCACTGCTCCCTTGACATTCAATAACATTACCATAACTGAATCCCCAACATCAACATGCTGGGGATTATCATGGATCAAAACGTAGCTAGACCAGCCATGTAAATACTGTGGAGACAAGAGCAGGTCAGAGGCTGGGTATTCTGCAGCTCAAAAGTCACCTCCTGACTCCTCAAAACTTGCCCATCATCTATAAGACACAAGTTTGGAGTGTGTTAGAATACTCTCCACTTGCCTGGGTGAGTGCAGCTCTGTAATACTCAAGAAGTTTGACATCATCCAGGACAAAGCAGCCCACTTGAATAGCATTCCAATGCCACCTTAAACATTCACTTGTTCCACCACCAGCGCACAGTGGCAGCAATATGTAGCATCTACAAGATGCACTGCAGGAACTCACCAAGGCTCCTAGAAGAACAAGGGCAGCAGACGCATGGGAACACCACCACCTGCAAGTTCCCTTCCAAGTCGCACACCATCCTGACTTGGAAATATATCACTGCTTCTTCACCATTACTGGGTCAGAATTCTGGAAACCCCTCCCTAGTAGCAGTGTGGATGTACCTACACCGGATGGTCTTCAGCAGTTCAGGAAGGCAGCTCACCACCGCCTTCTTGTAGATAATTAGGAAGAGGCAATAATAATTGTTTTTTCCAGCAACACATCCTCTGCACAAATAAAATAAATAAATAAAAATGCCCTCAGCAAGAGTTAGTACTTTTATGAGGAGAAGGAGAAAATGGACTAAAACTGGAAAACAAATCAGTTGTTGATCACAGTTCTGATGAAAGGTGACAGACCTGACAGGCTGAATCTTATGGGCCCCCTAGGGTCGGGAACGGAGGTGGGTGGGGGAGGCCCATAAAATTGCATGGAAAGGTGGGGGGGCGGAGGTGGGTGGGTGGCGGTGGTGGAGTGCCTATTAATGGCCACTTAAAGGCTTCCTCCTTTTGCCACTGGCATTCTACCAGCAAAGGGGGAGGTGGGGGTTGGCTGGCTCTGCCATGTGAGGAGGCCACCTGGTAACTCAAGATAGCCTTCTTGTGGGCTCATGGGGAGTGTCCCTCCTCCATGGGTAATCTGTGGACTACAGAGGGCCACCGGCGGGAAAGGCCACCCTTGTAGCATCACCCACAAACTGCCCTCAGTAACCCTCCCCTCGCTGGGGCCTGCCTGAGTGGCCCTGACAGGTTTGTCCCTACTTACCTTTAGTCCAGGCTCCGTGGCTGCTACTCTTCAAGTGACTGGTGTAGTTCCAGCAGTGGCCACTACTCCCGGTGGCTTCTGGGACTGCTGAGATGCCAGCCCTCTAATTGGCCAGCAGCTCTTGGAGGTGGGATCCCCATCCTTAAAGGGACGGGGATCCCGGCACCAGGCATTTTCTTGCCGTTAATTACAGCTGGGATGTCCTCCAAAGGGCCGAGGCAGGGTTCCCTTGCCTTTTGGGCCCAGTGTCGGGACCTCTGTTAGCTGCACAAAATCTAGCCCGTTAAATCTGTTTTCCTCTCCACAGCTGCTGCCCGAATTGCTGAGTATTTCCAGCATTTTCTGTTTTCATTTCGGATTTCCAGCATCTGCAGTATTTTGCTTTGGTATTAGGGTTTAATCCACAGCCATGGCTCTTCCATTAATGCCTATCTTGAAGAAGCATTCGCTTCTCTCTGACGGAATTTACGTTTGTCTCTTCTACCTTGTTCACCTTCATTGCTTTCCATCTCCCTTCTTGTGTTTAATCAGGTAACTAACAAAACTTTCACAGCCACATCTCCTTCCTCAGCAACTGTCTCCAGCTCCAACTTATTCCACGTGGATTTCCACTGAAATTTCACCTTTCGTGTTTCAGATCCACCCACAATTACAGATGTTGCCTAGACATTCAGAATTCTTCGAACCACTGTTCTCGCCATACCCTAAGTTCCACTCTCAGTGCCATGTGCTGCTAAATGCACACTCGACCTCTCTCTCAAGCAGTACCGATTCAGTCTATCTCAAACCTGCCCTGGTCCACAGTTTTATTTTATCCCTCGCCTCATCTGGTACTTCAACAACAAACTTGTTATCTTCCTTTCAGGTGTGAAGGATCGCAAGCTTCAACAACTCATGGGTACCAACACCCCTGCTGTGTATTCACAATACCCTCTGACCTTCCCCTCTCTGACACTGAATGATCTGTCCTCAGCAAAGGCCTCAGCTTCATCCTCTTATGTCCCCACCTCAATAAATTTTGAACTCGGCACAATGCTGAGCTCTTCTTCCATCGCCTCGCCTCCGCACCCACTTCTTTGGCCAGGAGTCATCTCCCGCTCAGCGGATCCTTTTACTCATCTCCAATATTCTCCCTCCACCTGGACCCCTCCCCTCTGGCCTTTTACCCTCCTTCGGTCTTTTTATTGAGACCTGCCAGGCTGACATCGGCCGTCTCAATTTCTCTGCTCCCCTCACTCCGTTTTCTTGAGTCCGACCCAAACATCATAATCAAACCTGCTGACCAGGGTGGTGCCATTGTTGTCTGGCGCACCAACCTCTACCTAATAGGAGCCGAACGCCAACTCTCTGACACTTCCTCCAACCTCCCCTGGACCATGATCCCACCATTGAACATCAAGCTATTGTATGCAGGACTGACACTGACCTCATCTCCTCTGGAGATCTCCCCTTTGTGGCCTCCAACTCCACAGTTCTCCAACCCCATACAGCCCGCTTTACCTCCTTCCTAAAATCCACAAACAAGGCTCCCTGGTAGACCCATTGCTTCAGCCTGTTCCTGCCCCACTGAACTGATTTCTTCCTATCTCTATTCTATCTTATCTCCCTTGGCTAGTCTGTTCCCACCTACATCTGTGACTCTTCCGATGCCCTCTGTCACTTCAACAGTTTCCAGTTTCCTGGCCCGCACCGCCTCCTATTCACCATGGATCTCCAATTCCTCTCCACCTCTAGCTCCCACTAGGATGTTCTGAGAGCTCTCCACTTCTTCCCAGAACGGAGGCCCACCCAGTCCCAATCCACCATCACCCTCCTCCACCTGGATTTATTTGTTCTCACATTGAACAACTTCAACTCCACTCACTTCCTCCAAATAAAAAGCGTTGCCATGGGTACCTGCACGTGCCCTAGCTCTGCCTGCCTTTTTGTGGGATGATGTGAATCATTCCTTGTTCTACACTACTCAGGCTCTCACCTCTTCTTCTGGTGCACTGATGACTGTATTGGTGCCACTTCCTGCTCTCGCCCTGAACTGGGAAATTTCATTGCTTCCAATTTTCACCCTTCTCTCACTTTCACATGGTCCATCTTTGATTCTTCCCTTCTCTTCCTTGACTCCTCGGTCTCCATTTCTGGGGCTAGGCTAAGAACCAATGTTCACTATAAGCCCACGGACTCCCACAACTACTTGGACTGCACTTCCTCACACCCCACTTCCTGCAAGGACTTGATTCCATTCTCCCAGTTTCTCCATCTCCGTTGCATCTGTTTGGACAATGCAACTTTCCATTCTAGCGCTTTCGATATGTTTTCTTTTCTTCTCAACCAAGAATTCCCGCCTCCCCTCAACTGTGGTTGATAGGGCCTTCGACCATGTCTGATGTATTTTACGCACTTCTGCTCTCACCCCTTCCCCTCCCTCCCTCCCAGAACTATGAAAAGGTTCCACTGGTCCTCACCTTTTACCCCACCAGCCTCCGTATTCCATGGATCATCCTCCACCATTTCCACCACCTCCAGCGTGATGCCACCACCAAATATATCTTCCCTTCTTCTCCCCTTTCAGCATTCCAAAGGGACCATTCCCTGCGCGACACCCTGGTCCACTCCTCAGTCATCCCAACACCTCTCCCCTTTCCTAGGGCACCTTTCTCTGCAAGTGCAGGAGCTGCAACACGTGCCCTTCTACTTTCTCCCTTCTTTCTCATCATTCAAGGCCCAAAACACTCCTTCCGAGTGAAACAGCAATTTACTTGTGCTTCCTTCAATTCAGTATACCCTACTCGCTGCTCACAACGTGCTCTCCTTTACATTGGGAAAACTAAATGTCGATTGGGTGAACACTTTGCGGATCATCTCCGTTCAGTCCATACGCACAATGCTTGTCATTTTAATTCTCCACCTTCCTCCCACTTTGACATTTCTGAACGTGGCCTGCTGCATTGTTCAAATGAAGCTCAATGCAAGCTCAAACAACAGTACCTTATCTTTCAACTCTGCACTTTACCGCCTTCTGGACTCAACATTGAGTTCAATAATTTTAGATCACAACCTCTGCTCCCATTTTTTTCCTTTTTCATGTTTTTTTTTGCTACTTTGGACAGCTGCTATCCTGTCATTCAGACCTCCTCTAGACAACATCTCTTGCTTCTTTACTTGTCCCATTATCACTCCCTTTGCCTTTGCACCATGAAACCTTTTGTTATTTAATCTCTTCTGCCCTCCACCCTATCACAGACCTTCCCTTTTGTTCTTCTCCCTCACCCTCCTTTCACTTGCTTAAAACCTGCTACATTTCTAACTTTAGACAGTTCTGATGAAAGGTCACAGAGCTGAAAAGTTAACTCAGTTTTTCTCTCCAAAGATGTTGCCTGATCTGCTGAATATTTCCAGCATTTTCTGTTTTTATTTTAGATTTCTAGCATCCACAGTATTTTGTTTTTGTGGAGTTGTTTACCCAAAGTGTAGTATCTTTCTTACCCTAATAATAAGTCGCAACAGCTCATTTGTTCTAATAATCCATTCCACCCCATCAACATCTGCAAACTCTTGATGGTGCTGA
This sequence comes from Heterodontus francisci, assembly GCF_036365525.1. Lineage (NCBI taxonomy): Eukaryota > Metazoa > Chordata > Chondrichthyes > Heterodontiformes > Heterodontidae > Heterodontus > Heterodontus francisci. The sequence goes on along the minus strand of NC_090406.1, from coordinate 36,183,759 downwards.
TCTTCCCCACCAGAACTAGCTGAAGACGTAAATATGTTATACAATAGTAGGTATGCTTCTGGAAGAGTGTTATTCTTTGACATAGTTACACATAAGCTGGTGAACTAACTGTATTTAACACCATTATACATCTTGGTCAATAGTTTAAAACTATATCTTCATGACAAACATTTTCAATTGCCCTTACATTAAACTCTAATGTTCCCTGTCTGTGCATAAATAAGCAATGGACAATGATCAGCTTTAAGGGGTGGGGGGGGGGGGAATGGGTACTTCAGATCTGCTACTGGCACAGATGGCAGGGTGGCAGAAGCACCCAATGCCAATCAAAGCCATGACAATTTATTATCATAAATCCAAGGAGCTTTAACATAGGGGATTCAAAAGTTAAAAATATGCAATAGCATTACAGACTTTCAACTTTTATGGCATTGTGAGTGAGTCACCGGGTATCAGAACTGTGACCACATGGTATAGCATTCTTACCCTTGAGTCAGAAAGTCAAGGGTTCAAGTCCCACTTCAGAGATGTGAGCACCATCTGACATGGAGGGAAAGCTACATTGTTGGAGGTGGCGCTCTGTGAAAGAGACTTTAAACTGATACCCCGTCTGCCCTTTCAGGTGAGATTATTTGAAGAAGAGTGGTGGAGTTCTCCCTGGTGTCCCGGCAAATGGTTATCCCTCAAAGCAATGTTAGTAAAACGATTATATGGTCATTGTCCCACTTTTGTTCGTTGGTTTCAAATTGGCTGCCACGTTTCCAGTATTATAACAGTGTCTACACATCAAAAGTGTATTTGGACGACCTGGGGCTGTGAAAGATACTATATAAATACATATGGGAAGTGGCAGACAAGGCTTTCAAATTAAAAAGAGTTCAGAATTAGATGGATAAGATTTAAAAACGCATTGGCAGAAAAGGGAATGGAAAAGAGAGCATGTGAGGTAATTGTTTACATTTTCAAATTATTAATTAAGGGAGGTATTAATCTTTATATTAGTGGTTAGTATTGTAATAATAAAGTTGGTTCTGATGTTTAAATAGCTTTAAAATTGCAATATCAGAGAGCCATCCACTTTGGGCAACTTAGTAGTTTATTAAAGGTATATCCTCATCCACTAAACTGTGTACAAGATAACCTACCAGATTATAAACAGAGTAAAGAACACTGCCACGACTGGTTACGAGAAGAGTAATAGATCCAAAATGGCATTTGAACATTCCAGCAGGGGTCACTAGAAAGTAAACAAGAGCAGGAACCCTGATTGTTTTTCCTTATTCTGAGACGATTAGGCCGAGTCCTAACAGTGTGATTGGTCGTCCCTCAACTGAGATTGGCTAATCTGAATAGACTGTGGATTGAACCTAGGATCGTCCTGGTTAGTGTGACTCAGATCTATAACAGGTGTCGCAGCCAACAACCGAGTTAATAGAGAGAGCCAAAATAGAAATACAGATTAATTTTGAAAGTGGTGAAATATGATGACATAAATGACTGATGTCTCCACTGAAACAATGGAGAGGGGAAGTTCTGACAAACGTTTCAAGAGTTTGTAATGACTATCTCGCAGCCTAATTTCATGATCATTGAATTTTTGAGGTTAACGAGTTCCTACTGAAGCTTTCCTGTCCCGGGCACTGAGGTCACTGCCATTACTGTAACCTGACCTTGATGAATTGCCTGTCTCAGATGACAAGTCGGTCAGTTTCACGGTAACATCTTTCATAGGTTCAACTGTATAGATTCTAACCTGTGGGCCATATTTTATACCATGAGTATACATTTCCTTTTCCACATTTTCCCCTAATCCTTTGCCCCTTCTGCTCCTGAAGGCAGTGATTCTTGCTGAGATATGGTTCCATGGGTTTGGGTCATCTTCTGGCACTTCACCAAGTAGCTACTTGTCAGAGTAGACAGTTAGTACACAAGCATCCCACCTGATCCCTTGGGCTTCCCTCCTGGTGAGTTGTGCAAAAATTACCGCTGAAGTACCATGACGTTACTCCAGCATGAGGGATATCACAGCCGAACCCAATTGTTTACTCACCTGGCATCCACAAGTGTACATTGTCCATAGGTTATTCAAGTTATAGCACTGCACTAATGCAATATATGGGTTCAGGAGTTTCAGAGGTTAGTGGGACTGCCTCCTCCGGACAGCACGGAGTTAGGAGTTACAGGAAAGGAGCTACATGCCCAGTGCAACCTTATCTTCTTTATGCTGATTAAGATTCACTTGCTTGTCACAATTACCAGCAGGGGACATTGCATAGCCATCAGGAGCAGGGACCGTGGCTGAATTTGTTCTTATAACAGGGGCACAGTGGCCAATTATAGCATTTGAACTGCTGCTAAAGGACCATCAACTCAGTGAAAGATGCGCTTTGGTCTGCCTGAAACCTGCTAGCCTTCCAGTGCAAAGAACTGTTGACGACCGAATGTTGCAGACTGGCACATTGCAAGGCCCAAGACTACATGCTGAGGGTCACACTAAAGCTTGGGGCTGCTGCCGCAAAGGCTCAATGAGGAAAGGCCATTGTCTAAGGCCCTCCCGCCATTGTATACCGAGGGGCTGGAAACTGTGTAAACCTGTTGGGCTGCATGCACTAGAGAATGTTAGGCAGGAAATGTAAATGTAAATTGTAAATATAACTTGTAATGAAAAGTGGAATGAGGCACCTCATGTACTGTATTGAAATAAACTGATCTATATTGCACTTTACGTAACGTGAAATTTGAACGGTTATGTAATTGCACTTTTACAAATTTTCATGAATAAAGTATATTTTTGCAAAAAGAAATCTACTGCTCTGGTTGAGAGTAACTAACTCAGGACAAACTGGGAATTGAACCTAGGTTTTCTCGTCACACTCACATGATGTATGTAAACACTGAATCATCGGAACAGTACTGCCACAGTTAGCCTGAGACCTGGTCGTGTTGCCTAGGGTAAATGTTAAAATGCTTGCTTTGATCTCAAAACATTTGCCGCAAAATAATACTTTCAGGGGAAAAAAAATCTTTTTCTGTCTTGTTTGAGATCAACCCTGGTATAAGCAAGACATAGGTGCAGACACATTGTCAATAGGGCACTCAGTTTTAATCCATCAATAATAATTGTTCCTCGTTCCCTCACACTGGGAGTTCTGGAATGACTAAATGATACAAGGGGATCTGGAATTTTGTTTAATATAGTAAAAGTTGTTATTTTTGAAAAAATTGCAAAGCAGGGAGTAGTACATTAGCAGCATTGAACGAGAGATAAAGAAAATGTAAATGTTCGCTCTCTTTTTATATAATATAAAGAAGAATAAGTCAATCCCAGTGCTTCAGTTGGTATATATACCACTCAGTGTTGTACTGCAATGTAAAAACCAACAAGGTTCCAGATTGAAGTTCTGATGAAGGGTTGCAGACCTGAAACGTCAACACTGTTTCTCTCTCCACAGATGCGGTCAGACCTGCTGAGTATTTCCGGCACTATCTGTTCTCATTCCAGATTGAATCCTTGGTCTGTGCAGCAGAGGAGCACTACTGTTGGCCTCAGTGTCTTTTGGTTGGAGAGGGGAAAACTAAGCAATATGTGTGGAGACATCAGGTGAAGACGACAGGATGGCCTTGACCATGCTGCCTGCTACAGTTGAATAATCTGCCGAGATTCTCTGGATTCACAAAGAAAGAATGGGTACTTGGTGAAGGTAGCTGTGGAAGCATGCATCTTGAGATAGTTTATGAGAGGAGATGGAAAATAGTTGCAAGGGGAGAGGAAATCAAGACAGCATGGCTAAGCTCTGCTTGTCACATCTGTGTTATTGATAAACATAGCAGAAATATTTCCTTCAAATTAATTCTTGAATGTAGCCAAATTCTCTGATTGTACAAAGTTCCATCAGCTATCAAGCATTTAACACAATACTATGCTATTTCGCATCTGAAAATGCAATGTATTATTAGTGAGTACTGACACTGATTAATGACGCATATTATCATTCCTGCAAATTTCATTAATGGAGAACATGTTTGTGGGTTATAAGGTGCACAAGAAATTGTAGTCCCTGGATGCTAACTATAAGTACCTGCAGCAATTTGCTCCTGTGTGTTGGATGATAATGACAGTGTAAATTAAATTGCAGAATAGTCGATTACTTTACTGTCCTTGCAAATTGAATAACTAGGGTGGTAGATAGTGCTTTAAACTAATGAAGTTGGGAGGGTGGTATGGCTGAGGCAGAAGGATACAGGAAAGGGGAAAGGTCTTAAACTGGAACAAAGCAAACTCCGTAGGTATGAGGGGCGAGTTGTCTAAGGTAGATTGGGAAAGTAGATTAAAATAAATGACAGTAAATAAGTAATAGCAAACATTTAAGAAATAATTCACAAAGCACAAAAAATATACATTCTCTTAAGGAATAAAAAAAACGGGAAAAGTGGGCCAACTGTGGCCAATAAGATAGTATTATTAAATTAAATGAAGATGCTTTTTAGGTTGCTAGAAAGGGTAGTAAACCTGAGGATTGGGAGGATTTTAGAATTCAACAAAGAAAATGATTAAAGGAGAAAATAGAATATAAGAGTAAACTAGCAAGAGACAAAAAAAAAAGAGATTACAAAAGGGTCTACTGGAATGATAAAGGTAAGAGACTAATGAAAGCAAATGTAGGTCCCTTACAGGCAGAGAGAGGAGAAATTATAGTGGGGAATAAGGAAATGACAGATGTATTAAAATATTTTTTTCATTCATTCATGAGATGTGGACATCGCTGGCAAGGCCAGCATTTATTGCTCATTCCTAATTGCCTTTGGGGAGGTGGTGATGAGGCGCCTATTTGAACAGCTGCAGTCCATGTGGTGTATTTACACCCACAGTGCTGTTAGGGACGGTGTTCCAGGATTTTGACCCAGCGACAGTGAAGGAACGGCGGTATGTTTCCAAGTTGGGATGATGGGCTAAATTTTATGAGTGCGCCGTAATTTGCGGCAGCGCACTCTGATGGCGGTGTGCATCCCGCGCAGATACGCCGTCCCTGAGCCCCCGCGATATTACGCACGGGGGCTCATTTAAATGGAAGAGCCGGAACGACCACCCCGAGGACGTAGACGGGGCGGCCACTGGGGCCCAGGCAAAGGTGTTCGGCACCACCACGCAGACCGGGGCGTCATTTTTAAAGGGCTTCAAGCCCTTCAGTTACATTTTTAAAGGTCTTTCTTTGGTAAAAATTTCAATAAAAAGTTTAATTGAACTTCGAATCCCCTCTCCCACCACTCCCCCCGCCCACACTGAGTACTCAGTAAATAAATTGACCTATCCCCCCAAAAAACACTTTTTGATATTCCGAACCTCTCCCACCGACCTTCAGCACCTTTGACCCTCAACCCCTTCCGACCATCCCCACAACCAATAGGAATAGTTTTCCCCGCTCCCACCCCCCCCCACCCCCACTCTGATAATTTCAGTCCTCCCCCCCTCTCCACCAGCGTCTCACCTCGGAACTCCAAACGGAGTTCCTAAGGTGCACAAGTTGCGGCCGGCGCCCGTAATATCAGCGTGGGATGGCCGCCAGAAGCAGGTAATGTAATTAGCATCTTGTTTTAATTTATTTAAATATGTAAATGAAGGCTCTGCTACCCAGCGGGCTGGGGGTGGGGAGGGGGCGCAACAAGGCCTTGCCTGCGCCGGGGCCTTCTCAGCGTTGGGGGTCGTGGTGGGCCTCTTCTGCAAGTATTTTATGGGTCCCCTGCCACGATCCCTGACATTGTAAAATTCAGCCTGATGTGTGACTTGGAGGGCAACTTGCAGCTGATGGTGTTCCCATGTGCCTGCTGCCCTTGCTCTTCTAGGTGATAGAGGTCACCGATTTGGATGGTGCTGTCGAAAGAGCCTTGGCAAGTTGCTGCAGTGCATCCTGTAATGGTGCACGCGTCAGGTGAGGAATGCTAAATACAGAAAACTCAATGGGGGAGTGGGAATGGGGGGTGGGTACAAAAACTAGAACTAGTCATTTCTTAACATGTGCCTATGAAAGTGTGGGATTAATATGGTGCAGTTTACATCTTCAGAATGTTCCAAAGTGCTTTACAGCCAATGGATTACTTTTGAAGTGTAGTCTCTATTTTAATGTGGGTAAATGCTGCAGCCAATTTGCACAGACCAAGGCTCCACAAAAAAAATGCAATAAATTACTAGTTAATTTGTTTTGGTCCTGCTCTTTGAGGGATAAATGTTAGTCACAACCAATGTTCTAATTTTTATTGTTGTGCGCGACCGGTTCATTTAAGTGCGTGGGCCCTTTAAATTTTTTTGCATGGTAACTTCAAGGAACCAACTTGTACTAGACCAGCATGGGAACTTCTGGGTTGCTGTGCGGCTGCACAGCTTCGAGGGAACTTGGTTGTGACACCAGGGAAAGTCGGTGTTCTTCTTTGAATAGTGCCATAGTATCTATTATGTCAACCTGAGTGGGACCACAGCATCTCACTCGAAAGGCAGCACCTTCAACAACGCAGTACTCCTTCTGTACCATACTGAAGTGTCAGCCTACATTATGTATTCAAGTTCCTGGTGTGGGACTTGAACACACAATTATTTTATCAGTGATGAGTGCTAGCACTGAGCTAAACTGATGCAAAGGCCATTATTTCACCTTAGCTCAAGTCTGACCTGAATAGATGTGAAATGCAATATTGTTGGTATAAAGTGGTAGGGCATTGTTACATTACTAAAAGAGGCATCAAGCACCAACAACTAACGCTTTATACATTATATTCTATAGCAACAGCCTCAAAATCAATGTTCTGCAGATCTGCTGTTTTGAAAGCTGCCAATAACATTTGGCACGAGATGGATTAAGTGGAGCAGATACAAATTAAATGACATAGACATAGAATATAGAGCACAGAAACAGGCCATTCAGCCCAACAGGTCCATGTCGGCATTTATGCTCCACTTGAGACTCCTCCCATCCTTCCTCATCTAACTATCAGTATCCTATAACATCCAAAAAGCACTTTACAATCAACAAACCACTTCTCAACTACAGTGAGGTCCAAAAAACAAAAAATGAATAACAAGATAATCTCTTATGGTACTATTGGCCAAGAGAGGGATATTGGCCAGGGTGACAGGAGAACTCCCTGCTCCTTCTCAAAATGGGATCTCATTTCAATATCCTACCCGTCTATGCAGCTCTCACTCAGTACTGTGCTGAAGTGTTAGCCTAGATTTTGTGACCAAGTCAGGTAATCTTAGGTGTAGCATTGCAGATCTGCCAATGAGTGAAACCCAAGCATTGCACGGAGGGAAGGAGAAGAAAATAAGACCGAATGTCTTTTCAAGACAGACCTACACAGTTAAACTGGTAGAGACCCAGAAGGACTCCAACTTGTCAACTCAGCCAAGGCAATGTAAGAGTGGAGAGCATGACATCAGAGGAAACCAGTAAACGGAGTGCTGTGTGGTTTAAATTCCACAGCTTGTGTACAACCTGTACTCTGCATATGATACAAACTTTACGCTTTATATTACAGAAGTCAGAAAAACAAACAAAAGAGAGCTGGCTTTATTAGTTTTTGTTTATGTCCATCCTGTTCAAATATTACAGCAGGCAGAATGTTTGGTTGTGAATTACGATGTACCTTTGCAAGCAGGTGAGTGAGAGGCAAGTCAACGAATCTATCATGACCTCTCTCCCCAAGAGCTGTTGTTATCCAAATAAAATTTATTTAATTACCTTTATGATATTGTGAGCAGACATTTCCCCCTTTCTGTAACTGCATCAAATTAGTGGGCTTCCATTCCAAAGATTACATTTATATTTGCAGCCAGAAACTGAGGAATTGCACGTCTCATTCTATATCTCTGAGCCACCACCTGTAAACATTAGCTCTATGATGTTGAAAATTGGTTAGCTAAACTATATTGGTGCGACAGTACAGCAGATGGACAATAAAGGCCAGTGAGGTACAGCAGCACAGTGGCTATGTCACTGGACGAATAATCCAGAGGCCTGGAGACATGAGTTAAATCTTGATGCTAACTATGAAATGACACTTACTTCTGAAAAGGAAATCACACTTCAAAATGTGTAATCTAACAAGGGAAACGTCATCTTCTATAGCAGTACTCCTTTCAAATGTTGCACTTTAAATTACCATTTAAAAAGGAATGAGTGAATAATGAGGCACGGGTTCATGAACATATGAATTAGGGGCAGAAGTAGGTCATTCGGCCCCTCTAGTTTGCTCCGCCATTCAATAAGATCATGGCTTATATAAGATCTGTTTGTGTCTCGAATTCCACACTCCCACCTACCCCCGATAACCTTTGATTTCCTTGCCTAACAAGAATTCATCTACCTCTGTCTTAAAAATATTCAATGACTCCGCCTCTATCACCTTCTGAGGCAGAGGGCTCCAAAGTCGCACAACCCTCAGAAAAAAAATTCTCCTCATCTCTGTCCTAAAAGGGCGACCCCTAATTTTAAAAACAGTGCCCCCTAGTTCTAGACTCACCCACAAGAAGAAACATCCTTTCTAATAAACTAATAAAGAGGGAGAAAATTGATTATGAGAGGAAATTGGCAAGAAATATAAAAACAAACAGTAAGAGCTTCTAGGGGTATATTAAAAGGAAGAAAGTAGCTAAAGTAAGTGCAGGACCCTTAGAGGATGATACTGGGGAATTAATAACAGGGAACAGGGAAATGGCAGATAATTTAAACCAATATTTTGCATCGGTCTTCATGGTGGAGGACACTATAAACATCCCAACAATAATAGATGAGCAAGGTGTAAATGGGAGGGAGGAACTTGTAACAATCTCTATCACAAGGGAAAAGGTGCTGGACAAACTGATGGGACTAAAGGCAGACAAGTCCCCAGGACCTGATGGCCTGCATCCAAGGGTTTTAAAAGAAGTGGCTACAGAGATAGTGGAGGCATTGGTCATAATATACCAAAACTCACTGGATTCCGGTAGGGTACCAGCAGATTGGAAAACTGCTAATGTGACACCCCAATTCAAGAAAGGAGGAGACTGAAAGCAGGAAACTACAGACCAGTTAGCTTAACATCAGTCATTGGGAAAATGCTAGAGTCCATTATTAAGGAAGAAATAGCAGGACATTTAGAAAAACATAATGCAATCAAACAGAGTCAACATGGTTTTATGAAAGGGAAATCATGTTTGACAAATTTGTTAGAGTTCATTGAGGATATAACAAGCAGAGTGGATAAAGGGGAACTGGTAGATGTAGTGTACTTGGATTTTCAGAAGGCATTTGATAAGGTGCCACATAAAAGGTTACTGCACAAAATAAGAGCTCAGGGTATTGGGGGTAATGTGTTGGCATGGATTGAGGACCGGCTAACACACAGAGGGCAGAGAGTCGGGATCAATGGGTCTTTTTCAGGTTGGAAAGCTGTAACTAGTGGGGTGCCACAAGGATCGGTCCTAGGGCCTCGGCTATTTACTATCTATATTAATGACTTACAGGAAGGGACAGAGTGTAATGTATCCAAATTTGCTGATGATACAAAAATAGGTGGGAAGGCATGTTGTGATGAGGACACAAATCTGCAATGGGATATAGCTAGGTTAAGTGAGTGGGCAAAAACTTGGCAGATGGTGTTCAATGTGGGAAAGTGTGAGGTAATCCACTTTGGTGGAAAGAATAAAAAGGCAGATTATCATTTAGATGGAGAAAGACTACAAAATACTGCAGTACAGAGGGATCTGGGTGTTCTTGTGCATGAAACACAAAAGGTTAGCATGCAGGTGCAGCAAGTAATTAGGAAGGCAAATGGAATTTTGGCCTTTATTGCTAGGGGGTTAGAGTTTAAAAATAGGAAAGTCTTGTTACAACTGTACAGGGTGTCGGTGAGGCCAACAGTTTTGGTCCCTTTATTTAAAGAAGGATATACTGGCATTGGAGGCAGTTCAGAAAAGGTTCACTAGATTGATTCCTGGGATGAAGGGGTTGTCTTATCAAGAACGGCTAAACAGCTTAGGCCTTTATTCATTGGAGTTTAGAAGAAAGAGCGGTGATATTATTGAAACATATAAGATTTTAAGGGGGCTCGGTAGGGTAGATGTTGAGAAGATGTTTCCACTGGTGGGGGAATCTCAAACTAGGGGACATAATTACAGAATAAGGGGGCACACATTTAAAACTAGGATGCAAAGGAATTTCTTCTCTCAGAGGGTGGTGAATCTCTGGAATTCTCTGCCTCAGAGAGTTGTGGAGGCTAGGTCACTAAATGTATTTAAGGAGGGGTTAGATAGATTTTTGAAATCTTGGGGAGTCGATGGTTAGGCAGAGCAGGCCTGAAAGAGGAGTTGAGGCTTGCGACAGATCAGCCATGATCTTATTGAATGGCGGGGCAGACTTGAGGGGCTGAATGGTCTACTCCTGCTCCTATTTCTTATGTTCTTATGTTCCATATCCACCTTGTCAAGATCGTTCAAGATCTTATAAACTTCAATCAAGTCTCCCCTCACTCTTCTAAACTCCAGTACAAACAAACTCAGTCTGTATAACCTTTCCTTATAAGACAATCCGCTCATTCGAGGTATCAATCCAGTAAACCTTCTCTGAACTGCCTCCAATGCATTTACATCCTTCCTTAAAAAAGGAGACCTAAACTGCACACAGTATTCGAGATGAGGTCTCACCAATGCCCTGTATAACTGAAGCATAACATCCTTACTTTTATTTTCAATTCCTCTTGTAATAAAGGATAGCATTCCATTAGCCTTCTTTATTACTTGCTGTACCTGCATACTAACTTTTTGTGACTCATGTACTAGAGCACCTAGATCCCTCTGCACCTCGGAATTCTGTGGTCGTTCCCCATTTAAGAAATACTCTGCCTTTTCACTCTTCCTGCCAAAGTGAACAACTTTATATTTTCCCATATTATACTCCATCTGCCAGATTTTTGCCCACTCAACCTATCTATGTCAGTCTGCAACCTTATGTCCTCTTCAAAACATACATTCCTACCTATCTTTGTGTCATCTGCAAATTTAGCTACCATGCCGTCGCTCCCTTCAGCTAAGTCATTGATATAAATTGTAAAAAGTTGAGGCCCCAGCACAGACGCCTGCAGGACTCCACTTGCCACATCCTGCCAATCAGAAAAGGACCCATTTATGCATAGGAACAGGAGTAGGCCATTCAGCCCATCGAGCCTGTCCCGCCATTCAATATGATCATGGCTGATCATCCACTTCAATGCCTTTTTCCCACACTATCCCCATTTTCCCTTATATCATTTGTATTTAGAAATCCATCAATCTCTGCTTTAAACATACTCAATGACTAAGCTTCCACTGCCCTCTGGGGTAGAGAATTCCAAAGATTCACAACCCTCTGAGTAAATAAATCTCTCATCTCTGTCCTAAGTGGCTTCCCCCTTATTTTGAAATTGTGCCCACTGGTTCTACACTCCCCAACCAGGAGAAACACCTTAGCTGCATCTACCCTGTCTATCCCTTTAAGTATTTTGTAGGTTTCAATGAAATCACCTCTCAGTCTTCAAAACTCAAGAGAATACAGGCTCAGTTTTCTGCCAGCCAGCCAATCTTCCATCCATGCGGATATGTTACCCCCTTATCCATGAGCTCCTACTTTGCTCAATAACTTTTTCCGTGGCACTTTGTCAAATGCCATCTGGAAATCCAAGTACAGTATGTCAACGGGCTCCTCTTTATCCACAGTGCATGTTACTCCTTCAAAGAACTCCAATAAATTGGTTAAGCATGATTTCCATTTCACAATCAGTTTCAAACTTGAAGTAAGCAATGATGCTGAATATTGAAATTGTTTCACTTCCACACAAAAACATCCAAAATAGCCATGCATTCTCTGTATTAGATTGCAGCATTTTTAAAAAAACTGTTTCTCCTTAGATTAGCAAAGGCAAGTATTTATCTGAAGTTCTACAAGAGAGTAGAATGTTCTCTTGTTAGAGACAGATGGGCAGTAGAACCTGGCCTTCTTTAGTTTTGCTATATTGGAGTGAGTAGTCCCACTGCCCTCCATTCAGGAATCAACACAACAACATTGTAAATGATGAAGCTACACCAAATCATCCCTCAGGTAATCTTAAAGTGTAACTCAGCTTCATCTACACCAAGAGCCAGCAAAGGAAATGAAGTATTGCTTGTTACTAGCAAGGATCATTTGTTGACATCAAAAGCATTTTGAATTCAAAGTGAACTGTGTAGAAAAATACAATTCCTGGTTTTCTTTAAAATTATCTCTGTGTCACTCTTAATGGTGCTGGATTACAGTTCTACTTCAGCTAATTTCTGATATCTCACACAAGTGACTATTGTTATAACATGAGTGTAGAGAATGAGTGTCTATAGAATGTTGGACCATGCAGGGTTCACTGAAGAGCTCTGTTTTGAATCATCTTGATGCCTATTCAGGAACACTTTAGAGCTGGGATAACTGCATAGTAATCAGGAAAAGGTATCTTGGTTGCTTCCCTCCCCACCCTCTCCTCCCTAGTCTAGGGGTATTGAACCTCCTGGTCTTTATTTATCTGGGTGGTGTAACGAGGCATCACATGAAAAGATAGATAATAATTCTTGGTAAAAAAGTGAATGAGAAATCTTAGTCCAAGAGGCCCAAATTGTAAAATCACATTTTTATTTTGATCGAGGTGGAATAAATAGACTATTTAATCTGCCCAACATGATGTGATCCTGAGAAAATAGACCCCCAATGAATCTCAGTGAAGTAAAGACAGTAACTGAGGGGAAACTGTTCACCAACAATCTAGGCATAACAAAATAAATACTATAAGGAATGAGAACTCATTGATAGAAAGTAAACTTCAATGGTTAGATAAATTGATTCTGAAGGGAAAAGACCTCATCAAGCACAGGCCACTGACTTGCTTGCACAAAAGCACAATTCACAAGAAATGCTGCTGTTTAGAATCATAGACGTTTACTGTATAGAAGCAGCCGATTTGGCCCTTCAAGGCTACACAGGTCTTTTTCTCCACATGACCAATCTGGTCTAAACCTACTCTCCAATCCCTTTCATATTCCTCTTTTTCAGGCAACTACTGAATTCATTTAAAAAAATAATTATGGATTGCTTCAACAACAGAAGAGCAAGGAGCTGTTTCACACAAATAAGCTAAACAAGCTTGAGGGAAAAGAGACAGAAAGAGGAAAATAACTGCTATAGTTGGGTTATAATTTCTGCAGCTAAATCACAATCTATCAACTTAATTGAGTCATTGGATAATTTAAAGACACCTGGGAAAGTGCCCAACAGCGGTTGGCAAGTATCTAGCTCCACTCTTAACTTACGCACAAAATGAATGATATACTAACATGTGATTACAAGGGTGTAATACAGATCAGGGATTTCCAGGAAGGCAAGAATGCAGTTTAACTGGTAATAGAGCAATAGTATGTACAATGCAACTCAGTAGCTCCTTGTGGGCTCCCCCACCATTCCTTCAGCTTGAAGTCCCACAGTAACCATCCTGTTCGATATGTATCTCAGGTCTACCAGCTGTTGTAAAGAACAACAACTTGTATTCTTGTATTTATATAGAGTTTTTAATGTAATAAAACATCCCGGGGACTTCACAGGAATATTATAAAGCAAAATTTGTTACTGAGCCACATATGATAATATTAGGGAAGATGGCCAAAAGCTTAGTCAAAGAGGTAGGTTTTAAGGAGCGCATTAAAGGAGAAAAGAGAGGTAGAGAGTCAGAGAGATTTAGGGAGGGAATTCCAGAGCTTAGGGTCTAAGCAACTGCGGGCATAGTCACCAATGGTGGAATGATTAAAATAGGGAAACTCAAGAGGCCAGCATTAGAGGAGCACAGATACCTCAGAAGACTGTGCAGCTGGAGAAGGTTACTGAGGTAGGGAAGGCCAAATCTGTGGGTGGATTTGAAAACAAGGATGAACATTTTAAAATCAAGGCATTGCTTAGCTGGGAGCCAGTGTAAACCAGAGAGCAAAGGGGTGTTGGGTGAAAGGGACTTGGTGTGAGCAAGGACACAGGCAACGAGTTTTGATGACTTGAAAGGGAGAGGGATGGATTTGGTACCTGGAGAACAGAGTTTGTAGAGGGGAGCAAAGACAATGGCTTCCCAATATTTAACTGGAGGAAATTTCTGCTTATCCAGTACTGGATGTTGAACAAGCAGTCTGGCAATTTAGAGACTATGGAGGGGTAGAGAGGGGTTCTGGGAGGTGAAGCTAGGTGCCATCAGCATACATGTAGAAATTGATACTGTGCTGTCGAATTATGTTGCTGAAGGGCAGCATGTAGATAAAAAATAGGAGGGGGCCAAGAATAGATTCTTGGGGGACAACAGTGGTAACAGAGTGGGAGTGAGAAGAGAAGTCATTGCAAGTGATCTCTGGCCATGATTATATAGATAAGAATGGAACTCAACGAGTGCAGTCCCACCCAGTTAGATGATGGTGGAGAGATGTTGCAGCAGGATGGTGTGATCAACCGGGTCAAAGGCTGCAGACAGGTCAAGAAGGACCAGGAATGAAAGTTTACCTTTGTCACAGTCACATAGGATGTCCTTTGTGACATTGGTAAGAGCTGTTTTGGGACTGTGACAGGGCAGAAGCCCGATTGGAGGGATTCAAACATGCAGTTCTGAGATAGATGGGCACAAATTTGGGAGGCGGCAATACTCTCAAGGTCTTTGAAGAGGAAAGGGAGGTTGGAGATGGGGCAGCTGTTTGCAAGGACAGAGTGGTCAAGGGTTGTATTTTTGAAGAGACAGGCGCTGACAGAAGATTTGAAGAAGAGTGGGACATTACCTGAAGAGAGAGAACCGTTAACAATATCTGTTAACATGGGGGCCAGGAAGGAAAGTTGAGTGGTTAGCAGTTCAGTGGGAATAGGGACGAGGGAGCAGGAGGTGAGTCTCATGGACAAGGTGAGCTTGGAGAAGGAATGAGGGGAGATAGGATAGAAACTAGATAACAATATAAGTTCAGGGCTAGGGCAGGGGGATCTTTGGAGGAAGTCTGCCTGCTAGTCTCGGGGAAGGGAGGAAAGTGGCAGAGGCAGCGATTAGATGATCTCAAGCTTAGTGACAAAGAAATCCGTGAGATCCTTGTGATTGCTGTTGGAGGTGAGGGTGGAAATAACAGGGGAGAGAGGTTTAAGAAGATAGTTTGCAGTAGAGAAAATAAGTCAAGGGTTATCTTTGCTTTCCAGGATGATCCTGGAATAGTGAGCAGTTTTGGTAGGCGAGAACAGGATCTGATAATGCTTTATGTGGTCCAGCCAGATCTGACAGTGAATGGCTCAACCAGTTGTCCACCATATTTATTCAGATATGTGTCTTTTGGACTTAAGGGTGAGGAGATGAGGACTGTACTGGCAAAGCAGCCAGTGAGAGAGACAGTAATGGTTTTAATAGGGACTAGGGCATCAAAGGTAGAGGCAAAGGTGTGGTTGAGCTGATCAGTAGCTGCAAAAATGTCATTGTGAAAGGAGGGCCAAAGGCTAGTCAGTTGGGTTAAGGACAGATATAGGAATTGGACAAAATTTAGCACATAACCCTGTTATACCATTGCTGAATTCCTTGCTCAGTGGGGGAAAACTGAGCAAATGAATCAGTTCCTTATTGTGAATCAATAAGTCCTGTCAGAAATTTCATAAGTGAAGATAAAGTTGAGCTTAGCTAGGGCTGAATTGCAGGCCAATGCTCACAGTCTAAGATTAGACACAAAGAAAGCCCATTTGGATAAGATACAGAAGGACTGCAGATACCTGTGGAGCTGTACCCTAGGAAGAGTCAGCACTTTCCAGAAAGAAGGGGAGAATATTAACTAAAACCCAATCATCTGAACTAACACACCTGACAAGCAAGGTCATTTCAAGAAAACTTCCATTATGTAGCTCCCTTCCAAGTCATTCTCCCAAAGTCTTAGGAGAATTCCTGTCTTCTGTGCTTACTGTTATGACCTAGGTTGAAGGAGTGCACTCTCTCCCTCTAGTCCCTCTGCTCAACTGGTCACAACATATATTTAAAATTATTTTTAACCAGTTATGGATATGGCCAATTATATACTTTTATCTATCTGCTTCAGAATACAAATACACGAGCCAAGTTTCTTTAATAAACAACAACATTATTAATTTATTATAAAACAAGGCTTTGGCCAAATACTTGTTTATTATTGAAGAAGAAAAAAAGAATAAGATATGAAATGTTTCAGGTGACTTTCGGTCAGGCGTGCGGGTACACGTAGATGGCTGTCACTGGGATCTTTCTGGTGCAGTTCTGTTCAGGAGACATTGAGGAGAATTCTTCCAGGCATTTCGGGAGAATTAATGCATCAGTGGGTGCAGCTATCACACTGGATTCTCGGGGTATCTCAAAGAGATGGAATAGGATGAGTTGGGTGACTTCCCTCTTAGTGGGATACACACCAGCTGCTCTCCAAACAGTCTCCAAAAATCTAGACATGTGACTTCTCTGTAAACAAC
The DNA here is from genome assembly GCF_036365525.1 of Heterodontus francisci. NCBI lineage: Eukaryota > Metazoa > Chordata > Chondrichthyes > Heterodontiformes > Heterodontidae > Heterodontus > Heterodontus francisci. The sequence goes on along the minus strand of NC_090406.1, from coordinate 36,167,254 downwards.
TCCAAATAATTCCACAGAAATCATAGCATGTTTAAGGAACAGAAAGAGGCCACTTGGCCTATTGTGTCTGTGCCGGCCAAAAAATGATCCACCCATTCTAAACTCACCTTCCAGCATTTGGTCCATAGCCCTGCAGATTACGACACTTCAGGTGCAGATCCAGACTCCTTTTGGATGAGTTGAGGGGTTCTGCCTCAACTACCCTTTGAGGCAGTGAGTTCCAGAACCCACCACCCTCTGGGTGAAAATATCTTTCCACCAATCACTTTAAACCTATGCCCCCTAGTCACTGACCTCTCTGCTAAGGTGAATAGACCCTTCACCTCCAATCTATCCAGGCTCCTCAAAATTTTGTATATTTCAATAAAATCTCCCCTCAGCCTTCTCTGTTCCAAGGAGAACAACCCTAGCCTATCCAATCTTTCCTCATAGCGGCATTTTTCCAGTCCTGGCAACATCCTCGTAAATCTCCTCTGTACCCTCTCTAGTGCAATTACATCCTTTCTGTAATGAGGTGACCTGAACTGCACACAGTATTCAAGTTGTGGCCTAACCAATGAGTTATACAGTTCCAGCATAACCTCCCTGCTCTTATATTCTATACCTCGGTTAATAAAGGAAAAGATTCCATATGCCTTCTTAACCAACTTAACAATCTATCCTGCTACCTTCAGGGATCTGTGGACATTCAGTCCAAGGTCCCTCACTTCATCTACACTTCTCAGTATTTTCCCATTAATTGTGTATTCCTTTGCCTTGTTTGACCTCCCCAAATGCATCACCTTACACTTCTCCAAGTTGAATTCCATTTGCCACTTTTCTACCCATCTGACCAAACCATCAATATCTTCCTGCAGCCCACAGCTATCCTCCTCGCCATCTACCACACGACCAATCTTTGTGTCATCTGCAAACTTCTTGATCATGCCCCCTACACTTATGTCCAAATTGTTTATACCACAAAAAGCAGGGGACCCAGTACTGAGCCCTACGGGACACCACTGGAAACAGCCCTCCAGTCACTAAAACACCCATCAACAATTACCCTTTGTTTCCTGCCACTGAGCCAATTTTGTATCCACCTTGCTACATTTCCTTGGATTCCATGAGATTTTATTTTTTTAACCAGTCTGCCATGTGGGAACTTGTCAAAAAGCCTTGCTAAAATCCATGTAGACCACATCAACTGCACTACCTTCATCTATCTTCCTTGCTACTTCTTCAAAAAATTCGATTAAGTTGGTCAAACAAGACCTTCCTTAACAAATCCACACTGACTATCCTTGATTAACCTATGCCTTTCTAAGTGACAGTTTATCCTGTGACTCAGAATAGATTCCGAAAATTTGCCCAATACTGAGGTTAGACTGACTGGCCTGTAATTATTTGATCTATCCCTCACACCCTTTTTAAACAGAAGTACAACGTTAGCAGTTCTCCAATCCTCTGGCACCACACCTGTATCCAATGAGGACTGGAAAATGATGGTCAGACCTTCCGTTATTTCCTCTCTTGCTTCTTTTAACAGCCTGGGGTACATTTCATCCAGCCCTAGTGATTTATCAACTTTCAAGGATGCTAATCTCATTAATACTTCCTCTCTCCCTATGTTTATCACATCCAATACTTCACACCACTCTTCCTTAACTGCAATATCTGCACCGTCCTCCCCTTTTGTGAAGACAGATGCAAAGTATTCATTAAGAGCACCACCAACACCTTCCGCCCCTAAACATAGGTTACCTTTTTGGTCTTTTATGGGCCCTACTCTCTCCTTAGTTATCCTCTTACTCTTAATGTATTGATAAAACCTCTTTGGTTTCATCTTGATTTTGCTTGCCAATATTCTTTCATGCCCTCTCTTAGCTTTCCTAATTTATTTTTTGATTTCACCCCTCCATTTTCTATACTCCTCTCGACTTTCTGTGATATTAAGTTCTCGGTGTCGGACATAAGCTTTCCTTTTCAGCCTTATCTTACCCTGTAAGCTCCTTGGCATCCATGGGGCTCTAGATTTGGCCATCTCACCATTTTTCTTTGTGGGAACATGTTTACGCTGAACCCTTTGAATTCCCCTTTGATTGCCTCCCACTGCTCTAACACTGATTTATCTTCAAGTAGCTGTTTCCAGTCCACTTTTGCTAAAGCATTCCTCAGTTTAGTAAAATTAGCTTTGCCCCAATTGAGAACTCTGACTCTTGTTCTATCTCCATCCTTTTCCACAATTACGTTAAAACTGACTGAATTATGATCACTACCACCAAATTCTCTCCCACTGCCACTCCTTCCACCTGCCCAGCTTCATTTCCTAAAACTAAGTCTAAAATTGCACCCTCTCTTGGTGGACTTGCTACATACTGACCAAAAATGTTCTCTTGAATGCACCTCAAGAATTCTGTTCCCTCAATTCCTTTCACACTAAAACTAGCCCAGTAAATATTGGGGTAGTTAAAATCCCCTGCTATTACCGCCCTATGGTTCTTGAACTTCTCAGAGATTTGCCTACATATCTGCTCTTCTGCTTCCCTCTGACTGTTTGGGGGTCTATAGTACACTCCCAGCAATGTGATTGCCCCATAGTCCATAGGCTCTGGCTGTTTACTTAGCTTAAGACAGGTAACTTCCAGTAAGTGTTTATTTTTTAAACAAAGTCCCAAGCGTCCTTCCAGTGACCCTTTAAAAAAAACAAGTCCAGCATTCCCTCAGGTATTTTCCACAGGCTTTTAAACACAAGTCCTCAAAAAATATTAATAATGGAAGCACGTTCATGATATTACAGCCACTTGTATTTCATGCGAACTAAACCTGAAGTCTGTTGTCCTCACCTCCTACAACATTCTTATTATAATCTAATATTAATTTCCTGAAATTTCAAGGATTTATTAAATTTTTTTCCATTAAAAGCCATGAATACACCTGCACAAGTTTTCCCACTTTGTTTGCTAAACTTGTAGCTTTTAATTCCAAAACGAATTTCAGTGACAGCCTAGGGGACAAATGGTTGCTATTGTACTGCTGCTTTACTCACATTTCAAAGGAGGACTTAAACCCTCCAATTCTAGCACTAATCATGTTACTTTCGTCAAAAGGCATCTTTTAGCACAGATGAAAATTATATTGTCAGATTGATCCTTGTTAAAGGAAATGTAATTACTTAAAGGGAAATGAAAGTCTGGTGGGATTAGGGAGAGGGGGTTGGTGCGAGTGGGGTTAATAATTCTGTCTCAAGCAGGAAATCTGTGCACAGTACAATCCTGTATGTCACATTTCTGGGACTGGAACATGCATCATGTTCAGACTATCAAATTATTTGCATCACTGAATAATTGAAAGAGAATAAGCGAAGCTTCAAACATTTTAGAAATATAACATTGGAGTTAGTTGGTGTCAGCATGCTGTGCTGACCTTTCACCTCATTCAGTGAAGATACATTGGCAGGAATAGGAAATGATTTAGTTATCATTACGCGCTTTTATGAATCACGTGGTATTTAAATTCAGCCTTGACTGATGGCTTGAACCAAGAAATAAGCTTTACTTTTTCCATCATAAAATCCAATTATGTATTTGTAGTCACACTTTCAGATACTGTTCATGATGTGTGAGTTAACTGTGCAGACAGATATTTACTAACTGTTAGATACTTCTTCAGGCATCTTTCAATTATCCACTGACTCAATTCAGTTGATAGTTTGGACTGGCTGCCTGTTCCGGCCCCAGAACCACACAGAACTGATTGTTCACAATTTTCAAAACATCAGAGATGTGAATTCTCCACTCGCATTTGTTTCTCCTCCTGATCCAATGACAATCCTGTAGGGGTCTCAGAATTTGCTATCATTAGAGAACTTAAAGGCCCAAAAACAGTGAGAATTGGGAACAATAGCATAGCGGTTTTTACAGAACTAGTAATCTTGAGGCTTACACTGATAATCCATGGACATGGGCTGGAATTCTTTGCTTGCCAGACGGGAGCCGTCCACTGATCGAAAAGTCGGTGGCGATCCTGCCTGCAACGGGCCTGGGGATCCAGACCGGATTTTACAGTACCCAGGCCCTTACTTGGTTTGAGGCAGGACTTCCACCTTATTGAGGCAGGAAGTTCCGCCTAATGGAGCTGCTGGCCAATCAGCGGGCTAGCAGCTCTCAGTCCCAGCAGCACCACCGAAAGCGTTGGCCACTGCTGGGACTGCAACTGAGCTTCATGATCAAGATGATGGAGAGCATGGAAAAGAGGTAGGTTTTTGGGGCCTCGCTGGGGGTGATCCGTCGGGCCCCAGTGAGGCAAGGGGGGGTCGATTGAGGGGACGGGGGGCATGTTGGGCGTTGTGGTGGTTGGGGCATCGGGGGCGGCCCTCCATCAGGCACATGGTGCCTGTTCAGAAGGGCAGCCCAGGCCATCAGAAGGCCACCTACTTTTTATAGGCGGCTTTTCTCAGGCCTGGGCCACCCGTCTGCCAATGGTAAAATCCCCATTCCAGTGGGCGGAGGCCCTTAAGTGGCTGTTATCTGGCCACTTAAGGGCCATGATTGGCCTGGGGTGGGATGGCCGTTTCTTGCTGCAGCTGCCCCGCAGAAAATGGTGGCGGAGCCGGGAGCAGGTCAGGAAGGACCCCTGATCCTCCCACTCCATTTTACGTTCCACCCCACCCCACCGCCTGCTCTTTGGGGGGGGGTGTAAAATTCCACCCATGAGTTCAAATCCCACCTTAGCTGGAGAATTTAAATTCAGTTAATGATATAAATCTGGAATAAAAAGCTGGTATTAATAAAGGTGACTAGGTAACACCTAATTGTCAGAAAAATTCATCTGGATCACTAATGTCCTTTAGGGAATGAAATCTGCAATCCTTACCCGGTCTGGCCTATCTATGACTCAAATCCCATCACAATGTGGTTGACTCTGAAATGTCCTCTGCTATGATCTAGTAAACCACTCGGCTGTCAAGAAGGAGGTTCATTACCACCTTCTTAAGAGCAATTAGGAATGGACGATAAATGTTGGTTTTACCAGTGACACCCACATTCTGTGAATAAATAAAAAAAAATCTGAGAGTTGTACACAAGCTGAATGCTAATTACAAATAAATAAAACAATCCTCAGTGTGCTTTGTAGATGGATATAAACTGGTGATTGTAGGACTCTAAGGTTGCATATGATGTATTTTGGAATGAAGTATGCAAGAGGTATGCTGGGTAATAACTGGAAAGACAGTAAGGCTGGCATGCAGTAATCAGAAGGGTTTGTCCATGCGCTGTAACAATGTGCACTATGATGAGATTTTTGTATTGAAGCACTCGGGCCCAAACCGCAGGACACTGTCAGGTCGAACATGACTACCCAACCTGAACCTGACAGGAGCCGACAACATGTGACGGGTCCGGGTTGCTCTTCCAGGTCTGACATTCGGGCTCGGGTTGGGTCGGGCTCGGGTTGGGTCAGGCCGGGTCGGACACACTCTATCACCACCTCCGGTAAGTGGCTCCAATGTTAATGTACTTTTTGGACTTGAAAGGTTGTTTAATTACAGTTTTTTTAAGCTTGTGCAGATAAGCAACAAAGTGAAAAACGGAAGCTAGGTTAACTGATGGTTGGGTCGGGTCGGGTCGGGTCGGGCCGGGCCGGGCGTGGGAAAAATTTAAAGGACTCGGACCGGGTCGGGCTTGGGTCAGATATGGTTCTGTCAGGCTCGGGTCAGGTATCATTTGTAGAACCAAGCCGGCCTTTACTGTCAGGATTGAAAAGAGTAGGAGAGGAGATGAGTAGTAGTCTGATGACATCAAGCTTGGGCTTCACAAGCCTGCAAATTGTAGCTTGTGTTGGGCAGGGATAAACGTTTAGCTGTAAATCAATACCCTCAGAAGGAAGATAAAATGGCAAAAGACCAATTTGAAGGCCAAATTGGAGAGGGTCAATCTTGCAAGAAAACCTGCATGGAAGAACGACAATGGGGAGACAGCTGCAGGAAGGGTTCAGGGGTTAGAGTTGGTGGGGGTGGGGGGTGATGTTTGATGGCAAGGCCTTGTGGCATCAGTTTTCTGGCTACGATGACTGACTAATTTATTTTCCGTCTCCTCCATTTTTTATGCACAGCCAGTAACTAGCAACTTTCATCCTTACCCTACCCCCTACCCAGTTTCACGCAACACTGAATGATAGACACGGCCTTTGTGTTTTTGGAAAGTCTAAAGGAAATGTAATCCTCAGGCCTGCCAGCGCTAGCTACCTGATTAGGTAAACACTTGTCACATTCCAGTATAAACACAATTGGCAAATCCTATCCTAATCAGCCAGTCTTCGGAAACCTTAGGAATGGGAAACAAGGGTCTCTTTATTCTCATGTTTTTTTTTCTTTAGAAATGTAAACCTGGTTCAAAAGAGAAGGAAGAAATCCTCCAGTTATAATTATCTGTGTTTATTAAATTTTAACTCCCGGAATTTTTCACACTATAGAGTTTGTTTGAGTTATGGTCAATTAAACAAATTAAAGTAACAGAATCCCTTTCTTTAGGTCTATAGAAACTGCATTTAATCATTGCCATGACTTGTGTAACATCTTTTTTGCTAAACTCAGTCTTCATACACGCACACACACTCCAAACCTATTCCATAAATTAACTAAGATAGAAAATTAACAAGGCCCAGCAAGGCCAAACCACTCAATGATATATGATAGTCAAGCAGTTCAGATAATGATACAAACTATTAGAGGGAAGCTATAAACATTTTAAGCATATATCAGTGGGTGTATGAGTGAATTTAGATGCTGCCCTTTCACCTAATTCAATGGAATGCACTGGAATCACATTGAAAGTAATATTTATTTACTGTTATGCACTTTGGTCAGCCCAGACACAGGTAGGGTGGAATCAGCATGGAGCATCAATGAGCTGTTGGCTAGGTTTGGAGACAGAAGTAGTGAGTGATGTCCTGAACCTATGTGAGCGTACCGTATCGAAGGACGTATAGATGGAGATATTTTCATGGAAGGAAGATCCAGGAGGTGTACAGAGTCAGTTGCAGGGTAGAAAGATGATGGCGGTTGGAGGGCACCATAAAATCTAGAAGCAGCAGAGGTTTGCTCTTCAGCACAGGTGAGTGTCAATTCAAGATGGTTCCTGGGCAGTCAGCTCCCTTGGGAGCTCCTTACTGTTCACATCTATCTGTGGCCATCTGCTGCCATCTATTGCTTTTCTCCCCACTAAATCCTCTCTTCTATTGTTTAAGTTCTCCTGTGAGTGCATTTTAGCCCAAACCTCAAGTGAACTGTTTGTTGAAAGGGCCTCAGTCTGATGGCTCAAACTCAATCCCCTGCCCTCACCTTGTAAGCTCTGGTAAAGATCTGAAGAAGATCTGGATGTGGATTCTCTCTCAAATCTGACTTCAAATTCATGGCTGCACTGGACATCAAGATTATATTTCTGCACTGGACTACATTGCAAAATATGTAAGACTCTGCTTCCGTCTATAATCTGCTGCTTTTTTTTTTTGATCTGTGAGCTGTGGAAAAGATCTCGATCTTTTTTCAAACTCAGCTTCAAATTCCTGGACTTCTCTCAACATTAAGAAGATGCTTCTGCTCTGGACTACCTACGTCATCATTATTCCACCATGGGACCTCCAACTTTAAATCTGGACTCCTCCCTCCTATTTCCATCTATTTCCTAATTCCCATTTACTATCAGGTTTATATGTACCTTAATTTTTATGTAACTAGTGCTCATGGCTGCCCTCAAGAAAGAAGACAGAATGTACATATCGATGGGAACAGTCCAAGTGAACCAAGCAGGAACATCCCGGTCAAGTTCACCCCTAAGCGACCTACAGTCATATTAGACTGACCATCTGAGGGTGTAGTAGCTGCAGGGTTCGGGGGAGAGAGGTAGCAACCTGGAGCTGCTCCCTTCACACACCTGGAGGACAAGATCACACCTACGTTTGTGGTGATCTGGGCCCTGCCGGTTGGTGCCTTCAACATTAACAATAACATCAACAGCTAATGGCTAAGGAAGTAAACGCGACAAAATCTGGAGTGGAGTCCCATTAGCAGTTGGTGTTTCCCTCAAGTAAGCACCTTCTGGCAACTCCTGCAACCAAATAGGCCCCAGACCTATATATTTTTGTCTTTCCTTTCGACACCAGCATATGAGGTTGAGAAGTGGGTGCAGATGCTTGGCAAGCACATGCCTAGGCTACCACACAAGATAAAAGCACATGGTGTAGGGGTAACATATTAGCATGGGTAAAGGACTGGTTAGCTAACAGGAAGCAGAGAGCAGGGATAACTGGGTCTTTTTTGGATTGGCAAACTGTAATTAGTTGAGTGCCACAGGGATCAGTTCTGGGGCCTTAACTATTTACAATCTGTATCAATGACATGGATGAAGCGACCGAATGTATGGGAGCTAAACTTGCTGATGACACCGATAGGAAGGAAAGTAAGTTGTCAAGAGGAGGTAAGTGGGCACAAAGGGATATAGATAATGTCACGACCAGGTGCGAAAGGTGCCTAGGGGTCTTTTACTGTCTTCACCTGGTCATATTGTAACAGGGTTTAATTTTAAACACACTGTGCTTCGAGCTCGCTGTCGGGTCCTTGATTGTAGGTAGTCTTGCTTTTCACTGGGGCCCAGTATTCTTCTTAAACCTTGTTCACTGCAGGAGACTTTTCTCTCTTGGGGTTCATTTGTCTTCAATGGTTTCTGAAGCTGGTGAGAGCGAGATGAGAGCAGACAGGAGAAAGGTGTTCTCAGTTCAGGAGAAAACAGCTTACTGAGTTTTTAACTCTGTGGCAAGTTCAAACAAATCAACAGCCAGCTAGTCATGTGACTAAACTGGTCTGACCACTTCTTCTGTGTATTGGGAAGCAAGGACTGGGTCCCTTGTTCCAACACTGTCTGTTACTGTGCAAATATCTTTCCAGTCAGGGGCTTGCAATTTTAAGTTTTAATGTTCATGTGGCGAAAATAATGTGTGCCTCAGTTTTGGCAGGTGGGGGCTTGTCTGACAATAGGTTAAGTGAGTGGGGAAAAATTTGGCAGATGGAGTATAAGGTGGGAAAATGTGAACTTGTCCACTTTGGCAGGAAGAATAGAAAAGCTTTATACTACTTAAATGGAGAGAGACTACAGAACTCAGTGGTAGAGAGAGATCTGGGTGTCCTGGTACATGAATCACAAAAAGTTAGTATGCAGGTATAGCAAGTCATTAGGAAGGCAAATGGAATGATGTCATTTAGTGCAAGGGGAATCAAGTATAAAAGTAGGGAAATTTTACTGCAGCTGTACAGTACCTTTGTGAGATCACATCTGGAGTACTATGCATAGTTTTGGTCTCCTTATTTGAAAAAGGATCTAATTGTATAAAAGCAGTTCAGAGGTGGTTCATTCGACTAACTCCGGGGATGAAGGGCTTATCTTATGAAGAAAGGTTGAACAGCTCGTACCTATTACACATTGGAGTTTAGAAGAATAAAAGGTGATCTTATTGAAACGTCAAAGATCCTGAGGGGACTTAATAAAGTAGATACTGGGAAGATGTTTTCTCTTGTAGGGGAGACTAGAACAACAGGATACGGTTTGAGAATAAGAGGTCTCCCTTTTAAGATGGAGTTGAGGAGTTTCTTTTTCTCTCAGAGGGTCATTAGTCTGTGAAATCTTCTTCCCCAGAAAGCAGTGAATGCTAGGTCATTGAATTTATTCAAGGCTGAGTTAGATATATTTTTGACAGATAAGGGAGTCAAGAGATACTGGGAGTAGACAGGAAAGTGGAGTTGAGACCACAACCAGATCAGCCATGATCTTATTGAATGGCGGAGCAGGTTCAATGGCCGACTCCTGCTCCTAAGTCCTACATTCTTATTCTACACACCAAACAAAGGTAACCTTTCAGCTTGGAAGCTGGATTGTGAGGACTATGTGCCCTGGAATGAACAACGAACCACGCTCCACAGCAAATGTACGCAAGACAGCCTGATTGACAGTGAGCTATCCAAACTTGATGTCGACATTGCCACTTTACAAGAAAGCAGATTAGCAGACACAGGCTCTGAACGAGAAGCTAATTACACCTTCAAATGGCATTGAAAGAGCACTGAAGATGGCCATGAGCATTGTGTAGGCTTCGCAGTGAGTAACTGGCTGACAGTCAATTGAGCCACCAGTAGCAACCTTGGAGCATCTCTTGTCCCTGCGGCTATCATCTGATGAAGGCACAGTGACCATCATATGTGTCTATGCACCAACTCTGAATGCCAGAATCTCAGATAAAGAGCATTTCTATGATTCCCTGGGTGATGTGCTGAGGAACATCCCAAATAACAAGAGGCTATTCATCTTGGGTGACTTCAACACATGTGTTGGGGCAGACAGTGATTCATGGCCAACATGCCTCGGTCGCCATGGGGTGGGCAAGATCAATGATAATAGACAATGCCTTCTTGAGCTTTGTGTCCTAAATGAACTGTGCATCATCAACATCTTCTTTGCGGGCAGACAATGCCACAAGATATCATGGCAAAACCCAACGTCTGAACATTGGCATCAATTAGACCTAGTCATCATGAGGAAGTGCAACCTGCCCAGTATTCTTCACACCCGCACCTACCATAGCACAGATGGCGAAACCGACCACTCTCTTATCAGCAGCAGAGTGAAGGTGCACCCCAAAACTTCCACAGCTCCAAACATGATGGCCCGTCATGCATCAACATCCCTTGCATTAGCAATGATGCCAAACACCATCACTTCGCACTGTCGCTAAAACGCTTGCTACCCACCAAAGCCTTAACGGGAAGCACTGATGCTGGCATCGATGAAGCTTGCAAGTCACTAAGCTCAATCATCTATGAAGCAGCAGAAGCATCATTTGGTAAAGGTGGAACCCGCAACACGGACTGGTTCGAGACCTACTCAGCTGATGATATCTGTCATTGATGCAAAAAACAAAGCCTACATGTTGCACAACATGAACCAAACAGCTAAGTCACTGCATGACCTGAAAGTAGGCAAGACAGCTGTGCAAAGGACAGGGAGATACTGTGCAAACAAACATTGGATCAACTTATATTAGGAAATCCAAACTGCATGTGACAAAGGAAATCTATGAGTTATGTATGAAGGGATCAAGAGGGCACTTGGCCCTGTCATCACCAAAGTTGCTCCCCTGAAGTTGGCAAATGGTGAAGTACTCACCAACAGAAGTAAACAGATGTCCTGCGGGGACGAACACGACTGTGAGCCATACTCCTGTGAGTCTGACATCTCCTAGTCTGCACTTGACACTCTCTTGCAACTTCCTGTCATGGGTGAGTTAGATAAAGAATCCTCATCACTGGAGCTTGAGAACATAAGGGCACCCAGCAAGGACAGAATGCTAATCAAACTGCTCAAATATGTGTTCCACCAATATGGTTCGTTGAATGATAATTTTCTTTGGTCCACTGACTGGAGAACTGAATTTTTTTTGAAGAAATTTAAAAAGAACATTTAAAACAGGATGACTGCTGGCAGCTTAAGATGATCACCTAGTTTGTTACACTGTATTCTACATTGCAATGGACTGTGAGGAGGGAGAGGAAAGGTCTGTGATTTCCCAGCAAGTCCCAAACCCAGGAAGTTTAAAGGAACTACCTGTTCTTTTCAGCAAGCAGAGAAATACTGCTAACTGCTATATTTGAATCACTGAGTGACTGTCATGTGACAAGCCCCTCCCCATCTGTGCTTTTAAGCTGGTGTTTTCTCTGCAGCAGGGTAGAAGCAACTGGACTTTGACATGAGCAGACCATAAGTGGGAGTCTCTCTCTCTCTCTCCATTCCAGCTTGAAAGCTTTCAAATCCTGCTTGTTGACTGACCACCTTTGCATACTCCAGCTACATTCAGAAACCCCGTGGAGGAAATCATCCGTATTGCTATCTCTAAGAGATTCACCGAACCAGTCATCTATCTATCTCTTCAAACTAAAAGCCTCACGACCACTGAATTCTTTTTTCTAATTAATTCATGGGATGTGGGTGTCTCTGGCTAGTCCAGCATTTATTGCCCATCCCTAATTGCCCTTGAGAAGGTGATGGTGAGCTGCCTTTTTGGACTGCAGCAGTCCATGTGAGGTAGGTACACCCACATTGTTGTTAGAAAGGGAGTTGCAAGATTTTGACCCAGCGACAGTGAAGGAACGGCGATATAGTTCCAAGTCAGGATGGTGTATGACTTGGAGGGGGACTTGCAGCTAGAACTTCAGCTAGAAGCCATCCAAATCACCAAACTCCACAGACTGTATACCTTTTTTATAGACTATAACTCAACCAATCTACCTTTCCCCACTCTGTAACCTATTTGTGTGTGTGTAAACCTCTAGTGCGTGTGTATGTTTTTTGTTATTTCATTAGTTCAGTTTAGGTACAATAAAGTTAACTGCCCTCTGAAATGGCCTAGCAAGCCATTCAGTTGTACAAAACTGCTACACAAAGGACTGCAGTGGTCCAAGAGGGCAGCTCATCCCCACCTTCTCAAGGGCAAATAGTGATGGGCAACAAATGCTGGTATCACCAGCAACGCCCACATCCTATGAAAACGAAAGAAGGTAATGGATTGTTGGATTTATGCGCAGGAATACAAAAAGGTGGAAGTTATATTACAGCTGTACAGAGCTCTGGTGAAACCCCACCCAGACTACTGTATACAGTCTGGGCAATGCACCTCAGGCAGGCTCTATTGGCCTTGAGAGTGGGTGTAGCGCAAATTCACCCTGGGGCTAAAAGGGCTATATTTTGAGGACAGATTGCATAGACTAGGCTTCAATTCCCTTGAATAAAGAAAATTAAGGGTGATCTAAGTGAGGTGTTGAAGATGATAAAGAGATTTGATAGTGTAGATAGACAGAAACTATTTTCTTTGGTGGGAGAGTCCTGCACAAGGGGGCACAACCTTAAAATTAGAGTTGGGCCATTCAGGGATGATGTCAGGGAGCAGTTATTCAGACAAAGGGCAGTGCAAATCATGGAATGATACAGTATAGATGGAGGTCGTTCGGTGCAGTGTGTCTGTTCTGTCTCTTTGAAAGGGCTATCCAATTAGTCCCACTCCCCTGCTCTTCTGCCACAGCCCAGTAAATTGTTCTCCAAGTATTTAATCAATTCCCTTTTGAAAGTTACCGCTGAATCTGCATCCACCACCTTTTCAGGCAGTGTATTCCAGATCATAACTTGCTGAATAAAATAAATCCTCATATCACCTCTGGTTCTTTGCCTATCACCTTAAATCAGTGTCTTCAGGTAACTACCTACCAACTGAACCAATTTCTCCTTATTTACTCTATCAAAACCATTCATGATTTTGCATACATCTATCAAATCTGCAACTCGCTTCCTAAAAAGCAGTTGCCACTACGCCAATTGAACATTTCAAAACTGAAATTGATAGATATTTGCTAGGCAAGAGGATTCACGGTTACGGAACCAAGGCGTGTGGATGGGGATAAGATCCAGATCAGCCATGATCTAACTGAATATCCTATTCCTGTTTCTATCTTCCTAGAAGATGAGGGTAAAAAATGGAATAACACGAGATACGAGCAGAAACTTTGAGTCCTTTTTTCCAGCACAAAGCCTCGCCTACTGGCCTGCACTTGAGAAATTCAGTCGTGCGTGACTCATGATTATTTGACCATAATGGCTGTAAAATCAATATGTGCCCAAATTTCTGTTATGCAGTGTCAGCAGGCAAAGGTCCCTGCTGGCAAGGATGACTCATATAATTACTTCACAAAGTCTCTTTAAATTCCTTTACTCTTTAAGAATGATTCCTTTAATAATCTTTCTGGGATATTTTTAGCTGGCTGTAAGGTACATTGTAGCTTGTAGGGGATTGGACATGCTGGAGAAACTATGCAAATATACAGAATTACAGAGTAATCAGAATTCAATCCCAGTGTATCACGTACCACCAAGCAATGCAAACACCTTCTTGATTGTATCTGAGGACACACAAACGTACAATAACAAAGTCAAGTTTTAGTGAAATTAGAACCAAAGAAAATTGTGACCCAGGCCTCTGTGGTTTCCGAACCTGCGCCAGTGAGTTCGTGTTCAAACAAATTGGTGTGTTGCATGGATTATAGAATTTTTCTCAACACAAAGAAAAAAAAGAACATGTTGCAAAGGTTACAGGGACAGATCGATTCCATTCATGTCATGTGGAAAGGTCTGTTCATCACAAGGTATAAATGTCAGCAACATTCATTTAAGAAGAATACAGAACTAAAATGCAAAGAGATGCGGCCCATTTTAGATGTTGAAATAAGTCAGGAAAGAATAGCGGGTATCTGGAATGAGCTGCCAGAGGAGGTGGTGGAGGCAGGAACAGTAGCAACATTTAAGAGGCATCTGGACAGGTACTTGAATGAGAAAAGCATAGAGGGATATGGAATTAATGCAGGCAGGTGGGATTAGTATAGATAGGCATTATGGTCGGCATAAGGGCCTGTTTCTATGCTGTACGACTCTATGACTCTATAAAAGTTTGGAAAAAATTAGAATTCCACTGAACAAATGTTTCTGCAATCAATAATTAATTTTCCTTTTGCAGTATAAAATATCATCGTGAAGAATGGAGTTGCTATTAAGTTGACACTGGAATATGATGTTCCCACAAATTCTGACACTTGAGTCTCTCTGGACTATTAAAAATCAAACCCACAAAATAGCTGATTGAATAAATACAGCACAACCAAGAATGCCTCATGCTTCATTCTAGCAGTTCTATAATTTAACAGAGGATCTTTGGAAAGCAGAATGACTCTGCTTCCTAAATGGCTTGTGTTTTCTTAGCTAGAAAGCAATAAAACTAGAGAAAACAGCAGCAAATTTGAGTTGGGTCAACAGTTCAAAGCTACGTAGACTGTTAATAGAGGTTACAGCTAGCTCATGCATGGAGAAATTATGAACTATAAAATGAACTTATAAAACAAACACAAAATGGACACTTTTTCTGAAAAGTAAGATGGAGTCGACGGGTATTCTGTCCTGCCAATACACCTGGAAACTGCAAGAACCCTGAGTCAATCTTCATATCTGGACCAGCCTTGGAGAAGGCATTAAAGCGTAAATGGACCATTCTGTGTTAATGGCTACCTGTCTTCAACAAACTGGGTTAATAATGGCATAACAGACATGGCAGCCGGGATTTTATCTTGGCAATGGGGGTCTCGACATCTGGAAAAAGTGACACCGAGAACCCTGTGCCACCTCTTTGGTGGAAGGCCCATTGAATCCAGCGCCAATTAGGCACTTAAGCGGATAGCAGTGGGCCTTCCACAGGATCAAGGACCCCAGCAACAGACGTCCTGCCCTAGGAGAGCTGCCAGCCAATCAGAGGCCAGCAGCTCTTTCATTGAGCACTGCCACCATAGAGGCGGTGGCTGCTGTCGGTAGAGCACCTACTTGAGACCCAGAAGCATCGCTGGATCCAGGACACAGGTAGGTCAGAGCGGGAGGGGTATCATGGGGGAGTGGTGTGGAGGGGGGGTCAGTAGCTAGGGTAAGGATTTAAGGATTGGGTCTCAGTGACCCCCACCCCTTCCTGATGCTGGGTCCCTCATTCAAGCACTAATTGCCTTTTAACAAGGGACCCCCCCCCCCCCCACTCCACCCTGAGCAAGAAAGCAGCCCTCACGGTTTTTTGTGCCATGTTTCCTGTGTGACAACAGAGCTGCCCTTCACACAGCTAATTACAGCAGTGGTGGGATGAGGCCCTTAACTGGGCATTGATTGCCCAATAAAGGGCCTCAATTGGTGGGGGCGGGAAGGCCGTTCACAGGCCTTCCTGTCTCAATTTTGGCAGACGAGGGAAGGTGGTGGGGCTCCCCCACACCCACTCCTGCCACCATCCCACCTGATTTTATGCTTTCCCCACCTCCAAACCTGCCGGGGGGAGAGCATAAAATTCCCCCTGGTGTCTCCAAATTCAAACTCAAAGGAACAGATGTGAAAAAACTCCACTTTATCAAAATGGAATGATGATGTGGGACACCCAGACCCCACTGTTTAACAATGGCCCCATCATCACCCTTTATGAGGACAATAGCAAAGAGAAACCATGGCCACATGACAGAAACCAGGGGGTCTGTTAAGGAGCTTAATAAAAGTATACAGTGGACAGACAAAGGCAGACAGCCAGAGAGAGATTCCATCTGCTCCAGCAGAAGAAGAAGGACCCTGGCTAGAACAACATCTTTAAACTACAAGTCTGAAGTGACTGGAACTGGCCTTGAACTCCATATCTGAGAAATTGTACCAGGCGTTTTGATATTGAACCATGACGGAGATACTAAAAAACGAAGTTTGCAACAACGCCTTTGCCCTCTGGAAAATTTACAAGTTTTGTCTTCAGTGATCCAGGAAAAAGTAATAATAAGCCTGCACCATTTTAAAATCTTCACCCCCAGGGAAGAAGACAAGGTTTACAGTGAGCTCTTTTAAAAACCATCAGACCAAAATGAAGGTTATCTTTTAACTCTATCTTTTCTAGTGTGTGTGTGTGTGTGCATGTGAGTGTGGGTGAAGTTGTGAATATCTTTGATTGTTGTTCAGTAAACATTTACCTTTCTTTAAATCTATGAGAAAACCTGTCTGTTGAACATCAAAATGCTCAGGGGTTAAAACACATTTCTAACAGAAACACTGTCTTCGGACAGTTGAGAGGTGTAAAAGGGAAACAATCCCCATCATTTCCCACCTGCCTGTAACAGTAGGAAATGGAAAAATATGCCACTGTCAGATGCAAGGATTCTCTTTTGAGGTTGGGGCTGAGGCACACAATGTGGAAGTGTTCAAAGTCATGAAAACATTTGAGAGGGTAAATAGTGAAACATTATTTTCTCTGGTCAGCGAATTAGTAACAAGCTTTGCCAAGTATCAAAGATTTGAGATCCAGGGTCAGAACAACTTGACAGATTTCATTCAGTAACACACGAGTAAAACAAGCAAGCTATACATTTAAACATTCACCCATAGGTGATTACATTGGGGCCAGGATAATCACCAATCCAGGCTGTTCCTTACTCTAGTTTAACTAACAGAGGGTTTCATTAGACCAGTGTTGTTCAACCTTTTCACGTGGGGAGGCTACATTACAATTATTGTCTTGCATAGGGGCCGGTGAGACAATTTCAGAAACATAAAGGCATGAAAAATTTATCTTACGATTAATCAAAACAACAAATGTGCATTTTTGTGAAGAAGCTTTAAATGAGAAGATTAATTTATTAATTTACTTTCTCATCACTGTGTTGGACACTGATTTAGTGAGATACCTGGCATTTCTTTGCTTGCACAAGTAGTCAATGTTTGCCCGCATACTTGTAGTGATACAAAGTATTCCAGATAGATGTCCATCTATCTTGATCACTCCCCCTCTCTGTTGCTGTCTGCTTTCACCCCTCTCTGTGTTGTCTAGCCCACTCTGTGTTGTCCTCGATCTCTGTGTCCCCCCACCCTCTGTCTCTCCCCTCTTTCTCTCTCGTTCCTCCGGCCACAGCCCCCTCCCTCTCTCTCTGTTCTCCCCCCTCTCTCTGACAGTTGCAGGGAGTGGGAGTGCTCAGCATAATAGCTTTGCAGTTGGTCAGTGTTTTAAAAAAAATCACTGTCAGTGTCACAGCTGGCAGGTGCTAACATCAGGAACAGTAGTTTCCTTATCTTGCTTGACTGAACTCATCTCTCAGGCATTAGTACAGGTGCACTGAGCCAAATGGCCTCTTTCTGTGCTGACATTTCCACAATTCTTTTGATTCTAGCTATACAACTGGAGATAAAACACTACAACATGACTCTTTCTGAATCTCCCCTTAGTTAATGCCCCAAAATGTTACAAGTCCTTGCAAGGCTGCCAGGGTCAATATCCCTCAGTTGATAACTCTAGCTCATTAGGTAGCTGGCGTCTTGTGCTGTTCAGAGTGTAAAGGAGAACCGTACTAATGAGATCTGCAGGCACAAAGAGGAATATTACAGGAGGCAACAGTCACTCACTGTGTAATTTGCACACACTGGATTATAAGCATTGGTCCCACATATAAAAAGCGTGCTGCTATTCCTCTTCAGAAGTACTTTGATAAAGTTCCGACATTCTGCCTAAAAATAGAAAAAAAGACAAATTAAAAATCCTTCTAAACAATCCTCTCTCCTCAGAATTTGGATTTTTTTTAAAAAGATCTAACTGCCCCCTATTTCTCATTAATTTTAAAAAAGTATATATGAACCCTTTATACTGCCAGTAGCTTCAGGAAAACTCTTTTTATTGTTTGCTTTGGGCTCAGGTTCTGAGACACTGAAACAAACACAAGTCTTACAGCAACACATCGATTCAAAAATCAACAATTGGTCCACTTTGGCAGCAGCAGCAAGTTTAGAAAAGAAGATTTTCAATCGAAAAACATTTTTTCCACAGCCAATCAACTGAAAGCCTATAATTACAATATTGATGATCATGGATGCAACTTGGCCAAATTTTGATTTGATTTTATGAGTCAATACCTTGAACAGCTCTGTGGTATATAGAGGATATGAATACAATGACAGCAAATTGCATTTCTCTCTCTTGACCTTTTTTGGTGGACAAAGATTTTGGGAAGGTTGTTGTCATCAGTTGTAGGCCTGCTGGTGGCTAGTCAGATCTATCCATGTGCAGCAGATTCTCCCACAGTGGGTACAAATGAAGGTGTAGTTGCTGCTGGGGGCAAAATAGATCCATCCTTCTCCTCCTTTTCTTTTTCATGCTGGTTCTTCGCTCAGTCTCAAAGGTGTCTGTAGCCCTCCTGATGTAGCATCTCCAGGCATCACAATCTATGGGCTGTGCTTCCCACTGGCAATGATTGATGTGGCACAGAGAGAGAGACTTCTTCAGGGTGTCCTTGAAAAGTTTGCATGAGGCCCTTCTGTTCCTTTTACCTGTGGTCAGCTCTCCATACAACATGATCTTGGGCAGGCGACTGTCATCCATCAGGGCAATGTGACCCGCTCAACGCAGGTGGCTTTGCAGGAGGATGGCCTTGATGCTGGTGACGTTGGCTGCATCCAGGACTTCAATTTTTGTGATGCGGTCCTGCCAGTGCATCTTGAGGATGCTGTGGAGGCAGCACTGATGGAAGTGCTCTAGAAGGCGTACATGATGGCGGTATAGGACCCCTGACATGGCGCCATACAGAATGGTTGTGAGGACTATGGCTTTTCACACTTTGAGTTTGGTCTGTGCTCTGAGGCTGTGGTTGCTCCACACACATTTGTAGAGTCTGCTGAATGTACTGTTTGCTTTTGAGAGAATGGGGCATTCAGATAGAGGTAGTACCCTTGTATTTTCAGTCAGCTGCATCCAATTTGTAGGATGGACTGGAATCACTGGTCCTCATCTATACCCAGCTATCACTGCTGACTCCAAGCGCCACAACCCTGGTACACCATCTCAGCTGATGGGCGAAACGTAGTGAGGGGAGAAATGATGAATTTGCACTTACATAGCGCCTTTAACATAGTAAAACAGCCAAAGGTGTTT
Source organism: Heterodontus francisci (assembly GCF_036365525.1). Lineage (NCBI taxonomy): Eukaryota > Metazoa > Chordata > Chondrichthyes > Heterodontiformes > Heterodontidae > Heterodontus > Heterodontus francisci. The sequence continues at coordinate 36,147,715 of NC_090406.1, read as the reverse complement.
CGCAGAGTGTAATCAGACAGAAAACTGACACCAAACCAAATATGGAGACATTGGCCTTAATTGTACCGCAGGTGTCAGTACCCCGATGTTGGGGCGAAAAGTGGGTCCCAAGCCTGCACATGCCGGCAGCGGGACCGCTTCGGCAATTTTAACACTAGCGGCCTCCAAATTGGCTGCCTGTGGGTCCACTGTCCAATTAAGGATGGCAGACAGGCTCCTGATGCTGCTGGCCCTATCAGAGGCCAGCAGCTCTGAAGCCACAGCATCACCACTGGAGAAGATGGTCTCTGCCGTGGCATGCAGAAGACCAGAGCAGCTTGGACTGGTAAGCCTAAAAAAATATTCAGGGGGGTGAGGGTCAGAGGACACACCCCTCTCGGGAGACCACTGTGGCCATGGGGGCTGCCTTCCCTCCTTCCCTGCCCACAGTCCCTCTTTCGCAATCGAGCCTCTGGCTCCAATGGCTCTCCCCCAGGCTGCCACAGGGAGCTTTGAACATGGACTCCAAGGTCTCTCTGTTCCTCTACAGTTCTCAGTATCCTATCATTTTTAGTGTTTTCCTTTGCCTTGTTTACCCTCCCCAAATGCATTACCTCACACTTCTTTAGTTTAGAGTTTAGAGATACAGCACTGAAACAGGCCCTTCGGCCCACCGAGTCTGTGCCGACCATCAACCACCCATTTATACTAATCCTACACTAATTCCATATTCCTACCACATCCCCACCTGTCCCTATATTTCCCTACCACCTACCTATACTAGGGGCAATTGCTAATGGCCAATTTACCTATCAACCTGCAAGTCTTCTCTGGATTGAATTCCATTTGCCACTTTTCTGCACACGACCAGTCCATTGATATCTTCCCACAGTCTAAAGCTTTCTTTCTCACTATCAACGACATGACCAATTGTTATATCATCTGCAAGCTTCTTAATCACGATGCCTATAAATCATTGATATATACCACGAAAAGCAAGGGATCTAGTACTGATCCCTGCGGAACCCCCACTGGAAACCGCTTTCTAGTCACAAAGCACCCGTCAACCATTGCTCTTTGTTTCCTGCCACTGAGCCAATTTTTGATCAACTTGCCACTAGCCCTTGAATCCCATGGGCTCTTACTTTTCTGGCCAGTCTGCCATATGGGTCCTCGCTAAAAGTCTTGCTGCATCAAACAGGCTACCTTGATCGACCCTCCTTGTTACCACCTCAAAAAATTCAATCAAGTTAGTTAGACACTGGCTTCCCTTAACAAATTCATGCTGTCTGTCGTTGATCAATCCGTGCCTTTCTAAATGATGATTTATAATGTCCCTCAGAATTTTTTCCAATAATGTGCTCACCACTGAGGTTAGGCTAACTGGCCTGTAGTTACTTGACCTATCCCTTCCTCCCTTTTTAAACAACAGTACCTTGTTAACAGTCCTCCAATCCTTTGGCATCGCACCTGTAGCCAGAGACGGTTGGAATTTGATGGTCAGAGTGTTAGCTATTTCCTCCCTTGCCTCCCTTAGCAGCCTGGGATATATTTCATTTGAGCCTGCTGATTTATCTACTTTAAAAGATGCTAAATACCTTAATATTTCCTCACTCACTATGTTTATACCATCCAATATTTCACACTCCTCCTCCTTAACTACAATGTCTGCATCATCCCCCTCTTTTGTAAAGACAGATGTAAAGTATTCATTAGGAACCCATGCTCACATCTTCCACCTCTAAACACGTTACCTTTTTTGGTGTCTAATCAGCCCTACTTTTTCTTTAGTTATCTTCTTGCTCTTTATGTACTTATAAAATATCTTTGGCTTTTCCTTGATTTTACTTGTCAATATTTTTTCATGTCCTCTCTTTGCTTTCCTAATTTCCTTTTTCATTTCAATTCTCCACTTTCTATACTCCTAAAGGATGTTTGTAGTACTAAGCTCACAGTATCAGACATAAGCTTCCCTTTTTTGCTTTATCCTAATTGCTTTGACATCCAGGGTTGATATCCAGTGGTGGAGGAGAGCAGATGTCTTGGAGGGTTCTGGGGCTGGAAGATATTAGAGACAGGGAGGGGTGAGGCCATGGAGTGAATTGAAAAAAAGATGTGAATTTTTAAATTGAGACGTCACTTTATTGGGAGCCAATGTAGGTCAATGAGCAAAGGAGCGATGTGTGAACGGGACTTGGTGTGAGTTCGGACACAGGCAGCAGAGTTTTGGACGATCTCAAGTTTACAGAGGGTAGCATATGGGAGGCCAGCCAGGAGTGCACTGGCATAGTCAAGACCAAAGATAACTGAAGTATGGATGAGGGTTTCAGCAGCAGATGAACTGAGGCAGGGGGCAGAGTCAGGCAATGTTATGTAGGTGTAAAGAGGCGGTGGTACTGATGGCATGGATATGTGGTCAAAAGGTCACCTCGGGTTCAAATATGACACCAAAGTTGGGAACAGTATGGTTCAGTCTCAGACAGTTGCCATGGAGAGGGATGGAATCGGTGGTGAGGGAACTGTGTTTGTGGCAGGGACCAAAGAAAATGGCTGGAATTTTATGAGGAGGTTGTGGCTCCGCCCACCTGCTGGAAAGTCGAGGACGAGCCCGCCTCCTCTGGCCCTGGGAGCCACGTTGCTGCTTTGCATTCTCAGGCAATTATTTGTCTGCAGTCATATCTTCCACCCCTTTGAGAGAGGATGACCTGCCTTCAAGAGTTCCCGGCCATTCAGAGAATCGACAGATCTTCAGTCTCATCAGTGCCACCGGGAGTGGTGGCCACTGCTGGGAATGCACCCAGTGTGAGGAGCCACCCTGGACATTGGCCTCGGAGCAGGTAAGTGGGGTTGGGGCTCACCGGGACCAATCAGCCAGATCCTAGCAGGTGGAGGGGGTGGTGTTGATCGAAAGGCTGAGGTTGTGGGGGGGGGGGGGGGGTGTGCGTATTCCAGTCAGCTGACTAATGCTGCTGGGGTCGGGGAGGCTATGTAGGGCACAGGGTGCCCGATCAGGAGAGCCACCCCAGTCCACAAGGAAGCCGTCAGGTGTTAATGGGCAGCCTCCCCAGGTGGCAAAGTATCCATCCACCGCTGGTAAAATACCAGTGGTGGCAGGAAGTGGCCCTTAAGTGGAACTAAGGGCCTCAATTGGCCTAAGGTCAGGTGGGCCGCCTGCACCTCACCCCCCCGGTAAGATACCAGCGGGGGTTGGTAGGTGACAGGCACACACTCCCTGCTATCCCAACTAATTTTATACAGGGCGGCACAGTGGCGCAGTGGTTAGCACCGCAGCCTCACAGCTCCAGCGACCCGGGTTCGATTCTGGGTGCTGCCTGTGTGGAGTTTGCAAGTTCTCCCTGTGTCTGCGTGGGTTTTCTCCGGGTGCTCCGGTTTCCTCCCACAAGCCAAAAGACATGCAGGTTGGCAGATAAATTGTCCCTAGTATAGGTAGGTGGTAGGGAAAATATAAGAACAGGTGGGGATGTGGTAGGAATATAGGATTAGTATAGATGGGTGGTTGATGGTCGGCACAGACTCGGTGGGCCGAAGGGCCTGTTTCAGTGCTGTATCTCTAAACTAAACTAAACCCCACCCCTGCCTCTTAGCCTGCTACCAGCGGGAGCGGGGAAGGGGAAATGCGTAAAATTCCAGCCAACGGCTTTGGTCTTCCCAATATTTAGTTGGAGGAAATTTCTGCTCATCTAGTACTGGATGTTGAGTAAGCAGTCTGATAATTTAGAGACAGTGGAGGAGTCACGAGAAGTGGTGGTGAGGTAGAGCTGGTTGTCATCAGTGTATCTTCTGATTCTGAGGTTGACAAAGTGACCAACTGAGTCCTAATGAACTTATTATGTTATTTTCTTTAAACTATTAGATTGTTTCATTAATGTAGAAAAGGATGGAACTTCATATAAATGCATTAAGTATTCACATATACAAAAGTAAAATACTGCATTTGCTGTAAATCTGAAATAAAAACTGAAAATCCTGGAAATACTCAGCAGGACAGGCAGCATCTGGTCTGTAACCTTTCATCAGAACTGGGAAAAATTAGGTAAGTATTAGATTTTGAACAAGTGATGGGGGGAGGGTGAGAAAAAGAAAAAAAAGGGAAGGTCTGTGGAGGCCAGGTGAGGTTAAGTGACACAAGGGTTCATGGTGCAGGGCCAAAGGGAGTGGTAATGGGACAAGCAAAGAGACAAAGTTAATGTGAATGGCAGGATCATGTATAGCTGCTGCCCAAAAGCAAGAAAAGGGAAAAAGAGAAACAAGACAGAAAAAAAAACACACCAGCAAATAAAAAGGAAACAAAATGGAGGCAGAGGTTAAGATCTAAAATTGTTGGACTCAATGTAAAGTGTCCGGTTGAAAGATGAGTTTGCTTAACACCGTAGGAGGCCAAGAGCAAAATGGTCAGAGTGGGAGCAAGCTGGAGAATTAAAATGACTGGTGACTAGAAGATTAAGATCACGCTTGCAGACTGAAGGGAAGTGTTCCACAAAGTGATCACCCAGTCTGTGTTTTGTCTCCCCAGTGAGGAGGAAAGCATATTGTGAGCAGCAAATACAATATACTAAATTGAAAGAAGTACAAGTAAATCACTATTTCACCTGAATGGAATGTTTGGGGCTCTGAATGGTGAGAACGGAGGAGGTAAAAGGGCAGGTGTTGCATCTCGCGCACTTGCATGAAAAGGTGCCATGGAAAGGGGAGGGGGTGTTGGGGGTAACTGAGGAGTGGACAAGGGTGTCATGGAGGGAATGGTCCCTTCGGAATGCTGAAAGGAGAGTGGAGGGGAGGATGCATTCGGAGGTGGCATCACACTGGAGATGGTGGAAATGGCGGAAGATGATCCATTGAATGTGGTGTCTTGTGGGGTGGAAGGTGAGGACAAGGGGAACCCTATCACGGTTCCTGGAGGGATGGGAAGGCATGAGAGAAGGGCATGAAATGGAATGGACACGGCTGACGTCCGTGTCAACCACATTGCGGGGGGGGGGGGGGGGGGGAGGGGTTGGCGGGTGGAATTCTGGGTTGTTAATAAAGAAAGACATAAAGACATATTGGTAGTGCTAGTATGGAAGGTTGCATCATCAGAACAGATGAGTCGGAGCTGGAGAATTCAGGAGAATGGAATAGAGTTCTTTAAGGAAGTGGGGGACGGGTGTGAGGAAGTGTAGTGAAGGTAGCTGTGTGAGTCATTGGGCTTATAGTGAATATTGGTGGATAGCCTATCTCGAGAAATAGAGGCAGAGAAGTCAAGGGAGGGAAAAGAAGAGTCGGAGTTGGAAATGTGGAGGAAAGAGAAGAGTGGAAATTGAACATAAGAACATAGGAAATAGGAGCAGGAATAGACAATACAGCCTGTCAAGCCTGCTCCACGATTCAAGATGATCAAGTCTGATCTTGAGCTTCAACTCCACTTTCCCAGAGACTCCCCATATCCCTCAATTCCCTGAAAGACTAAAAATCCGTCTAGCTCAGCCTTAAAAGTATTTAGTGATGCGCATCCACAACCCTCTGGGGTAGAGAATTCCAAAGATTCACAACAATTTGAGTGAAGAAATTTCTCCGCATCTCAGTCCTAAATGATCGGCCCCTTATCCTGAAACTCTACCCCCTTGTTCTAGATTCCCCAGCCAGGGGAAATAACTTCTCATTATCTACCCTGTCAAACCCCTTCATAATCTTGCATGGTTCAATGAGATCAGCTCTCATTCTTCTAAACTCCAGAGAATATAGGCACAATTTACTCAGCCTCTCATCATAGGGCAACCCCCTCATCCCAGGGACCAATCTAAGGAACCTTCACTGTACTGTCTCCAAGGCAAGTATATCCTTCTTTAAATATGCAGCCTACCATTGCACACAGTATTCCAGGTGCAGAAGCAAAGGTGATGGAATTTTCCAGTTCAGGGTGTGAGCAGGAAACAGCACTGATACAGTCATTAATGTATCAGAGAAAGAGGTGATGGAGGGGTAGGACTGGAACAAAGAATGTCCCACATATCCGACAAAAAGACAGGCATAACTAGGACCCAAGTGGGTACCCATAACAGCACCTTTTATTTGGAGGAAATGAGTGGAGTTAAAGAAGTTGCTCAATGTAAGAACAAGGTTTAGCCAGGCGGAGGAGGGTGGTGGTTGTAGTATAATGTGCATAAGCTGTGGCTGGGTAGATTATATATAAAGGATGGGATGCCACTTGTGTGAACCTCATGTTGCTCAGTTCATGTAGATACCTTGGAGATAAGACTCCTGTAAATAAACTCCTGTTAGTTTGACCCAAAGTCTACACTCCTCATTTAATATCAACAGCACACTGACAGTATAGTATATGGTGGCAGCAGTAAAAACGACTGTTGAGAAACTTTTGAACAGAAGAGATCAAAAACAGCGGAGAGAAGCATGGAGACATCAATAGCCTTACCAGAGGGCTTTAAGCAAGCGGCGGAGCCCAACCAGCCCAAAGCGTGGCTGAGGTGGATTCAAAGATTCGACAGGTACCGTTCTGCATTAGGTCGAATGGCATGACCAGAGAGAAAACAGGTCAGTGTGTTACTTTACGCCATGGGAGACAGTGCGGAGGACATTTTAACTACCCTTGGGATTGATGCAAAGGAAATCCTGTATGGTGAAATAATTAAAGCCTTGGAAGGATATTTTCAGATCAGAAAGAATGGCCGGATTTTTACGCCACCCCCAAAGAGCGGGATGGTGGTGGGGTGGGGTAGGGGGGCGTCAAATGGAGTGGGAGGCTTGGGGGGCCCTTCCTGACCTGCTCCCGCCGCCATTTTACACGGGATGGCAGCAGCGAATAATGGTCCGCCCACGCCAGGCCAATCAAGGCACTTAAGTGGCCTGTAAATGGTCACTTAAGGGCCTCCGCCTGCTGCCACTGTGATTTCACCAGTGGCAAGCGGACGGCCCAGGCCCGAGTAAAGCTGCCTGTTAAAAAGAGGCGGCTTTCTGATGGCCTGGGGGGCCCTCCTGATTAGGCACCCTCTGCCAGATGGAGGGCCACCCCCCCCACCAATGCCCTAACTATCCCCAAGGCCCAACATGCCCCCCATCCCCCCTATTGACCGCCCTTGCCTTGCTGGGGCCTGACTGATCACCACTGATGAGGGCCCAAAAACTTACCTTCTCCCGGGGCCGTCCTTCCTCTTCTTCTTGAAGCTGGGTTGCAGTCCTGGCAGTGGCCACCGCTCCCAGTAGTGCTGCTGGGACTAAGAGCTGTCAGCCTGCAGATTGGCTCAATGAGGTGGAAGTCCCGCCTTAGACCAATTAAGGGCCTGGGGACCGTAAAATGCAGTCTGGATCCCTAGGTCAGGCGGAGGCAGGATTGCCACCAACTTTTAGGTCGCAGATGGCTCCCATCAACGAAAGTAAAATTCCGGCCAATGTTATCATGGAAAGGACAAAGTTCAACAAATGCACCCAAAAAGATGGTGAAAGTATCAATTCATTCATTAATGACCTATATAAAATAACTGAGGATCGCGACTATGGGAGCTTGCGAGAGGAACTGATTCAGGACAGAATATTAATTGGGGTCATAGATAAAGCGCTGTCAGACCAGCTTCAGTTGAAAGAGAATTTGACCTTGCAAGAAGCCATTTCGTTGAGCAGGTGCGGCTGGGAGCGGCACTGGCGCGAAATTTGCCCAGCCCAGGAAACTAAATATTTCTGGTGCAAGAAAAGGGTCTGTCGCAGCAGGAAACAAATGCTGCAGACTAGCCAAAAAAAGGTAAAATAAAAGAGAAACAAACAATCGATACTCCCTTCCATGCGGAAGTGCTTGAGAAAAATGAAGATTGCTGGGAAGCAGAAATCTTAGCGGGGAAAAATGAAACCAACTTTACTTAGATACAGGAGCAGTGGTTTCGGTCCAATCTGACAAAACACCACTGCTTAGGAAAACAAGAAATTATATGGGCTGGGAGGGATTCAATTAAAGGTTGTAGGAGAAATATAAACAACTTTAACACACAAAAATAACACCATTCTGGAAACCCTGTATGTTATAAAGAACCAAGCCTGTTCACTACTCAGTAAGAAAGCTTGTTTAGCCTTACAGATGTTACGCAGGGTGGAAGCAGTTCATCCCAAAAAACTCTTCATTGGTGGTCTGAATACTAAAACAAATGAAAAGGCACTTGAAGCATTGTTTGGTAAAGATGAATAAATAGTAGAAGTTCTGCTGATGAAAGATCATGAAACAAATAAATTGAGGGGTTACTTTTTAAAGTCCAGGAGATGCGAGAGATGCAGACAGGGGGATGAATGGGAAACCTTTGGATTGAAACCCCATTAAAGTAGAGCAAGCTACTAGACCAGCATTTGAAAATAGTGGATGGCATGGACCACCTCCACCCACAAGAAGCAATGGTCCTCCTAGGGGGATTCGAGGATGAATGAGAGGTCCGCCTTAAACCGATGAGCACGGTGAATGGATTCAGGAGAAAGAACAGTGCTACCTTAATAGGAATGTACCACCACCTAAAAGGACCCTTCAGGCCTAATGCGAAGGGGAGGAATGGGAGAAAGAGGAAGTGGCTCAGGAGGAAGAGTAAGTGGCTCAGGAGGAAGTGTAAGTGGCTCAGGAGGACCTCCCTCATGCGAAAGGGATAGTTATGGTTTGCCTCCATCTTGCAGAGAGATGATGCCATCCAGAAAAAGATGTTTATAAGTCAAGAGTATCAGCTCCCAGAGAGAGATAATGAACCAGTGATACAACCAACAATAGATCACCCGAACGACAGTGAAAACAGAGAACCTAAATCATCCATTAGTTCCACTCACCCGCAGGAAAGTGAGGAGGAAGAACTGAATGATCCAACACCTCAAACAAGTGAAAGAAGAACACGCTATGGCAGAGTTGTGAGAACCTCACAGCATTACAGACCTGATGAATGAAGTCAGAGACTTGGGAGAAGATGTAGTATAATGTACATATACTGTTGCATGGTAGATTATGTAGCGACCTTAAGCATCACCACAGAATGTGATGTCACGAGTGTGAACCTCATGTTGCACAGTGTTTATGTAGACACCTGAGAGATAAGACTCCTGCAAATAAATTCCTGTTACTTTGACCCAAAGTCTACTATCCTCATTTAATATTGACAGCACACTGACAGTATAGTACAGTGGTGGATGGGGACTGGTTGGCCCTCGGTTCAAGGAAGAAGCGGAGAACTCTCAGGCCATCTTGATGAAGGATGTAGGTGTAGAGGGATTGGACATCCATGGTGAAAAGGAAATGGTTAGGGCCAGGAAACTGGAAACTGTTAAAGTCACGGAGGGCATCGGAAGAGTCACAGCTGTAGGTGAGAACAGACTGAACAAGGGGAGAAGAAAATAAAGCTGAAGTGGAAGAAATCAGTTTAGTAGGGCAGAAACAGGCTGAAATGTTGGGTCCACCAGGGCAGTCCTGTTTCTGGGTCTTGGGGTACTATGAGTTATGAAGTATTCACATATGCCTATCCTGCAATACAACTTCAAAGTCATGCATACATGTAATTGCAGGGGTCAGCAAAATGTCTGGGGAAAAAATTGAGGTCCGTGACAGGTAATTTCAGGGATGAGAAATTTCCCATTGGCTTCTTCTTCCAAGCCAGTCTGAATTTAAAAAATTCACAGCCGTCAGGTTTCACAGCTGACAGGTGCTTAGAGCAGTGACAGCGCTTCCGAACCTCAGACAGATTCGGGGTTTTCTGGTGGATTCCGATTAAAAAAAATACAATGGAAAAACCCGAACTTGTCCGAGGTTCGGAACCACTGTCTCTGCTCTAAGCACCGGTCAGCTGTGAAACTGACGGCTGTGATTTTAAAAAAAAACAGACCAACCACAAATCTGCTCAGCTGAATTCCCACTCTCTGCAACTGTCACAGAGAGAGAGAGAGACAGAGAGAGAGAGTGAGAAGAGAGAGGCAGCAGGAAGAGGGGGGGATGGCACAGAGAGGGAGGGGGACACCCCAAAGGGGGGGGGGGAACATCCCGTGGGGGGGGAGAACCCTTTGGGGGGGGGGGTTGGGAAACACCCCAGAGGGGGAAAACACCCCAGAGAGGGGGTGTGGGGAAACACCCCAGGGGGGTAAATGCCCCAGAGGGGGGGTAAATGCCCCAGAGAGGAGGGGAAAATGCTCCAGAGAGGAGGGAGGAAACAGCCCAGAGAGGAGGGGGGAAACACACTCGAGAGAGGGGGGAAAACACCTCAGAGAAGGGGGAAAAACACCCCAGAGGGGGGTGGGGAAACACCCTGGGGAGGGGTGGGGAAATGCCCCAGAGGGGGGGTGGGGCAACACTCCAGAGGGGGGGGGTGGGGTAAATGCCCCAGAGGGGGGGGGGGGGTAAATGCCCCAGAGAGGGGGGAAAACACCCAAGAGAGTGGGGGGGGGGGAAACACCCCAGAGAGGAGGGGGGAAACACCCCAGAGTGGGGTGGAAGCACCCCAGAGAGGGTCTCAGAGAGGCTGGGGAGACAGAGAGAGACAGAGAGAAGAGGGAGAGAGATCGATCAAGATCACTCCCAATGGATGGATATCTATCTGGAATACTCTGCATCACTACAAGTGTGCAAGCAAACAAATGCCAGGCAAGTCAGTAAATCGGTGTCCAACATAGTAATGAGAAAGTAAGTCAATAAATTAATCTTCTCATTACAAGCTTCTTCATAAAAATGCACATCTGTTGCTGTTTTGATCAATAGTAAGATATATTTTTTAATGCCTTTATCTTTCCAAAATTGTCTTACTGGCCCCTTACGTAAGACAAAAATTGTAATGTGACACCCCCCCCCCCCCCCCCCCCCCCACCTCACCACCACACACAAATAGGTTGGACAACCCTGCTTCAAGCCTTTAACTTGTGTTTTAAAATAACCTAACAGCTAGGTTATTTTAAAACACAGGTTTAAAGGTTTGTGCTATGGAAATTCATTTTAAAATGGCAAAAGTCACTTAGGGAATCTCTTGATTTCTGTGCTCCAGCACTCATTACTTTCACCTAGGACACAAGCTCAGTGACATGTTGAAAGTTGCTGGACTTTAACTTCTAAATAAATGTTGCAGTTCTGCTGCCATCCATTTGAAATCCCATTGTTCCAGAACTTGTATTAAGGGGAAAACAGGCAAGAAAATCTGAGGAATCTCCAGAAGTCATGAGTTCCTCATGAATAAAACAGTACAGTGTAATGGGGTTGAGTGATATTAGCAAAAACAGGATGCTGCAGATCCATATACGATAGTTGGTAAATACAATGTAACGGATAGCATGATGGGCTGAATGGCCTCCTTCTGTGCTGTAACTTTTCTAATAAATCTTAATCTATAATAAACTGTCTACGATTCCTTAACAAAATCTATGCTGCATTTGCAGTTTTAAAATCGTCAGGGTTGACATAGTAAAAATTTATGATGTTCAATGACCATGTTAGAAACAGTCATTAACTATTTTTTTTTGCTGCGAATTGGATTAAAGGACAAGTCATACAAGTATGTCAAAGATCAGTAACTGCAATATGCATCACTTACTATCCAGTTTGAGGACAGATAACCTGAGTGGACAATGTCATTTGGAAGTTGTATCATATAATTACATTACATTAAAAGTGCATGTTTGCTAACAGTTAAACAGATTTGGCTTGGATATAAATTGGTTAGTCTGGAGTACAATCTTACAGATACTGACTAAACATTTTGCAGCTGAATAATACATGCAGTAACAACTGCTCAACCTTTTGAAGAAAAGCTTTTTGTTAGCAATTATCTTGTCAGAGCTGAGTTGGAATCGACAGTGATAGACTGAGATATAGACATAAGTGAATTTAAGAGAATCGCTTTATTTGGAGGAACTGAAAGATGCTCTTTATTTGTAATTGTGTTGATCTGATTTTGTCACTAGTTTTGGTGAGCAAATGACATTTTGTTCTTGAGAGATTCTGTTGTTTCTGTATTTTAGAATCCAGGATCTGGTTTAATAGCCTGCTAAAATGAATAAACTAGTCTTGGCTACCTACCATTAATCTCTCTGTCCCTTCTTGTCCCACTCTGCTTTTCTGTTTTACATGACTTGTCTGAAGTACTATCTGTTTAGCCTATAAATTCTCTTGATTTGGAGCTCACTGCCCTTTTATTGGCTGCCCTGTCTTTAGACACATATTACAAGCAGGTGGAGAAGTTGCACAGAGATCATCATGGGTTAAATTGTCTTGTGACAGCAGCAGTGTGAGAAATGGTCCATCTTCTTATTGCTGAATTTTCTACTGCCTCACCTCAATGACCACAATTACAATCCTCTCCTTAAGTTTCATTGTTTATTGGATGAATTTGCACTCCTGACACAGTGTGAATCCACTGAGGTCATTTGATGAGGTTTATCCACCAGCCATGATATGGTGTAGCTAGCTCTATTCTGTTAACAAAAGTAATTCGCATTGACATTGCATACTATCTTGCTTGCTAGCTAGCTAATACAGTTGTGCTGCTCTCCATTGATGTTTGCATGCTTAGCTACTTTATTTGTAGGGAGAAATAGGTTTTAAATTGGACTGTGTTTTGATGGCATTAGTTTGCCTATACACTTTATATACAGCTTAATTGCCCCCATGTCCGGTGGCTGAGTCAATAATTTTGTCAAATGTCTGTGGTGCAACATGTCAGTGCCTATCCCTGTGTCATTGGAACAATAAGCATGGAGTTGAGTACTGAAGCAAGCTCACAAAAATAACAAGGGAACAGATGTATTCTGTTGTGAGGTCTGCTAACTGTCAGTAACGATTCTACACCTGTCACCATGAAACAAGAATTAACATCAAAGGAGATCCATTTAAATAGGAAGATAGATTTTAATGTTACTGTAAACTCAAAAGCTTTTCTGATACAAAGTGTCATGGGCTGTTAGTCTTTGAGACACCTAACAATATGGGACAAAAAGAGAGCGATAATGCCTCTCAGAGTCAAGATTTAGTTGAAGTCTGATGGACAAGACATGACACAAGGAGTGGGAGTAGAAAGAAAACAAAAAAAACAAAGAACTTTCTTTTATATATCTATGTCTTATCACAGCTTTCAAGATATTCCAAAGAATTTCACATAATTGCTTAGGAATGCAGACACTCTTATATAGGCAAACACAGCAACTATTTTGTACACAGCCAAGTCAATTAGCAGTGGGATGAGTGACCAGTTCATTTGTTTTTGATAGGTGAGGGAGGATTGTTGGTCATAACACTGGGAGCACTCCCTGCACTTCTTGCAATAGTGGCGTATGATCTTCAACATCCAGCTGGACATAGTTGCTAGACTGAGCTTGTGGCAGGTGGTGAGGGAACCAACAAGACAGAAAAAAGTGCTCGACTTTGCTTTCACCTGTTGCAGATGCATCTGTCCATGACAGTATTGGTAGGAGTGACCACTGCACAGTCCTTGTGGAGACCAAGTCCCAATTTCATACTGAAGATACCATCTAACATGTCGTGTGGCACTACAATAAAAGCAAAATTCCGAAGAAGGGTCACTGACCTGAAACGTTAACTCTGCTTCTCTTTCCACAGATGCTGCCAGACCTGCTGAGTGGTTCCAGCATTTCTTGTTTTTATTGTGTGGCACTACGTTGTGCTAAATGGGATAGATTCAGAACAGATCTGGAAGCTCAAAACTGGGCATCCATGAAGGACTGTGGGCTATCAGCAGCAGCAGAATTGTATTCAACCTGTTACAACCGAGATGGGAGGAGTGCACTGTTTATTCTAATTCCATTTTTCCACGGGTCACAACATATTTTCCCACTTACCGATACAATCAATCATAGACTCTATTTTTATCCCAGAATAAAACACACCAACCAGGTTTCTTTAATAAACAAAATTATCAGTTTATTATAAAACAAGTCTTAACCAGTAATGAAGTAAAGCATAAATACACAGAATGAAATATTAAAGTTCCCCTTTTACCTTAGCCCCACATACACAAACACACACACATACAATGGTCAACTGGAAAGATAAAGGGATTTTTGTTCAGAGCTCTGTTATAGACAAAAAAGCACTTGGGCTGAATACTTGCTCATTTTTGAAGATACAGCAGATGAGATATGTTGTGTTCCAAAACTGGCGTACAGTCTGGCCTCAGAGTACACGTAGACGGTTCACTGCGATCTTTTAGAACTGTTCTTTTCAGACGGTGTTGAGTATTAACTTAGCTGGCAATTCTTCAAAGGCAGGAGACTTCTCGGGGTCCTTTAGAGAGGTGCTGGAAAGCTGAGTTGGGTTGTGGTCTTCTCTCCTTCCTTGGGAATTCTCTGCTCTCCTTGGAAGTTCTCTCCCTTTTTATACAGTTCAACCCCAACTCAAAACAATTCAAAAGTGAAACCAACAACAGGAGGTCAATCTTTTGACCTCAATCAATTTTGCCCTATCACTTCTTTAGATTAGATTTTTTTTAGATTAGAGATACAGCACTGAAACAGGCCCTTCGGCCCACCGAGTCTGTGCCGAACATCAACCACCCATTTATACTAATGCTACACTAATCCCATATTCCTACCAAACATCCCCACCTGTCCCTATATTTCCCTACCACCTACCTATACTAGTGACAATTTATAATGGCCAATTTACCTATCAACCTGCAAGTCTTTTGGCTTGTGGGAGGAAACCGGAGCACCCGGAGAAAACCCACGCAGACACAGGGAGAACTTGCAAACTCCACACAGGCAGTACCCGGAATCGAACCCGGGTCCCTGGAGCTGTGAGGCTGCAGTGCTAACCACTGCGCCACTGTGCCGCCCTGTAAACAACTTCTCCAAATGTCCAAAGTTCTCTGTTGCTCAAGCTGGAGGTCAGGTGGTTTCCCAGGAAGGCTTGTTTTCCTCACAAGACCTCTCAGTGCCCCTATTAAAAAACATTTCCAGGGATGGTTTTTCAAAGTCAAGTGGCCTTTACATGACCCCCTTTGAAAACCCCAAAGTTTAATGTTTCTTCAATCTTTCAAAAATGAATCCTCAAAAAAAAATTTTACAAAACACAGAGGCACTTCCTTAACAACTGTCATACTCAGATAACTCTGTAGATAGGAACAGGGAGGTTGGATGGGAGTTATGGGTCAGCACAGGCATAGAGACTGGGTTAGGTTGGGTTTGGTAGAGATACTTGCCAGGCCAAACTTGCTGGAATTTGCTTGATCTTTAGGGGTCATCTGCTCAACAATTGAATTTATTGAGTCATTGGGTAACCCACTCCACAAATCTTTACATGGTATCATTGATAAACTCAGTGGTACACAGAAAGGAAGGTCCCAGGTTTGATCCCTGATTGGGGGTGAGTTTGCTGATCTCAACAAGGGTAATAGTTGAGTGCTATGATTACTTTTAGCACTTCTTGGTTCAGCAGAGGAAATATCAATTAGGATTCACTGTCCTGCTGGAAAATACATGAATGCAGATGTGTCATGGAAGTGTTTATTTTTCTCTGTTTAAAAACTAAGGGGTGGGGTCTGTGTACCTTTAAGACTGAGGGAAATCTTTATATTCTCTGGGAACAGTGTGTGCGATCTGCAAGCCTGTTTCATCGGCAACAGCAAGAGAGGGAGGTCACATGCCATATTGTATCAGTTTGCCTATGTGGAAAGACTGGCTAGAACTGGTTTGATCTGGCAGAGCAGCAAAGCGTGCTCTCTTTGAAGGAAGGATTTGTCTCTCTCTCAGCAGAAAATCTACATTGACCTACAGGCTGTGTATCACCTAAAGAAAGAGGAAAAGACCCCTGGAAAGGCATCTTTGCATTGTTGGAGGTAGCAAATTCCTTTTTACTTCCAGTCTCTGAGAAGTCTCTGCCTCAGGAGTGACTTTCTGTTGCCTTTTGTGTTTCTGGGAGTTCTGGAATTCTCAATCAAGTTTCTACTGTTAGACTACCAATTCAAAATCCAAATAGACCTGTTGCTATACTCCTTGTTGAAAGATCTGTGTTATGCCTGCTGTAGCTGAAATGCCTTGAATGCCTATCCATTACAGACTGTTCATCAAATTTGCCTGCAGACTTCAAGTGGCATCTGACTATTAGACTCTGGGACACCTCACTGAACTGGGAATGTAACTCACCATGACTTACAACCCAGCTATTTATTTATTCCTAAGAAACAGCTCTAATTTAAAACATCATTTTTAAAACCGGTTAACCGTTGGTTTTTGAACGTATGTGTGTGTGCATGAGGGTTAGGAGGAATAAGAAGCTTTTAAGTCTATTCAGACAGATTTATCTGAGTATTGTTTAAGATTTAGTTTATTAATAAACAGTTAATTTGTTGTTGTTTAAAGATACCTGGTTTGGTGTGTTTTATTTGGCTTATTTCCAGTAGGTAGGAAACTTGAATAATATGCTGTGACTTGTGGAGCAGTGGGACTGAGTTGACAGTGCATTACTCCCATCTCGGTCGTAACAGATGTTAGGCGAGAGCCGTATGAGACTTGCCTGTGACACTCTCTATAGTCTGCATTACATAACATAAAAAATAGGAGCAGGAGTAGGCCATTAGGCCCTTTGAGCCTGCTCCACCATTTAATAAGATCATGGCCGGGCCTGGAAGCCATGCAGAGATTTTAACGTGGCCCAGGCCCTTAATTGGCCTCAGGCAGGACTTCCACCTCCAGGAGGTGTCAGTCAATCAGGGAACAAGCAGCTCCTCAGTCCCAGCAGTGCCACTGAGAGTGGTGGCCACTGCTGGGACTGTACCTAATTTCAGGAGGATCATGGACACTGGCGCCAAAAATGGTAATTGGGGTTTTGAGCCTCGTCGGGGATAATTGGCTGGGCCCTGGCGAAAGGGGGTGAGGATCAAATCAGGAGGCTGGTGGAAGGTGCACTAGCAGGGGTGACAGGAGCTGCTGGGGGGGCTCTCTGTGGGGCACAGGGTGCCGGATCAGGAGGGCCACACTTGGGTCCGCAAGGAGGCCGCCTGGTATTACTGGGTGGCCTCCACGGCTGACAAAATACTAGCAGTGGCAGGAGAAGGCCCTTAAGTGGCAAGTAATTGGCCATGTGAGGGCTTCAATTGGTCTGGGATGGACAGGCCGTTTGTTACCTCTCCCGCCGCTTGTAAAATTGCAGCGGGAGTGGGAAGGCAATGGGAACAGCACCCCCTGCCTCCCATGCAATTTTACGCACCCCCCACCCCCCCACCCCTGCCTGCTCCCATCGGGGGGCCTAAACGTCCAGCCTATGTTTCAGTAACAGCACCTCTTATTCTTTTAAACTCCAATGAGCGTAGGCCCTAACCTGCTCAACCTTTCCTCATAAGACAACTCCTTCATCCCAGTAATCAGCCTAGTGAACCTACTCTGAACTGCTTCCAATGCAAGTATATCCTTCCTTAAGTAAGGAAACCAAAACTGTACACAGTACTCTAGGTGGGGTCTCACCAATGCCCTGTACAGTTGTAGCAGGATTTCCCTACTTTTATACTCCATTCCCCTTGCAATAAAGGCCAACATTCAATTTGCCTTCCTAATTACTTGTTGTACCTGCATGTTAACCTCTTTGTGATTCATGAACAAAGACACCCAGATCCTTCTGTATTGCAGCATCCTATGGTCTCTCTCCAGATAAAGAATATTCTGCTTTTCTATTCTTCCTGACAAAGTGGACAACCTCACATTTTCCCACATTATACTCCATCTACCAATTTTTTGCCAACTCACTTAACCTATCTATATCTCTTTGCACACACTTTGTGTCCTCTTTGCAACTTGCTTTCCTACTTTGTATCGTCCACAAATTTGGCTACAATACACTCGGTCCCGTCATCCAAGTCATTAATATAAAATGTAAATAGTTGAGGCCCCAGCACTGATCCCTGTGGCACTCCATTACTTATAGTTTGCCAATATGAAAATGACCCATTTATCCCGACTCTCTGCTTCCTGTTAGTTAACCTATCCTCTATCCATGCTAATATATTACCCCAACACCATGAGCTCTTACCTTGTGCAGTAACCTTTTATGTGGCATCTTATAGAATGCCTTTTGAAAAACAAATACATTACATCTACTGGTTCCCCTTTATCCACCCTGCTGTTACATGTTCAAAGAACTCTAATAAATTTGTCAAACAGGACTTCCCTTTCATAAAACCATGTTGCCCCTGCCTGATTGCATTATGATGTTCTAAATACTACTACCTTAATAACTGATTCTAGCATTTTCCCAATGACAGATATTAGGCTAACTGGCCTGTAGTTTCCTGCTTTCTGTCATCCCCCACCCCCCAGCCCCCTAATCCTTTCTTGAATAGAGGTGTTACATTTGTGGTTTTCCAATCAGCTAGAACCTTTCCAGAATCTAGGGAATTTTGGAAGATTACAACCAATGCATCCACTATCTCTGAAGCTACTTCTTTTAAGACCCTATGGTGCAGGCCATAAGGTCCGGGGGGTGGGGTGGGGGGGGGGGGGGTTGGGGGGTGGGGAGACTTGTCAGCTTTTAGTACCATTCATTTTCCTAGTTTTTTTTCTTTACTGATAATGATTGTTTCAAGTTCCTCCCACCCCACTCCGCTTTGCCAACAAATTCTCTTTATACTGTACTAAATCAACATTCACTGTCTCGGCTACTTGGTTAAGATTCTGGAGGATTGCAGGTGACTCTGGGACTGTCCTCCAGTGCATTACAATGGTGGGGAGAGAATTTATTTAATAAGTAAATTAATGATCTCATGCATGCTAAATCTTTCTGTTGTAAGAGAGGTTGGTACGTAACCCACCCTGGTCAGTGTCTCCTTGCCTCAGGATAGCTTTCATTGAATTGTTCTGTTGCAATCAACAGTCTTGAAGGTTGCAAGATAATCTTCTTGTAAATGTGTACAGACAAGAAAGCCCCTACAGCTGCTCAGAAATATTATTTCATCATCTCAGATGCAACAAATACACTAATTCTCAGCTGTTACATTTCAATTACATTTTCCATCTATTTTTTACTGCCGTCTTCCCAAAAATCTATGGGGGAATCGCCCTCCATATTTTGCACAACAAAGCCACTAGTTTCAAGCAAACAAACTACAGACAAACGAGAGGGAAAATATCTCATGGATCATCTTATCTGGATAGAAATACAGTATGGAGAAACAAGTTGCATGGATGCCCTAAAGAACTCTGGCATTCAGTGCTATCTATAATTCAAAAACTCTAGAAGTCTTTTATAGCTTTCAGGATTTATATATCTGATCATGGCATCACATTTAGAGATGATTTCTGGTAAATTTCTAATGCTGAATATTATCTCTCTCTTTTACATTTTACTCAGAAATTCTGACAGTAACACAATGGAGAGCCATACGGTTAGCAACAGTGATCGTTTTTGTTTTTAATCATAGGCCCAAACAATGAACTCACACACTATGGTGAGCGACAGAGGAAGGGATAAAGAAGGGTCACAATTATGGCCTTCAATTAGGAGTTCAACAAAGCAATGAAACAGGTCCACACAGCAGGGTCAGAAACAAAAAGAAACCATTGTGTAATGGTAATTCAACCTTTAAGAATTTCCAGCAGCTCCTCTTTATACTCTACTAAATCTGCACCCTTCCAACCTGCTAACTACACAATGTTTCTGTCTAGTCTGGGGTAGCACAGCAGTCAAATGTACAAGCAAGAATATCATACATTCAATCTCATCAAGTCCTCATATGATAACTTTCTGTCACAAACAGTGATGTGATAAGGCTGATTCCAATATTTAGGGCTCTAAGTTATGAGAAGGCACATGCAAGTTTCATTCACTGAGGAACAAAAGATTGAGAGGAGGCACAATACAAGTCTTTAAAATGCTGGAAGACAGACGATATAGATATGAGCAAAATCAAAACATTGTGGATCCTGGAAATCTGAAACAAGAACAGAAAATGCTGGAAACATAACATTTTCTGTTGATTTAAGCAAGTTGTTTGCCTTTAAACAATAGACCCAGAACTAGATGACACAGAAGTGGAAGACATAGGTTTAAGCAAACATCACTATGCTAGTTTTTAGAAGAATTTTCAACCTACAGAGTGTAAATGTGGAACAGGTTCATCAAAAGCACTGATGTTGTCGATGAACACTTGCAAAAATGAGTTGTGTACATTTATAGTTAGAAAGTGAATTGGATGTTACCGGGATAAATATAGATGGAGATAAGCAAATATTCCAAGGGAACTGACGTAATCCTGTGCTGCTGGGACTGCGGTTGGGAGGAGGTGCTTTGATTGTGGATGGTCTTGCCATCTGTGGAGGATGGATGGATGAATATTGGAAATATAGAAATGGTTCAATATTAATTGTTGCTTGATTAATTTGGTGGAGATCAGGTAGTATTTATACAGATCTTTCCCACAGATTGAATGGGTGGATAGCATCCATGATTGTATGTGGTCTGTGGAAGAAGCAGAATTTAAGGGTTAAATGGCATGTTCTAAATCCATATTTTTCAATCTTATGTTGAAAATGTCCTTCAGGATACTGTTTATTCAGTACGTCAGTTCGGCTTGGTTGGGAGCATTCATGCCTCAAGCGAGAAGGTAGTGAATTCCACCCCTCCAGGCCTTGATAGGCTGAATTTCCAATGTTGTATGAGGACATTGTGAGAGGTGTTGTCCTTTACAGATGAGAACTGCCATTCCTATGGTGATTCTAAGAGGACTTAAAAGATATATTATTAGAGGTAGAGCAGGGAGTCAGTCCTGGTTAATATTTCTTCCTGTTATCATCATGAAACAGATTAATTGGTTGCTCATTCCATTGTTGCTTGTGGGACATTGCTGGTGAAAACTGATTACTTTGTTTGACTACATAACTATTAATTATGTAAAACCTCATCAAGACATTGCAATGTGAAATGTGTTCTATAAATACAAATATTATTATATAGTTCATTGTTTACAGGACTGTTAAAGCTCAGGATTAGACGGCTTCCCCAAGAGGAATAGTGAGCAAAGTACCCAGTGTGGCAGTGAGCCATCCAAATGCAAACACCCAAGGGTCAATCCCTTTGCTGCACTGAGTCAGCTGATCTCAGTCAGAGCCCTGGAATTAGCTTCAGTTGCCCCTGGATAGGATGATCGAGCTAAGCTTCCAGTTCCTGATTCTTATCAAATGACCTTGCTGGAAGCATGAACAGCTGTGATGCCATCATGGTCAAATAACCCACTGACGCTCATTGTCAGGTTTCTCCCCAGGATAATGTTCAGTTGGGTGCTACAGTAGTGAATGGACATACTTGTACTTAAATTAGCACTGAGAAACAAATTTGAGAGAGAACATCTCACTTTCCTGGCAGTATTTCTAACTGTTGGAAATGTTTTATTTGAAAACTTTAAAGTAATTTTCAGAAGAGGTATTCCATCTACAGTCTCCACAACTGAGACTGTGATCCATTGTCAGACTCGGCAAGCTCTGTATAATTAATTGCCTGCCGATAAACTACTCCCTCATTTGTTAAGAACAGAGAAAAACTCAATTTTAAGCAGCATTAGGGCTATTTTCCCCTCAAGAAGCCATTCACAGGCTATTTCTAGTTCTGTTGCTCTCCATTTTCAGTCATGACTATGAGGGTTGGATTTTGCCTTGTCAGAGCACATGAAGATAAGAGGCCACATAAAGGGGGATGAGCAGCCCTGAAGATCACAGGTTTGATTTTGTTTTAGTTCCTCGACTGCAGTGGAAGACAGGGAAATTGGAGGCGCTCCCAGCAGCTGCCTCTCCACTGTCATTTTCAAGCAACCAGGCTATAAAGTGTGGCTGGCAGTATTGACTGCTGGGGAGGGTGGAGGAAAATCTGGGCTGGGGTATTGATGTGATGGTAGGCCTCCTCGCTTGATTTTCCTTCATTTTCATCTGATTTCTGGTGGTATAATGAGGAATCACGAATCCCTACTGTCACACACAAGAACATAATTTTCAAGAACATAAAAAAACTTAAAAGAGTGCTAGATCTAACAAATACAAACATTTTGATTGAACCTAACCTCACTCCTTCACCGACCCCCTTCAATCTCTTCTCATTCCAGGAACCGATCGATTTGTCTTTAGGACCTGCTAACACTGTTTGATTCAATAAGCTTCTCTGACAATGCATCCTACCAGTCTATTACTCCTTAGATGAAGCTCCTCCTGACTTCCTTTTTTATTTCTACCTTCAAGTGCAAGAATTTGACAACCCTAGCCATGGTTATTGCTAGAGCTAACATATGATTATTTAAATCACAACATGGCATATACTGGAGCTTCAAGTTAACCTCTGTATCTTTTCATTGAACTTATACTCTCATTCCTTTTATTCTTCTCAAGGTTCAACTCCTCATACCACCACACAAAATTTCATCTTGAATCCTGATCAGGAGTATGAACGATGGCATCGACAGCACAGGAAGATCCTGCAAGGAGACACTAATGTCTTTTAGTTCATGACAGAGGTGCCAATGACCCCCACAAATCTTGAGCAGACTTTTGGCTAAGGTGAGGCTGCTTTGCCACTAATATAATAGTAAAAACAAGAAATGCTGGAACCACTCAGCAGGTCTGGCAGCATCTGTGGAAAGAGAAGCAGAGTTAACGTTTCGGGTCAGTGACCCTTCTTCGGTTCCGAAACGTTAACTCAGCTTCTCTTTCCACAGATGCTGCCAGACCTGCTGAGTGGTTCCAGCATTTCTTGTTTTTATTTCAGATTTCCAGCATCCGCAGTATTTTGCTTTTATTTTACTGCTTTGCCACTATCCCATTCTTAACCAGACTGTTTTTTTTGCAACGTGGGGCTATCTATTTTTAATTAAATATAAACCAGACAGTAAAGAGCAACTTTTCATCCCTGTGACCCTGATTTTCAGGGTCCTATGATGCCTTGTATATATTCAGCAGCACTCTGTGTCCACTTTAACCCTCAAACATGGCAACATTAGCAGTTTTGGACAATAACACGCGAGCATTTCAATCCTACAATTATCGTCATTAAATTACAACACACTGAATTTTCTCTGAAGTATACAACACATTTTGGAAGGCGATAAATACTGAGAATTGAAATATATGTTTCCAGACAAGCAGTTTATCCATAACATCTTCTCGTTCTGACAAAGGGTCATGAAACCTGAAACGTTAACCCTACCTTTCTCTCTCCATGGTTTCTGCTGAGCATTTCCAGCATTTTCTGTTTTTATTTCAAATTTCTAGCATTTGCAATATTTTGTTTTGGAACTTTTCACGACTGTCAGCAAAATTGCCCATTGACACAGCATACCAGAGCTTGCTTTTTATAAGCCCTGCTCCTATCCAGTTTAGTTAGTCAGTAGAGGCAGCAGCTCTAATAAAGAGTTAAGAGCTGTTGTACATGTGATAATCTGACCCAGATCAGCATCTCATTGGTTCCAGGCAAAGTCCCAGACTTTATTTGAACTCAGCACCTTGTGTCGGAGCAGAAAGCAGCAAATTGATATGCAGGATCACTCTTCAGCCACTACCCAGTGTGAGGTCATTTGGACATGGAAGTATGTGTAATAGAATTAGAAGATTGAATTTCCTTGAATTTTGAGATCAGTGGACTAGAAATAATTAATTGTGAAACCAATTACATGGACAGCTAATAAATCATGTTTGACAATATAATTCAGAGATAATAAGAATGGAAGATACTGCCCCACAGGCACAATTGTTGAACTTAAAATAATGCCAATTTGTTTGCAGACATACCTCATTTTTGCCTTTCATTCTGCAGATATCAATGTCATGTTGGTTCGATTGCCATGTCAGTTTCTGTGGGAAAAAAAAGCCATTGGTTAAAAAAAAAACAGGCAAAATGGAGAAGGGCGTCTTTAAATGCATAAAAGAAATATGGACATTTCTGCTCTTTGCTGCAAAGAGACCAATTTTCCACAATGTGTATGGCAAACTAGAATATTATGTTACAAAGAGTGCACAATGAAATTTAGGTTGCCTAGATCTCAAAGGAAAAATATAAGACAAACTGAAAAATGTTAGTTCTCCAGGTTTTGTTAAACATATGTGGATTTTGAGTTTTGAATTATCTAACAAATTTTGCAAAACCCTCCTTTTCTCACAAGATTAAATGAGTTGGATAGGGAAGCTAGGTAAATTGAGTTACGTAGATGGGGTGGCTGCATGGATTGGGTAAAATGAGCTGGGTAGTTAGATTGAGTAGTTGGGTTGGGCAGAGGGTTTGTAAAGAGTTGGGGCAGTTTGCGAATGTTCTACGGAACAAATAAACGTGATGTGACAAATGCCCTTTTTTGTTTAATATATCTTTGTGAATTAATGTGCTCACCAAGATAATAGATATTAGTGCTGGAGAAGGGAAAACCTTCCAGAACCATGTTCCCCAGAGTCAAGTATAGAATGGGTAGCAAAGCTCTGAAAATTTACTTCTTTATTGGCACTTGATGTTTCAAGAACAGTGGGAAACCAGGGTCAGTGAACCATCAAATTACATCATTAACAAGAGCCATGCATGAACTAATTTATATTTGTACTTGATTTATTTTATCTTCTCTTTTTGGTTAACATTTTGTACTCAACAAACAGAGATATCAATCCCTGGGGATCATAATATTTTTCGACTCTTGGCAACCAAGTGTCAGAATCAAATGTTCCAATGTCAGGCACCAGCTACTCTATCAGAGATTGTGAACTATTTATTTAATTCCTGAAGAGACAGGTTTTGCAAACTTTTTGGATGCCTCTCCAGATGTCAATTAAGAAAATCTACAGAGTAACCTTCCATCCGACATTGTACTTCTCAAACTAGTAAGCTCTTTATCATGGCATTTCTTGGTCCCAACAGGGTGGGAAGCCATATGTTCCACATTGCATTCAATATCACCACTCATTCCCATAAACCTTAATCCCATTTCTAATCAAATATTCATCAACTCTTTTTCCAAAGATGCCAACTGACACAGCATTAGCTGTTTCACTGGTGGAAGAACTCCTGATTTTAGTTGCAAGATTAGATTAAAAAGATTTACACCAAATGATTTTTATTGGGAACAACCTGGATACTGTCATAAATTCAATTATCAAGTGGTGTGGCTCCGAGTAGAATAGAAAACCAGTGTCGTACCAAACTAACAGTCATTCCTTCTCCAGGCGTCACACAGATTCAGCCATTAATAAAGCACAAAATAAAATAAGAAACCGATCAACCAAAAGCGTCACTTAATAATCTAGGAAACACTTTGTTCCAATCTGAGCTCAAGGTGAAATTGGGTGAAGGAGTTGTTGAACATAGAGGAAACAAGGTCAAGTAATCAGCACTAGTACAACACCATCTTTTCTCCCCTCTTTCTGCTAATTCTCTGCCCAGTGCTGAGCATGACATCTTGATGGTGTATAGATCAATAGCCTAGGAGCTAGTCACATTCCAGTGTCACACCCTAGTAGCTGTTCCTCATGTATAAAGCTAGACAGTGTGAACAGGCCATTTGAAAACAGAAGGCATCACGGCTAAGCTCAATCCTGTCTTCACCCAACATGGAAACAAAAGCACACACTTTCCAGAAGTGGTCACTGGATAGTGACTCGGAGTAGGATCTCCAAATGTTTCCCTCGAACTGGAGTACCAAAGCCAATTGAGTCTCCCAGATTTAGCACCAAGCACTCCAATGTCAGGAACAGCATAGTTTTAGTGAATCTTGAGGTGAGGAATCTTTGCAGGATGAATGGAACACCCACTGTTTTGGGTGCAGCATGTTTAAATGCAGATTGAAACTCCCTTTGCTTCACCCCATGTAGGAGATCCAAGTCTCCCTCCCTCCCTCTCATCTACTTTAGGATCACAATCCCTCAAGTGTATGAACTTTGCCAATCATTCCCAGTATTTTTCTTCCTTTCTTTCTTTCACAGTATCCCACAAAGCATACTGAAAGGTAAGAGCCCATGAGATTCAAGGGTAGGTTGATTAAAACTTGGCTCAATGACTGGTAGCAAAGGGTAATCGTCAATGGGTGTTTTTGTGACCAGAGGCTCTTTCCAGTGGAATTCTGCAGGGCTCGGTATTGGGTCCCCTGATTTTCCTTGTATATATCATTGATTTAAACTTAAATATAGGGGGCATGATTAAGAAGTTTGCAGACAATACAAAAATTGGTGATGTAGTTGATAATGAGAAAGTTATCACTAGACTGGTCAGGTGAACAGAAAAGTGGCAAATGGAATTCAATTTGGACAAATGTGTGATAATGCATTTGAGGAGGGCAAACAAGGCAAGGGAATAGACAATAAATGATAAGATACTGAGAAGTGTAGAGGAACAGAGACACCTTGAAGTACTTGTTCAAAGATCCTAGAATGTAGTAGGACAGGTAAATAAGGTGGTTAAGAAGTCATATGGGATACATTCATCTATTAACTGAGGCACTGAATATAAGATCAAGGAGGCTATGCTGAAACTGTATAAAACACTAGTTTGGCCATAACTATAGCACTGCATACAGTTCTGGTCACTGCATTATTAAAAAGGTGTGATCACACTAGAGAGGGCACAAGGAGATTTCAAGGACATTGCCAGGACTGAAGAATGTTGACTATGAGGAAAGTTTGGATAGGCTGAGGTTGCTTTCTTTGAAATAGAAGAGGCTGAGATAAGATTTAATTGAGGTGTATAAAATGATGAGGGGCCTAGACAGAGTGGAAATGAAGGACCAATTTCCCTTAGCAGAGAGATCAATAACCGGTGGCCATAAGGTCATAAGAACTAGGAGCAGGAGTAGGCAATTCAGCCCTCGAGCCTGCTCTGCCATTCAATACGATCATGGCTGATCTCACCTCAGCCTCAACTCCACTTTCCTGCCCGTTCTCCATAACCCTTAACCCTTTACTAATTAAAAATCTGTCTATCTCCTCCTTAAATTTACTCAATGTTGTGGCATCACCGCACTCTGGGGTAATGATTTCCACAGACTCACGACCATTTGAGAGAAGTAATTTCTCCTCATCTCTGTTTTATATCTGCTACCCCTTATCCTAAAACTATGACCTCTCATTCTAGATTGCCCCACAAGAGGAAATATCCTCTCTATGTCTACTTTGTCAATCCCCTTAATCATCTTATATACCTCAATTAGATCTCCTCTCATTCTTCTAAACTCTAGAGAGTAAAGGCCTAAACTGCTCAATGTCTCTTCATAAGACAAACCCCTCATCTCTGGAATCAATCTAGTGAACTTCCTCTGAACTGCCTCCAATGCAACTACACCCCTCCTCAAGTAAGGGGACCAAAACTGTACGCAATACTCCAGGTGCGGTCTCACTAATGCCTTGTACAGTTGCAGCAACACTTCCCTACTTTTATATTCTATTCCTTTAGCAATAAATGCCAAAATTCCATTTGCCTTCCTTATCACCTGCTGCACCTGCATACTAGCTTTCTGCGCTTCATGCACGAGGACACCCAGATCCCTCTGCACCGAAGCACTCTGAAGTTTCTCTCCATTTAGATAATAATTTGCCTTTCTATTCTTCCGACCAAAGTGGATAACCTCACACGTATCCACGTTAAACTCCATCTGCCAAATTTTGGCCCATTCACCTAACCTATCCATATCCATTTGTAAATTTCTTATTTCTTTATTGCAACTTACTATCCCACCTATTTTAGTGTCATCTGCAAATTTGGCTATAGTACCTTCTATCCCTGCATCCAAGTCATTAATATATATTGTAAATAATTGGGGCCTAAAGACCGAACCCTGTGGCACCCCACTAGTTACATCTTGCCAACCAGAAAAAGACCTATTTATCCCGACTCTCTGTTTTCCATCCTCTATCCAAGCTAGAGCTGGCAGGCAGCCATAAAGGCGGGGCTAAAGTGTGGCGAGTCGAAGAGACTTAGCAGTTGGCAGGAAAAAAGACAGAGGCGCAAGGAGAGAGCCAACTGTGTAACAGCTCCGACAAACAAATTTTTCTGCAGCACCTGTGGAAGAACCTGTCACTCTAGAATTGGCCTTTATAGCCACTCCAGGCGCTGCTCCACACACCACTGACCACCTCCAGGCGCTTATCCATTGTCTCTCGAGACAAGGAGGCCAAAGAATCCAAGGTAATAAATTGCCCCTAACCCCATATGATCTTACCTTGTGTATTAACCTTTTGTGCAGCACCTTATCAAATGCCTTCTGGAAGTCCAGATATACTACATCTATAGTATCCCCATTATCCACTTTACTTGTTACCTCTTCAAAGAACTCTAGCAAATTAGTCAAACACGATTTACCCTTCATAAAACCATGCTGACTCTGATGGATTGCGTTTTGACTTTCTAAATGTCCTGTTATTTCTTCCTTAGTAATGGATTCTAACAATTTCCCAACGACAGATGTTAAACTAACTGGTCTGTAGTTTCCTACTTTCTGCCTCCCTCCCTTTTTGAATAAGGGTGTTATATTAGCTTTTTTCCAATCCACTGGAACCTTTCCCGCATCCAGGGAATTTTGTAATATTAGAACCAATGGATCCACTATCTCCGCTGCCAATTCCTTCAAGACCCTAGGGGCCATCAGGCCCTGGGGACTTCTCTGCCTTCAATCCCAATAGTTTCTCAGTACTTTTTCCCTAGTGATGATGATTTTTCTAAGTTCCTCTCTTTCTATAACCTCTTCATTTCCTGTTACTATTGGGATGGTACTAGTGTCCTCCACCATGAAAACTGAGGCAAAATACTTATTTACTGTCTCCACCATTTCTGTGTTCCCCTCAATTATTTAAAGTAATTGGCAGAAGGGTTAGAGGTAAGATGAGGAGAAAGTATGTTACCTACAGGGTGGTGGGGATCTGGACCTCACTGCCTGAAAGGGTGGTAGAGACACATTACTGTATTTAAAAAGTACTTGGAAATGCACTTGAAATGCTGGGATATGGACCAAGATCTGGAAAGTAGGGTTAGGCTCGACAACTCTTTTCCAGCTGGCTCAGACTTAATGGGCCAAATGGTCTCTTTGTGTGCTGCAAATTTTCTAAGTTTCTATGTGCATGGATGCTGGGTGAAGCAGGATAGGGTTAAATCCTTTACAGCTTAATAACCTGCTAACGCTCCCTATATAGGCTCATATGTGGGATACTCAGAGTGGCTGGCACCTGTGGAATAAAACCCCATCTGCAACATTGGGAGAAGAGAGAAGAATATTGGAGGAACACGAAAAACCCAGGACTACCTAAGACACCTTATTAATTCGACCCCAATCATCTTATTTTCTGTATTATATATATCTAGCATTGCAACACAGTGAACAGACTTCACAAAGGCCATACTTTATAATTACAGATATAGGATATACCACAGTTGAAATGATAAATGACAGGTTTATTGTGTTGCATAATTTAACACCAGAATGTGCAAAATAAACATTTTTTATTTCCCAAGGTTATCCGTGAAGATTTGATATGCAGAATAAATTGCTAAGTATTTCACAATTACAAACTACAAAGGGGCTCTGAGGGACACAAACCCAAAGGCTTTTCAGCTTATGTTTGAGTTATCCATTTGAAATATTCTCTTCCTCTATCACCCACAAGTACAGTAGCTTGCCAGATAAAATGAAAAACTGGAAAGCTGCAATCAAAACAGAAAATACAAAGCAAATCAGTAGGATCTGAAAGACAAGAGAGAGGCTAACATATCAGGTGCTTCAGAACTGGTGCTGAAATAGAGTAATACCTGTCTGATTTCTGGTCCCATCCAAAACATTCATTTCTGTGACCTTTCATCCAGTTCTGATGAAAGGTCACCAACCTGAAACATTAACTCTTGTTTTTCTCCATAGATGCTGCCTGACCTGCTGAGTATTTCCAGCATTTTCTGTTTTTGTTTCAGATTTCCAGCATCTACAGTACTTGGCTTTTGTGTTTATTTCACTGCCACTACTCTTCTAGGAATTCCCACCCTGAAGCAGCTCTGCTCTTCTCTCAGATGGGATTTCCATTTGTCTCTTCTACTGTGTTCATCTTCATTGCTTTCCATCTCCTTTCTTGTCTTTGATCAGGTAACTAGCAAAACTCACTTTCACAGCCACATCTCCTTCCTCAGCAACTGTCTTCAGCTCCAACTTATTTCATATGGATTCCAACTGAAATTCCACTCTTTGTATTTCAGATCCACCCACGATTACAGATATCGCCTACACAGTCAGCATTTCTCGAACCGCTGTTCTCGCCACATCTTAAGTTCCATTCTTAATGCCATGTGCTGCTAAATGCACACTCTTGACCTCTCTCTCAAGCAGTACCGATTCAGTCAATCGCAAAGCTGTCCTGGTCCACAGCTTCATTTCATCCTTCATCTCATCCGATGCTTTAACAAAACACTTTTTATCTTCCTTTCAGTTGTGAAGGATCGTAACCTTTAATAATTCATGGGTACCAACACCCCTCTGGATTCTTCTTCCCCTTCCCTCTGACCCCATCTCTTCTTCAAATCTTATCCCTTGCCTTGTACTCACGATACTCTCTGACCTTCCCCTCTCTGACTCTGAATGATGAATTTCAAGCTCAGTACAACGCTGAGCTCTTCTTCTGTTGCCTCCAGGCCCACTTCTTTGGCCAGGGGTCATCCCACCACTCAATGGACCCTTTTACTCATCTCCAATATTCTCCATCCACCTTTTCATTGAGAACTGCTGGCAGTCTAAATTTTTCTGCTCCACTAACTCGCTGTAACCTATCTCCCTCTGAACCTGCAGCACTCCATTCTCTCGGGTACAAAAAAAAGAGTTCTGATGAAAGGTCACTGACCTGAAATGTTAACTCTGTTTTTCTCCACCTCTGCTGCCTGACCTGCTGCGTATTTCCAGTATTTTCTCTTTTTGTTTCAAATTTTCAGCATCCGTAGTATTTTTGCTTTTGCAAAACATTAATTTGTTTCTGTTCCCCAGTTGCTGACTGACCTGTTGTGCATTTTTCATATTTTCTGCTTTTATTACTGTAACAGGCCATTGTATATTTATTCAGCATGCCCCTACATGAAGCAGCTTTTGCTTCACATTGATGCATACTGAACAGTGTGACTTGGGTGTGACGTCACATTCTGAAAAAGACTGTGAGGCAACTCTAAGAACACAGCCTCATATAAAGCTTCAGCCTTACACTGGTACATTTTAAACAGTTTGAAGATTTAGCTTAATGTTAGCAGAGAACTGCGTTTCTTCTCTTCCCTACTATTAATAATTCCATTGCCAGTTAGATACCTTATGTTTGACCTGAGAGGACCAAGTAGCCAGCACCATAACTTCTACTTATAATTTTTTTAAAAAGCAGACAACGTAAATGGCTTTCACAAGCATCGGTGCCTGTTATCTTTAGCTGCAGTCTCTATAAATCTATACAACATTGCAGCAGACAGAATATCGGCCTCACTTAGTGAACAATACATTCTTCAGTCCTTCTTTACATCATTAAAGGGTGTGATACAAATAGGTTTCCTTCCCAGCATCTGAAATTCTAAGTAACATTGTCTTCCCGCCCCCACAAACAGTCAGTGCTGGTAATAGAGGTCAATCTTAGTCTCTAATTGAAGATTTATATACAAATCCATCACAGCCTGGAATAGGTTGCTGCTGGCATTTTACTCTCTGGAGTCAAACACTAAAAAGGTTGATATCGTTAACAGAAATGTTCGACGGCCCCTTAAACTTCAGAACAGCGTCCTCTGTTGCACCAGTGTGAATGTTGCCCCTGTCCACACCAGTCACCCTGCCACCTCTCAGTGTGATTGTCAATTGTGTGTACTATAAACTGATGGTCACAAGGATTACATAGAATTATATAGAATGTACTGATTAGAAACAGGCCATTTGGTCCAACAGGTCTATGCCAGTGTTTATGCTCTACATGGCCCTCTCTCCATCCCTTTTCAGCCAACCCTTAACTGCATAATGCTCTTTTCATTTCTCCCTCCTGTGTTCATCTAACTTCCCCTTAAATGCAGGTATGCTATTTGTCTCAACTGCTCTTTGTGGTAGCAAGTTGCACATTCTAACCACTCTCTGGACAGAGTGCTTAGAGGACTGAGTGACATGTTGAGAATTTGGTGCAGATGGGAATTCAGTGCAGAGGGGGAAGGAGGTGCTGCTTTTTAGACCTTTTTGTTCAACCTCCAGTAGCTGGTGAGTGTTCTTTAGTTTGCAAGCTAGGGACACCAACTTGCTATTACTTTAGCAGGGTAAATTCATAACTGATTGAATAATTAAATAAATAAGGCTAGACAGATATGGAAGGGATGGTGGTGTGCAGTGACTACAAAATGTGGAAATCTGTGGAATGGATCCAGCAAAAAATATTAGTGGAAGTTAGCAAATGTAACACTGCTATTCAAGAAAGGAGGGAGGGAGAAAATGGGGAACTACAGGCAAATTAACCTGACATCATGCGTCAGGAAAGTGCTGGAATCTATTATTGAGGAAGTCTTAAGACACTTAGAAAATCATGGTATGATCAGGCATACATAGAACATAGAACATAGAACATACAGCACAGAACAGGCCCTTCGGCCCACAATGTTGTGCCGATCCTTTGTCCTCTGTCAAGGACAATTTAATCTATACCCCATCATTCTCCTTTATCCATATACCTATCCAAAAGCCTTTTGAAAGTCCCTAAAGTTTCTGACTCAACAACTTCCCCGGGCAAGGCATTCCATGCCTCGACCACCCTCTGGGTAAAGAACCTTCCCCTGACATCCCCCTTATATCTCCCACCCTTCACCTTAAATTTATGACCCCTTGTAACGCTTTGCTCCACCCGGGGAAAAAGTTTCTGACTGTCTACCCTATCTATTCCCCTGATCATCTTATAAACCTCTATCATGTCACCCCTCATCCTTCTCCTTTCTAATGAGAAGAGGCCTAGAATGTTCAGCCTTTCCTCGTAAGACTTATTCTCCATTCCAGGCAACATCCTGGTAAATCTCCTCTGCACCCTCTCCAAGGCTTCCACATCCTTCCTAAAATGAGGCGACCAGAACTGCACACAGTACTCCAAATGAGGCCTTACCAAGGTCCTGTACAGCTGCATCATCACCTCACGGCTCTTAAATTCAATCCCTCTGCTAATGAACGCTAACACCCCATATGCCTTCTTCACAGCCCTATCCATGGTCAACATGGTTTTATGAAAGTGAAATCAGGTTTGACAAATTTTTTGTTTGAGTTTTTTGAGGATGTAACTAGTAGTGTAGATAAAGGTGAACAAATAGATGTAGTAGACCTGGATTTCCAAAAGTCATTTGATAAGATGCCACACAAAAGATTATTAGGCAAGGTAAGGGCTCATGGAGTTGGGGTAATATATTAGCATGGGTAGAGGATTGGTTAATGGACAGGAAGCAAAGAGTAGGCATAAGTGGGGTATTTTCAAGTTGGCAGGCTGTGACTAGTGGAATGCTGCAAGGATCAGCGCTGCGGCTTCAGCTATAAATTAATGATTTAGAAGAGACAGAGAGTAGCGTATCTAAGTTTGCTGATGATACAATGGTAGGTGGAACGGTAAGCTGTGAGGAGGACATAGTGAGTCTGCAAAGGGATATAGACAGGTTAAGTGAGTGGGCAACAAGATGGCAAATGGAGTATAATGTGGGTAAGTGTGAGGTTATTCACAGGTCGTAAGAATAGGGGAGCAGAATTTTTTTTTAAAAGGCATGAAACTTGTAAATGTTGATGTTCAGAGAGACTTGACTACACTAGTGCAAGGAACACAGAAAGTTAGCATGCAGGTACAGCAAGCAATTAGAAGGCAAATGGCATGTTGGCCTTTATTGCAAGGGGACTGGAGTACAAGAATAAAGAAGTCTTGCTGCAATTGTACAGGGTTTTGGTGAGACCACATCTGGAATACTATGTGCAGTTTTGGTCTCTATATTTAAGGAAGGATATAATGCACTGGAGGCGGTACAGCAAAGGTTCATCAGATTGATCCCTGAGATGAAAGGCTTGTCCTATGATGAGAGGCTGTGCAAATTTGGTCTAAATTCTCTGGAGTTTGAAAGAATGAGAGTTGATCTCTGAAAATTACAGGATTCTGAAGGGGCTGGATAGGGTAGGCACTGAGAGTTTGTTTCTGCTGGCTGGTGAATCCAAAACACAGGGGTACAGTCTCAGGATAAGGGGAAGATCATATAGGACTAAGATGAGGCGAAATCTATTCACTTCCAAAGGGTTGTGTCATGCTAGGCCCCCACCTACTTTGTCATGAACATTGATATTAAACTGTTACTGGAGTGAGGGGAGGACTTGTTGACCAGATTAGCCGTGGCTGGAAAAGACATTTGCATATTAACCAACAGTGTTTGGAAGCAGCCATTCCTTGACATTCAACTCAAAATGATCTTTTGATCACCAGACATTGAAGGTGGAGGAGCTTGCATTCCAGGTTGATTGCTAAGATGGCTGAATACACAAACAGACATGGTCAAACCAGCTAGTCAAATGACTAACCTGCTGGGCAACCTGAGTTTTTTGAATTTGTACAAACTGTTTGGGCAGAAAGACTGTTTGCTCCTGGACTGAAAAGATCTCTCTCCTGTCTGTTCCCATCTCTTTCTCACAAGTCTCTGAATCCACTGAAGACACATGAACCCCAAGAGAGAAAAGTCTCCTACAGCGAACATGATTTAAGGAGGTTACTGGGCCCCAACAAAAAGCAAGATCTACCTATAATCAAGGACTCTACAGTGAGCTCAAAGAACCGTAACAAAAACTCATGACAAACAACATAGGTAAAAAAAAGGATGAGGTCCTAAAAGCAGAATATAGGGAGCTAAGAAGTTGAAAAGTAGGACCTCAAAGGTAGTGATCTCAGGATTACTACCAGCGTCACGTGCTAGTCAGAGTAGAAATAGCAGGATATATCGGATGAATACGTGGCTGAAGAGATGGTGTGAAGGGGAGGGTTTTAGATTCCTGGGACATTGGGACCGGTTCTGAGGGAGGTGGGACCAGTTCAAACTGGATGGGTTACACCTGGGCAGGACCGGGACTGATGTCCTAGGGGGAGCATTTGCTAGAGTGGTTGGGGGGGGGGGGTTTAAACTAAAATGGCAGGGGAGTGGGAATTTTTGCAAGGGGTCAGAGGAGGGGGGATCAAAGACAAGAACAAAAGACAGTAAGGGATAGGCAGAGAAATCAAGGGCCAGAATCAAACAGGGCCACAGAGAAAAATAGCGGGAAGGGAACAAGTAATGTTAAAAAGACAAGCCTGAAGGCTTTGTGTCTTAATGCGTGGAGCATTCGCAATAAAGTGGATGAATTAATTGCGCAAATAGATGTAAATGGGTATGATATAGTCGGGATTACGGAGATACGGCTGCAAGGGATGGGAAATGAACATCCAGAGGTATTCAGTATTTAGGAAAGATAGACAAAAAGCAAAAGGTGGTGGAGTTGCATTGCTGGTTAAAGAGGAAATTAATGCAATAGTGAGGAAAGATATGAGCTCTGACGATGTGGAATCTGCATGGGTAGAGCTGAGAAACACTAAGGGGCAAAAAACATTAGTGGGGGTTGTATATAGACCCTCACACTGTAGTGGTGATGTTGGGAATGGCATTAAACAGGAAATTAGAGACGCATGTGTTAAAGAAACATCTGTAATTATGGGTGACTTTCATCTGCATATAGATTGGGCAAATCAAATTAGTCACAATACCATAGAGGAGGAATTCTTGGAGTGTATACGGGATGGTTTTCTGGAACAATACATTGAAGAACCAACTAGAGAACAGGCCATCCTAGACTGGGCATTGTGTAATGAGAGAGGAATAATTGACAATCTAGTGGTCCAAGACCCCTTGGGGAAAGCGACCATATATGATAGAATTTTTCATCAAGATGGAGAGTGACGTAGTTGATTCTGAGACTAGGGTCCTGAATCTTAATAAAGAAAACTACGAAGGTATGAGGCGCGAGTTGGCTATGACGGATTGGGAAACGTTACTTAAAGGGATGACGGTGGATAGGCAATGGCAAACATTTAAAGAGCGTATGGAATAACTGCAACAATTGTTTATCCCTGTCTGGGGCAAAAGTAAAATGGGAAAGGTAGCCAAACCATGGCTTACAAGGGAAATTAGAGATAGCATTAGATCCAAGGAAGAGGCATATAAATTTGCCAGAAAAAAACAACAGGCCTGAGGATTGGGAGCAGTTTAGAATTCAGCAAAGGAGGACCAAGGGACTGATTAAGAAGGGGAAAATAGAGTACGAGAGTAAGCTTGCATAAACATAAAAACTAATTGTAAATGTTTCTATAGGTATCTGAAAAGAAAAAGATTGGTGAAGACAAATGTAGGTCTCTTACAGTCAGAAACAGGGGAATTTATTATGGGGAACAAAGAAATAGCTGACCAAATAAATGCATACTTTGGCTCTGTCTTCACAAAGGAGGACACAAATATCATACCAGAAATGTTGGGGAACACAGGGTTTAGTGAGAGGGAGGAACTGAAGGAAATCAGTATTAGTAGAGAAATGGTGTTGGGGAAATTGATGGGATTGAAGGCCGATAAATCCCCAGGGCCTGATGGTATGCATCCCAGAGTACTTAAGGAAGTGGCCCTAGAAATAGTGGATGCATTGGTGGTCATCGTCTAAGATTCTATAGACTCTGGAACAGTTCCTACACATTGTAGGGTAGCTAATGTAACCCCACTATTTAAAAAGGGAGGTAGAGAGAAAGCAGGAAATTATAGACCAGTCAGCTTGACGTCGGTAGTGGAGAAAGTTCTAGAGTCCATTATCAAAGATTTTATAGCAGAGCACTTGGAGAACAGTGGTAGAATCGGGCAGAGTCAGTATGGATTTATGAAAGGGAAATCATGTTTGACAAATCTACTAGAATTCTTTGAGCATGTAACTAGTAGAGTTGATGAGGGGGAGCCAGTGGATGCGGTTTATTTGGACTTTCAGAAGGCATTCGACAAAGTCCCACATAAGAGATTAGCATGTAAAATTAAAGTGCATGGGATTGGAGGTATTGCGTTGCGATGGATAGAAAATTGGCTGGCAGACAGGAAACAAAGAGTAGGGATAAATGGGTCTTTTTCTGAATGGCAGGCAGTGATTAGTGGGGTACCACAGGGATCGGTGCTAGGACCCCAGCTATTCACAATATATATTAATGATTTAGATGAAGGAACTAAATGCAATATCTCCAACTTTGCAGATGAAACAAAACTGGGTGGGAGTGTGAGTTGTGAGGAGGATGCAGAGCGGACAAGTTGAGTGAGTGGGCTAATGCATGGCAGGTGCAGTATAATGTGGATAAATGTGAGGTTATCCACTTTGGTAGCAAAAACAGGAAGGCAGATTATCTGAACGGCTATAAACTGAGAGAGGGGAATATGCAGCATGACCTGGGTGTTCTCGTACACCTGAAGGTAAGCATGCAGGTCCAACAGGTGGTAAAAAAGGCAAATGGTATGTTGGCTTTCATAGCGAGAGGATTTGAGTACAGGAGCAGGGATGGCTTGCTGCAATTATACAGGGCCTTGGTGAGGCCACACCTGGAACATTGTATGCAGTTTTGGTCTCCTTATCTGAGGAAGGATGTTCCCGCTATAGAGGGAGTGCAGCGAAGATTTACCAGACTGATTCCTGGGATGGCAGGACTGACGTATGAGGAGAGATTGAGTCAGTTAGGATTATATTTGCTGGAGTTCAGAAGAGTGAGGGGGGATCGCAATGAAACCTATAAAATTCTAACAGGATTTGACAGGGTAGATGCAGGAAGAATGTTCCTGATGTTGGGGGAGTCCAGAACCAGGGGTCATAGTCTAAGGATACAGGGTAAACCTTTCAGGACTGAGATGAGGAGAAATTTCTTCACCCAGAGAGTGGTTAGCCTGTGGAATTCGCTACCACAGAAAGCAGTTGAGGCCAAAACATCTTATGTTTTCAAGAAGGAGTTAGATATAGTTCTTGGGTCTAAAGGGCATGGGGTGAAAGCCGGAACAGGCTACTGAGTTGGATGATCAGCCATGACCATAATGAATGGTGGAACAGGCTCGAAGGGCCGAATGGCTTACTCCTGCTCCTATTTTCTATGTTTCTATGTTTCTTCAGATATTGCCTCAAATGTTTCCACCTTATTTCTTCTGCTCTGTTCTGTCTCTATCTGCATGTGTATATCATGTATATATGCTAGCGTGGGCGCGTCATGTATTCGTAGGTGTCAACCGAATTAGAGTTTAAGTTCAAGTTTAATAAATTTCTACTCTTCTTCTTTAAACCTAAGAAAGCCTGTTTGTGCTAGTTTCTTTGTCTTATAATTAGAAAGTGGTGAACAAGGATTCACCAAGGGGGAGCTAAAAACACGGTGTGTTTAAAATTAAATCCTGTTACAGTAAGCCCAGGTGAAGGTTGAAAGGGAACCCTAGATCTCTTTCTCACATGGTCGTAACAGTTGTTAATCTTTGGAATTCGCAACTGGGAGGGTAGTAGATGCTCCCTCATTGAATAAATTTAAGGCTGGGAAAGACAGATGTTTGGTCTCTATGGGAATCAAGGGATATGGAGAGCAGGCAGAAATGTGGAGTTGAAGCCCAAGATCAGCCAGGATCACATTGAATGGCAGAGCAGGGCCATATGTTCTACTCCTGATCCTATTTCTTATGTGCTCTGTGCAAACATTCTCTTGAATTCCCTGTTGGATTTATTAATGATTTATCTTATCTTTATGGCCTCTAGTTTTGGTCTCCTCGCAAGTGGAAACATCTTCTCTACGTCTACCCAAACAAACGCTTTCATAATCTTAAAGACCTCTAGCGGGTCACACCTCAGCCATCCTTTTTCTAGAGCCCCAGCCTGATAAATTTTTCCTGATAAATCTTTCCTCATCTATTGATCAGAGACTCCACAGGCTGGATTGTGAGCCCTCGCCAGGGCCAGGACAGAGGTTACTAAAAATAGCACCAGCCACCTGCATGCCGGTTTCCTGGCTCTATAGCACCCCCAGGCCATTTTCCTGGAGGCAGGATCGGGGGTTGGGAGGGAGTGTGGCAGAGCTACCTGTCTGCACGTGGCAGGTAGCCAACTGATCTTGTTAGGGCCATTTAAGTCCAATTGAAGGAGGCAGACTGGGATTTTCCAGTTGGCCTCCAGGTTTCCAGAAGCAGCAGCCCGGCAGTACACTGGGATTTTGCAGGGGTGACGGGTGGGGCGGTGACCCAGCACTCCAGACAGGCTTAGAGGCCCTCCAGGTCTTCCTTCGTGCTGCAGCAGCTGCAAGCCACCCTGTAGAGGTGTTCTTTCCAACAGTGGTAGCACAGCTACACAGTCCATTTCTTATTTAAACTTTGATAAAGTTGGAGAGAGGTTGCCTGCATTTTGAAGCACCCTCTACCTCACCTATCTGTCATGGCATCCTGCTGCTGCTTTCAAGCTGCAAGGCCTCTGATTAGCCCTCCAGCTTTGTCAGCCCACCTGCCGTCCTTAATTGGACAGCAAGCCCGTCCTCTGGCCACTAATTGGCAACTCCAAGGAAAATCACATTGAGTGACTGATTCCCACACAGTGCAGGCTTAGACTCACAGGTATTTAATGGTGGCGACAAAGGTCTTGCCCGCCGGTTGACGAGCTGGCAAGAGACCCATAGTGCCTCTTTTCTGCAAGGCCCACTGCATTCCGTGCCAATCCGGCACTTAAATGGGGAGGAGTGGGCCTTCCCTGGGACCCCGGGAACAGAAGTCCCGCCCGCTGGGAGCTGCTGGTCAATCAGAGGCCAGAAGCTCTTTTACTCAGCAGTGCCACCAAGGATGTGGTGGTTGCTGCTGATAATGCACCCACTTGGGGCCCAGGATTGTCGATGGACCCAGACCACAGGTGAGTGATGGTGGGAGGCATTTCGTGGGGTGGGGGTCGTGGGGAGGGTGATGTAGGGAGCTCGGCAGGGCGGACGGCTCTCAGTGGCGCTGCCCTTCCCAATGTCGGGTTCCTTGATCAGGCACTGAGTTCCTTTCAATGAGGCCCCCCCACCCTGGGAGCCGGCAAGCAATCCCGCACAGCTAGGCTAGTACCAGTGTCCCACCTGCCACCATCTGACCTGATCAAATGCTCTCCCCGCCTTCATCCAACACGAGATACCATAAAATCCAGCGCATAGAGTCATTACGGCATAGAAGGTGGCTATTTGGCCCATCGAGTCCATGCCAGCTCTCTGTGGAGCAATCCAGTCAGTCCCACTCCCCCGCTCGATCACTGTAGCCTTGCACGTTTATTTCCTTTAAGTGCCCAGACAATTTCCTTTTGAAATCATGAATTGTCTCTGCTTCCACCACCTTCATGGGCAGTGAATTGCAGGTCTTTACCACTTGCTGCATAAAAAAGTTCTTCCTCACATTCCTCCTGCATCTCTTGCCCAAAACCTACAATCTGTATCCTCTAGTCCTAGTACCATCAGTTAATGGGAACAGTTTCTCCTTGTCTAACTATCTAAGCCTGTCATCATCTTGTACACATCTAACAAATCTCCCCTCAATCTCATTTGCTGCAAGGAGAATAACCTCAGCTTTTCCAACCTAACCTTGTAATGAAAATCCTCCATCCTGGAACCATTCTAGTAAATCTCCTCTGCACCCTCACATCCTTCCTGAAGTGTGGCGACCAGAACTGGATGCAATACTCTAGTTAGGGTCTAACCAGAGCCTTATAAAGTTACAGCCTAACTTTCCTGCTTTTGTACTCTATGCCTCTATTTCTGAAGCCAAGACCCCATACGCTTTGCTCACTAATATCTCAATATGTCCTGCCACTTTTAAAAATCAATACACATGCATCCCCAGGTCCCTCTGTTCCTGTGCACTCTTTAAAATTGTGCCATTAAGCCCTATCCTTTCTGCCAAAATGCATCATCTCACACTTGTCTCTATTAAATTCCATCTGCCACTTGTCTGCCCATTTTGCTCGCCTATCCATGTCCTGTTGCAGGCGGTTCGTATCATCCTCACGGTTTGTCACTCCTCCAAGTTTGGTATCTTTGGCAAATTTTGAAATTCTGCTCTGTATTCAAGATCCAAGTCATCTAATATATAGCAAAAAAAAAACGCAGTGGTCCTCGCACTGATCATTGGAGAACACCACTGTCTATCATCCTCCAGTCTGAAACAAAACATTTACCACGACTCACTGTTTTCAATCCTTAAGCCAATTTTTTATCCAATTGAACACTGATCCTCCTATTCCATGAGCCTCAATTTTGTTATCCAGCCTTTTATGTGGTACTTTGTCAAACGCTTTCTTAAAATCCATATAGACAGCATTCACCGTATTCCCGTTATCAACCTTCTCTGTTACTTAATCAAAAAATACAATTAGATCTGCATCTTACAAATCCATGCTGGCTATCCTGAATCAGCTCAAACCTCTCCAAGTGTGTGTTGACTTTTTCCCCTGGCTATTGTTTCTAAAACCTTACCCACCACTGATGTTAAACTAACTGGTGTGTAGTTGCTAGGACTGTCTTTACACCCTTTCTTGGATAAGGGTGTCACTTTTGCCACTCTCCAATCCCCTAGCACCTCCCCCGTATCTGTGGAAGATTGGAAATTATGGCAAGACCTTCCGCTATTTCCAGCCCACTTCC
Organism: Heterodontus francisci; assembly: GCF_036365525.1. Classification (NCBI taxonomy): domain Eukaryota; kingdom Metazoa; phylum Chordata; class Chondrichthyes; order Heterodontiformes; family Heterodontidae; genus Heterodontus; species Heterodontus francisci. The sequence continues at coordinate 36,106,138 of NC_090406.1, read as the reverse complement.
TTTCGCAGTGGCAGTTGTAATATAATGTGGAAAAATGTGAAGTTATTTACTTTGGTAGGAAAAACAGAAATGCAGAGTATTTCTTAAATGGTGAGAGATTGGGATGTGTTGATGTCCAAAGGGACCTGGGTGTCCTTGTTCATAAGTCACTGAAAAGATGACATGCAGGTGCAGCCAGCAATCAGGAAGGCAAATGGTATGTTGGCCTTTAGTGCAAGACGATTTGAGACAGGAGTAAAGAAGCCTTGCTGCAATTGTATAGAGCCTTGGTGAGATCGCACCTGGAGTATTGTGTACAGTACTAAGGAAGGATATGCTTGCCATAGAGGGAGTGCAACAAAGGTTCACCAGACTGATCCCTGGGATGGCAGGATTGTCCTATGAGGAGAGATTGAGGAGACTGGGCCTATATTCTCTAGAGTTTAGAAGAATGAGAGGTGATTTCATTGAAGCATACAAAATTCTTACGGGACTTGACAGGGTAGATGCAGGAGGGATGTTTCCCCTGGCTTGTTGAGGGGGGGTGGTGGGGGCAGGGGCAGCAGGTGGGTCCAGAACCAAGGGACACAGTTTCAGAATTAGAGATAGGCCATTTCGGACTGAGATGAGGAATTTCTTCACTCGGGGTGGGAAATCTTTGGAATTCTCTGCCCCAGAGGGCTGTGGGGGCTCAGTCATTGAGTATATTCACGACGGAGATCAATAGATTTCTAGATATTAAAAGATATCAAGGGATATGGGGATAGTGTGAGAAAATGGTGTTGAGGTAGAAGATTAACCATGGTCTAGTTGAATAGCACAGCAGGCTTAAGGGCTGAATGGCCTACTCCTGCTCCTATTTCCTATGTTCCAATGTTCAACCTGGGATGCAAACTATCTGGACCAGGTGACTTATCTACCCTAAGCATAGCCTTCCAATATCTCCTCCCTCTCAATTTTAACCCTATCCATTGCCTCTCCTCTCTATTTCTACTGATATTTCTTAGTAAACACCAATACAATGTACTCATTAAGTATTTTAGCCTTGCCCTGTGCCCCTAAGCATATATTACCCCCTTTGTCCCTAATAGGCCCCTCTCCACCACTTACTACCCACTTACTATTTACATGCCAGATGATGATTTTTGGGTTCCCTTATATATTGATTGCTATTCTATTCTCATCTTCTCTCTTTGCTAGTCTTAATTTCCTCTTCACCTCCCCTCTCAATTCATTGTAGTGGGCCTGGTTGTCACTTGAAGAATTCACCTGACATGCATCATGCACGCTCTTTTTTTTGTTTCATCATAATCTCTATCTCTCTCGTCAGCCAAGGAGCCCTGCTTTTGGTTTCCCTACCTTTTGCCCTTGTTGAAATGTACCTCGCATGTACCTGAAGCATCTCTTCCTTAAAGATAACCCATTGTTCTGCTACAGTTTTTCCTGTCAGTCTTTGGTTCCATTTTATTCTGGCTAGAACCCTTCTCATCGCATTGACATTTGCTCTCTTCTAATCTAACCGTTTTACCTTAATTGCTCCATCTGACTCTGATGAGGTTCAGAAGCCTGCAGGGAAAATCCAGCCCCACATCTCAATTTACATAGGACCCTTATAACCAGCAGACATTTATTGCATAAATCTGGATTTGAAGCCATGTTCCAGAAGTTAAAAGCCAGCGTCTAACCTACTGCGTTCAGTGATTCTCTTCATGTCGGGAGAATCAAAGACCTGAATGGAGGCTGAGAGTAGAATATCACTATGCAGAGAATCACAGGTGTATCCTGCCTCTCCCCTTCAGTGCATTCTACTGAGATCACAATTGACTTGAAACATACTCAAAGTAAATTATTTGGGGGGGAATACATGCTCAATGTTTCCTGTGGTAAAATGAGGCTCAACACACTTTCCAGTGGGCATGGACCCAAAGCATAAATCTGCCCCAAATTTGGAACCAAATTGGCAATCGCACTCAGAGAGGCCACAGGCGGCTGGTGTAGGAAATGGGAAAATATTAAACTGAAGGGGGAGAGTGGGGGAACTTTTCTCTTCATCTACCTATGGTTTAGCTGATGTGGCAGAAGTTTATACTAGCAATGGGTATCTGATTTGTTCCTCAGCATTAACATTTCTTATTGTGCTTAGCACAATCATCACAAAAGTATTAAAAATTAGTTTTTTTTAAAAACACAGAATTTGCAAGGTGAATGAGACCAATGATTGGCTCTGCTATGGCTACATATTTAAAATTAAACATTCACAGTAAGAGGAGAGTTCCAGAATGCTTCCAATAACATCCGTATCCCTTCTAAAGGTTACTAGAAATTCATTAGTTGCTGGGTAAATTTTGCTATGGCTCCAATACTTAAAGACACACAGTAAGCTGAGCCTCATTTAAATACAAATTATGTGACTAACCTTGTAAAGTGTAAAGTTTGTCATTAATATATACATTTTTTTCAGTAAAGCTACTGTTAAATGAGAAGAATAGTTTAAAAGTATATTACCTTATATATAGTACATTCAAATCTGCTGTGCATTACCACATACATAGCCCATTCCAGACTGTCACTAATGTGTCCTAAACATTCCAGTTTGTGTATTATTCTGGGTGTAACATAGCCCAGACTGCATTATCCTATACGTAACATGACGCAGACTGTGTTATCCTGCACATAGCACTGCATGGACTGAATTACCCTGCATGTCACATCGCAGGGGCAGTGTTATCCTGCATGTCACACTGCACAGACTGCATTACCCTGCACGTTAATGCCCCACAGACTCTGTTGTCCTGCATGTAACACGTGTAGACTGCGTTATCCTACACGCAACACGCAGACTGCGCTACCCCGCACATCACACTGCACCGACTGCATTATCCTGCACGTTAACACTTCACAGACTGCGTTATCCTGCACATTACCCCGCCGCAGACTGCGTTATCCTGCATGTAACAACCTGCAGACTGCATATCCTGCATGTAACTCCCTGCAGACTGCATAATCCTGCATGTAACACCCTGCAGACTGCGTAATCTTGCATGTAACACCCCGCAGACTGTGTAATCCTGCATGTAACACCCTGCAGACTGTGTAATCTTGCACGTAACACCTCGCAGACTGTTATCCTGCATGTAACACGTGTAGAATGCGTTATCCTACACGTACCACCCTGCAGACTGCATTATCCTGCACGCAACACGGTGTAGACTGCAACTTCTTCAGACACATGTCGCAGTCTTGCTGCTCAATGCGTACCCACTGTTGAGCACTAAGCTATTTCTCCCCGTCAGTATCCATAAAATCTTCCTCACAGACCTTGAGATTCATCGCTCTAGAAAGGTGATATTCTCACTGATGTTTTGTTTCTTTCATCTGAAGGACAAAATTTGGAAATTCCAAGTAAGATGGTCAGTCAGGTGGAACTTTTTCATCCAAAGGGGAATTGGCGTGTGTAACACAGTGGAACATTTATGGGACAGTATAAGTGGATTCAACAATCAGATGTATTTCTGGAGTGAGAAGGGAATGAAAGATATGGTGAGAATACAATTTCTGTAGCCTGTAATATATCAAGAAGGACAGCATTGTTGAGCTTAATGGCTTTTTCTATTCCTAAAAATTGTTACTTTCTAAAGTTTACAAGAAAGTGCAGCATACTCAGTTGATAAAAAAAATCCATGTCACAGCAATTGATAACACTGAGAAACTTAGGTGCAGGGCTAAGACCCACAATGAAGGGCAAGAGAGAAGGAATAGGACAGATGACAAGATAAATCGGTAGAAAGAGGTTAATGGCACTACACTTGAGTTTCAGAAAAGTAGGAGAATCTTGGGCCCTGATATTTATGGGGAAGCACATTTGATGTGGGGCGCATGGAGGAGATCTGGATGGGAAATCTGAAAGTACAGGTTTCGCGGACTTATACAGATATCAACGTTAAGATGTATTTTAATTGTTTTTCTGCAGTTTTCCTGCCCAAAAGCCAGCCTGACTGATAGCTGCCTGCATGTTGAGCAGGTAAGCCTGGAGCATAAGGCCGCATTTGAGGAATAAAGATCAGGTAGGGTGGCACAGAGAGATCACGGTTGACTCATGGGGGAGTTTGATGGTCGGGGGAGGGGTGGGGGTGAGTGTGGGGGCGGCAGAGCACAGGGATGTCAGTGATCATACAGCTTGAAGCAGGTACGCTTATTGGGCTGGGGGAACCACTTATGCTCCTCCTGGCCCACAAGCAGTGCTGTAAAGACACTTAACTTACAATCCGACCCATCTCTCTTCCTTTTAACTGCTAGGTTTCGAAGGTCAAGAATCTTGGCCAAAAAGGGTTAAAAATAAAATGCCTGTAAAAATGGAGGCCTGTAGAAGCTTGGTCGCCTGCTCCCTGTCCTGCCTCTGTTAAAACCGGAAGTGTGAGGATGCAAGAAGGGTGGAGTTCGGGATTGAAATTAAAAATTTTTTAATTTCTCACCTGACCTAAATGCACCCATTTTGAGGGGTTAAAATTAACCCCTTGATTTCAAGATTGTGAAGATGCACTGAATGAACATTGGAAACCCACTGTGAATATTCAGCTATACCAAGCCCAACCTAGCTTCATTAATTTAATAAACTTGTGGGTGTTGGAAAGGGATGAATAAGGAATGCATTGCATCATATCCAGCATGATGATTAATGCAGTTTTTCATCAGTTTGAAGATAACCTTGATTATCTATACTCCCATCATCTGTGCTCTTGTTTATCCACAAGAAATCTGCATAACTTAATTTGCAGCTAAAATGCAATTGAAGATTTTTAATTGATTTTTCACAGACTCTGGATTCTTGATCCAGTTGTTATCTCGGTGCCCAATCATTAGTATTTAGAATTTGCTATCCATGCAGCTGTTATTTAGCTTCAGATCTGATCAGCCAGAGTCAAAGCTTTGAGTTTGGTCCAGCAGGCGTTCAACTGCCGGCAGGTTCTTTCACAAATACCTCTTTTTAAAGTGGAAAAATGGGGGCATTTAGCTGCACAACTTGATTCAGTAATGTAAATTGTTCAACCCAAAGCTAGAAGCTCAATGTGTCATCCTTTTAATTATGGAGTTCTTGTCAATTATCTGACAATTTCCATTATCTGCCAGGGTGAATCTCTCTATTGTTGCAGCTAATTGAAGTCTCACCGTCATCTTTACTGCAAATATCTCATATAATTCACACATTCATGCTTTCCGGAATGTTCTTTCAATCATTGTTTTTGCTAGGCTTCTGTTTGCAGCCGGGGAATTACATAGAATGTACAACATAGAAGCAGACCATTAGGCCCAACTGGTCCATGTGGTGTTTATGCTCCACACAAGCCTCCCCTCTAGCCTTCTTCATCTCACTTTATCAACATAATCTCTGGTCCTTTCTCCCGAATGTGTTTACCTAGCTTCCCCTTAAACACATCAGGTAGACTTGGGTTCCTTGCAAATGCCTCTCCTTAAGTACCCAAACTAAAATATGATTGCAGAGGAGGACCTAAGACATTATTAGGGCCTGTTATAAAACCCAGTTCAGGGTTTTGATCTAATCCAGCATGAAAACCAATCAATGTGCGCAGAAATCCCATACCTACCTCCCTCACCAACTGAGCCCCATGGGATGGGATCAAACAAGTTGCCTGGATCACTGAGTATGCATTTCCCACAGGACATGCACTGTTGCACCAGCAAAACTACAATAGCAATGTATACAGGAGTGTAGAGGATTGAAAAGTTAGTCAGGCCAATCCCAATGATTGTACCACTATCACCATGTAAATTATAGACTGACCTCAAAAAATATGATGTAAATTTACTTTTCGAAAATACTTGTTAGGAGGTCATCCTTTTTGGTTCTCAACTTTGAAGGTTAGCTTTCTGTGAATGCTGCAGAAATTCTGCATCCACCCCCTCACCCCCAACTTCTACCCCCTGTGCATATAGTGAGCTGACAGAACATTGGAGTCTGTTGTCCATTGTAAGTGAGAATTAAAGCCCCCGATTCCTAAGCAGTTCCTTTTCTGTAACTGGTTGTCTGAGGGGAAAGGAAGTCCGGGAAAGATACTTGGCCCCAACCCATGGGCGGGAAAAGAAAAATAGCACTGCAAACATCCTGGTAATTGGTTGGCACGGATAAAGGGCAAGGAGCTGTTGACATAGGCATGTTCTCACACGTTGGGTAAATGGGTAATTATTTACCCCTTAATTTTCTGCTCTCCTCTTCTAATGGCAGCTGTTGGTACAGGGATGCCGATCTACAGCCGTTACTTGCTCTCCAATACTGTACCCAAATAACCATGCTTAAACAGTGAGTATCGTCAGGCTATTTGACATTAGAGATTATAAACAGACTACCCTGATCTTGTCCTTACTAAACATCTATATGGGTGCACTTTCTTGTAGGAATCACTAGACAGTGATCAGGAATGGGAACTCTAAATGATTAACCCCTCTTTGATCCAGGGAGCTGAAGATAACTCCAGCACCCAAACTGCTCCCACAGCTGAAATCAGATAAAGAAAGACTTGCATTTCTATAGTGCCTTTCACAACCTCAGGAATCCCTTAAATGTTTTACAGCTGAAGAAATACCTTTGAAATGTAATCACTGTTGTAATGTAGGAAATGTGTCAGCTAATCTGCGCACAGCAAGGACTCAAACAATAATCAGATAATAACTAAATAATGTTTTCTAAGTGATGTTGGTTGAGGCGTAAATATTGGCCAGGACACTGGGAGAACACTCTTGCTCTTTTTCAAATAGTGCCACGGGAGCTTTTACATTCACCCGATAGGGCTTAATTTTTCACCCAAAAGACAGTGCAGGTTTTGCCCAGTTACAGCACTGAAGTATCAGCCTAGATTATATGCTCAAGTTTCTGTCGTGGAACTTTGAATCGGCATTCTTGTGACTTAGAGGCCAGAGAACTTCCAACTGAGCCATGGTTGACACAGACTTAATTCAGCCCAAACCTCAGAATGAGTATGGGACCTTCCTGTGCTGATTGGTTCAATGCCATATTAGGACAGAATATTTATCCATTAAACCATTAGAGAACTGAAGTAGAGAGTACCTAGAACAGGTGCAAAGCAAATATAAAACAATCCAGTTTCCAGCCTTTGAGTTTGTTGATAGAAAAATGAATGGTGAAAATGTTGAAATTTATTAATTTCAGCAGGTCATTTAGTAGATTGTTCTTGCAGATTACATCATAGGACCACTTCAGAGTTTAAACGAATTTCAGTTTTCACATGAAGATATTCAAGACTGCCTCAAGGACAGAGCTTTGATAATACTACTTTAGAATTGCAACTATTAAAAAAATGAATATTACAAGAACATTAATTAAAAAAGAACAAAAGGAAATACCCAGCAAGAACTAGCACCTCCTGGAGAATAGGGGAGAAAGGTAAGTAGATTGAGGGATTTAAATAAATTACCACCATTAAATTAAAATAATGTTCTCAAGGAAAAATGATTGAGGTGAAATACTCGTACTGATTTAAGTGGGTACGGTATGAATCACTCAAGTGTAATTATAATGTAATAAAGAATCTGATAGCATAATAGCAAAGTTCATGTCTTATTATTTTCATTTTCCAACAGTATTTTTTTTTATTAATCATCCTTTTAATAATGCATGCTTTGGAATGTTTAATTTATCTTGACAAATTTATTGGGGTCAAGTGTCACAATTTTCCAATGACGGCATAAAACCAAAGGAACAAATAATCTAGACAAATGGGACATCAGAGCTTTCTGTAAAGGTAAATAAATCCAAGGTCTTGTATGATGAACAGACTGAGCTCCATTATCTTCAAGCTGGCTCAAATCTACCTTGGCCCTATACTTGAGCTGTGGTCTAACTGGAAAAGACTGAATTGTGTAGCCATTGCAGATTCTACTCCTATATTCTGCACAGCCATCCACCAGATTTGTCCCAAACATCTCTCCAGCCATGCTCTCATTAATTCATCATCTCTCCCCTATCTCCCTTATATATTTCCCTTAGCCCTGCCACATTCATCTCCCCGTATTCTGCCTCAGCTACTCCTCATGTATTCCCCTCACCCACTCTCCCCCAACCACTTTCCCACGTTTTCCCCTTTCACTCTGTCCACTACCACAGTCCAGCAACCACCTCAATCTCTCATGTAGAGCTTTGTCCCTTATTAATCTTATTACAGACAGTAATGATATAATAAACATTATGACAGTAATAAACATTCTCAAAGATCAGAAATCGCTTTATTACAGAAAATGCTAAAATAAACAAGTTTAATAAAATAATTTTATTTTGAATTAAAATTGTAACTTTTGTTTCTGCCTAGTCTGACCTAATATATTTTTCTTTACCTGTACATTCATTCTTCTTCTTTCTGGCTCTTTTGTTTATTTTGGAGAGAGGGAGAAACTTTAAAAAAAAGGACTTTTAATTGTTTGAAAGCTGGCTTTAAGGAGCATTATTTCAGCCAATTGAAAGCTCACAGTGTAAAGTTTGACATTGTGGCATCAGGAATGTCAATCTTTGTTGTGCAAAAACATGTCAAATATGGAGAGGTCTCTTAATAGTTGGACAAGTCTAATCCCCAGTGTGAAACTGAGCCATATACTAGGAAAGGTCCAAGTTCCCTTTCCAGATTGAAATAGGAAGGTGACAGCTCTGCTATACTTCCGGTGCATTTTGTAAGATTACTCGGTCCTTTGGTGTGTGATCTATTGTAAGAATCACAGGACTTCAAGTAATAGTCAAAGAAAATGTGGGTTTTATTATAACTGAACTGGAACATATATATATATATAGTTACAAACAGGTAAGAAAGGTGGTCTAGGGGTCCCTCACAGCCTTCACCTGGTCTTACCGTAACAGGGTTTAATTTTAAATGCATCTTTTTTTTAGCTCCCCCTTGGTGAATCCTTGTTCACCGCTTTCCAATTATAAGGCAAAGAAACCAGCACAAACAGGCTTTCTTAGGTTTAAAGAAAAACAGTTAAAATTTATTAAACTTAAACTCTAATTCGGTTGATGCCTACGGATACACGTCGTGCCCACGCTAGCATGCATACGCGATACATACACATGCAAATAGAGACAGAAAAAAGCAGAAGAAAAATAAAATGGAAAGTTTGAGGCAATACCTGAAGAGTTTTTGTTATGGTTCTTCAAGCTTACTTTAGAGTCCTTGATTGCAGGTAGATCTTGTTTTTTGTTGGGGCCCAGTATATTTCTTAAACCTTGTTCGCTGTAGGAGACTTTTCTCTCTTGGGGTTCATGTGTCTTCAGTGGATTTGGAGTTCCGTGAGAAAGAGATGGGAGCAGACAGACAGGCGAGGCTGTGGCGAGCCAGCCAGGAGAGATCTTCTCAGTCCAGGAGCATTCTTCTTTCTGCTCAAACTGTTTGTACAAATACAAAAAACTCAGGTTGCCCAGCAAGTTAGTCATGTGACTAGCTGGTTTGACCATGTCCATTTGTGTATTCGGCCATCTTAGCAGTCAACCTGGAATGCGAACTCCCCCACCTTCAACGTCTGGTGATCAAAATTCCATTGTTGGTTGAATGTGTCAGGGAATGGTCCTTTGTCCTTTCCAAGCACTGTCTGTTAATATGTAAATGTCTTTCCAGCATTTCTGGCATTTTTTTTTTAAAACAAGTCCTTTCTTCACTTCAACAACAGTTTGAAATTTAATGTCCATGTGGCAAAATTAATATGTCTCATGCTTGGCAGGTGGGGGGCTGATGACTATATATATAGGTGCACACAAATAGTTACTGCATGAGAACATCTTGCTGTGTCAGGTTCCACCCATAACTGTGATGTGTGACATGACATCACTTCCTCCAGTGATCTTCACTTACAGCTTCTTAAGATGGTCTGCTCTTAATGTCGTACCACAACATATTACACAGCTTGTCTGATTTTAAGCATTATATGGTGCAAAAATGGAGTGGCTGACCTGAACCTGCCCATTTCCTGCTGAAGGGGTTAGGTTAAAATTACCCTAAAATGTCCAGAGCTGCATAAACTTTCAATTAGATTATTTTTGAGCTGGAACAGCCAGCATTCTGTCAAGATCAATATATCATACAGAAGAGCTCAGTTTCCCCTGGCGTATAGCAACATTGGAAAAAAAAGTAACTGTGAATTTAACCAAGAGATTCATTTTTCTTGATTGTTCTGAAGAAGGGTCTCTGACCTCAAATGTTAACTCTGCTTCTCTCTGCACAGATGCTGCCAGACCTGCTGAGTATTTCCAGCATTTCGTGTTTTTATTTCAGATTTCCAGCATCGGCAGTATTTTGCTTTTGTATTATTATGATTAATTTTTCTTGCCTTACTGTTCTGGCGAGGCTTGCGATATTAGTTTGGTAAAGTTTTGAAACAGTTCAAGCTATGCTTATCAGTTAATGCACTTCCCTCTACATTAACACAAAAAAAGTTAATATCCCCATAAAATTTGCATAGTGGTAAAAGTACAAACCTTGCCACAGCAGCAAGCAAGAAATTTTTCAGAAAATGCATTTAACATTCATAATCTGTGCAGTTCCCTTTCATTCTCAGAGTGAAATACAGAAAGTTGGTGCGGATAAATGGAACATTTCCTATCTTATTCTCATTAACTACATTAATTGTCATCTTTCCTCCTTAAATTTCTCTCCTGCTCTCCTAAAGGTTCAGACTGTTACAGAGGGGCGACGACCGGTGTATTAGCACCTGCTGCCTTCAGGTATATAACATAAATATTCTTTCTTCTGCTTGAACCTAGCCAAACAGTGCCATTATCAACCATTCAATTGTGATGGGGGTGGGGGGGGGGGGGGGGCGTGGTTGCACATCAGATAGAAATCCTTTCTTTGTTCAATCAATTCAATTGAAAAATCAGATGGGCAGAGGTAGTCTACATGAGGAGTACATAGGATGTTTTCGGAATAATTTCTTGGAGCCAACCAGAGAGCAGACTGTACTAGACCTGGGCTTGTGCAACGAGATAGGATTAATTAATGACCTCATAGTTAAGGTGCCTTTAGGTAGCAGCGATCATAATATGATTAGATTTTACATTCAGTTTGAGGGAGAGAAGAGTGGGTCCAAGACTAGTATTTTAAATTTAAATAAGGGCAATTATGAGGGCATGAAAGCAGAGTTAGCTAAAGTGATCGGGCAAATCAGGTTAAGGGATAGATCAATAGAGATGTGGCAGACATTTAAGGGGATATTTCAGAATACATAGAATAGATACATTTCAACAAGAAAGAAAAATTCCAAGGGTGGGACCCGCCATCTGTGGTAACTAAAAGAGTTAAAGATAGTATCAAACTTAAAGATAAATCCTATAATTGTGGAAGCATGGGAGACAGGTCAAAAGATTGGACAGAAAATAAAAAACAGCAAAGAATGACTAAAAGATTGATAAGGAAGGTAAAATTAGAGTATGAGAGAAAGCGAGCTAGAAATTTAAAGAGAGATAGTAAGAGTTTCTGTAGCTATTTAAAAAAGAAAAGAGTTAACAAAGTGAGCGTTGGTCCTATAGAAAGTGAGTCTGGGGAATTAATAATGGATAATAAGGAGATGGCAGATGAATTAAACAGATATTTTGCATCGGTCTTCACTATTGAGGATACAAGTAACATCCCAATATTAGCTGTAAGTCAGGAAATGAAAGGGAAGAAGAAATTCAAGAAAATTACAATCACCACGGAAGTGGTACTGAACAAATTGTTGAAGCTGCGGACTTCATCCTAGGGTGTTAAACGAAGTGGCTAGTGAGATAGTTGATGCATTAGTTTTAATTTTCCAAAATTCCTTAGATTCAGGGAAGGTTCTGTTAGATTGGAAAATAGTGAATGTAACTCCTTTATTCAGAAAGGGAGGGAGACGGAAAACAGGAAACTACAGGCCAGTTAGCTTAACATCTGTCTTAGGGAAAATGTTAGAAGCTATTATTAAACACGTTATAGCAGGGCATTTAGAAAAATTCAAGGTAATCAGGCAGAGTCAACATGGTTTTGTAAAAGGGAAATCATGTTTAACCAATTTATTGGAGGTCTTCGAGGGAGTTACATGTGTTGTGGATAAAGGGAAACAGGTGGATGTATTGTATTTAGATTTCCAGAAAGCATTTGATAAGGTTCCACATCAAAGGTTATTGCAGAAAATAAAATCTCATGGTGTAGGGGGTAACATATTGGCATGGATAGAGGATTGGCTAGCTAACAGCAAAGAGAAAGTAGGCATAAATGGGCCATTTTCTGGTTGGCAAGATGTGATGAGTGGTGTGCCACAGGGAGCTGTGCTGGAGACTCAACTTTTTACAATTTATATAAATGACTTAGCTGAAGGGAGTAAAGGTATGGTTGCTAAATTTGCTGATGACACAAAGATAGGTAGGAAAGTAAGTTGTGAAGAGGACATAAGGGGGCTACAAAGGGATATCGATCAGTCAAGTGAGTGGGCAAAGATCTGGCAAATGGAATATAATGTGGGGAAGTGTGAAATTGTCCACTTTGGCAGGAAGAATAAAAAAGCATATTCTCTGAATGATGAGGGATTTCAGAGCTCGGAGATGCAGTGAGATCTGGGTGTCCTAGTGCATGGATCGCAAAAGGTTAGTTTGCAGGTACAGCATGTAATTAGGATAGCTAATAGAATGTTATCGTTTATCACGAGGGAAATTGAATACAAAAATAGGGAGATTATGCTTCAGCTATACAGGGCATTGGTGAGACCACATCTGGAGTACTGTGTACAGAACTGGTTTCCTTATTTAAGGAAGAATGTAAATGCGTTGGAGGCAGTACAGAGAAAGTTTACCAGACTAACACCTGGAATGGGTGGGCTGTCTTACGAGGAAAAATTAGACAGGCTAGGCTTGTATCCACTGGAATTTAGAAGAGTAAGAGGCGACTTGACTGAAACATAAGATCCTGAGGGGTCATGACAGGGTGGATGTGGAAAGGATGCTTCCCCTTGTGGGAGAATCCAGAACTAGGGGTCACTGTTTAAAAATAAGGGGTCACCCATTTAAGACAGAGATAAGGAGAAATTTTTTCTCTCAGAGGGTTGAGAGTCTTTGGAATTCTTTTCCTCAAAAGGCAGTAGAAGCAGAGTTTTTGAATATTTTTAAGGCAGAGGTCGATAGATTCTTGATGAGCAAGGGGGTGGAAGGTTATCAGGGGTAGGTGGAAATGTGGAGTAATCAGTTCAGCCATGAACTTATTGAACGGCGGAGCAGGCTTGAAGGGCCGAGTGGCCTACTCCTGCTCCTAATTCGTATGTTCGTATGTAATTTCTGACTGGTGTTGTTCCCCTACAGTCTTTTAATCCAATCATGCTAATTCCTTCCAAGCATTTTTTTTCCTCATGCATAGATTGACTCGCTTAGAATACATCTGAAAAATATACCCTAACTCCCACATAAATACATTCTTTCAGTACAGCATCACTAGCGAGTGATCAGTAGTGGGAACACTGGTGTCTTCTTTCTTTCCTGATTTGAGACATTAGATTAATTACAGAGCCCCTACTATGCCTGTTTATGAGAGTAAAAGAGAAAAGAATTGGCAAGAAAATCTCATTTACAGAAATTAATTAAGTGCAATATGTTGAAAATGAGCTTTTATTCAATTTGTCACATGCTTGTTAATTGGTCTATGATTTGTCACCAGACACATCTGATTGACCCTTATGTCATGTGTTAACACAGGCAACACAGTGGGGGGAAATCATAAAGGCAATGGTAGCCATTTTGATTGTAGTTTCCATGACTACAAAAGAAAAATGACTAAATCGTGGCCTACGGCAATGATGCTGCATTACACCACTGATGAACAATTACTGGGTGGCCATTTTAGGTTTGGTGTAGGATATGCAAATAAAGAGATATAATTGGGCATAGCCTGCCCCAAAATAGAGAGTCCATTCTTGATGTGTTTTTTCTAATTTTAAAAAATAATTTGTGGTTTTTGATTGAAGCTTTTAACTGTGCAGAATTCTCCAGAATTCCTGGGAATTCCATGCTTGGGATCTCTATTGATTCTGGCATGCTATTAAAGCACTACTTGGCATGCTGAGCACCACCATTGAATAACATGCCTATCACACATGCTGAAAACAAACCATGGCCACAGCTGGCCCTATTCACCCACCACTTGTTAGAACTGTACAAATCAAGTGTACCACATTTCTCGATTTACTGCTAAACGAAACAATATTCAAAGGAAATCACTTCCCAATGCAAAATGAAAGAGTAACAGGGGGGAAAATATGATAGCTCGAGTTTTCAGGACCATTTTTTTAAAATGAAAATTGCTGTATTTATAATAAATACATCCAAAGCCTGTCTGAAATAACATCAAAATGAATTAAACATTCTAAACCAGAGTAGTATTTGAGAGATGGCAAAATTGTCAAATTAGCTTCAAATTAATGTCACATTTTGAGTCATTTACTGCTGTGAGAATGCATTCTCTACAAATGGTACTGAAGTTGTCTGAACTCTCGTTATCCACACTGGCTGTCACAAAAGAAAAGGCCGCTCACTTATCCATTTTAGCACAAGCTAAAGAGACTGCCAGTTGGCAAATGTACTGGAGGTATGGAACAAAGAGGGTCTCAGTTTCAATCTCTGGTGTGTGCTGAGTTAGCTAATTCTAGCTGGGGAGCAGTTGAAGTGTTGGGACATGAAGGGGAGATTCCCATTCCTGACTGTCATTCAGCAATTCCTGCTAGAAGGTAGTTCTGTGAGGACATCGGGTGGCCTAGCTGTTAACTGGGTCCATGCCAAACAGTGAAGAATGAAACTAGATGCAGATCTTTTTCTGGCTAGTCAGTTTATTCACAGAATGCAGCATTACACATCTCTGCCTTCTGTTCACCAACCACCCTTGTGTCCAGCAGGCTCTCTTTATATTCACATCATATCCTTAATTGAACAAAGCACTTCAGCTGTTTACCTTTAAAATAAATAACCATCAACATAGCAAGCCACTCAGTTGTATCTACTCTTCTTCTTTGGCCTCCTTGTCTCGAGAGACAATGGGTAAGCAAGCGCCTGGAGGTGGTCAGTGGTTTGTGAAGCAACGCCAGCAGTGGCAAAAAGGCCAATTCTAGAGTGACAGACTCTTCCACAGGTGCTGCAGATAAAGTTGGTTGTCGGGGCTGTTCCAGAGTTGTCTCTCCCCTTGCGCTTCTGTCTTTTTTCCTGCCAACTGCTAAGTCTCCTCGACTCGCCACACTTTAGCCCTGCCTTTATGGCTGCCCGCCAGCTTTGGCGATCACTGGAAACTGACTCCCACGACTTGCGATCAATGTCACAGAACTTCATGTCACGTTTGCAGACGTCTTTAAAGCGGAGACATGGACAGCCAGTGGGTCTGATACCAGTGACAAGCTCACTGTACAATGTGTCCTTGGGGATCCTGCCATCTTTCATGCGGCTCACATGGCCAAGCCATCTCAAGCGCCGCTGGCTCAGTAGGGTGTATATGCTGGGGATGTTGGCCGCCTCGAGGACTTCTGCGTTGGAGATACGGTCCTGCCACCTAATGCCAAGGATTCTCCGGAGGTAGCGAAGATGGAATGAATTGAGACGTTGCTCTTGGCTGACATACGTTGTCCAGGCCTCGCTGACGTAGAGCAAGGTACTGAGGACACAGGCTTGATACACTCGGACTTTTGTGTTCCGTGTCAGTACGCCATTTTCCCACACTCTCTTGGCCAGTCTGGACATAGCAGTGGAAGCCTTTCCCATGTGCTTGCTGATTTCTGCATCGAGAGACAGGTTACTGGTGATAGTTGAGCCTAGGTAGATGAACTCGTGAACCATTTCCAGAGCTTGGTCGCCGATATTGATGGATGGAGCATTTCTGACGTCCTGTCCCATGATATTAGTTTTCTTGAGGCTGATGGTTAGGCCAAATTCGTTGCAGGCAGCCACAATCCTGTCAATGAGTTTCTGCAGACACTCTTCAGTGTGAATTGTTAATCCAGCATCGTCAGCAAAGAGGAGTTCCTTGATGAGGACTTTCCGTACTTTGGTCTTCGCTCTTAGACGGGCAAGGTTGAACAACCTGCCATCTGATCTTGTGTGGAGGAAAATTCCTTCTTCTGAAGACTTGAACGCATGTGAGAGCAGCAGGGAGAAGGAGATCCCAAACAATGTGGATGCGAGAACACGGCCCTGTTTCACTCCACTCAGGATAGGAAAGGGGTCTGATGAGGTGCCGCTATGCTGAATTGTGCCTTTCATATGGTCATGGAATGAGGTGATGATACTGAGTAGCTTTGGTGGACATCCGATCTTTTCTAGTAATCTGAAGAGACCACGTCTGCTGACAACGTCAAAGGCTTTGGTGAGATCAATGAAAGTAACGTAGAGGGGCATCTGTTGTTTGCGGCATTTCCCCTGTAGCTGGCGAAGGGAGAACAGCATGTCAATGATGGATTTCTTCTCGAAAGCCACACTGTGCCTCAGAGTAGACACGTTCAGCCAGCTTCTGGAGCCTGTTTAAGGCGACTCGAGCGAAGACTTTCCCCACTATGCTGAGCAGGGAGATTCCACGGTAGTTGTTGCAGTCACCGCGGTCACCTTTGTTCTTATAGAGGGTGATGATATTGGCATCGCGCATGTCCTGTGGTACTCTCTGTCTCTGTTCCCACCTCACTCTGTCTCCGTTCCCACCTCTCTCTGTCTCTGTTCCCACCTCTCTCTCTCTGTCTCTGTTCCCCCCCCCTCTCTCTGTTCCCCCCTCTCTCTCTCTGTTTCCTCCCTTTCTCTCTCTGTTTCCTCCCTTTCTCTCTCTGTTCCCCCCCCCCTCTCTCTCTCTCTCTGTTTCCCCCCCTCTCTCTCTCTCTGTCCTCACCTCTCTCTCTCTCTGTCTCTATTCCCCCCTCTCTCTCTCTGTCCTCACCTCTCTCTCTTTATTCCCCCTCTCTCTCTCTCTGTCTCTGTTCCTCCCTCTCTCTCTATCTTTGCTCCCCTCTCTCTCTGTCTCTGTTCCCCCCCCTCTCTCTGTCTCTGTTCCCCCCTCTCTCTCTGTCTCTGCTCCCCCTTCTCTCTCTGTCTCTGCTCCCCCTTCTCTCTCTGTCTCTGCTCCCCCCTCTCTCTCTCTGTTCCCCCCTCTCTCTCTGTTCCCCCCCTCTCTCTCTGTTCCCCCCCTCTCTCTCTGTCCCTGCTCCCCCTTCTCTCTCTGTCTCTGCTCCCCCTTCTCTCTCTCTGTTCCCCCTCACTCTCTGTTCCCCCCTCTCTCTCTGTCCCTGCTCCCCCTTCTCTCTCTCTCTGCTCCCCCTTCTCTCTCTCTGCTCCCCCCTCACTCTCTGTTCCCCCCCTCTCTCTCTGTCCCTGCTCCCCCTTCTCTGTCTCTGTTCCCCCCTCTCTCTCTCTGTTCCCCCACCGTCTCCGGTCCCCCCTCTCTCTCTCTCTGTTCCCCCTCTCTCTTTATCTCTCTCTGTTCATCCCCTCTGTCTCTCTCTCTCTTGCTGTTCCCCAATCTCTGACAGTTGCAGGGAGTGGGAACGCTCAGCTCAGTAGCTTTATGGTTCGTCAGTTTTTTAAAACATCATGCGGTCAGCTTCACAGCTGACAGGTGCTGGGAGCGGGAACAGTGGTTTCGCAACTTCGGACAGATTCGGGGTTTTCCGGTGGCCTTTTAAAAAATAAGTCAGAACCCACAGGAAACCCCGCATCTGTCTGAAGTTGGGAAACAGCTGTTCCTGATGTTAGCACCTGTCAACTGTTAAACTGATGGCACGACTTTTTAAAAAGCTGGTCTGAAGGAAGAAAACAATGGAAAATTTCTCATCTCTGAAATACAACCACGGGCAGGATGGAAACCTTCGGCAGGCTGGATTCTGGCCCATGGGCCATATGTTGGACAACCCTGGCTTAGCAGAACTCCTGCTCCATAAAAACACTGGCTGTTCGTTCTGTGAGGACTCACAGCTGAAATCCCATCCTGAGCATTGTTCTGCTGCTGGCCCATTTATACAGGATTATGCAGACGATCAAGTGATTGATTAGATTTTGTGGCTTTTTATTTTCAATTCTATCCTCAAAATGCTAAATCTTGCAAGTGTACAGCATTGACCACCCTCCTGTATCTCATTAAAGCAATCAGGTGTGAGCTGTGATACTAAGTGTTGAGAGACTCTTAGACTGTGGCTATTCATGGTGAGCACATGGTTTTAAAAATACTTCTGTATGCAAGTGCAATGCCTGGTGTGGAATTGAGCTATTCAGTCTGAGAAAGTCACAGGTTTAATCCCCCAAGCTAGAGAACAGAAAAGTCTGCCAAAGTTCTCATTCCCAGATCTAATATATATATATATATATATATATATATATATATATATATATATATATCAATATATCAATATATATATATATATATACACACACAAATACACATATACACACACAAAGTGAGGGTAGGATAGGATGAGTTATGATCCTAAGTAGCCAATTAACACCAATTTCTAGGTTGACACGCGAAGGGTGATAAAGAGAATGAGATGAGGGGGGCGCAGATAGAAGCTCATAGAACCATACCCAGTATTAGAAGGCTGGGGGTGGGTGTGAACTGGTTAGAAAGGGAAAGGAAAAGCTACATTCTGATCCCAGCTGCTGCAGGAAAGACCAAGTGTATTTAGTGCAAGGAAATATTCAGTGTTTTTTTCATCCTGTGATATCCTATCCAACCTTAAGTTGGTTTTCTTTTATTAAGTGCCACATCAAATGAAAAATGCTATTTAACTCGTGCACTTTAAGACTGTATCAAGAACCCACTAAAGGCAGGTATATTTAATACTAGACATAAATCACTGACATGTAATCTATTAAACAATATCTGTTTGACTAATGTAATTGAGCCAAAAGCAGTTCATTATCTACATTAAATAATTTCCTATTTATTGACAGAGAAAATCCTGCTTAATTACATAGTGCAGCTCTGCCAACAAGAATCCATTCAGTCTACAGGCTTTAAATTTCCTCCACCTCAGTTTCTACTCTTTCTCCTTTCTCACCTCCTCCTTAAAAGCACTGGTCTAGAAATTGAGCTATGTCGCCTGAGCCACGTTTTTTCAGGCACTACATGGCCTCCTAAGCATACACATTTCCGACTTGAAGAATGCCAATGGCCATATTGGGTAAGGACAACAAGAGGGAAAGGGCCTGCTTGAGGTCTCTGCACTCAGAAAAACCAATCCTACAGAACGGCTACAACTAAAAAAGGAGAGCTACTTACCTATCAGTATGGAACCTGGAGGCAGCAGCAGTGCCCTCATTAAACCACCCTCCTGATCACCGCCATTATTACCCACCGGGAACTCCAGCACCAACACCTGATCTTTCCCCACCGTCCTGACCGAGGCTTCAATCCCTCCGCCACTTCCAGTTAGTCTCCATGACACCATGTAAAGGCGCTCCCTTCGAGACTTGTGATCTCTATATCCCAAGCCCCACAATTTGCCCCACCTCCCAAACCCACCATCCTGAGACCACCATTTACCTGTGCTAATGTGGTCTGAGGTCCAATATTCAGGACTTCTCAAACCACAATGTTTGTGTACGGATAAATATCCAAAAACTTCTAGGCCACTGACTCCTGGGTGCTGACTGGCCTCCAAAAGCTTCCCCAACTGGGGGACAATTCATATGCGACTCTAAACCACAAGTACAGGCAGGCCATTCGACCATGGCTAGACTCTGATTGTGTTCTCATTTGAAGCACATACAGTTTCCTCTGGGGATGGAGATTCATGGATGGCATTCAGGAGAAGGAACCCTTAAATCTCTACCTCTCTCTGCTCCTTTAAAACGCTCAACACCGAGTTTTTTGACTAAGCTTTTGCTCTTCTGTCTTAATATTTCCTTATGTGGCTCGGTGTCAAGTTTTGTTTGATGACTCTTCTATGAAATGCCTTGGGATGCTTTACTGCATTAAAGGCATAATATATTTTATTTTATTTGTTCTTGGGATGTGAACATTGCTGGCAAGGCCAGCATTTATTGCCCAACCATAATTACCCTTGAGAAGGTGGTGGTGAGCTGCCTTCTTGAACCGCTGCAGTTCTTGGGGTGTAGGTAAACCAACAGTGCCGTTCAGAAGGGAGCTCCAGATTTTTGACCCAGCAACACTGAAGGAACGGCGATCTTGTTCCAAGTCAGGATGGTTTGTGACTTGGAGGGGAACTTGCAGGTGGTGGTGTTTCCGTGCATCTGCTGCCCTTGTCCTTCTAGGTGGCAGGGGTTGCAGGTTTGGAATGTGCTGTCGAAGTAGCCTTGGCGAGTTGCTGCTGTGCATCTTGTATATGGTACATACTGCCGTCACTGACTGCTGGTGACAGAGGGAATGAACATTTAAGGTGGTGGGTGGGTGCTGATTAAGTGGGCTGCTTTGTTCTGGATGGTGTTGAGCATCTTAAGTGTTGTTGGAGCTGCACCCATCCAAGCA
Source organism: Heterodontus francisci (assembly GCF_036365525.1). Classification (NCBI taxonomy): domain Eukaryota; kingdom Metazoa; phylum Chordata; class Chondrichthyes; order Heterodontiformes; family Heterodontidae; genus Heterodontus; species Heterodontus francisci. Next base: position 36,085,700 of record NC_090406.1, on the reverse strand, counting down.
AATGGAGATTATTCCATCGCACTCGTGACCTGTGCCTTGTAGATGGTGGACAGGCTTTGGGGTGTCAGGAGGTGAGTTACTCGCCACAGAGTTCCCAGTCTCTGACATGCTCTTGTAGCCACTGCATTTATATGGCTGGTCCAGTTAAATTTCTGGTCAACGGTAAGGGATGTTGTTAGTGGGGAATTCAGCGATGTAATGCCGTTGAACGGTAAGGGAAGATGGTTCGATTCTCTCTTGTTGAAGATGGTCATTGCCTGGCACTTGTGTGGCATGAATGTTACTTGCCACTTATCAGTCCAGGCCTGGATGGTGTTCAGGTTTGCTGCATGTGGGCATGGACTGCTTCAGTATCTGAGGAATTGTGAATAGTACTGAACACTGTGCAATCATCAGTGAACATCCCCATTTCTGACCTGCAAGTTGCTGTTGCCGTTGACTTATTTTCTTTCTGCTCCCTATTCGAGGGATGCTGAAACCCATTGGACTGCCCTCAGTGCTTCCCTGGCTCAGATCAGCTAACTCAGTGCAGGCTTGGGATTGAAGCTGGGACTTCTTGGCATGTCCATCCACTCTTATTGGTTCACTAACTGAGCTAATGTGAAAACTCCATCAATAAACTGTAAGATGTTCGAAATTCATGCTGTAATTTTTAAAAATATAAAACAGTGCACGCAGAATGCTTAATAAAAGCTGTCGTTACAGTGTCAAGTTATTAAATCCTACAACTCACTCCATTCAAAGATACTTTGCTTCGAACTTGAGGGTTAGATTTAAATTGATTCACTGACTGTTAAATCCATTTGAACTTCCTTAGATACATTTTTTTTCAAAGAAAAGTGTTGAGGTGACAATATTTGAGAGCTGTAAAGAGTTCTGCCTTAATTGACAGCCCAGTGAGCCTACATTAGTACAATAATAGCATGGTAACATTGAGCTGTGAAATAGGAACCCACAAAAATGGTTTCATTTTATTCAGGTTGAAATATTGTTTTTTTGAGAGACAACAATTAGAAGCTCTGCCATTCAATGAGCTTCCTTCCTAATTTGTTTTTTTTTTAAAGTCACCTCTCCTTTCTGTTTTGTGAAATCAGCTGTCTTTTGGGTCATTAAAATGAAAAGTGTCAAACTGGCATAGTGTGTGGCAAGTTTCTCTGCAAGATGCTGTGTCTATTATCCTCAATTGGGATTTTACTGTGTAGGAGTTGTTCAGGCCTTTCAACAATCTTTTAAAATAAGTTATTCCTCCACAGCAATTTTCCCCTACCTCCACAGCTACTTTTCCCTATTCCCCAATAGTTATCTCCTGTTTTAGCTATTCTGCTATACAGACCCCAGTCATTTGGACTTCCCTCGTAGTTACTGTTCTGGAATTTCAGAAATGTTGCCTTTACTACCCCACACACCTGCTGCAATTGTCCATTAGGTTGGTACAAGCCTTGACGGTGAGTCTCAGTAAACTATACTACCACAGCAGGAAGGGTGGCACCATAGCCCAACACAATCCTTTCCTCGGTTGGTATCCACATACAGGCAGGGGCTCTTTGGCAGAAGAACTGCCTGCTTTTTTCCCTGTCTAATCCAGCACAGACTAAGAATCAATTCTGGGATTTTCCTGGTCTCTGATTGCCTCGATTCTAACCCCCATTGCCTAGTGAGAATGGTACGTGGGAGGGGTTAAGTTTAGACCAAGTTGACTTATCGGCCTGAGGTCACTCCGTTCCCACCCATTTCATCTCCACCTATTTTCAAGCGGGCCAAAATTCCTGCTACAGGCAACTAGATACCTACTTTTAATGCAAAGATCGAGGTCTGATGACATCATCAGTGCCACGACATAACCTGAACTAAAATTCAGGGGGAATCCAGCACCGTCTGGAGCTCAGCAGCAGAACCATGGGAGGAGGCATCGATTGGCTAGAAGAGTAAGTTTTTAAAAATGATTCTGTCGGACCTCCTTGTCAGCCAGGAGGAGCAGGAGTGCTCTCACCAGGCACCGCAAGGAGTCATTCAACCTTCCCAGCCCTGACTTCCCCTGAACACGATGGAACACCTTCTCCATCTGATCTGCGATCACTTCTAGACCGTCTCCTCCATTCCCATAGGTTCCCCCTCAGCTGTTGTCTCCAGATGCAGAATTCCTACTCCCATCCACCCCTCGGATAATGGACCTGACCAGGTTTGGGTGCGACTCTGGGAACATTTATTAACATGAGGTTCTGCTGTTCAGATCAGCCCACAGATTCTCTGGGTGAGTTCCCCCCTTTGGGGCTCACATACACTATTCACTCCCCAATTTTTAAAATCTGCACCCATAATTCATTGGATAAAATTGTTGTGCTAACGGAACCCAATTTTGTTTCTACTCCCACTCCTCCGATTTTCTTCTCCTAAGTGCTTATTCTTCCTTTGTTAGCTTAGACAGTGAATAATCAGTTAACTCAGTACAGATCAGGCATAAAATCTGGAACCTTCCTCATGTGTAAGGCTCAGCACCATTCTGACCAGTGAATGTGACAACTGAGCAATGGGGAAATGCTCATTCCCCCTTTTGTAAATCTGTAATGGACATCACAATGGCTCAAGGTAACATGCTCATCAAGAAGGTTTTGAGTCTCATACCAGACTTGAGCACATGATTCTAGGCTGACAGTTTACAACAATCCTGAAGGAGTGCTCCATTGTCATTGGTGGCATCCTTTGGATGAGGTGCTAAACTGAGGCCTATTCTGCCTGATTAAGTAGTTCAGGAGAATGTTAAGTATATTTTGATATTATTTGGAGAAGGACAGGGAGTTCTCCCAGCATCCCAGCTAATCAACAGCACCAAGAACAGAATAGCTGGTAACTTATCTCATTGATATTGCAATGCTTTGGAATGTTTCGGTGAGAGGTTAAGGAAACTGGGTGAAATGAGCTAGGGTTGTAGTTCCCAGCCTATATGATTAAAAGTCCCATAATTCAACACTAATTGGGCAACTTCACTGAACAATGTTGTTAAGGGTGGCTGATGTGAGAAAAGGATTGTGTAATCAGGTTCCTTATCTTAGCTCAAGCTTATGGTATACTGTGAGAGGACAAAGCATCAGCAGTATTATACCTGGGAAAGAATCACTCAATGCTGTGCTTTTACATTGAAAGAGGAATATTCCAGCTTTCAGCTCTGCTCATCACAAATTCAACTTTAAAAAGACACACAATTTAAAACCAAACAATTCTCTTCCTTGTCAAGATTTAGTCTTGTCAGAGAAGTGATTACAGACAGATCGCTAAGGAATTACTGCAAACTGAAAGGGCTCATTTTATACCAATTTACACTAGTTGCAGGACCAAACATGTCATAAAGGTGTGTGATTTGAGTTCTTGCTTGTGGAACATGATATTTGTCAGCAGTAACTGTTAGGGTCTTACTTTGCCTGCAGTTGTCTCCAGATGTCTCTCCTGCTCTCTTGAACCTGCTAAGATAAGCTGGGGGCAGGTTCCAAGGGCACTAACTACCCTGCAGTACCTTGCCCAAGAAGTCATTTTCGAGTGGCAGGCTATTTTACCAGGGAGGGATGACGCAGCCAAAATCCAATCAGATTTTCATCCAATGTCCACAGACAACAGAAATTACTATATAACAATCACAAACTGGAAAATGGTCAGTTTTTTCCCCCTCTCCTAAACCAGGGCATAGAGGCAATCTGTAATAACACAAATGCTGTCCTAGCTGAGCTTAGCCAACAGCACAAACCAGGGATTAAAATATCTCTGTATAATTCAGTGGCTTATTGGCAACTGATCTAGTCTGTGTATTTTAATTCAACTGAACTTCTAATGTAGCATTTAGTGGAGTGGGGAGAAATTAAGTATTCAGAAATCAAAGGCAGCAGCAGGAATTCACTTTAAGCAATAACTGAGTGACTGATGAGAGAAAACTGGTTATAAATTTAATTAGCATCTACTGAAGTCTTCAACTAAGCAAGGTCAAATAAATTTCATGGTGTTTCAGATATTCTGGTTCATTTGGTATTGAAAAGGACCACTGGGGTTCCCTAAGGAAAAGTGGGTAAATACTCCATTTGGTGCAATACTGAGTTTTTGTCTTAAAAGATTTTATCACCCTTAAAAACTGCACAAGGAATAAAATGCTTGATCTAATGGGGCTGTGCACCACTAGGTGCAATACTGAGCCATAGTGACCAGGGGAGTCTGAATTAGCAGAAAAATCAAAGCTCACATTGCAATGCAGCACTGAGGGAGTGCTGTACTGTTGGAGGTTCCAGCTTTCGAATGACATGTTAAACCAAGGCATTATCTGCCTTCTCAGGTGGATGTAAAAGTTCCCATGGCACTATTTCGAAGAAGATCGGGGAGTGTTCCCTGTTGTCCTGGCCAATAGTTATCCCTCAATCAACATCATAAAAACAGATTATATGATCATTATCACATTGCTGTTTGTGGGAGCTTTCTATGTGAAAATTGGCTGCCACGCTTCCTACATACAACAGTGACTACACTTCAACAGTACTTCATTGGCTGTAAAGCGCTTTGGGACGTCCTGTGGTTATGAAAGGTGCGACTTAAATGCAAGGCTTTTTCTATTTTAGTTCATTTCACCTGAGTTGGTGATAGGTGATTGGGGTGTGGGCGTATAGTGGGACACAGCTGCAAGATTTGACAGGAATTGTGGAAAGCACTAAGAGACAATGTATTGTTAATTCCACAATTCAGCGCTCTACCATCTTTCTTGACTTAGTATCCTTTATACAGGGCAGAAACAGACAATTCGGCCCAACTGGTCTATTCTGGTGTTTATGCTCCACACAAGCCTCTTCCCACCCAACTTCATCTAACCCTATGAGCTTTCCTTCTATGCGTTTCTCCCTCGTGCGCTTGTCTAGTTTCCCTTATACACTGATGCATTTCTCTGTTTAGTGATATTTAGTGATATCATCAAGAAAACCACAGTCATGGGACAAACTGTTGCATCTCCGCCCCTGATCACACTAAATAATATCCAACTGGAAACGGTTGGCAAATTCTGCTACCTTGGGTTCATTGTGGCAGACAATCTGTCCCTTGATGCAGAGCTCGATATATAAAGAACAAAGAACAGTACAGCACAGGAACAGGCCATTCGGCCCTCCAAGCCTGCGCCGATCTTGATGATTAGATTAGAGATACAGCACTGAAACAGGCCCTTCGGCCCACCGAGTCTGTGCCGAACATCAACCACCCATTTATACTAATCCTACACTAATCCCATATTCCTACCAAACATCCCCACCTGTCCCGATATTTCCCTACCACCTACCTATACTAGTGACAATTTATAATGGCCAATTTACCTATCAACCTGCAAGTCTTTTGGCTTGTGGGAGGAAACCGGAGCACCCGGAGAAAACCCACGCAGACACAGGGAGAACTTGCAAACTCCACACAGGCAGTACCCGGAATCGAACCCGGGTCCCTGGAGCTGTGAGGCTGCGGTGCTAACCACTGCGCCACTGTGCCGCCCTTAATGCCTGCCTAAACTAAAACCTTCTGCACTTCCGGGGACCGTATCCCTCTAGTCCCTTCCTATTCATGGATTTGTCAAGATGTCTCTTAAATGTCGCTATCGTATCTGCTTCCATCACCTCCCCCGGCAGCAAGTTCCAGGCACTCACCATCCTCTGTGTAAAGAACTTGCCTCACACATCCCCTCTAAACCTTGCCCCTTGCACCTTAAACCTATGTCCCCTAGTAACTGACTCTTCCACCCTGGGAAAAAGCTTCTGACTATCCACTCTGTCCATGCCGCTCATAACTTTGTAAACCTCTATCATGTTGCCCCTCCACCTCCGTCGTTCCAGTGAAAACAATCCGAGTTTATCCAACTTCTCCTCATAGCTAATGCCCTCCAGACCAGGCAACATCCTGGTAAACCTCTTCTGTACCCTCTCCAAAGCCTCCACGTCCTTCTGGTAGTGTGGCGACCAGAATTGCACGCAATATTCTAAGTGTGGCCTAACTAAGGTTCTGTACAGTTGCAACATGATGTTGCCAATTTTTATACTCTTTGCTCCGACCGATGAAGGCAAGCATGCCGTATGCCTTCTTGACTAACTTATCCACCTACGTTGCCACTTTGTGACCTGTGGACCTGTACGCCCAGATCTCTCTGCCTGTCAATACTCCTAAGGGTTCTGCCATTTACTGTATACCTCCCACCTGCATTAGACCTTCCAAAATATATTACCTCACATACGCATAGGGAAAGCAGTTACCACCTTTGGCCGACTTGCGAAATACGCTTAGGATAACACTAAGCTGACCCTTAGGACCAAGCTGATGGTTTATAAAGCCTGTGTTCTCAGCACCTTACTGTATTGCTGTGAAACATGAGCGACTTACAGCTACTAGGTAAAGAAGCTTAATCATTTCCATCTTTGCTGTCTGTGGCACATTATGGGTATACCCTGGCAGGACAAAATCAAAAATTCTGCTGTCCTCTCAAAGGCAGAGCTCCCAAATCTGTTAGCACTTCTCAAACAGAGGGCTTTGGTGGATCAGACAGGATGGAAAAAGGTCGCATACCCAAGGACTTTCTGTATGGTGAGGTAGCTGAGGCCAGAGGACCAGTGGGACGCCCAAAGCTCCACTTCAAGGATGCTTGCAAGAGTGACATGAAGACCCTAAATGTCGATTATCACACCTGGGAGTCACTAGCTGGCGAAAGAGGGAAATAGCCACACATCCTGTGGACTGGTGTGCACTACCACGACGATCAGTTGCTACAGCAGCTTGGCAACAGGCGTCAACGTCAAAAACAACAACTCACAGCGACAGCTTTATTAATTAATCACTCCCGCTCTATTAAATACTTTCCCTTTTGTTCTCTCCCCCACTCCCCTCCCCTTAAAACTTAATTCTTTTCTAACCTTTGCCAATTCTGATGAAAGATCACAGACCTTAAACGTTAACTTTGCTTCTCACTCCACGGATGCTGCCAGACCTGCTGAATATTTCCAGCACTTTTTGTTTTTGTTAACTCACAGCATCACCTGGCAGCTTCATGTGCAGCACTTGTGGCAGAACCTGCCTCTCAAGGATTGGCCTTCACAGCCATCAGCAAAGGTGCATCAAGAGAAGACACCCCATCTAAATGGATTGTTTGCTGCGTGTCTATCATCTTTCATAGATGGAAGGATGCCAACCAACACAATATTCCCACAAGATCTGCCTAAAGCAAAATTCTCTCACACTGTGCTAGTCGGAACACACTGAAAAAAGCATGTGTTAATGTGTTTGACTTTGGCATTCCAATTGACTGGATCTGCTCCAATTGAAATGTTCTGCACTGATTTTAACCTGCTCTCATGTTCTTGGTGGATGTATAGACCATGTAATATTAAGTGATTATTCAATAGAAATTCCTAGTTTTGATTCCCAGATGCATTAGCTCATTTCAACCAGGTAGAAATTGCGAAAACTAGTGTCAGTACCCTAGACTTGAATGAGGAAAAATCACCCAAGTTTTCAGCTCTTGATTGTTGCCCTGTCACCATTTCTGAAAAGTTCCCATGTGGGATGGAGGGAGAAGACCCTGCCCCCCATAGCCAAATACCTTGGAGACAAAGCCTTCTGCCTCAGCACTACCACCCACACCAGCCATTCTTACCTAATGGCTCAACAAATCAGTGAGTTGCTGATCCCTACAACCCAGGCTGGTGTGGAGCAGAAACACTGGCTTAGACCAGTTGTGCTCAATGGCTTGGTTCTGTGCTGTAAATTCTCTCTAATTTCTGGTCTGTGCTGAGTTAACGGATCTCAGTCAGGAAAGCATTGGGCGTAGTTCAATCGGCCTCAGTGCCCCATGATAAGGTGAGGGAAATTATCCAGTGTTTCAGCTTCGATCTGTATGCGCTTGACCCTAGCTTGACTAGGTAGAGCTCAGCTGTGGTGCCCTGGAGTCAGATAGTCCGAGACACTAACCATTTGACCATTTGACCATTTGGATGAGATTCTGGAGAGTGACTAATGTCCAAGATGTAAATATTCCACTTTTGGGCTCCCAGTGCACATAAGAGCATGTATCATGAAATTGAATGAGCCCATGTACATCCCACCCATTCACTTTAAAGATCACACAGTCTGAGAGTACACAATCAAAATATCCTGGGAGTGTAGAAGTGGGATTCTTTACTCCACAGTGGTTCCGCAAAGTGTTAATGCCCTTCAGAACAGGAATAGAGAGGATAAAATTGATGAGTAAATAGCCTGTCACCTTCATTTTCTAGGATTACTCAGGTTTAAGGGCCAGTTGAGCGAAATACCAAAGAGCTGCTCGCACATGAAACCCAAGCACAGCTGCAGTCAGGGAAGGAGGGGAGAGAATTGAAAGATATATATCTGCGGTATGATGTTCTCGCTATTTATTTTTGAAAGTAGTGACTTTATATCTGAGCAATGCTAAAGACTGTAGGCGTAGTTTCTTCATAAAGGTTATTAATTTTCCTCTAGGTTTGACACCACTGTCGGTTTACATTATATGGGACGACTCATTCACTGTAATACACTGAGGCATTGAAGATGAATATCATGAATTCAATATGATTCATTGTTAGGTAGACTGATCTTAGCAATAAGACAGACCAATAGTTGCCTTACTGCTATTCTGAACCAGGCCATGGCAATTAGAACAAGGCTCTAGATGTAGCAAGATGCATATAATAATAAAAAAAAGGCCAGTCATGCTCTGAAATTATTGAACTCAATGTTGAGTCTGGAAGGCTGCAGAGTGCCTAATCGGTAAATGAGGTGCTGCGCCTCAAGCTTGCGTTGATGTTTGCTGGAATATTGCAGCAGGCCAAGGACAGAAATGGGAGCAGGGTGGTGAATTGAAATGGCAAACAACTGGAAGCTCAGGGTCATGCCTGCGGAGTGAGTGGAGGTGTTCCGCAAAGCAGTCATCCAATCTGTGTTTGGTCTCCCCAGTGTAGAGATGACTGCATTGTGAGCAGCGAATACAGTATATTAAATTGAAAAAAGCACAAATAAATTGCTGCTTCACCTGGAAGGAGTATTTGGGGCCGTGGATGGTGAGGAGAGAGGAGGTAAAAGGGCAGGTGTTACACCTCTTGTGAATGCATGGGAAGGTGCCGTGAGAAGGGGATGAAGTCTTGGGGTAATGGAGGAGTGGACCAGGGTGTTGGGGAGGGAACAATCCCTTCAGAATGCTGACACTAGTTGTGGGGGGGGGGGGGGGGGTTGGTGCGCAGGGGAATTTACCTCTTCCTTTCAGGTGTTAAGGAACGCAAGCTACAGTAGTCATGGGGATTAACGTCCCTCCAGACCCTTCTTCTCCTTCACTTCCCTCTGGCCCCATCCTTTCTCCTAATCTGACCCCCTTGCTGTGTATTCAGAATACCCTCTGACTTCCCATCTCCGACGCTGAACAATCTGTACTCAGCAAAGGACTCCGTTTTATCCCCTTACGCCCCCACCTCAATGAATTTCCTGCTCAGCATGACGTTGAGCTCTTCTTCCATCACCTTCGCCTCTGGGCTTACTTCTTCGACCAGAGACCTCCCCCCAACCAGTGGACACATTCACCCTCCTCCAGTATTCTCCCACCACCTGGACCCCTCCTTCTGGCCTATTACCCGCTCTTGATATTTTCATTGAGAACTGTCAGTGAGACATCGGCCGTCTCAATTTCTTTGGTCCCCTCACTCATTCTAACCTGTCTCCCTCCGAACCTGTGCACTCCGTTCTCTCAGGTCTAACCCTGACATTGTGATCAAACCTGCAGACAAGGGTGGTGCTGTTGTTGTCTGGCGTACCAATCTTTACCTTGTAGAGGCTCAGCACCAACTCTCAGACACTTCTTCCAACCTCCCCCTGGACCATGACCCCACCACCAAACATCAAGCCACTGTCTCTAGGACTGTGACTGACCTCATCTCCTCTAGAGATCTTCTCTCTACAGCTTCCAATCTCATAGTCCCGCAATCCCGGACAGCCCACTTCTACCTCCTTCCTAAATTCCACAAACAGGACTGGTTGACCCATCATTTCAGCCTCTTCCTGCCCCACTGAACTTACTGCTTCCTATCTTGACTCTATTTTTTATCCCCTGGCCCAGTCTCTTCCCACCTACATCTGTGACTCTTCTGATGCCCTCTGTTATTTTGACAATTTCCAGTTTCCTGGCCCTAACCACCTCCTCTTCACCATGGACGTCCAATCTACCAGGACAGTCTGAGGGCTCTCCCCTTCTTCCTTGAACAGAGGCCCAACCAGTCTCCATCCACCACCACACTCCTCCGCCTGGCTGAACTTGTTCTCACATTGAACAACTTCTCCTTCAACTCCATTCACTTCCTTCGAATAACAGTTGTTGCTACGGGTACCCACATGGTTCCTAATTATGCCTGTCGTCTTATGTGATATGTCGAACATCCTTTATTCCAGTCCTACTCAAGCCCCCTCCCCCAACTCTTTTTCTGGTTCCTGCTTTTGCCCTGAACTAGAAAACTTCATCAATTTGGCTTCCAATTTCCAGCCTTCTCTCACCTTTACGTGGTCCATCTCCAACACTTCCCTTCTCTTTCTCAACTTCTAGTCTCCATCTCTGGGAATAGACTGTCCATCAATAATAGCCCACTGACTCCCGTGGCTACCTTGACTACACTTCCTCACACCCTGCCTCCTGTAAGGACGCCATTCCATTCTCCCAGTTTCTCACTCTCCAATGCATCTGTTCTGATGATACAACCTTCCACAACAGCACTTCTGATAGGTCTTTTTTCTTCAACCGAGGATTCCCCCCACTGTAGTTGACAGGACCCTCAACCGTTTCTGACCCGTTTCCCGCACCTCTGCCCTCACCCCTTCCCCTCCCTCCAAGAACTGGGACAGGTTTCCCCTTGTCCTCACTTTCCACTCCTACAGCCTACACATCCAAAGGATCATCCTCCATCATTTCTGCCACCTCCAGTGTGATGCCACCACCAAACATCTCCCCCACCCCTGTCAGCATTCCGAAAGGATCATTCCCTCTGCAACACCCTGGTCCATTCCTCCATTACCCCTGACTCCTCGTCCCCTTCCCATGCAATCGCAGGAGGTGTAATACCTGCCCTTTACCTCCTCTCTCCTCACCATCATGGCCCCAAACATTGCTCCCAGGTGAAGCAGCAATTTACTTGTATTTTTTTCAATTCAGTATACTGTATTCATTGTTCACAATGTGGTCTCCTCTACATTGGGGAGACCAAATGCAGATTGGGTGATCACTTTGTGGAACACCTCCAGTCAGTCTGCAAGCATGACCCCGAGTTTCTGGTTGCTTAACAATTCAACACACACCCCCCTGCTCCCATGCCCACATTTCTGTCCATGGCCTGCTGCCGTGTTCCAGTGAACATCAACACAAGCTCGAGGAACAGCAACCCATTTTCCGATTCAAACTCAACATTGAGGTCAATAATTTCAGAGCATGACTGGTCTTTTATTTATTATATTTCATTTTATTATTTTCTAGTTGTGTGCCTGCTGTAAACTTGGTTTTTCATGTTTGTTCTTTTGGACAGAGCTGTTCATTATTCTGTCATTTACACTCTTGCCAGACCAATGCTTTGTCTTTCACCACACCATTCACACTCGCTTTGCCTTTGTCTCATGATATCTTTGTCATTTAATCTCTCCTGCCCTCTGCCCTATCACACACCTTTCCTTTTGTTCTGTTCCCCCTCACCCCCACTTCAGTTGCTTGGCCAGTTCTGATGAAAGGTCACAGACCTGAAATGTTAACTCTGCTTCTCTCTCCACAGATGCTGCCAGACCTGCTGAGTATTTCCAGCACTTTGTTTTTATTTAATGCAAGGGAGTTGGAGTATAATAGTAAGAAGGTCTTGCAGCAATTGCATAGATTTTGGTGAGACCACAGCTGGAGTACTGTGTGCAGGTTTGGCCTCCATACCTAAGGAATGATATGCTTACCTTAAAGTGGGTGCAACAAAGATTCACTTGATTGATTGTAGGGATGAGAAAGCTGTCCTAAGAGGAGCCATTGAGCAGAATGGGCCTATAGTCTGCGAAGTTTGGAAGAATGAGAATTGATCTCACTGAAATGTATAAAATTATTAGAGGGCTTGACAGGGTAGATGGTGAGAGGCTGTTTCCCTGGCTGGAGAGTCTAGAACTAGGGATCATAGTCTCAGAATAAGGAGTTGGCCATTTCGGATTGACAGGAGGAAAATTTTCTTTGGAATTCTCTACCCCAGGGTACTGTGAATACTCAGCCGAGAAATATATTCAAGACTGAAATTGATAGATTTTTGGGCATGAAGGGAACAAGGAATATGGGGATAAGATGGGAAAGTGGAGTTGATGTAGAAGTTCACCCATGATCTTATTGAATGGTGGAACAGGCACGATGGGCCTTATGCCCTACTCCTATTTCTTATGTTCTTATATTTACTTTGGTGTTACTATGGGCTGTGTCAGGCCAGTGTGTTGGTAACAACAGCACTTGCATTGCCAACCCCACCGCTCGCATTCACTAGTTCAATGTAAAAGTGGCTTACGATGGCTCAAAAGATCCTGCGTGACAGGGCAGGGTCCCAAAGTACAGAACTGGCCACCATTCAGCCCACTCTGACACAGAGTTTGAAATGCTGGAATTTTCTGGGCTCTTTGGTGATGGGCTGGGAGGCGGGAAGGCTGTCAAAATGGTGCAGGAAGGCATGGAGGCGGGGGGGTGGGGGGTGGGGGGGCGGTGATGCCTGATGTCCTCCCATCGCTATGCCATTTTGCCAGCGATGGGAAAGTTGACCGATTGGCTGCCTGCCGGTTGCCCTTTGCGGCACTTAAATGGCCAATTAAGGGCCACTTTCTGCATCCGTGGGTATTTTGCCCACATCGGAGGGGCCCACTGCTGTGTGAGGAGACCGCCCCGTGAAACCTAGCTGCCTCCCAGTGGATTCCGGGGTAAGGAGGAGGGTGCCTCCTTTACGGGCACTTCATGGTCCACGGAGGGGCCCCCCGGCAGCAATGGCTGCTGCCAGGCCCTGCCTGCATGGCCCTGGCATCCCACAACGCCACTTCAAGGGCTCCCGATCAATGAGGCGCCCTCTCCCTCGACTTGAAACCTCAGCAACAGCCACTGCTAGCAGTGGCGCTGCTAAGGCTGCTGAGCTGCTGTCCCTCTGATTGGGCTGGCAGCTCTTGGGGATGGGCTGCTGTCCTCAATTAGCTGGCAGCGTCAATATGCCTCCCCAGGTCCTGCCGCCTGCTGAAGTGGGGTCTCCTCCCGCTTTTGGCTCCAGCAGCGGGACCTCGACCGCCTTCATAATTTTAGTGCACTGGTTAATGCATTTGCATCAATTTTATTTCTGTACTGTTTTAGCAAGTTATTCAAAATTAAGGTAGTGCACTGAAGAATTTTAATTCAGAGCAAATACACACGTGGAGAATAGAAACATCCACAATACACCAGATTTTTCTGTCAAAATAACGGCGAGGCTATTGAAGCTTGCAGATATGCTGTTTAATGCGAATCTCCAAAAGTTGCTGTCTGAGTTATGCCACTCCAACATTAGATTCATGGGAAGCGCATCTCACTGTCTGCCTCACCAAAGAATTGCATTGAATGGCGTAAAGTTGCTCTATTTGCACAGTAGATATGAACTGAGCTTGACATGGAAAGCTAAACCTCATCATTGCAAGCGTGAGTACCCTTTTAATAATGCGATAATTGTTAATTACTGCCAATCAGCCTCTTTGGCAATTTACAATTACAAGTGTGGATTAATTTATTGCTGGATATTTTAAAAAAACGTCAATTTTAAATTTTTTTAATAAACTTTTTCATTGTCTTTTTTTCTCTGTCTCTCACTCCAATCTTTCCTTTATATCTCTTTCTGTACCTGATTTGACATTGAATTCGTCCACTCTAATTCACACTTCCTTCTGTTTATTTCTTAATCTTTCTTTAAGGAGATACCCTGCTGTTTGCCATATTCACTCAGGTCCCAGATGCCCTATTTAACTCGCTGCGCCGTTATCTGTTTGCACTTGCAACAAAAATGTTTTGAGCTCTAGGGTACAGGGGCACATCTAATTAATGGCAGATGCCATTAAGGGTCCTGCTACAGCAAAATCTGGCCCATTGTTGCAGTCAAAGATGGATTACCATTCTGAGGTTCACATTGGAATGTATATTAGGTAGAGTGGAATGGACCTTGTTCTGTATCCAGATTATGTTGTACTTGACCTGGATGTTAGCCTACATGTTTCAATCCTAGTGCTAATACCCTTACCTTAATGAGGGAAAAATGGACCAAAAAGACAGGTATATGTGTCTAAACTATAGCAAATCCTAAAACTCATATCAGATAACTCATTCTACTACTCTCTTTTTCCATGTATGAATTCTGTCTTATGCCACTTTGTTAATGGTGCCTTTTTTTGGTTTGCACTTTTGCCTGTTATGGTTCCATTTACACTGTAACATGACTGCAACATACACTTCAGAATTCATGTTAACGTGAGTACCCGCTTGTATGATAGTGGAGCTGCAAGCAACAAAGCTGGGCAATGTTGTCACTGACAGGCTGTTGCTATGGTAAGTCTTATTGAAATAAAGCCGTTGCTATGGGAAGTCTTATGGTATTAAGCTTATCTCTGCATCCACACATTTTTTCAAGAATAACAGGTTTTATTCAGTGCTGAACTCAGGCAGCCCATGATAATTAAAGACAATGCCTTTTTATTTTTGCCTCTGTTGGCTGGCAACTGGACTTCTCCCCACAATTCCATTGTTGCTATGTTACAATGGCTTAGTGACATCACCCAGTGGTTTATACCATTTATCTTCAATTTTCTATCTATAAATCCGAACAAAATCTCATTTCTAAAGCCTAAAATCACAGCGAGGGCACTTGATGTCTCTCTGTGAAATACATTTTTGCTTTTCATTTACCAGGCTGTATCTTTGTTGCAAAAACCCACTACATATCTTCGCAAAAATTAGAACTGTATTTCAAATACAGGCCTTGGGCATCCTCAATTTCTACCCTGTGAGGTACATCATGGAGTACAGCAGATTCATCTCGTCAATAACATTTTTACACTATGTCTTGTAAATTTTAACAAATACCAAGCCGATACAGGTCACCATTCCAGGATAGTAGATTAGGAATTTTGCATCTCCAAACCTCAAAGGAGTTCTGTGTGAACTTAGAAAAGTCAATTTTGCAATAATTCATCCCTAGCGCCCCTTCATGTGGCTTCCACATAAAACTAATCCCATGGTAATTTGTTTTTGTTTTTACAGTTGATTTGAACCTGGTGGGAAATACATCACATTGACAACTTTCGTATTGTTTTTAGAGTCAATGCTTCTGAAGTTAGAGTTCCAAGAGACTTCAAGTTAATTGAAGAAGCATGACAAAATTGAGAACTTTCATTAAAAAAATGCATTGTGAGAAATTCAAGAATGGTTTCTTTCTTATTGACTTTCCTTCTTCTATTTTCTTTATCCCTCATTTCTACACAGATCATTTCAGTTCGTTTCTACAGCATCTTTCTTACACAATCTCACTGCTTGTTGATTATATGGCTGTTGATCCTCTGCATTTTCCTCTCTTGTTGCTCCTAAGCTACACATTGACGTACACATTTGCCTTCTCCCTGTATCCTCAATGGGCTGAAATTAAAGCTTATTGAATAGTCAGTCTCCTACTTTTTTTTCCCCCTAGAGGACTTCAAAACTTGTGACTCTCATCAGTCTCTCAATCCCTATAGGCTTTTAAAACTTAAGCTTAATGTCAAATGACCACTACTTTCTGATTTCCTATTTCTTTTAATTGTGGTGGTGCCTTACATTATGTACCTCATCTTTCACCTAGCCATCCCAATATATAAAAGGAGGCTTCTTCACCTGATAGGACAATGACTTTTCCAGAACTAATCCTAATTATGCTGCATAATCAATTGACAGAGTAGGGATGTGGCTTCAATGGGGTGAGACAGATAATGCTCTTTATATTCTCACCACCACTGGTTGGCACTGTACCTAATAACTGTTGGTAAAACTCATCAATATGAGCGAGACTTAATTGAAAGACAGTCACTGTATCCACTTATGGTGATGTGAGTGGCTCTACTGCCACGCGATATGGCTGTTTCCTCAATCCTTTTCAATCAAATTACGCCAATTTTCTTGGATGTCAGTCATTGAGTATTTGGATAAAATCTGTCTGATGATATTACTTTGACAATTGGCAAAAGCTTCTCTCTTTGTGCCATGCAAAAAAAATACATGCTCACAAAGAAAGCAAAAAGGAGTTTTCTAGTAAGAATTCTTGCTGCATAACTGAAGGATGAGATTGGGAAACAGATCAGTCAGCAATGCCATGAAACAACAGAGTGCATCCAGAACAGGATTTGTAAGCAGGAACTAAGGCTGTTTGGTAGATGTAGACAGAATTTCAAAGTCAGTCTTTTGTCAAGCATTGGTGGTGTGGTGGTGCTGGGGGTTCTTCATAACAGAGGGAAGCCTTGGAAGTTCTAGATGTACTGAGTCCAAGAATATACGCTCAATGGGAAGTTGTTGCAGGGGGTGGGGGGGCGGGGTGCGTTGCGGGTGGTGGGGTTGCTACTTGGAAAGCAATAAACAGAGATGTGAAGATGAATATTCTGGAATTTGGTTTATGACCTTCGGGGATCAGTAAACATCTATATAGAACTCATCTTTTAGATATTTAACGGACATGATCCATGACAGGTTAATGTGTGCACAGAATAGGAAAAGACTGATCCTGCTGTGATGAATTGCCTTTTCTAGCACCATGTTTTCTTATGTTATATTGAGTAGGTGTGAAAGAAGAAGTCAGCTACACTAAACCTAACAGTAGTCAAGAGAGATTGTGGCCCACAGGGATATCCATCTGGAGTTAGGTAGCTTCTTACTTAAGAGAAAACATATTGTAGACAAGGTGCATTTGTCAGATATTACCTGAAAGTGGTACCAAGTATGTCGATCCATCCCCTTTTAGTCTGTTTAATTTTCAGCCTCATTGATATAATTAACCTATGGTTCAGATTTCAAACAGCCTGACAATGGTGACAAGGCATCAATAAAAAATAGGCAAGCGTGTTATAAAAGGGAAGGTTTAATAAGGTCTTGAAGTGGCTGATGTGAGGGAACTGGACACCTCTAAGTCTCTATGAGGCCTATTGCTCCCAAACTGAGATGGCTTTTCTCACAGCTTCCTTGCACTCTTAGTTAGGATATCAAAAAAAGCATTCTTGCTATAGGCAATGCCTGTTTAACCTCCTTTCTCTGTTGCAGGCTTTTTGTTCATCATGTTATTTATATTTTACTGGTCACTGTTCCTCTGAATTCCCCCCACATATCCTTTCTAAGCTTCAATTAAAGCATCCTCTCCTCTGCATTTTCACATTGCTAAAATTAAGATTCATTGCATCATCTCCTCTCATTAATTCTATCCCAGGGCCTCAAGACTATGGAGCTATTTACCTCACTCAGCGTTTCCTTCCTTCTACAATCCACTTCAAACCCAAGCTTGTATCACTAGCCTTCTCTTCTGCTCTTTGAATTCAAATGGCTGGCCCAGTTGAAATGGAACTGAAATGCTAAAAAAATGTCTGGTACTATAATACAAACAAGCCCAGTATTTGTACCTATCCATTGTTATAATATATTGGTGGAATAGCTAATAGAAATAAAGATGTTTACAGCACAGAAGGAGGGTATTCATCTCACGATGTCCATGCTGGCTGTTTGTTATAGCCACACGTACAGTCAGAAGCACTATAAAAATTCTTCCTCACATATGAAGCCTATTTCTTATTGTAAGCAACGGACATCAAACTATACAAATATCAAAGGTCGCAATGTCCATTTCATAAGCTCTACGGGGCTTTAATCTGGCCTCAGTCAGAGATGCAGCTGACAGAGATATGTGAAAAATTGATGCATTGAAACAATTTTTGTCCTTTCAACGTGTACTCCATGCTGAGGATGTGAGAAATAAAAGTACAAAGCAAATCAGGGAGCTGCCAAACGAAGCAGAGATATTCCATTTACTCAGCAAGAGCCAGATTGGAAGAACAAGCAACTCTTCATACCTAACACCCTAGGGTTTCATTCATCTATAATATTATTACTTCAAATTTTTGTTATTTTGACAGCTGACACCAGTGGATGGGGATGTTTAATGGAGATGTTTTTCAGTACCAAGAATCGATTCTGACTTTATTTAAATCAGTGCTGCTGGGCTTTCTTGACTGAGGATCGTATGCAAATCATACAACCTGATTTTCACCAGGGTGTGCCAATTACAATTTCAATTGCATTTGTAATGAGCTTATTGACTCAAATGTTCATTTGTGATAAATTGTTAACAGAATGGCTCAGGTGACAAGTGTGCTGCCCAGCATGGAATGGAGCTACACAAACTAAGTACCTGGATTTAATTCCTGTTCTGCTAACAGTTGGTTGATATTAGGAGAGCAATGTTGGGGCAACAATTGGCCTCCGTCCTTTGGGTTAGGGAGGGGAAAAATAAGCCATGACATCTACTAAGTAGCTCTCAAAAGAAAACTCTTATTTGGTGCAATTGTGGTGAAACAGTGGCGCAGTGGTTAGCACCGCAGACTCACAGCTCCAGGGACCCGGGTTCGATTCTGGGTACTGCCTGTGCGGAGTTTGCAAGTTCTCCCTGTGACCGCGTGGGTTTTCGCCGGGTGCTCAGGTTTCCTCCCACCACCAAAGACTTGCAGGTTGATAGGTTAATTAGCTGTTGTAAATTGCCCCTAGTGTAGGTATGTTATAGGGAATATGGGATTACTGTAGGGTTAGTATAAATGGGTGGTTGTTGGTCGGCACAGACTCGGTGGGCTGATGGGCCTGTTTCAGTGCTGTATTTCTAAATATAAATATAAAAAAATATATAACATCCCACTTAGCTTCTTAGTAGCTACATGTTTACAGTTCCTCCCTTTGAGTTCTGAGCTCAAGGTGAGGGATGTTGATGCTGAGGAAATCAAAAGTTTCTACATCAGCACCTAGTATTAGCATTAAGTGCCCCCAGGTGACTGAGTATAGATAACTTCAGAGTAAATCTCCCTTCTACTATGACCCAAAAAGGTGTTTCACCCACTTTCTAAATCAGTATATGTTGTATTTTCTATTTCCCACATCGGTCACGCTTTGTGTCTCTGAGCGGAAAGATCAATTTAATGCTGAATTAGGAGATCATTTTGTGCTATGGTATCAGGCCCACTATGATAGGGTTAAGACCACCCAAACTCATTCTACTTGGGAACCTCGTTGTTACAAGAATAGACTTTCATTCACTGCTAGTTTAACCTACTGAAGCTTGCCATGTAGGCTCACACATGACAAACTTGATCAGGTTCTTCAATGAAATAACTGAGAGGTTTGATGAAGGTAGTGCAGTTGGTATTGTGTATATGAACTTTCAAAAGGCATAAAATGCCATATAATAGACTTGTTGGCAAAATCGAAGCCCATGGGATAAAAAGGGGCAGTGGCGGCATGGATAAGAAATTAGCTGAGACAGAAAGTAGAGGATAGTGGTGAATGGTTGTTTTTCAGACTGGAGGGAGGTATACAGTGGTGTCCCCTTGGGGTTGGATCACTGTTCTTTTTAATATACATTAATGACCTGAACTTGAGTATAATGGTGTAATTTCAAAGTTTGCACATGACGCAATACTAAGAAATGTAGTAAATGGTGACAAGGATAGCAGCAGACAGCAGGACTTAGACAGACTGCTGAAATGGGCAGATAAATGGCAGATGAAGTTTAGTGAAGAGAAATGCAATGCATTTTGGAAGGAAGAATGAGAGGCACTACAAATAAAATGGTACAATTTTAAAAGGGGTACAGGAGGAGAGACCTGTTGGTGTACGTAAACACAGCTTTGAAGGTGGCTGGACAAGTTGAGAAGCATATGGGATCTTGGGTAAATTGAAATATAAAGTACAAAAGCAGAGAAATTATGCTACACCTTATAAGTTACTGATTAGGCCTCAGCTGGAGTATTATGTTCAATTCTGGGCACCACACTTTAATGTGAAGGCCATGGAGAGGGTGCAGAGGAGATGTACTAGAATGGTACCAGGAATTTCAATTCTGTGGAAAGACTAAAGAAGCTGGGCTTGTTCTCGGTACAGCAGAGAAGGTTACAGGGAGATTTAACAGAGGTGTTCAAAATTATGAAGGGAGGAAATAGGAAGAAACTATTCCGACTAGCAGGAGGTTCAATAACCAAATGACACAGATTTAAGATAATTAGCAAACGAACCAAGGGGGAGATGAGTGGAATTTCTTTTACTCAGTGAGTTATGATGATCTGGAAAGCACTGCCTGAACGGGTGGAGGAGGCAACTTTCAAAGGGAATTGGAAAATGAAAAAAATACAGGAGTATATGGAAGGAGCAGAGGAGTGGGACTAATTGGATAGCTCTCTCGAAGAGCTGGAAGAGGCACAATGGGCTGACTAGCCTTCTTCTGTGCTATAACATTCGATGAAATTTGTCATTTGGGTAAGTTATGGAATCATGCACCAGCATGAGTCAGCACCTGATGAGAAGACTGAGCAAAAAACTATCAATCCCACTAAAATCACACCATTTGTTAACTAATCATGGAAGGGTTTGTGGTCTTGATATTCTCATCAGAGTCCTTGGTGACAAGGGATGAAGACTGCAGAAAGTGGAGATGTGTGGAAACAATGCTATCTGTAATCTAATAGCACCAGAGAAGGAATAGTTTCAATTCATGCCACAATAATCATTTCAACACTTAGTTAATAACCACAAAAATTGGTGGTATGAAGAAAATAGTCAGTCTTTCAGATTATCATCACATTATTACTCTATACTGGCAAACATTTTTGTGCTTTTTGGGACTTATATTTTACCCAGTGTCAGAGTTGATTATGTTGATTCTGTACCTACCTTATTATAAAGCATCTCGTCTGCAGCTGGTGCATCTAAATTCACACTGTACAGGTGATCCCTATGAATGAAACAAGAGCCTCATTAGCTTGTGGAAGAACTAATACAATATTTACATCTGATTACTAACGCTGCATTAGAGACACTTTGAAAGCATTCTAATATGCAGTACTTTATAGCCCTAAAGTGATGGTTAAGATGTCCTCATTTGATGGCTAACATTTCCTTCAGTATCATTATTGCTGTAGAGCAGTTGATGGGATTTTGGTCAAGGGGTAGCTTGAGACATTACAAATTGTTCTTTACTCCTCGCTTCCCACTTGTTTTCACTACTCCAGTCCTGAAGGTACTAATTCTCACTGGGGTGCAGCTCCATGAGTACAGGAAGCCCTCTGGCTTACTTAAGTTGCTATTGCACAAGTGAGACTATGGACAGTGAGTGCAGCAGGGTATTAGAATAAAGAGGGCATCATAAGAAAGTCTCATCTTGTCCTCACACAGTATTCGGCCTCATACATTTTTCAAAAAGATAACTGGAAGACAAGCAGAAAGAGGACCAAGGCTGATTTTGAAGGTCCCAAATTTGAAGGGTGTCAAGGCTAATCATAAGTCTCTAAATGTTGCCCAGTTGAGATCAGTGAACTCAGCACAGACCTGGGACTGAAACTGGTATTTCCATGGGCTGGTAGGCTCAGTAACACACAGGGTAAAGGATCTACTCACTGAGCCACTGGGAGAGACTGTGGCCCCAATAATTATGGGGGTGAGTGTTGGTGTTGGCCCAGCAATCAGGAGGGAGGGGAGACAAGGAAACATTGCGTGTTTGGAGGGGAGGCGTCAGCTGGTCGACACATAAGATTTGCTTGGGTGGGGGGAAGAGGGTAGCACTCCTACTCCTCCTGGCCTATAAGCAGCTCTCTATAAAGCTCTTACCTGCTGGATCCATCTGCAATCACCTCTCTTTAGCTGCCAGATTCGCCTTGCCCTGGGAAACCTGCCCTGCCAGAATTAAATTGAAAGGGATACCAAAATGTGGAGAACAGAACCTCATAATTATGTACCCGCCTGTTCAGAGCAGGTTACTTGGACTCCCCCAAACCCACCATGGTTAAATGGAAACAGGCGCGATTGCGACAGCTTGGTGTCGATTTACCAATTTAAACCCCGACCACCAACTCCCACCCCTTGAGGTGGTTAAAATTCTCTGCTTCCTTTTTTCATGATATTTTCAAAGTATATTCGTCACATAAAAGATCTGATATGAAGTTCATGTTTCTAAAGGTTCAAAAACATTACTTTTCCAAAGGTTGAAGACAAAACATAATTCCATCATTGGATTTGATTAGTATGATTCCAGCTGTCAGCATTCAGGTAACTTAATTTGGAACTATTATTTTGGGCTGAGCAGTGTATTAGAAATTGACCTTTCATCTCTGGCACCTAGGTTCAAATTTCACCTAGGCTGATGTAACGTTCCTATATAAAATGAACTGCAGCAGTGTCACTCCAGTTCCTAGTGGAAAGGGGCTTACATCACAAAATAGCCTCAAGTATCCTTATACTACCCTGTCCAATTCTTCCAGGTCAAGTATAGCACCGTTAGATGCAGAGCAAAGTACCCTCTGCAATGTCCCATCAAAAGCTCCCTGGTCAGATATATCACAGGTAGATGCACGAGAAGGTTCCTGTTATTCTGACCCAACAATGCAAATCACTGCCAACTGAAGAAGACTGAACCTGTGACATTTTCTACACCAGCCATCCTATGGCTGTTTCTGCATGAGAATTTCCATTTGGTGTTGAATTATTTTGTGCAGTAAGCCCATGGCCATTAGGAACTGGATGGATACAGCCCAATGCAAGTGTTCTCCAATTCTCAACACTGCATCCAGATTTTTAGGCACAACAGGAACAGAATTATTTTTCTGGTCTTTTAATGGCAATACTTTGAGCTTTCTCAAAAAACAAGACCTGCTCTGTATCATCTCTTTCGTTGCATGAGTTTTGATAGCACGTATGTCATATTAAAAATTGAAAAGCTACTCCAATTGCTGATACTTAGAAATGTTGCACCTGATGTCAGGAACGATGGTTAAATGAGTTGGGACTTTAAATTCTGAAGCTTAAGGAAGAAAAATACTGGTGAGATTTTGGCATTTCCTTGGGCCCTGATTCTTGCCACTGGTTTCTGCCAATTTTGAGATTGGATGTATTTAATGAGATCAACAGGAGTCTTCAACTTTTTTTTGACATTGGCAAAATAGGCACAATTTTGATTGCAATTTTCGGGTTTGCCAAAAGATGAAATACCAGGCCATATTTCAAAATGGAGCTACCTGAATGCTGACAGGAATGAATGGGTGGTCTAATTGCATTCATCATTATTACCACTGGATTACCAGTGGATTACCACTGACCAGAAACTTAATTGGACTGGTTACAAAAGTAGGTCAGAGGGTTAAGAATTCTGTGGTGTGACTCACCTCCTGACTCCCAAAGTTTGTCCAACATCTAAAAGGCACAAGTCAGGCGTGTGATGGAATGTTCCCCACTTGCCTGGGTGAGTGCAGCTCCAACAACACTCAAGACGTTCGACACCATCCAGGACAAAGCAGCCCGCATCCAACGCCTTAAACATCACTCCCTCTACCACTGGCGCATAGTGGCAGCAGTGTGTACCATCTACAAGATGCATTGTAGCAACTTGCCAAGACTCCTTCGACAGCACCTTCCAAACTCCTGACCTCTACCACCTAGGTGAACAGGGCAGCAGCTGCATGGGAAAACCACCACCTGCAGGTTCCCCTTCAAGTTACATGCTATCCTGATTTGGAATGATATCACCATTCCTTCACTGTCGCTGGGTCAAAACCCTGGAACTCCCTTGCTAAACAGTACCATGGGTGTACCTACGCTATGTGGACTGCAGCTGCTCAAGGCAGTGGCTCAAGGGCAATTAGGGATGGACAATAAGCTAACGCTGCTCACATGAAAGAATAAAAACAATCCTGAAAGCCCTGACACGTAGCAGCCTGAATGCCAGCCCCAAGAGTCCATTCTTGGAGATAGACCACAGAAGCTGTGCGTAGTTGTGATGTTCCTTGAATATTCTCCTCATGTGAATACCCATGAGTTTTGGTTCCTGCTGCTCTGAAACTTCTCCTCAGCCTCCACTGGGAAGGTGGCAATCCTGGTTCACTCCCCTTCCTCTGTGCAGGGTGCACAAGGAAGCAAAGAGTGTGTGGCTGGCGTGTTATTGCGCCTTCCCTCATGAGTTAATTGAATTTCTTGTGGTACTGGACTGCAATTTTGAGGATGACAGGGCTGGCATTTAATGCCAGTACCAATTGTCTCCACATGGCAAGGAGATATCTTTTTGAGCTTTCCTTCCTTGAAGATCCAGCAGTATCTCTTTCTCTCCTTCACTAAATTCTCCTTGAGGAAGATGTGAAGGTTGGCTTTACTGAAATTGTGCTTTCTTCTGTTGTTCCTCTTCGTAATGCCTTGGTCCCATCACATGAGCCATCCAGTGCAGCTATCTGACAGTCTTCTCAGTGAGCCAAGCATTTTCCTAGTTATCTGCTGCAATCTTCAATTAAATTTGCCTTTTGAAAGACTGCATTCTAATTTCCAATCACCCCAGCACAGTACTCCCGTTTTACTCCACATTTGCACTGGAGACTGCCAATCAATATTTAAATGAGCTGACTGAACAAATTTTGGCAGATTTGGCTGCACAGAGTATCAACAAGTGCAACTCCAGACTTTGGCTCAAATCCAGTGCAACTTGCCGTGTGGAATTCTCATCCCCTATACATGTTAACTCATCAAGTTACATTTGGCCTGGTGTTCGATTCAAAACCTGCCAAAAATCAATCTACATCTTTCAATTAATTCAGTGCAAAGTGTTTCTCAGAAATAACTTTCAGTAGTCACTTGCTGATCCTGACACATAAAAGTAGTATGTTGATGTCAGTTTTGGCTTAGTTTGCAACATTCTCACCTTGAAGTCCGAAGTTTGTGGGTTCAACCCCTATGCCAGGACTTGAGCACCTAATCTAGACTGGCACTTTAATACAGTACTGAGGGATTACTGCACTGTTGGAGTTACTGTCTTCTCAGATGGATGCAAAAGATTCCATGGCATTACTGAAAACAAGAGCAGGGGAGTTCTACCTAGTGTCATGGCCAACACTCCCACAACCAATGCCACCAAAAACAGATATACAGGCCATTCAACTCACTGCTGTTTCTGGTGCCTTGCTGTATACAAAATTGGCTGATGCATTTGTCTACAAAACAACTTGGCTGTGAAGGGCTTTGGAACACCTTGAGGCAATGTTCCCTCTCATTTCTCTTTGCTGTGCGCAGCCTGTTTGTTATACTGAACGGCCTCCTTAAGATTACTGCGTGGCCACGAATGTGCGTATCTTAAAGGGAATGAGGCTTGTGTGTGGCCTGTGTGGTACATTCTGGATTGCTGTGTGGGCCACGCACTCGCACAGCTTAGACGGAACACAGCCCTGATGTATAAATGCAAGTTCATTCTTTCATCTGCTCTGCTTCTTGTAAGATCTTATTACTGAAAAAATGTTTTCCCTCACTACCTCATATCTACACTACTGTTCTGCATTGTATACTTGCCCCAATCTACTGTCAGATCAACACCCTCACTCCACTCCCTATGTAGCTGCTCATACTTGCTGTGGCATGGTTCTATAAGCACTGGGCACCCACAAGTTGATCATCTTGATGTATGGGTATAGGTTGTGAGTGGCTGCATGATATATCACAGTCAAAGCAAATCTTGGTGCTCACTTGATTAACTGTCTCTGTCAGTACTACAGCTATGAGCACAAACCAGGGATTGAACCTGTGACCTTCCTGGTTGCCTAATTCCTGCAACGGATAATACATTTATTAACTGACTTATCGGTCCAGCTCCAGGCAGAACAACACTTCAAATGTCTATAAACTCCAGAAGACTGGGTACGATGACGTCAGGCTGGGATATGTGACTTCACCTTGATTTGGGTACGATTAATAACCTTTTGTACTTTCTTTGACTGAAACACAAAGACTTTTAGTTATGAGAATTTGTGGCCTGCCTTGGGCTGTAATGGGTTAGATTTTTGCTGAGCTCATATTGACTGCTCACCATTAAAAAGAGACCTTCCTTGTCCATTGTGTTGGCAGGACTGCAACTGAGTCCTTGCTGGAATGAATGATTTAGGGCTTTCGTTATGAACTTTCTGCCTGATTGCACAAGTGGAAATGTGTCACCCTGAAAGCACTATTGTATAATCTTCTTCATGTGGCTGCATCAAAAGGAAAGTGTAAATTGACTTGCAGATGTGAGACTGATCACTATCTCATGGATAGCAATAGAACTTTTCTCAGAAATTCAAAGGTCATATAACTTGGCCTTTAGTTCAATTCAGTCTCATTAAAAGCCATTTGAAGTTTGAAAGCATTTAAATAAATAGAGTTGAGTATTTATTTCTAGGTTAATTTAAGAGAGGAATAATAGGTGACAAAACAAGTATTTGTCAGACAGGAGATGAATGTATCCCATTAAACAAGTATGCTGTTTTATTGAATGGATACATAAAGCAAACAGAACTGCTCTGACAGCCTTACTTTGGCACACTTTACAATGCTTTGACACTAATGTGGCATTTTACCGATTCATATCAGGGTTGCCACCTGCCCAGTTTTGGATCTTTCGATCATCGTGTTTGAGCAGAGTTTCTGAGAATTTTTAAGTGTATGTACTATCACATGGAGGAATCAGTCAGAAGGTTCAAATTTTCATCACAAGCAAAGCAAACATCAGAACTCAAACTAGAATTCCCCATGCTGCAGCAAACCTAATTCACCCAGAGAATCTTGATGAGGGAATGGTTTTCTGCAGTTGCTGTGTGTAAAGAATTTCTGTGGTCATTACTTCTAAAGAAATCATAAACATGCTATTCTTTCCCCATAATTTTTTCACTCTATCTGTCCTGTCAGGTAGATATAAAAATCCCATTTCTAAAATGATCAGGGGAGGTATTCTCCGTGTCCTAGCCAACATTTATTCTTTAACCGACATTACTAAAAAATAGATCATCTGGCCATTATCACACTGCTGTTTGTGGGAGCTTGCTGTGCACAAACTGCCTACCTATGTTATAACAGTGAATACACTTCAAGAAGTACTTAATTGGCTGTGTATCCCTTTGGGATGTTCTGAGGTTGTGATAAGCACCATATAAATGCAAGTTGGTATTTCTTTCTGTACAAGCTGGGATAAGTAGAGGAATAGTGATTTCTTGATTTTATCAGGGACATTAAAGAGGTGGGATTGGGGAAACGGGAGGTACAGAATGAAAGCAACGTGCTTCCGCAGCAGAAGGCAGCATAGGTCCTGAGAGTGAGCCAACTTTGTCAGCCCGGGATTGCCAGAGGCTTTAAACTTGGCAGCAGGACGCCTGCCTTCCCCTGTCAGAAAATTAGAGCCACTGGGAAACATATGGCTACAAACGCACTACTTTTTGTCTGAAATTGTAGTGGGCTACTCAGAAAATAGGCTCTCCTCATGCAACAGCATAGAAAATAGTTGTGAGATAAGGTTAAAGACAAATTGAAAATTTTATAGCAGACTCAGGTAAGAAAAAGGAAACGGGTACAGAAAATGGGGAAAACACAGAGCTAAATTTATAAATAATTGTACCAAGAACCCATGGACCCATTTCCAACCTGAGGCAGCACCTTTGACTGACAAGCACCTCCAGCACATATCCTGGGGTAAATCATGGGGTCAGCGCATTTAAATATCTTCTCGTGTTGGTTGAGTGGTGGTTCTGTGTAAAACAGGAATACTGTGCTGAATGGAAGTTGTAGGCATAGCCTTTCAGAAGCCTGTGGAATTACCTGCGGAGTAGCAGGTTAACTGCAAACATTTTGGCAGGCTGCTGTAACATGCCAGGAAATGTGTAGTAGATGGCTCATGTGAAATTTTGTGGCACTTTTAAACAATGTCTTCCATTTGAGGACCTGGCAGCAGCACCCAAGGAAGGGACTGCAACCGTAGAAGGATGAACATAAGAACATGAGAAATAGGAGCAGGAGTAGACCATATGACCATGTCTGATCTTCGTCTTCAACTCCACGTTCCTGCCCACTCCCAATATCCCTTGATTCCCTGAGAGATCTGGGGACAGATTTTCAAAGACCTGCGGGCTTGGAACCTGGTACAGACGGGACTTCAAAATCGCGGAGTTGGAGCTTGTCTTGGGATTCCAATGCCTTCAGGACAGTTTTGAATTTTCGAAGGGCCAGCGGTGGGGAAGGAAGAGGAAACGTGCTCGCCACCAATTAAGGAGCTTGTTAAGGGGCCTGCGCAGTCGCGATTAGAATTTTCAATCTTTAAATCAGGTTCACGCAGGGACATCAGAAACTTTCTCTCCATTTAATTTAAGCTGACCTTTCTTGGACCTACTTGTGCTGGTTCGAGTGCTCTACCCCCATCATCGAGCCTGCATGGCCACTTCCATCTCCATGGATGCTGCTGGCCCTGTAAGGAGTTGCCTGCTCTCATCGGCAAGGCAACGGCAGCTCCTCACAAGGCTGCTGCCTGCCTTTGCCACTGGTGCCAGGAAGGCAACTCCTGCCTCCTGGAGGTGCACGGCATCCCTAATTGGGCACCGAGCTCGCCTCCTGCCCAGTTAGAGCATTTACGTTTAAAAATATTGTCGTGAGAGCGATGCAGCTCAGGTGTGGGGTTGGCACCCAGAATTCATCTGGGTGTCGGGTTCTCGACCCCACTTTGAAAGTCCTGTCCCAAAAATCTGTCTATTTCAGCCTTAAATATATTCAATGGTGAAGCATCGACAACTCTCTGGGGTAAAGAATTCCAATGATTCACAACCATTGTGTGAAGAAATTTCTCCTCATCTCAGTCCTAAATGATCGGCCCTGGAGGAAATGAGCAAAGCAAACATCAGAACTCAAACTAGAATTCCCCATGCTGCAGCAAACCTAATTCACCCCGAGAGTCTTGATGAGGGAATGGCTTTCTGCAGTTTCTGTGTGTAAAAGAACTTGGGACAATTTCCTGTAGTCGTTACTTCTAATGAAATCATAAACATGCTATTTCCCCATAATTTTTTCGCTCTATCTGTCCTGTCAGGTAGATATAAAAATCCCATTTCTCAAAGGATCAGGGGAGGTATTCCCTGTGTCCTGTCCCTGTAATGAGAAGCTTTTTATTTATGTTGCCTGATGCAACATAAATGAAATGCGTGGAGTCCAGTTAGTTGAAGATCTCAAACAGGTTTATTACAGTCAACTATTATATACAGTGCAGAGCTAACTATTTACAAGACCTACTTCTAGATGTTACAGTTACAGTGACTCTGGCTCAGAGTCGCATAACTGAGTCCTGGTACTTGGCTCATTCGCATGCTAAGATCTTAAAGGGACATCACTCTAAAAGGCAATGACACACATTCTCTTTCTTTCCAAAGATAAGTCTCGTATGCTAAAAGTAAGAAACACATAAAATTAGATATCAAAATTATTTACACATGGATAAAGATTGCGAAATTTACAGATATAGAGGCTTAAAAGTCCATAACATCTCAGTGGGTTGATAGCTGTTGCTCCGGGAGTTTGCGTCTCATCTGTTGCTGTTCTTTCTGACGTTTCTCCCTCTCTGCATTCAGTTTCTGTTGCTCTGCCTTCAGCCTGCTAACATACTCTGTTGCTTTTCTCAGGATGACTGCTTTTGAGGCCTTGTCAATCTTGGAAAGTTCTGGAACCTCATCTCGAAGATCCAATGGACAATGCTTCAACTCATTCCTCCTCAGGACATTGCGTATTCTTTGCTTTTCCTTATCCTCCGCGTCTGAAAGCTTGGGGCGCAAGGTGAGGAATTGTTGGGGGAAGAGCACTTGTCTCATGGAGATACCTGTCCATTCTGGCTCGTTATGGTGCTGGCAGTTCTCTGGAGAGCAGAAGTGAAAGTATGGCATAGCTGTGCTGTTGCTGGATTTCCAGCCTGCACCATTTGATGTTGGTCAGAGTCTGCGAGCGGGTTCCGGTCCTTGGAGATTTCTGCTTGGCAGTGCTCTCGTGGATGGTTATGATGTTGTGGTCCTAGCATGCTGGTAGTCCTGTCACTGCTGGTCTGCTTGTATTTACTAGGTAGAATGTTCGTGGTTTCCATGAAGACTTGCCATATCGGTATTGCTTGTTAATGTGCCACTGCAAGGGTTGGCTGACCCATTATATTACGATAATTTGGCAGTCGTTGGTTGTATCATTGATTTCCAGCAAATCCGGTATATATCTGACGATTCGGACTGGTATGATATTTGCACTAGCTCCGGTGTCAATCTTGACCCTGAGTGTATGTTTGCCAGCTTTCTTTGGGCACATGATGTTCATAGCGGCGAAAGTTTCCAGTTGTTGGACTTCATCCAGGTGATGTGTCAGGTTCACAATGTGGAATGCCTGTTCATCTTCTGTTTGAGAACTACTTCTTCCTGAGTCTCATCTCAGGGCTGCTTTGCTGTGGACCTCGTGTATCGGCTTGCATTTATGCCGGTCTCTGGCACTTTCTTTGCTGCCATTCCCCTGTTTTCTGCTTGCTTGTGTTCTACCGTGACTTCTGGCTGCGTCTTTGGAGCCAGAATTCCTGCATAGGTGGGCCCAGTATCCTCTTGCACCACACGCCTTGCACAGGTCATGAAATGCAGGGCAATGTCACCGTGAGTGGGACAGACTGCACTTACCACACAGCTTGCTTGCTCTTTTTAACTTGGTCATAGTGCCGAATCTGTTGGTTGCACCTAGTGCTTGCAGGTGTTATTGTCCAGCTACAATGGCATTGTATTTCCTGCCACCTTCCAGCAGTGCATCAATGCTGTGACCTTTTTTTTTCCCCCAAGAAGTCTTTCTGAAATACTTCAATGGGGGTTGATACACTCACCAGCTCCATTATTTGGTCTGACAGCTCAGCTTCTGAGAAATCGCATTCGTTGCCCTTACTACAGCATCTGCTGACAAACTGGTCTATTGAATCCTGTGGCTGTTGCCTGTAGGACATCAATTCTAGGCGGTGAATTCAGAAATTCATTCTCAATCGAAACTGATCTTCCAGCACTTTCCATATTTTTGTGGGATCTTTCTGGTCCTCTTCAGATATGTCTGAGGTATTGATTCTGTGTAATCTCTCATTTCCAATTGTTATTATTTTTACAGCCTCTTTTTTTGGTTCCACAATTACTTGGACTGTAAAGCATAACTGCATTCTGTGTTGGAACAATTTGAACTTGGATACGATACACAAGGCTTTCCAGTTCATGCTGGGAAAATTGGTATCCATGTTCCTGCTGTTCATTTGCTTTAAAACCTGCTTGAAGACCTGCTCCTCTGACTCTGTACTGCTTTCCCTTTACAAACAATTCGCTGTTCTTTAGACTGACTAGTTTGATTGACAGGATCAGCTTGTCTGTTTATCTGGCTTCCAGCACTCTAGTCTGTCTGTTTATACAACTGTGCATCAGGCATTTCAAGTGCTTTTTTCACTAGGGTTTGTTTATATAGCCATTCAAGAGGCAATTCTTCAAGCTTGAATGGTTTTTATGAGTTATTTTTAAACTTCAGCTGAGTGACTGGAAGCTCTTCATGCTGGAGTGATTTAATGGGTTCTTTTTATAGCTTCAGCTGTGGGCTGCATGAATGGAGGATTCCCGTGCTTTTTGCTGTTGGAAGCCTCCTGTAATGGCACAGACCTCGATCAGCGTGGGATGGGAGCCATTGAAAACAACTGATCAGCCTAAGATAGGGATTGGGTTTTCCCTGTTCTTTTCTTTCACCGAGCCTTAGAAAAAAAATCAACTTTGAAAGCACCTCAAAGCGTTTTTTTGTTCAACGGGGATTCTGACTCACCCGATCACAGTGATTGATTTGCTGCCTGTCGGTCAGCGCTCTGCCTTCTACAGCCTGAGATAAGCATTTTCTTCGCTGTTTGAGCATTTCTTTGAAACTTTCTTTTTTCTAGCTGTAAGAAGGTAGTTTTTTTAAAAGCTGTTTTCCTGTGGTCTTCAGTCTTAGATTCTGTCTTCTCACCACAGTGTCAACATGTAATGAGAAGCTTTTTATGTTGTCTCATGCAGTACGTGGAGTTTCGGTTAGTTGAAGATCTCAAATAGGTTTATTACAGCCAACAGTGGCGCAGTGGCGAGCACCGCAGCCTCACAGCTCCAGGGACCCGGGTTCGATTCTGGGTACTGCCTGTGCGGAGTTTGCAAGTTCTCCCTGTGTCTGCGTGGGTTTCCTCCGGGTGCTCCGGTTTCCTCCCACATGCCAAAGACTTGCAGGTTGATAGGTTAATTGGCCATTATAAATTGCCCCTAGTATAGGTAGGTGGTAGGGAAATATATAGGGACAGGTGGGAATGTGATAGGAATATGGGATTAGTGTAGGATTAGTATAAATGGGTGGTTGATGGTCGGCACAGACTCGGTGGGCCGAAGGGCCTGTTTCAGTGCTGTATCTCTAAACTAAACTGTTGTATACAGCTATTTACAAGACTTACTTCTAGACGTTACAGTTACAGAGTGATGCTGGCTCTGAGTCACATGACTGCATCCTGGTACTTGGCTCATTAACATGCTAAGATCTTGAAGGACATCACTCTTAAAGGCAATCAGACAACAGGCCCCTTATCCTGAGACTGTGCCCCCAATGTTTTAGATTCCCTAGCCAGGGGAACAACCTCAGTGTCTACCCTATCAAGCCCCTTCAGAATCTTGTATGCTTCAATGAGGATACAGGTTGGGAAAGGAAATGGTATGCAGTCTAGTGAGAGTGTATGACATGGCCTTCTGCAGTGTTTCGTGTGGGCCTGGTGAATGGTATGAAGTGGATCCTTTAACAACACTTTAAGGAAAGAACACAGAGAGTCAGTTTCATTTCCAGCCTTACTGCTAGAAATAGTTTGAATTAGGAGGGCACCTAGATCTGGATCCTGCATTCCTGACTAGAGCCTGGCTTCGATCAATTACTGTCACACAAATAATTCGTAAGTACTTGGTAATATATGAACAATAATTACTAAGCTAAATGAAAATTCTATTAGGAAAGTAAAATGCCTCAAGTTAATGAAGCATTTTTATGGATTATTTTGGAAATGCAATATGACCTTTATTCCCAGTCTGATTAGGCCCATACGTTCCTACTTGATTTAAGTATTGATTTCAATTCAGTTATTTAAAACACCCAAGAATAGCAATGCTGTAACATTTTATATCAATTAAGTTATCAAGCATAACTTGGGGCACAGTTAACAGCAACTTGCTCTTGTATATTGCTGTAACAACGAAACGTCTCAAGGCACTTCACAGACACATAGGAAAAAAATGAATGCCAAGCCAAAGAAGGTGGTATTTGGAGGGGTGACCAACAGCTTGGTCAAAGATGGGGGTTTTAAGAAGGGTCTTAAACTAGGAGAGGGAGGTGGAGAGGCACAGGGGTTTAGGAAGGGAATTCCAGAGAAAGGCACGGCTTCACACATGTCCAGAAACAGAAGAATAGAGAAGTTAGGGGGCTGTAAGGGCTGACGAAGGTTACAGAGCTATGATAAAGGCAACCTGCGGCGAACTGTGATCAACTGACAGATCTGAGATATATTGTTTGTCTGTATAACTTTCTGGTTGGAGGAAAAAAACACCTCTGCTCAGGCATGCAAGGAACATGTAGAGCTCAACTCCCTGGTGTACAAATAGGGGTTAAACGGTAATGCTAATGAAGAGTCAATGAGACAGTTGGTCCTTTGCAAACAGTAAAAAAGTTAAAAATTAGCAATAAAAACAGAATACTGCATCTGCAGTATTTTGCTTTTATTAAAAATTAGCAAGCCCGATTGCTTTTTTAAAAAACATTTTCCAGCTCTGGGACCAACTTGTCACTCACTAAAGGTCACAAATTTTAATCTTTACCCCCTTCCCACCATCCCATAGACCAATGAAATTAGTTTGACCCTACTCCCCGCTGTCCCCCGCACTGAGGAACTTAGCTGCTCCCCCCGCCCCACCAGTGTTCCGCCTTACATCGGAAATCCGACGGCATGGGGGTGCTGGCCACCGACTGCAATATTGGAGCTGAATGGCCAGTGGGACCAGGTAATTCATTAATTCGTTCATTTACATTTATTAACATATTTAAATGGCGGTCTCATTGCTGCGCGGTGGGGAGGGCGGCCACGAGGCCTCGCCGCTGCTGGCAATATGGGGCTGGGCCTTCCCAGTGTCGAGGCAGGCCTCTCCTGGAGGCATTTTCCAGCTCCCCACCCCACACCAAGACCCCTGCCGTTGGGGGGGGGGGGGGGGGCGGGGGGTCGTTAAAATTCAACCCTTTGTTTCTTGCTCTCCGCAATGTGTGCTGATTTCCATATGCAGCAATTGAGAAACAAAGAAACAGCTTTGTGCCTTGGAGTTACTTGAATGCCCACTTTGGAGTCAATTAAGACAACAGTGACTGGAAATTGTTCATCCCAACCACTTTCAATTTCATCTCCTAAACACGTTGACCCACATTGAATTGAATTCCACAGGTAATTCTCCCCTATTTTGTGTAAGTGGCCATTTCATGTTCAGGAACTTATGTATTGTGACCCAGATTTCCCACTTATTCCCTGCTGATTTTTCACCTAATCTGGGGCGAGAAGGGTGGGTGAAAAATTCCTCAGGATCAGGCTATGTAGCATGCCCACCTGCTGCCGTGTCCATTCCAATTCCTGGTTCCTGGGCCTGGACTTGTTCAGTATACTCGTCCAACAGGCGTATTTAAATGGCATACAAGTGAGGGAAATATGGTCTTCAGGGTACTGCCCTCTATTTGTGTCATTTAAATGCTGGGCACAAGGGGCGTCAATTATGCCCAGGCATTTGTTGTTCCAAGATTGGCAGAAGGAATTCACAAATCATTTACTCTGCCAGGCCCTCTGCAAATAGTCACAGAGCATTACCTTGCACAGGCTGAAGAAGGAACTATAAAACAAAGAAAAGTCATTTCGATTTTGCAGGCAACAAAGAGGCTGCTTGCTTCCTACACTGTGGTAGGCCTCCCAAGCACTGTAACAGCAAATCTTCACTGCCTGTCTGTGGCTAAGTGTAATGCTCCCAAGGCTGGAAGGTCCCTTGGGCCAGGGGCATATCCCACTTCAAGATGCACCTCAAATAAAGCAGGGCAAAACGTCTGCCCTGACAGCTTGCTGCAATGCTACTACAGTTCAACCTGTCCAATCCAGGCCTCACCGAATAGCCTCACTCAAACTGCTTTCCTGCATGGTCCACTGGAGAGCATTTATGTGCAGGAGTCTTTGCTGAATTTTCAACTTTCCCTAGACCTGTGGTTTATCAGACCCACCGGCCGTCCATGTCTCTGCTTTAAGGATGTCTGTAAACGCAACATGAAGTCCTGTGACATTGACCACAAGTCGTGGGAGTCAGTTGCCAGTGATCGTCAGAGCTGGCAGACAGCCATAAAGGCGGGGCTAAAGAGGGGCGGGTCAAAGAGACTTAGCAGTTGGCAGGAAAAAAGACAGAAGTGCAATGAGAGAGACAACTGTGTAACAGCCCCAACAACCAATTTTATCTGCAGCGCCTGTGGAAGAATCTGTCACTCTAGAATTGACCTTTATAGCCACTCCAGGCGCTGCTCCACAAACCACTGACCACCTCTAGGCGCTTACCCATTATCTCTCGAGACAAGGAGGCC
Organism: Heterodontus francisci; assembly: GCF_036365525.1. Lineage (NCBI taxonomy): Eukaryota > Metazoa > Chordata > Chondrichthyes > Heterodontiformes > Heterodontidae > Heterodontus > Heterodontus francisci. The sequence continues at coordinate 36,049,942 of NC_090406.1, read as the reverse complement.
AAAGAAAAAAAAAATCCCTACCATTGACTCTGACTGTAAGGGCCCTATGAATATTTAATTGATTCTCAGGATGTGGACGTCGCTAGGAAGGCGAGCATTTATGGCTCATCCCTGAGAAGGTGGGTGGTAGGCTGCCTTCTGAATCCTGTTAGGGTGGGAGTTCCACTATTTTGATCCAGCGTCAATGAAGGAACGGCAATGTACGTTCATGTCAGGATGATGTGGGACTTGCAGGTGATGGTGTTCCCATATGCCTGCTGCTTTTGTCCTTCTAGGAAAATGCAGGTTTGGGGAACTTTATTATCAGTGCTTGATGCCGATACAAAGTACTGGTAAATAGGAAGGTATTTACATTCTCGGCACAAACAACCCTCTTTTTAACAAGCACAAAATTCACTGGAAAAAAAAGAAGCCTTGGCGAGTTGCAGCAGGGCATCCTGCACACAGAGCACACTGCAGTCACAGCAATTTTTTTTTTATTCCTTCATGGGATGTGGGCGTCGCAGGCTAGGCCAGCATTTATTGCCTGTCCCTAATTGCCCTTGAGAAGGTGGTGGGTGAGCTGCTTTCTTGAACCGCTGCAGTCCATGTGAGGTGGGTACACCCACAGTGCTGTTAGGAAGGGAGTTCCAGGATTTTGACCCAGCCGACAGTGAAGGAACGGCGATATAGTTCCAAGTCAGGATGGTGTGTGACTTGGAGGGGAACTTGCAGGTGGTGGTGTCACCATGCATTTGCCACCCTTGTCCTTCTAGTTGGTAGAGGTCGCGGGTTTGGAAGATGCTGCCTAGGGAGCCTTGGTGCATTGCTGCAGTGCATCTTGTAGATGGTACACACTGCTGCAACTGTACGTCGGTGGTGGAGGGAGTGAATGTTTGTGAACGGGGTGCCAATCAAGCGGGTTGCTTTGTCTCGGATGGTGTCGAGCTTCTCGAGTGTTGTTGGAGCTGCATCCCTCCAGGCAAATGGAGAGTATTCCATCACACTCCTGACTTGTGCCTTGTAGATGGTGGACAAGGAGATAGATACACATCACAAAGGAAACCTTAATTTGAGGGGAAATGGAAAATGTTTCACTGGTACAGTATGGGGCACACTTCTGAGACTGGGGCTGAGGCACATTACAGGGTTTGAGTAGATTATTCTGCATCTAACCTGACGCAGGAGTGCTCGACGCTGATGTAAAGTGCTACAGGAAAGTGTTCCACTCCTGGCACTAACATCCCTCTATTTGACAAGCACAAAATTCACTGGAAAAGAAATATGAAAATCAATAATTGAAATGATCCCTGATCTGTACTTCCTTTGAGAACCAGTGACTTGGTTGCGTTACTAACACAAGAGGACGGAGGACAAAACCACAGCAATGCACTTAAATCACACTGGAATGACGCGGAGTCAACAAGTGCAGGTTGCAACTTAAAATGCAGGCGATGGAACTTGGGAGAGGTTTGTAAATGATTGCTGGAGTAAGGAGGGTGAGGAACATTTTTATAAAACCTGTGTTTTGTTTCCTAGATTGGAAATGTCATTGAAACAGCTCTGAGAATGTCACATTCAAATCCAAAATAAACAGGATGCCTGAGTTTGTTATTATTAGGAAGGCAAACATCTCAGATGTGACCTCCACCCTCAGCTAAAGAAATAATAATTAATCTTTATATAGAGTCGTTCTTTTATTATTCATTAGTGTTAGCTTGGGCTGAGTTGTAGAACCTTTGTCTATGGGTCAGAAAGCCATGAAGTGAAGTCCCACTCCAGACATTTGAGCACATAATTCAGGCGGACATGTCAGTGCAGTACTGAGCGTGTGGTGCATTGTCTGCCTTCTTTTGGATAGAACATTGAACCAAGGACCCATGTGTCCACTCAGGTAGATGCAGGGAAGTTGTCCCTGTCTCTTGGTTGATACTTATCCCTTAACCAACATCCCTAAAGTGGACTATTTGCTCATTTATTTCATTGCTGTTTGTAAGACCTTGCGGTGTGTAAATTGACTTCTGTTTGCCTACATTACACAGATTTGGCAGCATAGGTACAAGCCATTTAACACAACTGGTCTGTGCTGATGTTTAGGTTGCACATGAGCCTCGTCAAACTCCTCTTCATCTAACCCTTGCAGTATAACCTTCTATTCTTTTGTCCCTCAGGTGTTTATCTAGCCTTCCATTAAATGCATCTATGCTATTTGCTGCAACTACTCTTTGTGGTAGTGATTTCTACATTCTAACCACTTTCTGGGCAAAGTTGTTTCTCCTGAATTTCTTATTGGATTTATTAGTGACTATCTTATATTTATGGCCCCAAGTTATGCGCTAGAATTTAAAGCCCCTGCACCCCCCACAAATACCCCAGGAGTGGGCTAGGTGGTGGTGGTAGGGGTACAAAATAGGGTGGGATGTGGGGGGGTGCTATGCCCATTGCCTACCCCACCCCACTGCTATTTTACCAGTGGCAGGGGAGGTGCAGATAACTCACCTGCCCTTAGGCCAATTGCAGCCCTTAAGTGGAAGATTAATTGCCATTTAAGGGCCCCTTCTCGCTACCCCTGGTATTTTACCAGCGGGACATGGGCACTTTGGCACCTGAGGAGGCCACATAGTAATACATGGTGGTCTCCTTGTGAGCTGGGGAGGCCCTCCTGATCGGGCACTCTGTTCCCCATGGAGGGCCTCCCAGCAGCATGGGCCGCACCACCAGCACCGCCCCCCCCACCCCGTCCTACACTCTGACCCCCTCACCTCGCCAGGGCCTAGTTGATTGTTCCTAGCGAGGCCTGACCCCCACTTACCTTTTCTTGGGCCTCCACCATCGTTGCTGGTCCTGGCTGGGTGCCATCCCAGCAGTGACCACAGCTCCCAGTGACACTGCTGGAACTGAAGAGCTGCCGGCCCTCTGATTGGCTGGCAACTCTTGGAAGCAGGACTTACTGCTTCAGAGGAGCGGAAACTCCAACTGAAGCCAATTAAAAGCCTGAGCAACGCCAAAATAGCAGTGTGGCTTTCAGGCCTGGCGGAGGCGGTCTCCACTGCCTCACCGATAAATTCTAGCCATGGTCTTTCCTAAGGGTGGAAACATCTCCTCTCGGTATACCGTATTCCATAATCTTAAAGACTTCTATCAGGTCACCCCTCAGTCTTTTTTTCTGGAGAAAAGAGCCTCAGTCTGTTCAAATTTTCTTGATAGGTATAACCTCTCAGTTCTGGCATCATCCTTGTAAATCTTTTTTGCATCTTCCCCAGTGCCTCTATATACTTTTTATAATAATGGAAACCAGAACTGTGCACAGTGATCTAACTACAAAAGTGAATACCTATCGATCTAAGGAAGGATATACTTGCCTTGGAGGTGATACAGTGAAGGTTCACCAGATTGGTTCCTGGATGAGAGAGTTGTTCTATGATGAGAGGCTGAGTAAATTGGGTCTCTGGAGTTTAGAAGATTGAGAGGAGATCCCATTAAAGCATACAAGATTCTGAACGGTTTGACAGGTTAGACTCTGAGGGTGAATTTTTGTTTATGGGTCCCAATCCTGCCATCGGGTGGAAATGTAGGTCGGAAACCCACACATGCTGGTGTCGGGCCCACAGCTGCCAGACCATCATCCTGGAGAAGCAACCCCTCCACTGGACAGCCAGTGGCCACAATTGAGGCTTGATTGCTATGGCGGGTGTAGAACAGATTCCCGAGCTGCATGGAGGGCTAGCTCCCCACACAGTGCGGCGCAGTGGTTAGCACCGCAGCCACACAGCTCCAGCGACCCGGGTTCAATTCCAGGTACTGCCTGTGTGGAGTTTGCAAGTTCTCCCTGTGTCTGCGTGGGTTTCCTCCGGGTGCTCCGGTTTCCTCCCACATGCCAAAGACTTGCAGGTTGATAGGTAAGTTGGCCATTAGAAATTGCCCCTAGTATAGGTAGGTGGCAGGGAAAATATAGGGACAGATGGGGATGTGGTAGGAATATGGAATTAGTGTAGGATTAGTATAAATGGGTGGTTGATGGTCGGCACAGACTCGGTGGGCCAAAGGGCCTGTTTCAGTGCTGTATCTCTAAACTAAACTAAACAACCCCAGTATGCTGCTGGGAGGCTGCCTCCATCCCTTGGCCGTGTTTCGGCCTCAGTGGGGGGCCCCGCATGCCGAGAGATTGCTTCTCCTGGCTACAGAATCTACAACACAGGGCACAGTCTCAGGATAAGGGGTCAATCATTTAGGGCTGAGATGAGGAGAAATTCCTTTACTCAGAGGGTTGTGAGTTTTTGGAATTCTCTAGCCCAGAAGGTTGTGAATGTTCTAACACTGAATGCTAGTACACGAAACACAAAAAGTTAGTTTGCAGGTACAGCAAGTAATTAAGAAACAAATGCAATGTTGTTATTTATTGCAAGGGGAATGGAATATAAAAGTAGAGATGTTTTGCTACAGTTGTACAGGGCATTCGTGAGACCACATCTAGAGCATTGTGTACAGTTTTGGTCTCCTTACTTAAAAACAGATATAATTGCATTGGAAACAGTTCAGAGAAGGTTCACTCGACTGATTTTTGGGATGAGAGGGTTATCTTATGAAGAAAGGTTGGACAGGTTGAGTCTATATTCATTGGAGATTAGAAGGATGAGAGGTGGTCTTATTGAAACATAAGATGTTGAAGGGATTTGACAGGGTGGATGTTGAAAGGATGTTTCCCCTTGTGGGAGAGTCTAAAACTAGGGGGGCACAGTTTTAAAATAAGGGGTCTCCCATTTAAGAGAGATGAGGAGAAATTTTTTCTCTCAGAGGGTCGTGAGTCTGTGGAACTCTCTTCCCTGGAGAGTGATGGAGGCGGGGTCATTGAATGATTTTAAGGTAGAAGCAGACAGATTCTTGACAAACAAGGGAGTCAAAGGGTATTGGGGGTAGGCAGGAAAAGAACAAAGAACAAAGATAATTACAGCACAGGAACAGGCCCTTCGGCCCTCCAAGCCTGCGCCGATCCAGATCCTCTCTCTAAACATGTCGCCTATTTTCTAAGGTTCTGTATCTCTTTTCTTCCTGCCCATTCATGTATCTGTCTAGATACATCTTAAAAGACGCCATCGTGCCCGCATCTACCACCTCCGCTGGCAACGCGTTCCAGGCACCCACCACCCGCTGCGTAAAGAACTTTCCACGCATATCCCCCCTAAAATTTTCCCCTTTCACTTTGAACTCGTGTCCTCTAGTAATTGAATCCCCCACTCTGGGAAAAAGCCTCTTGCTATCCACCCTGTCTATACCTCTCATGATTTTGTACACCTCAATCAGGACCCCCTCAACCTCCGTCTTTCTAATGAAAATAATCCTAATCTACTCAACCTCTCTTCATAGCTAGCACCCTCCATACCAGGCAACATCCTGGTGAACCTCCTCTGCACCCTCTCCAAAGCATCCACATCCTTTTGGTAATGTGGCGACCAGAACTGTACGCAGTATTCCAAATGTGGCCGAACCAAAGTCCTATACAACTGTAACATGACCTGCCAACTCTTGTACTCAATACCCCGTCCGATGAAGGAAAGCATGCCGTATGCCTTCTTGACCACTCTATTTACCTGCGTTGCCACCTTCAGGGAACAGTGGACCTGAACACCCAAATCTCTCTGGACATCAATTTTCCCCAGGACTTTTCCATTTACTGTATAGTTCACTCTTGAATTGGATCTTCCAAAATGCATCACCTCGCATTTGCCCTGATTGAACTCCATCTGCCATTTCTCTGCCCAACTCTCCAATCTATCTATATTCTGCTGTATTCTCTGACAGTCCCCTTCACTATCTGCTACTCCACCAATCTTAGTGTCGTCTGCAAACTTGCTAATCAGTCCACCTATACTTTCCTCCAAATCATTAATGTATATCACAAACAACAGTGGTCCCAGCACGGATCCCTGTGGAACACCACTGGTCACACGTCTCCATTTTGAGAAACTCCCTTCCACTGCTACTCTCTGTCTCCTGTTGCCCAGCCAGTTCTTTATCCATCTAGCTAGTACACCTTGGACCCCATGCGCCTTCACTTTCTCCATCAGCCTGCCATGGGGAACCTTATCAAACGCCTTACTGAAGTCCATGTATATGACATCTACAGCCCTTCCCTCATCAATCAACTTTGTCACTTCCTCAAAGAATTCTATTAAGTTGGTAAGACATGACCTTCCCTGCACAAAACCATGTTGCCTATCACTGATAAGCCCATTTTCTTCCAAATGGGAATAGATCCTATCCCTCAGTATCTTCTCCAGCAGCTTCCCTACCACTGACGTCAGGCTCACCGGTCTATAATTACCTGGATTATCCCTGCTACCCTTCTTAAACAAGGGGACAACATTAGCAATTCTCCAGTCCTCCGGGACCTCACCCGTGTTTAAGGATGCTGCAAAGATATCTGTTAAGGCCCCAGCTATTTCCTCTCTCGCTTCCCTCAGTAACCTGGGATAGATCCCATCCGGACCTGGGGACTTGTCCACCTTAATGCCCTTTAGAATACCCAACACTTCCTCCCTCCTTATGCTGACTTGACCTAGTGTAATCAAACATTTGTTCCTAACCTCAACATCCGTCATGTCCCTCTCCTCGGTGAATACCGATGCAAAGTACTCGTTTAGAATCTCACCCATTTTCTCTGAGTCCAAGCATAACATTCCTCCTTTGTCCTTTAGTGGGCCAATCCTTTCTCTAGTTACCCTCTTTCTCCTTATATATGAATAAAAGGCTTTGGGATTTTCTTTAACCCTGTTTGCTAAAGATATTTCATGACCCCTTTTAGCCCTCTTAATTCCTCGTTTCAGATTGGTCCTACATTCCCGATATTCTTTCAAAGCTTCGTCTTTCATCAGCCGCCTACACCTTATGTATGCTTCCTTTTTCCTCTTAGCTAGTCTCACAATTTCACCTGTCATCCATGGTTCCCTAATCTTGCCATTTCTATCCTTCATTTTCACAGGAACATGTCTCTCCTGCACGCTAATCAACCTCTCTTTAAAAGCCTCCCACATATCACATGTGGATTTACCTTCAAACAGCTGCTCCCAATCTACATTCCCCAGCTCCTGCCGAATTTTGGTATAGTTGGCCTTCTCCCAATTTAGCACTCTTCCTTTAGGACCACTCTCGTCTTTGTCCATGTGTATTTTAAAGCTTACGGAATTGTGATCACTATTCCCAAAGTAGTCCCCTACTGAAACTTCAACCACCTGGCCGGGCTCATTCCCCAACACCAGGTCCAGTATGGCCCCTTCCCGAGTTGGACTATTTACATACTGCTCTAGAAAACCCTCCTGGATGCTCCTTACAAATTCTGCTCCATCTAGACCTCTAACACTAAGTGAATCCCAGTCAATGTTGGGAAAATTAAAATCTCCTATCACCACCACCCTGTTGCTCCTACCTCTTTCCATAATCTGTTTACATATTTGTACCTCTATCTCACGCTCGCTGTTGGGAGGCCTGTAGTACAGCCCCAACATTGTTACCGCACCCTTCCTATTTCTGAGTTCTGTCCATATTGCCTCACTGCTCGAGTCCTCCATAGTGCCCTCCTTCAGCACAGCTGTGATATCCTCTTTGACCAGTAATGCAACTCCTCCACCCCTTTTACCTCCCTCTCTATCCCGCCTGAAGCATCGATATCCTGGGATATTTAGTTGCCAATCATGCCCTTCCCTCAACCAAGTCTCAGTAATCGCAATAACATCATACTCCCAGGTACTAATCCAAGCCCTAAGTTCATCTGCCTTACCTACTCCACTTCTTGCATTAAAACAAATGCACCTCAGACCACCAGTCCCTTTATATTCATCATCTGCTCCCTGCCTGCTCTTCCCCTTAGTCACACTGACTTTATTATCTAGTTCCTTACAGGCTTTTGTTACTACCTCCTTACTGTCAACTGACCTCAATTGGTTCCCATCCCCCTGCCACATTAGTTTAAACCCTCCCCAACAGCGTTAGCAAAAGCACCCCCAAGGACATTGATTCCACTCCGGCCCAGGTGTAGACCGTCCAATTTGTAAAAGTCCCACCTCCCCCAGAACCGGTCCCAATGTCCCAAAAATCTGAACCCCTCCTTCCTGCACCATCTCTCAAGCCACGCATTCATCCTGACTATTCTTTCATTTTTACTCTGACTATCACGTGGCACTGGTAGCAATCCTGAGATTACTACCTCTGAGGTCCTGCTTTTTAACTTGGCTCCTAACTCCCTAAACTCTGCTTGTAGGACCTCATCCCGTTTTTTACCTATATCATTGGTGCCTATGTGCACAATGACAACTGGCTGTTCACCCTCCCCCTTTAGAATGTTCTGCAGCCGATCTGAGACATCCCTGACCCGTGCACCTGGGAGGCAACATACCATTCGGGAGCCTCGTTTTCGACCACAGAACCGCCTATCTACTCCCCTTACAATCGAATCCCCTACGACTATAGCCCTTCCACTCTTTTTCCCGCCCTTCTGAACAGCAGAGCCAGCCACGGTGCCATGGACCTGGCTACTGCTGCCTTCCCCTGGTGAGCCATCTCCCTCAACAGTATCCAAAACGGTATACTTGTTTTGGAGGGAGATGACCGCAGGGGACTCCTGCGCTGCCTTCCTGCTCTTTCTCTGCCCTTTGGTCACCCATTCCCTTTCTCCCTCAGCAATCCTAATCTGCGGTGTGACCAATTCACTAAGCGTGCTATCCACGACCTCCTCAGCATCGCGCATGCTCCAAAGTGAGTCCATCCGCGGCTCGAGAGCCGTCATGCGGTCTAACAAGAGCTGCAGTTGGACACACTTCCTGCACGTGAAGGAGTCAGGGACATCAGCCATGTCCCTGAGCTCCCACATTGAGCAAGAGGAGCATGACACGGGTCTGAGATCTCCTGCCATTTTTAATATTAAGCTTAACTTAGTTAAATGAAAAAGGAACGAAAAGTTTTTACCAATCACGATAAAACCAGAGAAATAGAAAAAGCCTTCCCTTATAAACACCCCACCGAGTCCTTTTTTTTTGGTTAGAGGAGGAGGGCGGGTGGGAGACACTACAAGTGTGGTGTCTCGGGTTCAGAAACCGCCCAAATATATAGTGTTTTACTTACCCAGCAGCCCCCTGGCCTCCGCCGAAAACAAAAGGAAATTAAGTTTACTTTCAAACTGACCTTCCCAGCTGCTCACTCGCTCACACTCTGCTCCCGAAAAAGCTGCTGCAATGAAAGGAAAGTTATTTTAAACCGCCCAAATATATAGTGTTTTACTTACCCAGCAGCCCCCTGGCTTCCGCCGAAAACAAAAGGAAATTAAGTTTACTTTCAAACTGACCTTCCCAGCTGCTTACTCGCTCACACTCTGCTCCTGAAAAAGCTGCTGCAATGAAAGGAAAGTTATTTTAAACCGCCCAAATATATAGTGTTTTACTTACCCAGCAGCCCCCGGCCTCCGGCGAAAACAAAAGAAATTAAGTTTACTTTCAAACTGACCTTCCCAGCTGCTCACTCGCTCACACTCTGCTCCCGAAAAAGCTGCTGCAATGAAAGTGGAGTTGTGTCCACAAACAGATCAGCCATGATCTTATAGATGGCGGAGCAGGCTTGAGGGGCCAAATAGCCTACTCCTGCTCCTGCTCCTAGTTCGTATGTTAAGGCTGGGATAGATAGATTTTTGATCTCTCAGGGAATCAAAGGATATGGGGAGCAGGCGGGAAAGGGGAGTTGAAGCTGAAGATCAACCATGATTGCATTGAATGGTGGAGCAGGCTCGACAGGCTGTATGGTAAAGGCCTACTTAGGTCAGGATAGAAAAACCCGACCCGAACCCAACAGAACCACATTGGACTTGAGCCCGACCCAGCCCGAGCCCCTCCATTTTTTCCCATGCCCGACCCGACTACTGGAATGTTCACTTTACCTACCTTGCGATTCCAAATCTGCAGGAAGCTGCAGCATGAATGCGATGATGTCAGAGACACTCACTCGCCCACTGCGCAGACTCAGTTTCCCTCCTTGACATCCTGGACTCCCAGCTCAGGTAGGCATTTCAACTTTTGACACTTATTAAACTCAACTTCCCAGCAGAGCAATACTTACTGTGTGTGTCTGACCTGGCCCGACCCGAGTTCGAAAGCCAGACCCGCAAGAGCGACCCGACCCAAACCCGACATATGTAGTCGGGTCCCGTCGGGTTCGGTTCGGGTAGCAGACCTTTACTGTATGGTCTACTCCTGCTCCTATTTCTTATATTCTTAAAGATAATTAATTCAGCTGTGAGTACTGAGGTGACGAAAGGTGCTGTATAAATGAAAATTCTTTTCTTTCACCTGAGATCTACACAAACACAGTTTATAAAGGAACTGCTGTCAAAAAAATTCATGATTTAGAACTGCTGCCCAGTTCCACCAATTGTCAGTGAGTAAATCTGCCGTCCCCCACTGCAGTACTGAATTTCACAGGCCTCGGAAGTGCCAGGCTTGATCCCTGAGCTTTGCTAGCACAGTTGGCTGGCAACAGCATCCCTGATCTAGGGATGGGAGAACAGTCAGGGATCCATCCAGCTCAATTTTCGTTCACTCAGTCACAGTCAATGTTCCTTTTAGATTTCCTTTATACTGGGCAGGCAAAAAATTCTGCTGAGCACTATTTTTTTGTCCATGGGCAGTTTACATTGTGAAAGTCACAACTTACATTATGCTGGAAAATTTTCCTGGCGAACTGATGAATTTGGGAACGGCCTGTTTATTTCATTGCACAGCGAGGGGAATTGAATACAAAAGTAGGAAGGCTATGCTTCAGCTATACAGGGTATTGGTGAGACCACATCTGGAGTACTGTGTACAGTATTGGTCTCCTTATTTCAGGAAGGATGTAAATGCATTGGAGGCAGTACAGAGAAGATTTACTAGACTAATACCTGGAATGGGTGGCCTGACTTATCAGGAAAGATTGGACAGGATAGTCTTGCATCCGCTAGAATTTAGAAGAGTAAGAGGCGACTTGATTGAAACATAAGATCCTGAGGGGTTTTGACAGGGTGGATGTGGAAAAGATGTTTCCCCTTGTGGGAGAATCTCGAACGAGGGGTCACTGTTTAAAAATAAGGGGTCCACCCATTTAAGAGAGATGAAGAGAATATTTTTCTCTCAGAGGGTCTTGAGTCTTTGGAATTCTCTTCCTTAAAAGGCAGTGGAAGCACAGACTTTGAATATTTTTAAGGCAGAGGTAGATAGATTCTTGATAAACAATGGGGTGGAAAGTTATCGGGGGTAGGTGGAAATGTGGGGTAATCAGTTCAGCCATGAATTTATTGAATGACGGAGCAGGCTCGAGGAGTCGAATGGCCTACTCCTGCTCCTAATTCGTATGTTCGTATGACAGCGTACATGTGCAGCTTAGAGGGCACATTGGACACGATTCCTGTACACACTCATTGCTTGAGTGAGACATTGAATAAAACTTAGAAAGGAACATAAGAAGCAAAGATGGAAGATAGTTGCAGTGTCATAGTACTTTTTCACATTCTTAGGATATCTTGATGCTTCACAGCCAAAGAAGTACTTGAAGTGTAGCTAACATTATTATATAGGCAAATGCAGCAGCCAACTTGTGCATAGCAAGATCCCACAAACAGCAATGAAATAATCTGTTTTAATAGTGCTGGTTGAGGGATAAATGTTGTCTAGGACTCAACTCCCTGCTCTTTTTCAAGTCGTGCCACACTGACCTGAGCTGGTGGGCAGAACCTCAGGTTAATGTCTTAACCGCACCTCTGACTGGTACTGCACTCAGGTCTTGCAGTGGGGCTTGAAGCCACAACCACTGTACTCTGAGTCCCACTGAGACTACATGATGAATACACATAGTTTCAGATATTTGAACATCCTTTTTGACATTAACTATATAGGATCGCGCATAAAGAAGTCCCACCAGGGACACTTTGAACTCTACCAGTGCGATGTCAGGCGAGGACAGGAGAAAATTGGGGGTTACAAGATAAAAATATTTTCTCCCTGTTTCTTGATCTCTCTCCCCTCGCTACATTCAGTCAACAACAAGAGAGCTGTGAACCCCACTACACCTGCCAATACATCTTTGTAACATTATAGAAAGGCACATTGTGAAGTGGGCATTGCTCTTCTGAGGTTGGGGCTATGTCAAAATGTGGGACAGAGGGCAGTGACCTTTGTTCTGCATTTGACCACACCTCCTGATCCCTCACACTGGATCCCCAAATGTTTCCATGCTAATATCCTGTGCCATCACAAAATTCACCACAAAATGGGAGAGTTGCCTGGGGTTACTTTTCCCCTTGTTCAACACTCTAGTTGGAAAATGCCCTTTGCATGTTACTGTGTGGTGACGCATCCTGAGATAAGGAATTAGACTCAACAACAATTTAAATGGAAATCAAAGCACCAATGACATCTGTGGCAACGAACTTTACAATAAGAGCCTTCTAAACCAGGGCTTTATCCTTTCTTTTTCAGGTGGCCGTTACATATTTTGCCATATCCTGTGCTCATTATATTGCAGCGGTTGTTAACCTCATTTTATTCTTCATAAAACCTATTTTTATTCATGCACTTATTTAATCATTTTATTCCTGCATTTGATTATTACATATTTAATTAACTGTCCCATACCTGTTTGATCATTCTATGTTTAATCATCCTTATTTATGCGCATGTTTAATGACACTCATCCGACTGCAAACACATTTAAATATATTTGGTCAACTAAAATATCACATATGTCTGTGAGTCACTGAATATTCAACCAGTAATCAAGCATAAAGGAAATTGGTTTGCACTCAAATAAATTTTACTGTAGCTAAGTCTGGGCCTCAACCAGCAGCTACCACTGCTTAACTTTGATCACTGAGTCTTCAGTCTCTCATCTAAGGAGATTCTTGCCCTCACTTACTTCTCTTATCTCATTTGGGATTCCCACGTCATTAGCCAAAGCTCCCCACAAAAAACGCGGTTTCCTCTTTTATGTCGGGCATGTTTTTGTCCCTGAACAAACAATTCATCATAATGGACAAATTTAGTGAGGTCGGCTCCCAGAGTGGAGCCTTGCTAGTCTGGAGCGGAGCTAGAGTGAGAGCCGTATCCCCAATTCCCGCTCCTGTTTATCGAAACTCTCCTCCTGCTTGCAGTCCTGTCTGAGTTTTCCTTTAAGGCACAAGTTCATCCAAGTATGGAATATTATTCCCATACCTGTGGTGGCTCTACTGGATTGTCTCTCTCCCTTTTGGATGGGATGCAAGAAAATGTTTATCTTCTGGTCGGTGATGCTTCTTTCCTCTCCAGTGTCCTCTCGCCCTCACATATTGGTTGACATTAATATGATCATTTCTCCTCGTTCGTTCACCCATTTTGAGTAAATTAAATGAATTCAAAGCAGTTTACTCCCCATATTTCATACATGCAATCATTGATTTATGGCACAGAATGAGATGTAAGCAAATCCGTTATTTGGCACCTGTATGCTGCTTTAAATCTATGGTTTTGGTGGTTTCCTGAAAGTTGGATGTGCAAGCAAGGCATTCACTTTTTAATGATGGCTCTGCTGGAATTAAAAAGCCATAGCTGATCCATTGAGAGCTGCCACCTCCTACCCTGGTATTGGTTAGTTTTGATTGAACCTCCTGGTACACCACACCTCAAGCATTGGGAAATGTCCTGGGACAGGAATAAAAATTAAAGGAATAAAAACTGTACATGCACAAAGTATTAAATGGATTGCATGTGTGTGGCATGTACTATGTCTTTTTAAAATTCCATCATCAGCAAACATTAGCAACATTCCCTCATTACCAGTATGAATGCAAGGTTGGGAGGGTAGTGAGATAGTTTGGGTTACTCAGGCTAGTAGAAGTCTGACATTTTTTTTTAAATGCTCGTGCTTGGAGTGCTTTATGCTTTACAGTCTATTCACACCCTCTCTGTACTAACGCTTTGTCTTTCAGCACACCATTAACATACAGTTTGCCTTTGTTCCATGACCTTCTGGTCAGTTATTCTCTGTGACCTTGTCCTATCAACACCTTCTCTTTTGTTACCTCTTGCCACCACCCCCCCCCCCCCACCCCCCCACCCCGCTTTACTTGCTTAAAACCTTTTACATTTCAAATATTTGTCAATTCTGAAGAAGGGTCACTGACCTGAAACATTAACTCTGCTTCTCTCTCCACTGATGCTGCCAGACATGCTGAGTATTTCCAGCATTTTTATTTCAGATTTCCAGCATCTGCAGTATTTTGCTTTTACTATAGTAGCAGCTGTTCTTAGCATTACCTCCTGCTGTTTTTGGTAAAACTATTCTGACTTATAAAGGGCGTGGTTTTAAAGATGGTCTTGCATATTTGTTCATCTGGGTCAAAATCCCACATGAGGCTATAACTTATGTACTGAGAGGAACTGAAGTACTACTCCACTAGTGGATGGAAGACAGAGCGTGTCCTTCAGCCTCCCATAGAGGTTCATGTTTCAGATGTGGTGAAAGGGTATTGGTGGGCATCTCAGAACCATAAGATTGCTGCCCCTTGTTTTGCCAGTAGGAAAATTGGAATGATGGCATACCACTCTGGGATCAATTGGCATGTGTTAGGGCTTTTCCAAGCCTCAGTGGGTCACACACCAGCTCTCAGCTGGCCAGGGAAAAATGGGTGGAATTCCAGGAACTACCCCAGATACACTTGCACTCACCTGTACCCAGGTCCGAATGGAATGTTTTACTCAGTTTATGCTGAGAAATCTGGAAGAATCGAGTCCCACCCCAAATTCTGACACTTTTGGCTGGCAATGTGCCCACTTGTCCCCCCAAATTTTCAGATCAGGGAGTCCTGCATCATTGGAGATGTTGTCCGTTTGGATGAATCGTTAAATTGAGGATCTTTTGGGTGGATGCTAAAGATCTCGTGCCACTAGTTAAAAGAGAGAGCAGGCAGTTCTCCTGGAGCCTTGGCCTGCATTTCTTCCACAAATCACGCCACCACTACATTCAGATTGATTGTTTATGGGATGGTGGTCACCATACTACCAAACTGTTGTTATGACACTGGACAAGCAACTGGAGGTTGTTAGTTCACAATCTCACCAAAACACATTGCAAAATTAAATTCAATAAATTTGATAATATTGAAAAAATTGACCACAAAAGCAGAATTGCTGTAAAATAAACTTATCTGACTCCATGATGCCCTTCCTTTCCCATGTGGCAAGCACAAGACTCTAGATCACACTACATGGTTGACTTATAATGCCCTCTGTGGCCTAGCACACCACTTGAAAGTACACAGAATTGCTAATTAGCCAACTAAGGGTGGCTAATAAATGTGCCCTTGCCGATGTAGACCACATCCTGAGAACACATTAAAAAAGCCATTGAACTTCAAAGAAATTTATTTGAAATATTTTTAACAAAAGACACTGTATAAATCAAAGGATTATTTATCTATTTAGATGCCCTTAAAAGCAGCTCTGAACTGTAAATTGAGTATTAAATGTTTTTGTCTGTGTATGCCTACAAAACATGTATCCTGTTAAATTGGCATTCTAAAGAAATACCATTTCAGTTGTTAATCGATTGTACAATTAATTGGAACTGACTGCATGTTCTTTGACTGTTATGAGAAAAAAACATGCTGAGGTTTTCATACTGTGTACATCGACGGCAGCAAAACAGCGTTTCAGTTTCAGTCCCCAGGCCTTATAATTCAATCCTTCAACTTCCACAAAACCTTTCCATCTTTTATTCCTTTCTCTGCCAATAACTGACATTCACTAGAAGTTCTCTCATTGATTTAAGGATTGTCTGAGCATCTTTAGGACAAATGGAGGTAATGTCTGGCCCAGGCCTGACTTTTACTCGGCTTTCTATCCTTTCTTTTATGAAGCTGCTGCCTCATGCTGGTGAATGATACTTTAGGTACTTTCAAGTCCACCAATATCTCAGGCAAAAGGGCATAGGTGGCTGCAAGAAGGCTAATAGACTGTGAGACACCATATCTAAGCCTGATCTTGGTCATATGTATGCTCTTTCCTCCAAATGGCTGCACAGGATAGCAATCAGGAGTAGGAGGCTTGGTTGATTCTCTCTCTGACACTATTATTCCAGAGCTGAGGTCAATTATAGCAACTTTATCATCACTGCAGATGATGTCAGCTACTTCAGCATTGATGGGGGTGGGCAAGGGGGTGGTGGTGGTGAATTTCTTAAGAGGAAAGAAAATTGGTGAAACAAAACACAAATAAAGTTGAAGTAATTACTTTTAGCATGCAAAAAGAAATGAAACTCGACAAGTTGTCTTATTACAGTAGTCATGGGGGCAGAGCTGGAGTTATTGGGTAAGGGACAATGCAGCAATGAAACCTTCGCAATCTCCATGGCAACTCAAAGTGGAAAGAAATAAGGGAACCAGTCATGAAAGAAAGCAAAAAACAATGATTTGCCTTTTCATCAAGATTTCCTTGGGATTAATTTGGATACATAATGTTCTTCCTGCAGATTGTCAATAAAGTTATTCTTAGCTAATAACAACACAATAGTCATTTGTCAAGTAGGTGTTCATTGATTGACTACATTTAAAATCATTTTCTGGATGTTTCAGCAATTCTACAGTACATTGACCAATATTTTCATTAGACGTCGCTCACGTCAAACACTAATGACACTCAATTCTTCGATCTGTTGTTGTGCGCTAGCTCACTGTACCTTAGCTCCCCCAATGGCTCTCTTGGTGAAAGCAGTACTCGGTGTGAGTAATGCAGGTGTTTCTCACCATTCACCAAAAAAAGATAAACTTGCATTAGGAAGGTTGCAGAAAAGATTAAAACAAGACTGATCCTAACGTAGAGGGGATAGTCTATGAGGAAAGACTAGAGAACTTAAACTCAACAGTCTAGGGAGGAGCTGGTTAAGGGAGAATTAACTGAATTATATGGAAAGTTAGATAACTTAAATAAACGGAAACCCAGTTAGAACTATAGAAATTTACAGCACCAAAGATGGCCATTCAGCCCATCCTATCTATGGTAGGTTTTTGCTGGAGTAATCCAAAATATATCCCCTGCTCTGATTTCTCCTCATAGCCTTCTTCTGTTTAAATAATTTATCCAAGTTTGTCTTAAATGATGTGATGTTGTCTGCCTCCTTCATTCTCCATGGTAAAGCTTTCCATGCTCCATTGACCCTTTGCATAAATAAGTATCTCATAAGCTCACTCCTTTCTTTGTGACAATTTTAGATTGATAGCCCACACTGACTCCCCAACAAGAGGAAATAGTTTTGCGCTATTCACTCCCGCAAAACTCGGCCAAATTTAAAAAAAAACTCAATTAAATCCCCCTCTAAGCCTTTTCTGGTCCAGCAGAAATAGTCCCAGTATCTCAAGTCCAGCTCATAACTATTGTTTCCCATTTCTAGTGCATTCTGGTGAGTTGATACAATATACTCTATATGGTTTCAATGTCCAATATATAATGGGGGTGCTCAAAACAACACGACTGATTATTATTTAAACATGATCTTAGAAAGTAGGATCAGAGGGCAATAGTCAAAATGAATGAGAAGTAAATTTAACATTCATCTCAAGAAAAGCCTTTTTATTCCAAGAGTGATAAATGGCTGGAATAAACTACCAAGCAAGTTAATGGGGGAAAAGTGTCAGTAGTGGCTCAGTGGTAACACTGTCACCTCTGATTCAGAAGGTTGTGGGTTTAAGTCCCACCCTGGGATTTGAGTAAAAAAAATCTATGCTGACACTTCAGTGCAGTATTGAGTACACTTAAAACTGCACTTTCTAAATTCCAACAGTCGTGCCATTGGCCCTCCATTCGTCACAACACTTCTGCAGCTACTGATTTGTTCAACCACACCCTCACCTCCACCTTTGATTCTCTAATCCCCATAAAAAGATCACTCTCTCTCACCCTGGCCATTTCCCCTGGCATGGCCCTCATCTCTGCTCTCTTAAGTCCAAGGAACACAGACTTGAAAGGATATGGTGGACAACTGGTTTAGCCATCCACTGCTAGATCTACCTGGACCACTTAAAACATGATCAGGCCCTGCTCTCATCTGCTAAAACTGCTCGCTATTCCAGGATCATCTTGAAATGCAAAGATAACCCTTGGCTTCTTTTCTATATTCCAAACTGTCTTCTTAAATCCCTTTCACCTGTCCCTTCCAGGCCTCACCAACAATATTTGTGAGAAGCTCATGGACTGCTTTGTCATTAAGATTGAGACAATCCGATCAGCTGCCTCTGCCACGTTGCTCTCCTCCACTATCTACCTGGCCAAACCTCCTATAATGCTCCCCACTGCCCTCGCCCTTCTCTAGTTTCTCTCCTATCTCCCCTCATGCCCTCTCTGAGCTTATCTTGTCCATGAGACCCAATCCTGTTCCTTCGATCCTATTCCCGCTAAACTGATCACCCAACTTCCCCTCCTGGTCCCCAGGTTAGCCGATATTGTAAACAGTTCTCTCTCTTCAGGTGTTGTCCCTCTCTCCTTTAAATCTGCTGTCATCACCCCTCTCCTCATGAAACCAACCCTTGACCCCATTGTCCTTGCAATCTACCGTCTCAACCTTCCTTTCCTCTCCAAAGTCCTTGAATGTGCTGTCACCTCCCAAATCCGTTCCCATTTTTCCCAGAACTCCATGTTTGAATCCCTCCAATCAGGTTTCCACCCCTGCCACAGTACTGAAATAGCTCTTATCAAAGTCACAAATGACATCCTATGTGACTGCAACAAAGGTAAACTTTCCCTCCTTGCCCTTCTTAACCTGTCTGCAGCCGTCGACATGTTTGACCACACCATCCTCCTCCAATGTCTCTCCACTGTCATCCAGCTGGGTGGGACTGCACTCACCTGGTTCCATTCTTATCTACGTATTGGTTGCCAGAGAATCACTTGTAATGGCTTCTCTTCCTGCTCCTGCACCGTTACCTCTGGTGTCCCCCAAGGATCTATCCTTGGCCCCTCCTATTTCTCATCTACATGCTACCCCTCGACGACATCATCCGAAAGCACAGTGTCAGTTTTCACATGTTTGCTGATGACACTCCGCTCTACCTCACCACCACTTTGCTTGACTCCTCCACTGTTGTTAAACTATCAGACTGCTTATCCGACGTCCAGTACTGGATGAACGGAAATTTCCCCCAATTAAATCTTGGGAAGACTGAAGCCATTGATTTCGGTCCCCGCTCCAAACTCTGTTCCCTAGCCTCCGACTCCATCCCTCTCCCTGGCAACAGTGTGAGATTAAACCAGTCTGTTTGCAACTTTGGTGTCACATTTTACCTCCAGGTGAGCTTCCGACCTCATATTCGTGTTATTACCAAGACCACCCAATTCCACTGATGTAACATTGCCCAACCTCACCCTGTCTCAGCTCATTTGCTACTGAAACCCTCATTCATGCCTTCGTTAACTCTAGACTTGACTAATCCAATGCACTCCTGGCTAGTCTCCCACATTCTATTCTCCGTAAACTTGAGGTCATCTTATACTCTGCTATCCATGTCTTAACTCGCACCAAATCCCGGTCCCCTATCACCCCTGTGTTCGCTGACCTACATTAGCTCCCGGGCAAACAACATCTTGACTTAAAAATTCTGATCCTTGTTTCCAAATCTCTCCATGGCCTTGGCCTTCCCTTTCTCTGTAATCTCTTCCAACCCCGCAACCCACCAAGATATCTGCTCTCCTCTAATTCTGGCCTCTTGTGCATCCCTGATTTTAATCACTCCACCATTCGTGGCCACACCTTCAGTTGCCTAGATCTGGAATACCCTCCCTATACTTCTCCTCCTTGCTTTCCTCCTTTAAGACATTCCTTAAAACCTACCTCTTTAAGCAAACTTTTGATCATCTGACCTAATGGGTGGTATTTTAAACTCTTCTCCATGGCAAGTTTGGAGATCGGGGAGGGCATTTAATCAGGAGGAATGGTGGGGGGGGGTGGGGGAGGTGGGGACCCCCCACCTTCCCGCCTCCACCCCAATTAATTTAGTGGCGGGAAGGCCTGTGGACGACCTTCCCGCCCCGCTGCCAATTGAGGTCTTTAAGGAGCAATTAAGGCCTAATGAAGGGCCTCTTTCTACTGTCACTGGTATTAACCCAATGACGGGCAGGCCTGTTGTCATGTCCGAAGCATGACATGCAAGCTCATGCTGGATTGCTTGTGATCTCCTGGGGGTCCCTCATTCAAAAGCACTCAGTGCCTGATCGAGGAACCTTGCATCAGGAAGGGAAGGGGCCCCTAGCCCTTGCTGCTGACCACCACCCCCCCCCCACCCCCGCACACACCCACCCCATGAAATGCGTCCCACCATCACTTTCCTCTGGCCTGCGATCCTGAGCCTCCGGTGGGTGTTGTTCCAGCAGAAGCCACCACCTCTCCGGTGGCACTGCTGAGCAAAAGAGCTGCTGGCCTCCGGTTGGCCGCCAGCTCTTGGCAGGCTGGACTTCCCGCCCGTGGGGTTTTGTTCCTGGGAAAGGCCCTGTCAGTGGCCTACTAATTGCTTGATTGGTTCATCTTATGGCGGGCTTTCCCCAAAGGAGGCAACGCGGGTCTCTCGCCAGCTCACCAGCCCATAGCCGTGACCCCTGTTGCCTCCATAAAATTCCCTCTAATCTCTCCTTTTGTGGCTGAGCGCAATACTTTATTTTATAATGTTCCTGTGAAGTGTCCTGGGATGCTTCATTACGTTAAAGGTATTCTACACTTCAAAAGTATTTCATTGACTGTAAAGTGCCTTGGGACACCAGGTGGTCATGCAAGGCGCTATATAAATGAAGCCTCTCTGTGATACCCTCTGTGTTGAATAACCTGCTGACACTCACTCTGAGGTTCACACGTGAAGAATGGCCAAGTGAATGAGTGCCAGTGGCCGAGGAGCTGGAAGCCAACTTGAGCCAGCACTTTCAAGACAAGTGGAGTGGAGAGAAAATTAGGAAAAAATGTACTTATGAAGAGAGGCAAAATGGCTCTGAGTGAGCCTTCAATTAATTATATACCTTCATTAGAACGTGAGACAGACACATGATTGATTGCCAGCAGGAAAAGACCATTGATTATTTATGAAGCTTTGGCTCAAGTAGATTTAACTTTTTAATGTCACATGTATTTCATAAACCTCTGTCAAACCTTTCTTCCAAATAATATACTGTTTCATGGTGATCAGTTGGCAGAGGTTGAGGACAAGATTGTAAATTTATGTCAAATTATTCTGTGATACTATGGTAAACCCTACACAGAGCACATTCAACAAAAGAAGGAAACATGAAAAAAATTGAAATAAAAAGGAACTTAAAGGGGAAGGAAACTGTGGTGGACCTTTTTTTTGTTCAAAGTATTTCACCATTTTACTGAAGAAAATGATTGGCTCACTGTAAATTTTCTTAGCATCATAGAACATCACACCTATCCAACCCAGTAACAACTTTTCTTCTGCTGAAGCCCTCATCTATGCTTCTGTTACCTTCAGGCTCAACCATTCCAATGCTAGCCGGTCTCCCATTTTCCACCCTCCATAACAAGCTCATCAAAACTCTGCTGCCTGTGTCCTAAATCATACCAAGTCTCACTCACCCATCACCCTTGGGCTTGCTGACCCATATAGTTTCTCCCTGTCTACCAAAACCTCTATTTTAAAATTCTCATCTTCGTGTTCAAATCCTTCTAGGATTTTGCTCCTCCCTATCTCTGTACCCTCCTTCAGCCCTACAACCCTCCAAGAACTCTGTTTTCTTCCAACTCTGGCCTTTTGAGCATCCCTCACTCCCATCACCCTACCATTGGTGGCTGTGCCTTCAGCTGTCTTGACCTTGAGCTCTGGGATTCCCTTTCTAAACTTCTCCACCTCTCTCTTCTCTGTTAAGACACTCGTTTAAACCTACCTGAGGCCAAGCTTTTAGTTACCCATCCCACTATCTTTTTTGGCTCAATGTCAATTTTTGTCTGATTACGCTTCTGTGAAGTGCCTTGGGATGCTTTCCTACATTAAAGGCACAATATAAATGCAAGTTGTTGTTATAGAATTTTATTCTTTAAATGGTGTTGTAAAAAGTTTGATCATAGATTTTTTTTTAAAAGTATCACTTAATTGATTTCCTAAAAGGAGTTCGACAGATATATGGTTTGGAGGGGAGGCACCTGGACTCAGTATGCAGTTTTTCTTGAGTATTTAGAACTTCCCTCAGGAGATGAAATGGGTGGGTAGAGTCCATGTATATTGGTTGTGGAAGGAGTGGGCATGATGTCCCATACTTCACTCAGATCTTGTTAAATTATATTCTTGTTTTTATTTTTATTTTGAATATTGGCCGGTTGGGGAATGGGGAAGAGTAGGTTTATCTCATGTAAATGTTTAAACCCAGTAAGCTTCAACTCAAGAGTTCATGAAAAGCCACTATTTGAACTGAGATTGCTGACAACTTGATGTAACAACAACCTTATAAAGCACCCAAGTGAATTAGTGAAACATTTCCACATCCTAAATATGCATTTTGTAGCCTGTCTAATATTGCCAATCTTGCTCTTTCAGCAATTGGACTTATGCCAACTAAGAAATTGCCTCAAACAGGCATCATAAAGGACCCTTACAAGAGGGAGAAAGTTGGCTGTAATATGCTTGCTACAATTTTAAACTAGTTGACACTGGCTCTTCCTAGACGAGGAGGAATGAGACAGTAGCATCAGACTGTGGGTGGGAGCAATGTATATAGCTACAGTCTGGTTGCCTCACCCATATTCAAAATGGTGAGTTAGTTGGAGACCGCGAGATAGACACACCCACCCCAGGAGGGGTCACAGGCTGGTGATTAGTGACAGTAACGGTGGCTGATTTTTCTCCTCTCCAGCCCAGGGCTTCAGAGCTGTTCTGGCTAAGATCAGCACCGACTGGGCCAGCAGAATTCGAACCTCCTGATCTACAAGGTAATGCATTGACTCACTAAACTATTGAGTAAGTTTAAAAACAATAAACTTTTGATCAGGAGAATCACAGTCAATACTAATTGAGGCCAAAGCTCTCTGAAACTTTTATGTTAATGCATTAACATTTCAACTGAAAAACAAAAATACCCTGGAGAGATTTCAGAACATTACAGTATTAACAAAAGAAACGAAGAATTATTAAAAATAATCTTTTAACTGATAACTATATAATAACATTGACAAGAGTCTGAATCACAGTTAACCTTCAGTGTATTTACCTGCCACCTATGAAGAGGGTCCTGTTCACTTTCAGTATCCGCTGAACCTCCAGCCTTTCTGTGGGACCAGCGTTTGCTTCTGAGCCACTTCCTATGAAGACTACACTCTGTCGCACATCTGTGGAGAAAAGAGAGGTTTGTTGATTCTAATTTTATTCTTTTCTCCCCTTCCAACTCATGGTGGGGTAAGAGTTCATGTCTGGCAGCCCAGTCCTACCTTACCCAATTCACCATTCCTCTTGCGTGAGCCTGAACATTGAGTGCCGACAGACTTATTGACCATGAATGGCATCACAGTTTAGCTCAACTGTAACAGTCACTTTCCAGCAAGGATGTGTGAAGGAGACCAGTGGTGCTGAGGTCTCTGTGGCTGAGATCAACTCACTTAGCACAGACCAGAACTTAACAGAGACTTCCTGGTCTGTATGGCTCAGTACAATTAGACACAGTCATGGTGGGAGCTGGACAAATAAAACCCTGATGTGGGAAATAGAAATGTCAGATGAAAGCAGTAGAAAGCACTCTTTTGAGATTAGGGCCATGGAACTTTTTTAGGGTAGACTGGATGAAGCATTTAACTTACACTTTACTTGCCTGGGACAGCGTGGTAGAATGGGACAATGTAGGCCATTATTCTGACATTCACATTGGAACGTTGTCCATCAGTAACTGTGACAACTAACCTGGCCATATATTTATAGGAAAAACTGTACTGGTTATTTTTTTTTGATGGTAAAAAGTACTTCACACTTTTAATGTTAGTGTTCATGATTCAAGTATTTTGAAGTGTGATTTTTTTGTGGGTTTTTTTGTGTTTTTCCTTTAAAATAGTCAAAAATTGGGGGGAGGTGTGGAATTGTCACCACTCCACTTAAATACGGGCTTTGAGTGTCCATGACACTTTGAGTGGCTGCTCTAGGATGCAACACAATGTGCATGCGAGGTCAAGTATAGAATGAATTAAGTACAGAACAGAGCTCCTGCTGTACTGATCCATCAGGCCCTCTCAGGTCAGACATGTCACAATAGCAAAAATCCTCGCCTCCTCGGGCTCAGGCTGGACTCAAATCCACGATTGCCCATTTGGAAAGACAACAGAAAGATGCCCACAAGGGTTTAGGGTGATCTGGCCATATGAAAATCGATAAATAAAATGTAGATTAGAGACTTGCTGTTTAATAAACAGTTGCATAAAATATAAACACAAATACTAAATTTGGTTCTTAAAATTGTTTGTACAATGATTCTACATTTCAAGCTCCAACATGCCACTGAATTAATGGAGCCTGCTAATTATCACAGTCAGCCTGGTTGAAAAAAGGCATTAAAAGACAATATAACAGTAAAAAGGGACTTAGCAATAAGTCTCCAATTATAAATATAAACAATTAAACATTTTACACTTATTCCAGTTCATTTCCAACCTAATGTATAATTGACAGACTTTGTCTATCTCCCAACCTCTTCCAAAGTTGCTGACTCACATTGGAGTACAGTTCCCCGGAATCTCTCAGCCAAAGTGGAGGATGTGCACTGTGATTGGCCTTACTGCCAAAGGGTTGGTTGGGCAAACATTAATTGGGGCTTCTGCTCCTGATCACTATCCAGTGACTCGAAAAGTATACATATATGGGACAACTGTGCTCACATGCAGAGTGGTGACTTGGATGATGTACCAGAAGGGCAGTGTCTTAAATAGTACTTGGGAAAGAGTCTGTTCAGAGGGAGCTTTACTGCACATCTAACCAGTGATGTGCCTGACCTGGGAATGTTTGCTATTTGCCATACAAAGCAGGGAGCAGACTGCTTTGGTAGAATATGTCTTTAAGGCAGCTGTATCAGTAGTGGAAAGCAGGAGCTGTAATGGAAATCAAACTGTATGCGTGGTTTACAGATATGGATACAGGGATTTCTCAGTGTCAGAGTTAATGACCACCGGTCATAGGATTAATTACTGTATTCTGGGGGACTTGGGCGATAAGGTAATTGCCATTCACTGGATAAGGTAATTAGCTTGAAAGTCAGTGAATGAAACAAAGAATAGGAAAACATTACCATTTGGTGGGGGCCAGGTGAAATGTTTTAACTTTGATAATAATTGAAGCACGTATGGTATAAATGAATAAGACATAACCTTCTTTTTAATTGCAATTATTAAGCTAATGACAGATAATCCTAAAACCCCAGAAACTTTTTCATCATTCCTGCAGTTACGACACAACTGATATAGACATTTGATAAGGTGCCACATCAAAGGTTATTGCAGAAAATAAAAGCTCATTGTGTAGGGGGTAATATATTGGCATGGATAGAGGATTGGCTAGCTAACAAGAAACAGAGAGTCGGCATAAATGGGTCATTTTCTGGTTGGCAAGATGTAACGAGTGATGTGCCAGGGAGATCAGTGCTGGGGCCTCAACGTTTACAGTCTAAATCAATGACTTGGATGAAGGGACCAGATGTATGGATGCTAAGTTTTCCGATGACACAAAGATAGGTAGGAAAGTAACATGTGAAGAGGCCTAAGGAGGCTACAAAGGGATATGGGTAGGTTAAGTGAGTGGGCAAAGATTTGGCAAATGGAGTATAAAGTGGGAAAATGTGAAATTGTCCATTTTGACAGGAAGAATAAAAATGAAGCATGTTATCTAAATGGTGAGAGACTGCAGAGCTCTGAGATGCAGAGGGATCTGGGTGTCCTAGTGCATGAATCACAAAAAGTTAGAACGCAGGTATAGCATGTAATTGGGAAAGTTAAATAATGTTATTGTTTATTGCGAGGGGAATTGAATACAAAAGTAGGGAGGATATGCTTCAGTTATACAGGGCATTGGTGAGACCACATTTGGAGTACTGTGTACAGCATTGGTCTCCTTATTTAAGGAAGGATGTAAATGCGTGGAAGCAGTTCAGAGAAGGTTTACTAGACTAATACCTGGAATGAGCGGGTTGTCTGATGAGGAAAGGTTGGACAGGCTAGGCTTGTATCTGCTGGAGTTTAGAAGAGTAAGAGGTGACTTGATTGAAACATATAAGATGCTGAGGGGTCTTGACAGGGTGGATGTGGAAAGGATGTTTCCTCTTGTGGGAGAATCTAGAACTAAGGGTCACTGTTTAAAAATAAGGGGTCACCCATTTAAGGCAGACATGAGGAGAATTTTCTTCTCTCAGAGGTCGACAGTCTTTGGAACACTCTTCCTCAAAAGGTGGTGGAAGCAGAGTCTTTGAATGAGGTAGAGAGATTCTTGATAAGCAAGGGGGGGGGGGGGGTGAAAGGTTATCGGGGGTAGGTGGGAATGTGGAGTTGAAGTTACAATCAGATCAGCCATGATCTTGTTGAATGGTGGCGCAGACTAGATGGGCCGAGTGGCCTACTCCTGCTCCTAATTCCTATGCTCGTATGTACTTAATGGCACAGTTCTAAAGAGTGTGCAGGAACAGTGGGACCTGGAGGTGCACGTGTGCATCGATCTTTCAAGGTGGCAGGCGATATTGAGAGAGTTGTCAGCAAAGCATATGGGATCTTGGGATTCATAGAGGCATAGAGTGCAAAAGCAGGCAAGTTATGCTGAACATTTATAAATCTCTGGTTGGATCCCAATTGGAGTATTCCATCCAATTCTGGTCACCAGACTTTAGGAAGGGTGTGAGGGTCCTTGAGAGGGTACAGAGGAGATTTACCAAAATGGTTCCAGAGATGAGGGATTTTAGTTACAAGTTTAGGTTAGAAAAGCTGGGGTTTTTCTCCCTGGAACAAAGGAGATTGAAGGAAGATCTCATTGAGGTATACAAGATTATGATAGGCTTAGATAAGTTAGACAAAGAAAAACTGTTCCCATTAACAGATGGGACAAGGCCTAGGGGGACACCGATTGATGGTTTTGGGCAAGAAATGCAGGGGGAATGTGAGGAAGAACTTTTTTTTATGCAGTTTGTGGTAATGACCTGGTAAGCACTGCCTGTGAGCTTGGTGGAAGTGAAGACAATCAATGATTTCAAAAGGAAATTGGATGGGCACATGAAGGGAATAAACTTGCAGGGCTTCGGTGATCGATTGGGGGAGTGGGGCTGACTGGATTGCTCTGCAGAGAGCTGGCATGGATCCACTGGGCCGAATGGCCTCCTTCTTTGCCGCAAATGACTCTATGACTCTATTATGCATTACCCATTGTCAGGTTCTTCGTCATAACATCCTCTCAGTGTTAAATCTCATCATTTAAGTTTCTCAAATATAAGGGGGTGCACATCAAATCAGAGCTTGATCCTGTTCTCACCATATCAGATGCATACTTCCCAACAGGAGTCACTGAACAGCGATCAGCAGCAATACCCATTATACAGTTGACAGTTACAACTTGCCAATATCCCAGCCTCGTTTTAGGCTCTCCTTTACAACACTGTGGAAAAAATATCCTCCGTGCAGCAATGAAATCATTAGCCAGTTTATAAAGAATGAGTTTACAATTTTGTTGGACATTGTGCACAGAAGAACTCTTCACCCCATCTGTCAGTTCCTTAACCCCTCTTCCCCACATTGATAGACTGTCAGTTTTAGCACCTTTTGTAAGAATATAAGGATCTGAGAAATTATAAGGTCAGAAAAAGGCCAAAAAATTATCTTTTTAAAAAAAACTCAACCCCAGCTGTCCACTTTCTCACCATATCCCTCAATATCCCCTCCCTCTTAAATTCACTTACACCATCTACTTAAATGACCTTCCCTGGTAACATAGTCCACAAGTGTATTCCATGTGGGTGAAACTGTAGCACCTGCCTTCCCTTCTTACTCTTAACTTCCTAATGTATAACTTATGCCCTTTGGGATATGAACTCTTGAATATAATGGTCAATTTAGCCATCAACTTTGAGATTCCTTTCATAATCTTCAAAACTCCTGCTATGTCATAGGCTCCCATCACTTTAGACGAGGAGGGGGAACCTTCTTCACTAACTAAGGAGTTAAAGACACTGTACAGTATTGTACTGATCCTTATCGGCCCTGAGGCCAAAAGGCTGTTCAGCCATTCAAATTGATCATGACTGATCTGCATCTTAACTCCATGTACCTGCCTTAGTCAAAAATCCTTAAAGCCCTTGCCTATCTAAAATCGATCAATCTCAGTTTTGAAGTTTTCATTTGACCCCTGCCTCAACAGCTTTTCTGAGGCGAAGAGTTCCATATTTCCACTATCCTTTGTATGAAGAGAGGAGAAAGTCAACCAGAGCTCTTGCAGGAAGATATGGATGTGAGGGAAGGACCGGATTGGGCTTGGGATACAATGCACCATTGCTGAATATGCTGCTGAGGCTCACTCGTGAATGATGTCCAACTGGTACCAACAAACAGATCACATTATGAGTCTGGACATTCATGGGAGGAAGCAAGAACATTGAAGGGAAAGAGAAATCTAGTCAACAAACTTATTGACACTAAATTAATTGATTCACAGCTTCATATTAATTGCCTCAGACTGGGCAGCTTTGCATCAAGGGAGGGGTTGTTAGATCAACACTACCCACAGTCTCTCCAGAGGCTGCTCATTAAAATTGCACATCTGTTCACCACACTAACATAATGCATTGCTGACACAAACCCAGTTCAATGATGGTGTTTTAAAAAATAATGCTTGAAATCAGAATCAGCTCAGCTTTACAAGAGGCCCATTCTACTGATATTTACATAACCCAAAAAGAAACACGCAAAGACAACCAATGAAAAGGTTAAGATATTTAAATTCACCCTTGTGTGTTTTATTGGGTGAATTCACAAGGTCACTGCCCAGCAATGCTGTTCTGAATCATTTCCAAAAATCAACAACCCAAAGTGTTATTCGGAATTATATATGGGCTCACGTTCCAATTGGGCCGAACAGCACTCAATTACAATAACAGAATTGGCTGCTGAGGGTCATTTATATTCATTGCAATGCAGTCAAACTTTACTCATGTTAAACATAACTGGAAGGGCTCTTATGCATGAAATATCATCCTGATTTGCTGCCAAAGGTGTCACAAAGCACAATGGGGCAATTTCCTGAAAATATATTTAAATTACCGGTGTTGTCCACAGTAATTAATCGGAAAACATCTGTGCAGTCATATAAATGTTTGACGTGGTCTATTTGAGGACACATATACCACAGATGATACCTTTTATCTGAATGCTGCTTTATGTGAGCGACTGAGTATTCTTTCTCTCCCCATCTGGGTTGGATACGAAGGCAAGTTCGTAGGAATGGACTGTGGGCCAGAAAATCAGCACTGCAGTGTTGTAGCCCTAGCTCTCTTGTTTTGGGTATAGCGCTGTGCTGGAGGCACAGGAATGGTGAATGCACCCTGTAGTCATGTGCATATCAACTGCCCTCTAAATCTGTGCTGAACTTGGTGTTCTTTATATGAGACATTTGACCATCACGGCCAAGCCCGATCCTGCCCCCTTTTCAGCAGCAATCACTGTATAGTAATCAAGAGTGGGAATTCTGGCCGATTTCTATTCACTTTATTTCACTAGGGGCACTGTGGTCAATTGTAACGTTACAACTATTGCCCGGCTGACAACTGACCATGGGTCAAACCTAACACCAGGAAGTACTTTCACCAACTGAGTCACTAGAGGGGCCAGTGGAAAAATCTCAACGATCTTCTCCAGGTTGGATACAAAGTACATTATTTCCTCAGCTCACAGCTCCCTTCAATGTGTCAAAGATAAATGGTATGCTGTTGAACCATACAGAGCTGGAAAGCTCAGAGTTTCATCCAGATCAGTGCTGAGGTAGCCAGTCTCAGCCAGTGATGTTAATAATTGGCCTCAATAGTTCTGAACTTTGGAGGAGAAAAATAAACTGGGGTTCAGACTCTGGATTATTATCCAAAGCTGCATCTGGATGTCTGGCAAGGAGATTATTGGCCCATTGTAATTGGATATTCTGCAGACACTCAGGGGAATTTTAAAACCCCCAAGAGGTGCAGGAGGGGAAGTGGGCATTTAAATTCTTAAAAATGGGAAACCCAACTTCAACCCACTGTGAACACACTCACTTCTGGTTTAATTGGGGCAGATTGGTGGTAGGGTGAATAACTTACTCTCAAGAACTGGGTCAGTAATTGATAATATGCCCCAGATTGTAGCAGTCATTAATAGCCACGGGTCATGTTTCTAGGGCTTAGGAAACATGGCAGCTAAAAGTTTGCAAAAACTGTTGGATGTGATCCCCATCATGATCTCTTTCCCTGTGATCAATCTCCACCAACCCCACAACCACCCCCCCCACCCAGCCCACCACCCCCCCACCCCCACCCGCCTCAATCTCTCCCTCCCTTTCCTCTCGCACCTTCTACCTCTACTGCAGGCATTTCTGACCGACAGCCGATAAACCTCTCAATCTGGTTGGCTGTCGGGCGGGAAAACTTCAAATTAGATCCTGTTTCTAAATTTGGCAGGAACTTTGCCATCTCTGTAGCGCGCAGTCACCGTAATTCACTTCCTTCCTGCCTCATCATAACTATCAGGGCTCAAAGACCATTAAAGTAGGCAGTTGGGTGAGTGCGGTGCATTGTACTGCAGCCTGAGTCAGCTCTTCCTGGAGACGATGGAACGAAAGGAAACAAAAGTAATGAATAAGAGTGAGCACTTTATTCTTAGCATGTCCCAGTGCTATTCATTAACCAGTGCTTGTGAGAGGCTTGTGGTGCTACATGCACAGATTTTCTTCCCTGCTATTTAGAGAAGCACTTAGCACCACTTGGCCTAACCGTGCAGCTGAGATCAGAAACATATTGTGTGGGGAATTGTACTAAACCTATGTTGTGACAGTCCTTAGCACAACCTATTGCCACACTGATATTCTGTGCATTAGGATTGACGCAAAGATTTCACCATTGGTGGCTATGTGATATTTTAATACTGTATTCACATGAACTGTGAAAGAGATTGAGAAAAATAATTACATATTTTATCTTTCCAATTTAGGTTATGGCTGGAAAGAGAATTTTGAGTTAAATAAGCACTCATGTTGAGTCATACGTCTGCTACTCTGGTAGTAATAGTAAGAGCAATTTGAGATGAGAATTAGGAGCGTCATACAACAAATGTAATACACAATATTAGACTGCATTGGTCTAATACAATTCTTTCTATATTGTCCTGATACCAATAAACTAAAAAGCCCAGTCCCTACACAGACCATCATGTCGTTTATCTTTCAAGAACATTTTTGATGTTCACTCTTTGTAATCCTATTCCATTCCCAACAGCAGTTCTGTCACAGGTCAACAGAGGACAAGAAGGTCAAGGGAAACCATACAGCCTATTGTGAGTTTCAAAATGGTTCCCACCCTTTAAGTCTACCCATAACTCAAGCATGTATTTAAATATGTCCTGTAACATTTCCACCGTGTCCCTATACCACCATTTATAGCATTCTTATTGAGGTCTGTAACATATTTCCATGAGTTCACATGAATTTCATCAGACAATCTTCTAAGCCCCTTAATTTAACAATGATGTATTGCTCAAATCTTTCAATAAAAACAAAGCCTCACTTCACTGTGGAATGCCACTCCCTAGAGGTCAGGACTTGTTGCTGTTAAGTGAGCACCTTCCCACAATACATAGTGCAAATACCATTTTCAGTCAATGAATGAGAAGCTCTGTCAGCGATGAAAAGGGTTTTAAGGTATGAATTCAAGAGGTCATTTATCTGATGTCAGGGCAGGGTGGTCCTTTCCAGGACAACGAAGGGGCAATTTCAACAATGAGATAAGGTCAAGCATCTTCCTAGCTCCTCCATAAAATCCTTAAGGATTAAACCTAGACCTAACGCTGATAAACTAACTCAGATGAAAGGAAGGTGTGGCTGCCTTTCCCTTCCCCTATGAGTGATTAATTGTCCTTCTCAAGAACCATTTCTGGACTGGCAGATTCTTTCTATTTGGGCGGGTGAGGAATTTTGAATGTGTTCATGGAGAGTGTTGGTACAACCATACAACAGGTTATATTTAAATCTTGTGCAACACCTCTTAACCCATGAGATAATAGTCAGAAGATAGCTGTTTCGATCTTCTTGTCAACTTTCTCACTTCTTCCCCTGTAGCTAGAATTTGGAGGAGGAGGAAACATCCAGGGTTTCTGCACATCGCTATCAAGTGAGTCCTGTTGGAATGGGTTTGTAGAGGTCACATGAGAACAGGGTCATGTTTGGTTATGTTGCTCCCTATAATAGAATAATTGCTGATACACATTGTTTAGGATTATGCCTGCAGAATGATCTCTAGGTAGCCATCATCTTTAGAATAATGCCTCAGCATGAGACAGCATCTTCAGTAGATGAAAAACTGACCAATTTGTCCCCCATTCCAAAAATCACTATCACCCAGGAGGGTCAATGCTGGGTTGACCCTTACCAAATGGGTTCTAGCCCCTTGCAAATTTATTTACTCTTCTTTCAAACTATAAATGTGATCTTATATACTTACAGTCTGCAGACCCGGTGTTCAGAGGCCCACTATCATCTGGGAAAGTGGCTGCAGCCAGTCCAGACAGTACTGTGAGGAACAGGAAGGTCAACGACTTCATGGTGAGAGAGGAAATATGGCCTTCTTCAGAGATGTCTGGAGGCAAGGACACAAAAACACTGCGGTTAGCCGAAGAACTCTGTGTTACATTAAAGTTAGTGAACCTAGTCATTTCCTGGAACAGTTTTGTTTAATGAAAAGGCAGAGTTTGGGTACAGACCCTCTAGCAAAGTAAGCTTTCTTTGAGAACATAAGTCTTGATATCACACAGGATGCAGAGGGAATTGTCCCCCAGGAGTCAGCTTTGATTGTAGCTTCAAATGGAATTGTAGATTTCTGATATCTAAAATAATGAATGACTCCTTTTGTAATAGAGACTGTATTAAAGTACAAAATTATGCTGACACAAAGTTTTGTGGGTAAGTACAATGCTCAGTGCAGTACTGAGCCATACAGTACAGGTTCAGTTCTTGGTCTGTATTGAGGTAGCTGATTTAGCTGGGGCAGCAATTTCAATGCAACATTTGACCCCAGTGCCTCTGGGTTAAGGAGCTGGGGGAGGAGAGGGAGTGGCGTGGAAATCAGCTAGGGTTCCTATTCGCGATCACTACCCAGTGGCCCCAGCTGGAAAACATCCATTTGTAGACACTGATTGAGAACAGGATCAGATCTGGTCCTGTGATACCTCCCATAATCAAAATGCCAGCTGATAGTCACTGTCTAGACAATTTGTGAAGAATGGTTACTTGGATAAGGTACCTCAGGCTGCTCGGTATTGTGGAACCTTACCCCCAGTAACAGTCATGGCTTCAGGGTAGAAGATAAAATTGGGGGGTTAGAGGGTGGTGTGGGGTGGGGGGTGGGGGGGGGGGGAAGGGGGAAGAGGGCAGTCGGTAGGCTTCCCTAGTCTTAGTTGAATCAGATAATTATCATACAATGCACTCTGTGATACAAATATATGAGAGAGGTGATGTTAAGTTCTACAAAACAGGAAAGCTAACGATTTGCTGAGGCGTAAGTTCAAATTGTCTTAATACTTAAATTGCAGAAAAAAATACACAGAAAGCCCCATAATGAAACAAGCCCCATAATGGAACAAGCTAACTTTCTTCATATGCCTGGTTGCCATTTGGATAACATTTAAACTTGTTTAGGTATATCACATTATTATACATATTAGAATTGTCTCAGACTCTCTGTTCCCTGGGTTTCCACCCCTGGGTTTTAAAGGAAGTAGGGGAAAACATTGCAGATGCCCCATCTATAATCTTTCAACATTCTCTCCCTTCAGGAACTGTTCCTGTAGATTGGAAAATTGTGCATGTCATCTGCCATTTAAGAAAGGTGAAAGAGGGAAACCAGGGAATTATCGTTCAGATAGTCTAACATCTGTTGTTGAGAAATTACTCGAGTCTATAATTAAGGATAGAGTGACTGAACACATTGAAAATTTTCAGCTGATCAGAGAGTGTCAGCATGGCTTTGGAAAGAGTAGATCATGCCTGACAAATCTGACTACATTTTTTTGGAGAGGTGACTAAAGTAGTGGTTAGGGGAATGTCGATGATGTTACTTATATGGACATCCAGAAGGCATTTAACAAAATCCCTCATATGAGGCTGTTAGGTAAAGTTGAAGCTCATGGAATTGAAGGCAAATTATTGACCTGGTTAAGAAATTGGCTAAGTGACAGGAGACAGAGAATAGGATTAATGGACACATACTCTAATTGGCAGGTGTGACTAGTGATGTCCTGCAAGGAACTGAGTTGGGGCCTCAACTATTCACCAAATTCATTAACAACTTAGATGATGGGATAAAAAGGCACATGTCCAAGTTTGCTGATGACACAAGGATAGGCACCATTATAAATATGTAGATGAAAGCATAAAATTACAAAGACATATTGATAGATATGTGAATGGGCAAAATTGTGGCAAACGAACATCAATGCAGGCAAATGAGAGGTCATCCACTTTAGACCTAAAAAGGATCCATCAGGGTATTTATTAAGTGGGGAAACGCTAGAAACAGTGGAGGTCCTAAGAGACTTGGGATCCATAGACATAGATTATTAAAATTCATGAACACATACTGAAAATAATCAAAAAGGCGAATGGAATGCTGGCTTTTATATCTAGAGAACTTGAATTATGGGGAGCGGGGTGCGGAGAGGGGCGATACAAATGATGCTGCATCCATACAAAGCCCTAGTTAGACAAACCTGGAACTGTGTGATCAGTTCCAGGAACCACACCTCAGGAAGGACAAATTGGCCTTGGAGGGAGTGCAGCGTAAACTTACCAGAATGATATCTAGACTCCAAGGGTTAAATTAAGAGGATAGATTACACAAACTAGGATTGCATTGCCTGGAATTTAGAAGTTTAAGGGGTGATTTGATTGAAGGTTTCAAGTTATAAAGGGAACAGATAGGGTAGTTGGAGAAAAATTATTTCCGCTGGTTGGGGAGTCAAAGTCTAGAAGAATAGTCTAAAAATTAGAGCCAGCCCTTTCAGGAGTAAAATTAGGAAATACTTCTACACACAAAGGGTGGTAGAAGTTTGGAACTCTCTTCCACAAATGCTAGATCAATTGTTAATTTTAAATTTGAGATTGATAAACTTTGTTCACCAAATGTTAGGGATATGTGACAAAGGCAGTGATACTGAGTTAGGTTGCAGATCATCCACGAATGGGGATAAGGCTCTTGTGGCTAAATGGCCCAGTCCTGTTCCTATGTTCCTATGCTGCAGTTTGTGGAAAAGAAAAACCTTCACAGACATGGATAATCCTTATCTTGTGGAATTATTTACCTTTCTAGCCTCTAAGTCACTGGGAGAAAATCAGTAGCTGGTGCCCCATGCATATGTGGTGGACCCTCAGCTCTCCAAGTTCCAGTATTTGTGAATTTTGGATATTAATGGGACTTATGAACATACGAATTAGGAGTAGTAGGCCACTCGGCCCTTCGAGCCTGCTCCGCGATTCAATACGTTCATGGCTGAACTGATTACCCCACATTTCCCCCTACCTCCTGATAACCTTCCACCCCCTTGCTTATCAAGAATCTATCTACCTCTGCTTTAAAAATATTCAAAGACTCTGCTTCCACTGCCTTTTGAGGAAGAAAATTCCAAAGACTCACAACCCTCCGAGAGAAAAAAATTCTCCTCATCTCTGTCTTAAATGGGTGACCCCTTATTTTTAAACAGTGACCCTTAGTTCTAGATTCTCCCACAAGGGGAAACATCCTTTCCACATCCACCCTGTCAAGACCCCTCAGGATCTTATATGTTTCAATCAAGTTGCCTCTTACTCTTCTAAATTCCAGCGGATACAAGCCTAGCCTGTCCAATCTTTCCTCCCAAGAAAGTCCGCCCATTCCAGGTATTAGTCTAGTAAACCTTTTCTGTACTGCCTCCAATGCATTTCCATCCTTTCTTAAATAAGGAGACCAGTACTGTACACAGTACTCCAGATGTGGTCTCACCAATGCCCTGTATAGCTGAAGCATATCCTCCCTACTTTCGTATTCAATTCCTCTCGCAATAAATAATAACATTCTATTAGCTTTCCTTATTACATGCTGTTCCTGCATATTAACGTTTGTGATTCATGCGCTAGGACACCCAGATCACTCTGCATCTCAGAGCTGTGCAATCGCTCAACATTTAGATAATATGCTTCTTTTTTATTTTTCCTGCCAAAGTGGACAATTTCCCACTTTATACTCCATTTGCCAGGTCTTTGCCCACTCACTTAACCTCTCTATATCCCTTTGTAGCCTCCTTAGGCCTCTTCACAAGTTACTTTCCTACCTATTTTTGTCTCATCAGCAAATTTAGCACCTATACCTTCGGTCCCTTCATCTAAGTCATTTATATGAATTGTAAAAAGTTGAGGCCCCAGCACAGATCCCTGTGGCACACCACTTGTTACAACTCGCCAACCAGAAAATGACCCATTTATGCCTACTCTCTGTTCCCTGTTAGCTGGCTAATCTTCTATCCATGCCAATATGTTACCCCCTACACCATGAACTTTTATTTTCTGCAATAACCTTTGATGTAGTACATTATCAAATGCCTTCTGGAAATACAAGTACAATATATCCACCGGTTCCCCATTATTCACAGCACATGTAACTTCCTCAAAGAACTCCAATAAATTGGTTAAACATGATTTCCCTTTCACAAAACCAAGTTGACTCTGCCCGATTACCTTGAATTTTTCTGAATGCCCTGCTATAGCATCTCGAATAATAGCTTCTAACATTTTCCCTAAGACAGATGTTAAGCTAACTGGCCTGTAGTTTCCTGCTTATTGTCTCCCTCCCTTTTTGAATAAAGGAGTTACATTTGCTATTTTCCAATCTAATGGAACCTTCCCCGAATCGAGGAAATTTTGGAAAATTAAAATTAACGCATCAACTATCTCACTAGCCACTTCTTTTAACACCCTAGGATGAAGTTCATCAGGACCCAGGGACTTGTCAGCCCGCAGCTCCAACAATTTGTTCAGTACCACCTCCATGGTGATTTTAATTTTCTTGAGTTCCTCCCTCCTTTTCATTTCCTGACTTACAGCTAATACTGGGATGTTACTTGTATCCTCAATAGCGAAGACCGATGCAAAATATCTGTTCAATTCATTTGCCTTCTCTTTATTATCCATTATCAATTCCCCAGCCTCACTTTCTATAGGACTAATGCTCACTTTGTTAACTTTTCTTTTTTAAATATCCATAGAAACTTTTACTATCTGTCTTTATATTTCTAGCTAGCTTTCTCTTGTACTCTAATTTCACATTCTCAATCAATCTTTCAGTCATTCTTTGCTATTTTTTATATTCTGTCCAATTTTCTGACCTGCCTCCCATCTTTGCGCAATTATAGACTTTTTCTTTAAGTTTGATACTATCTTTAACTTTTTAGTTAAACAGATGGCAGGTCCCACCATTGGAATTTTTCTTTCTTGATGAAATGTGTATTCTGAAATATCCCCTTAAATGTCTGCCACTGCATCTCTATTGACCTACCCTTAACCTGATTTGCCAGTTCACTTTAGCTAGCTCTGCTTTCATGCCCTCATAATTGCCCTTATTTAAGTTTAAAATACTAGTCTTGGACCCATTCTTCTCTCCCTCAAACTGAATGTAAAATTCAATCATATTATGAACGCTGCTACCTCGGGGCCCCTTAACTGTGAGGTCATTAATTAATCCTATCTCGTTGCACAATACCAGGTCTAGTATAGCCTGTTCTCTGGTTGGCTCCAGAATGTATTGTTCCAAGAAATTATCCCGAAAACATTCTATGTACTCCTCATCTAGGCTACCTCTGCCCATCTGATTTTTCCAGTCTATATATAGGTTAAAATCCCCCATAATTATTGCTGTACCTTTCTAACAAGCTGCCATTATTTCTTCCTTTATACCCTGTCCTACAGTGTGGTTAATGTTAGGTGGCCTGTACACCACTCCCACAAGTGACTTCTTGCCTTTATGATTTCTCATCTCTACCCAAACTACTTCTACATCCTGGTCTCCTGAACTTAGGTCATCCCTCCCTATTGTGCTAAAACTATCATTAATTAACAGAGCTACCCCTCCTCATTTTCCTAGCTTCCTGTCCTTTCTAAATGCCATGTAGCCTTCAATATTCAGGTCTCAATCTATGTTGTCCTGCAGTCATGTCTCTGTAATGGCTATCAGATCATACTTAGTTATTTCTATTTGCGTTCTCAGTTCATCTGTTTTGTTTCAAATGCTACGTGCATTCAGATACAGAGCCTTTAGTTTTGTCCTTTTATTATTTTTGTGACCTCTAGCCTTATCTGTTGATTTACTCTTAGATTTATACGCTCTGTCCCTTCCTGTCACAGTCTGTTTATCATTTCCCATATTAATACCTTTCTCTATTGCCTTGTCTCCATTCCTTGATTTACCATATCTTCCCAAATTTGATCCCTTGCCCCCACTATTCAGTTTAAAACCCTCTCTACTTCCCTAGTTATGCGCCTCACTAGAACACCAGCCTCAGCACAGTTCCGGTGCAGACCGTCCCAATGGTACAGCCATCACTTTCCCCAGTACCGGTGCCAGTGCCCCAGTTCAGGCTGTCCGTAATTCTTATATATTTTGAAGCAAGCTGTAATAATTCAGGTGTGTAACCACCCAAGCTGAATTTCATTAGCTGGCTCGACACCCGTTCTCAGACCGCTGGGCTTCACATTGTATTTTGTTTTTAACAGAGAACTAACTGGCCCGCCATAATGTTAAAGTCTCACCAGTACTCAGGTATCAATACATTAACCTGTTCAAACACCCACATGCACAAACAAAGCTTTCTCTTCCTTGGCCAGAGAGTGATGCAGAGCTGGTAGCATAACTTTGATTTGCCATCCTTTGTTACAATAAGCAATGACCGACCTCTGGTAGTATAAGAATATTCCCAGTGACCATTCCTGTCTAAATCTGAAGTGATTTATTTGATTATTTTTACTAACAGCTACAGAATACAAGAAAAATGAGCTAAATCTACCAGCAGTCTGCTGACCTTTACAAACAGTATATAGGCTCTGCTAAATAAGCTTGCAACACTGATTTGCCATCAAAAATAAAATCAAAACTCCATTTGAATTGAAATGCCAGAACATGCTTATTATTGACCCTTTCAAGGAATTTGTGACTCGAGATTTTTCCAGTTTTATTCCACCTTGAACAAAGCGGTTTCATTCCCTCTGCATTGTACTTGCTTACAGAACGGTGCATTAATTTATCACTTTTGACCACCAACATATCATGAGCACGTTTCCCTTTTCATGTCTTGAGCCCAGCTTGGTGTTAAAACCTATTCCTGTCAAAATCGTGACTTTTTCCCATTACATTCCTGGAACCAAGTTGTTGCTGGCAAGTTGCTGCTGAAAGAGTTTTGGAAGCAGATACAATATTAACTTTCAAAAGGGAATTGGATCACTCCTTAAAATGAAAAAAGCAAAATGCTAAAGGGGAAATGAAGGGGAGTGGGACTGTGATGTATGATTATAAGCGCATGGCATGGGCTAGATGTAACTCGGTCATGATAGCTGAAAATATCCTCTCTTCTTCATTTGCATTTAAGATTTTAATTAAAACTGAAAATACAAAGCAACTCTCCCAGTGTGATGTCCATCCAACTGCAGAAGCCCATGCCCCTACACCAACAGTGCTGCATTTCCCATTTCTAATGCCTGACATTCTTATGGGTTGTCGGTGTCAGGGAGAGGGTGGAGGCGGAGATGCAGTGCATGAGGGACTGCCAATTAGTGATATTTTATGGGTTGTTTCAAACTGTGAAGCTGCACCCGTCAGGAATTCACATAGGATTCTCAACAGTCAAAAGAAAAATAAGCATTCACCACATCAGTGGAATCAAAGCCAGGCCCCACGAGTAAAAGCTCATTGCAGCACCCCAGTCCCCAAGAAACGATTCTCATATCAACTGAATAATTCATGAGCCACATAATTGATCTCTCGAGTGGAAATAAGCACAGCTCCTGGTGTCTTCAGTTGGGAAAGGCACCACTCCATATAGTGTTGAGTTACACAGACTAGAAAGGACTCGGTTCCACTTCTGGTCTGGACTGAATTAGCTCATCACAGCTATGCATCACAGTAGCTTTACCATTGGTTTCAGTGTTTTAAGACTAAGAAAGGAGAAAAAAAAAAATTCCCTGCCCCTGATCGCTGGTCAGTCACACCTGCTGGAAAAATGCACTTGTAGGGGCAGCATCAGGGTTTGCTATGATGCAGCTTGCAGTTGAATAGCCTGCCTACACTCCCAATACAGGATAACATGAAGGATTTCTGCCACCTATGGATTTGTACCACAACACAATTTAGTGCCTCTGGGGTGGAGGAGAGGATGCACTGAGTGCCCCTTGCTGTGTTTTTCCAGTCGTAAGAAAATTTGTTCATCTGTGGAAGAGATTGAACTGTAAACTGTGGAAACGAGAAAGCAATCTGTGCAGACACCAGCCCACACAGGGCCTTGAACTGGCTGCACAATCTCTGAAGTGCGTGCATTGCTGCTTTTCAGCTGGCATGGGTAGTACTGTATGTATGATAGGCAGGCAGAATGTCAGGGGCTAATC
The DNA here is from genome assembly GCF_036365525.1 of Heterodontus francisci. NCBI lineage: Eukaryota > Metazoa > Chordata > Chondrichthyes > Heterodontiformes > Heterodontidae > Heterodontus > Heterodontus francisci. The sequence goes on along the minus strand of NC_090406.1, from coordinate 36,009,078 downwards.
CTCAAGCAATTGTATCAGGTTCCTGTTGAATGTTTGGATAATTCTATTCCACATGGCCCGTCATCGTGCAGACCTATTTTTAAACTCCGTCTCCAACAGCAGCTTCATTCTGAGCTGCCGGAGAGCTCTGGTTGTCATTCCTCATTGTGCAGCTTTTGTTCCTTCAATTTTCTCACCTCTGGTCCAGAGGGACATTGCTCAAGCTCGATATGGTTACATGGAGACCGACAGCCTTCATTACCATGAGTGAGCCAGGGTCAAAATCCTGGAATTCCCTCCCTAACAGCACTGTTGGAGAACCTTCAGCACACAGACTGCAGTGGTTGAGGAAGGCAGCTCACCACCACTTTCTCAAGGGCAACTAGGGATGAGCAATAAATGCTGGCCTTGCCAGCGAAGCCCATATCCCCAGAATGAATTAAGAAAAGACAGTGAAGTTGGCTGGCTATTTGACAACGGGGGCATCACATTTCCATGAATTTGCCAGCTGATTTCTTTTCTCCTCCCTACCTCAAGTCGACTGTGACTATAGCATCAAGACATCAAAGGCCAGATGCCAGACATGAGGACTGTGCTACACAATGTGGCTCAGCACCTCACTCAGCTGTACACACTGGGCCATCGGGGGCACCCTTGCATGCATTTTATTTAAATTTCAGTGGAAGCAAATGGCTCATTAATCTCTTACACTACAAAAAGAAATTTTTTTTCTGGCAAAGACAACGCCGCCCTTTGAAAATTTACAAAATGTCCAACCTCACGTGACTCTGTTGTGAAATGCAACGCTGTGTGCGCAGCTGATTCATTCAACAACGGAGGTCCCCAAGTGTGAGTACTAGCTTGTGCTGAGTTAGGTGATCGCAGTTGGGGTTGAGGCCAAAGGCTTCACTCCCACAGGCTAAGGCTTGAGGGGAGGTGAAGATACTGGGGTGATTTTCATTTCCAACATACATCTGGTGGATGAGTGGGCTAGGCTGGGCTGAGTGATCAGAATATGCCTGACTGATGACACCAGCGACAGGTCTGAACCATTTTGATAGTAGGCCTCATCTGCACGGAACTGGTGAATTGATTCAGCATTGGAAGGACAAAAAAAAAGTGGTCCAAGCTTCCTGAGAATCTTTCAAGGAGAGGGCCAGGTCAATCGGGGGAGAGGAGGTCATGCAGCGATCAGGAATAATCATGATCATCCTGTGATCATATTGTGCCACAAACCTGCATTTCAGGCTTTCCCGACAGGCCTCTAGAAATCCTTTTAAGGGACGCTGGTTTGAACACTTCAAAACTCTGTCAGTGGGCAGGGCTAATGCAGCGTAGACTCTGCATGCTTTCAGTTGAAAACTGCATCAGAGTGCTATGCACATTATAGGAACTGTTTTTGAATATAGTTATGAACCTCTCACCCATTTCCATCAGGAGTCCTCGGTGCCTGTTTCACCAGCTGCAACAAAATTGCAGTGGGTACGAAGATGCTGCTAAGTTCCTCTTTGCGATTTTGGTCTCTCTAAAACTCCATTCCTGCTGCAAAATGGGTTGGTAGACAGGCCCTCACTAGTTTCAACTGCTATCTTGTGAGCTGTGCTGGAAGGAGTGCATGCATGGAAGGCAGGATTAACTTTGGCCGTGTAGCCTACCCACACTCACAACATATGAAGAATGGTCATTTGTGTGAGGGTTTGAAGGTCAGCCGATTTCCACTAATTATATTCCAGCAAAAGTTAACACCGTCAGGAGAGTAGAGAGGCACAATGAAAGAAAAATCGTAAAAAGAGAAAGCTTAGAAAATGCCTGTGAGAATTTGAGTTCTTCACGACTGTCATGCAGGCCTCCACTTGCCAAGAATGAGGCACCTCAATTTCGCCACATGGATATTAAATTTCAAATTGTTGCTGGGAAGAGGAGAAGGCCTGTGACAAGGGGTTACCAGGCCCCTGGCTGGAAAGACATTTTTGCATATTAACAGACAGTGCTTGGAAGGACAAGACAATCCACAAAGCCAGAAGTGGTAATACAAGTCGGTCACGTGACGACCCTGCTGGCCAACTTGAGGAGTTTTAAATTGTAGAGACGGTGTTTGAACTGGCAGAAAGCAGAGTGCTCCTGGACTGAAGCAGACCTCCTCTCCTGTCTGTCTGCTCCCATCTCTTTTTCATGGAAGACACATGAACCCCAAGAGAGAAAAGTCTCCTACAGTGAACAAGGTTTAAGAAGAATACCAGGCCCCAACAAAAAGCAAGATCTACCTACAATCAAGAACACTACAGTGAGCTCAAAGCACAGTAACAAAAAAACTCCTCAGATATTGCTTCAAACTTTTTCCACCTTATTTCTTCTGTTTTCTTTCTGTCTCTATCTGCATGTGTGTATCGCGTATGCATGCTAGCGTGGGCGCGTTGTGTATCCATAGGCATTAACGGAATTCGAGTTTAAGTTTAATAAAATTTCCCTTTTCTTCTTTAAACCTGAGAAAGCCTGTTGTGCTGGTTTCTTTGCCTTATAATTGGAAAGCGGTGAACAAGGATTCACCAAAGACTTGCAGGTTGATAGGTAAATTGGCCATTATAAATTGTCACTAGTATAGGTAGGTGGTAGGGAAATATAGGGACAGGTGGGGATGTTTGGTAGGAATATGGGATTAGTGTAGGATTAGTATAAATGGGTGGTTGATGTTCGGCACAGACTCGGTGGGCCGAAGGGCCTGTTTCAGTGCTGTATCTCTAATCTAATCTAATCTAACAAAAAAGGGGGAGCTAAAAACAAGGTGTATTTAAAAATAAAACCCTGTTACAGTAAGACCAGATGAAGGCTGAAAGGGAACCCTCGACCTCTTTCTCACCTGGTTGTAACAATGACGTACACAATATTCTTGTTGTGCTCGATGAGGTTTATAGACAACTGTTAAAAAGAAACCTATCTGCCTGAAACAAACTCTAGGTTTTATTCTCCACAGAAGATAAGGAGAATTAGGGAGGACTTCCATTCCAGTTAATTGGAGAATTGTGCAATTCTTGATGCATATAGTGTGAACAGGCCACAGTGGACTAATTAGGTGGGGAAAGCAGCCTGGTTTCTTGTGCCTGGACTGCATCCAGTAACCCTTATTTGATACTGGAAGTGTGTACTCATCGAGTGAGGGACTACTGGGTTCGGCTGTGATGGCCCCAATCAAACAGTCTGCCAGTACTCACAATCTAGACTCACATGATGAATGATGACTTTGGACAGTTACCAGAGGGTGCCCAACACTCATGAAACTGTATCCCATCACGGGTCAGTGCCTTCATGATAGCAAGGGAAAAAACATGACAGGAATAACAGAGGGGAAAGGATGTATGTCAGATCACTCATGACTTACATTCAAACCTAAAGTTATCTTTGTAAATAAAACACAGCATAATGAATTCACTGATTCCCTTAGCTCATTTCTTGAGAGGTTTATTAATATTCAATAAACCACTGAAATGTTTCCAACCAAGGAACTAACAACATCAACATGTTTTCTGATGCTGATATTTTTGCACCCAACCTTCCCCCAGGATAGATAGCTCTTTGCAATCACGGGGAGAAATGAGACATCAAAAGCATCTCTATGTAGGATAAGTCATTCTGGTTATCTCTTCATCTACTATTGCCTTTTGTTTCCAACTGTTGCCTCTTCTTCCTTGAAGCTGCTGACATGTGCTGAGAGACTGCGCCATAGGTTCCATCAGCCCACTCAACCATGTGACAATTCGTCAATAACAGTTAGTGTCAGCACAGAAAGGGAGGGGAGGGAAGGGAGAAGAGGGGAAGGAAGCAAGGGTGTATTCCTGTCTTTCCCAGTGCCCACAAAGGTGTTTTCCAGCAAGAACAGGAACTTTGTCTGAAATTTCACCTCCCTAATTCCTGGTGCTGAGGTTAATTGCTGCATTACTATTGTCACCCAGGTGAGGCCAGTTAACTCAGCACAGGCTAAGAATCAGACCTCCAATGTTTCAGTCTGAACTCCTTTTTTTGAAACTCTCAATCCGAGAACAATGTAGGACTTTGTCTGAAATAATTTTATTTGTCTGAAACAAAAACAGAAAATGCTGAAAATACTCAGCAGGTTTGTCAGCACCTGTGGAGGGAGAAGCAGAGATAACGTTTCAGTTCGATGACCCTTCATCAGAGTGGGGAAAAGTTAGAAATGTAAGAGGTTTTAAGTAGGTCAAATGGGGGAGGATGGAAAAAGAACAACAGGGAAGGTCTGCACTAGGCAGAAGAGTTGCTGGGGAAGTGCCAAAGGGAGTAATAATGGGACAAGTGAAGGAACATAAAATACATCTAGGGGAGGTGTGTATGGCTGAATAATGAACAGCTGCCATCCAAAACCAAAACAAGAGAAAATAAGATTGAGATTGAAACACGCAAAGAAAAAGAAAATGGGGAGAGAATATGGTTTGAAATTGTTGAATTCAATATTAAGTCCAGAAGGCTGTAAAGTGCCGAATTGGAAGATGAGGTGCTGTTCCTCGAGTTTGCATTGAGCTTCTTTGGAACACTGCAGTAGGCCGAGGTCAGATGTCAGCTTGAGAACAAGGTAGAGATCAAACGTTTCCATCCACCACCTTCGCCTGGCTGAACTTGGTTCTCTCACTGAACAACTTCTCCTTTAACACACCTCACTTCTTCCAAATAAAAGGTGTTGCTATTGGTACCTGCGTGGGACCTAGCTATGCCTACCTTTTTCTTGTTCTAGTCCTACTTGGGTCCCCTCCCACAGTTCTTTTTCCGGTACATTGATGACTGTGTTAGTGCTGTTTCCTGCTCTCGCCCTGAACTGTGAAACTTAATCAACTTTGCTTCCAATTTCCACTCTTTTCACCTTTACATGGTCCATCTCTGACTCTTCCCTATTCTTCTTCAACTTCTCTGTCTCCATTTCTGGGGGTTGGCTATCAACGAATATTCACTATAAGCCACTGACTTCCACAGCTACTTCAACTATACTTCCTCACACCCTGCTTCTTGTAAGGACTCCATTCAATTCTCCCAGGTTCTCCATCTCTGCGCATCTGTTCTCATGATGTAACCTTTCACATCACCATTTCTGATATGTCTTCCTTTTTCCTCAACCGAGGATTCCCCTCCATCATGGCTAACAGGGCGCTTGAACGTGTCCAACCCTTTTCACGTACTTATGCCCTCACCCCTTCACCACCCTCCCAGAACCACGATAGGGTTCATCTTGTCCTCACCTTCCACCAGTCACCGTATTCAATGGATCATCCTCCGCCATTTCCGCCACCTCCAGCATGATGCAACCACCAAAGACATCTTCCCCTCCCCTTTCAGCATTCCAAAAGGACCATTCCCTCTGTGAAACACTGTTCCACTCCTCAACCACCCCCAACATCCCATCCCCTTCCCACGGCATCTTTTTATGCAAGGACAGGGGATGCAACACTTGCCCTTTTACCTTCTCTCTCCTCATCATCCAAGGCCCCAAACACTCCTTCCAGGTGAAACAGCGATTTACTTGTACTTCTCTCAATTTAATATACTGTATTCGCTGCTCACAATGCAGATGGGGTGCCCTCTTTGCGGAACACCTCCGTTCAGTCCACAGGCGTGATCCCGAGCTTCCGGTGGCCCACCATTTTAATTCACCACCTGCTGTCATGCTGACATCTCTGTCCTCGACCCACTGCAGTGTTCCAATGAAGCTCAATATAAGCTCGAGGAACAGCACCTTATTTTTCGATTAGGCACTTTACACCCTTCCAGACTCAACATCGAGTTCAACAATTTCAGACAGTACTCTCTGCCCCATTTTGTTTCCGTCTTAATCTTGTTTTCTCTTTTTTGCATTAGGATGGCAGCTGTTCCTTATTCTGCCATTTAATCCTCTTCTAGACACATCTTTTGTTCTTTGCCTGTCCCATTATCACTCCCTTTGGTTCTGCCCCACCAACTCTTATGTTATTTAAAGTCTTCCATCTTCCGCCCTATCACAGATCTTTCCTTTTGTTCTTTATCCACCCTCCCCCATTCAATCTACATAAAAACCTATTACATTTCTAACTTTTTTCCGGTAGTGATGAAGGGGCATCGACCTGAAACGTTAACTCTGTTTCTCTCTCCACCGATGCTGCCAGACCTGCTGAGTATTTCCAGCATCTGGTGTATTTTGCTTCTGTAAACATTTGACTGTTTTGAGAGGTAGAAACTTCCTTCTGCACAGGGCATTTTCACTTAATACGCAGTGAGACTGAAACAAACACTAATATTACAGTAGCAAAGCTTCTCAAATGTCGGCACTAGACATCACTGTAATAGTAACCCTTAGCACAAAATTAATGAGTTTACTTGGTCAGTCTACTCTTCTGCTCGGGGCTGTAAAAGAGCTTGTGTGTCCATTGACAGCTCTTTCTTGTCTTGTCCAAAAATATGATCATGTTCGTACATGTGACACCGTGAATTTTGAGTTCCATCATTTCAGTGGCTTTTGGAGACTGACTTTTAGCCAAGCAAATGACAACTTTGTTGAAAGTTTCTTTTGACTCCAAAGAAAGGAAAGTACCCTATTGCACCTTATCACATTTCTGAAGTTAAAGCACTTCACAGCTAATGAATCCCTTTCTGAAGGGATTGTTATATGGATAGCACAGCAGCTATTGTTCACACAGCAAAATCCCACAAGTAGCTAATGAGATATATAACCAATTAATTTTTTTGGCATTTGGTCTGAGGGAGGAATGTTGGTCAGGACACCAAGAAAACTTCATGTTTTGTTTTAAATAGAACCACAGGACCTTTCATATCTACTGCATAGGCAGACTGGCCTTGCTTTGATAAGGACAGCACCTCCAACAGTGCAACACTCTTGAAGTGATTTATGACTTTAACCCCTTATAGGGACTGAACCAAATCAGGGGTCCATCCCTATGAATCTCCTTTAATTAAGTTCAAACCAGACAAACTCTTACTGACACTTATTTGGGTCCAAAGAACTGAACTAGTTTTTCCACAAAGAAAGAAAACTAACAGAGAAGATGAACTTTCGGACATCCTATTTTTAAAATAATTATGGCTAAGTTATAAATATCCTAGACATCATAAGGGTCTGGGAAACTCCCTTCAATACGTATCTCTCCACCTAAAGAGGTACAGAGAGGGGGCTCTTGTAGTTGTATACAGAATACTACATGAGATGATTTATTAACTTTTATATATTAAAGAATTTAACATGCAATATACTTTTAAGTGGATATGTATACTACAATATCAAAGATTACTAAGAGATGTAAAACATAATCTTATTTCTAAAATAGAATCCAAAAGTTCAACCTTGACAATGTTACAGCAAAATATCTTAGAACAGCCAAAATTCAAAGTACCTCAAATTCCCTGAGTAAGCCTCCTGCTGAACAAGACAAAACACTCTCGGTGAAGAGCAGAATTCTCTTGTCATGCAGTCTGCCATTCTTACCATAGGTTGAGAAGCAATGATGAGGAATTTCAATACCTCTAATTTTCCGATTCAAAACTCTCACATTTATACTGTTTCTAATCTATTAACTCATCTTTTGGAATGTAGGGATTACCTTTCTGTGCATGTTTTTCCTGCTTTCATTATCCATATATGGCAATATCATGAGCTACTTATTCCCAATTAATTATCTGCTGAGGATTCCCTTCTCATGAAGTTGTGAGCTTTTATCCAGTCAAAATGTTTGTAGTGTTTTATAGTAACACTAAGACCCAACTTTATAAATGTGTTTTATACTTAAAAGATTTTTCATTAAATTTGTGCAGTAACTGTTCTTTCCTTTTTGGGTTAAATTGTGTTTACTTGGCATCTGTTTTTGTAGGTAACATTCCATTTTGTGATTGATCATCTGTGATGGTTCTTTGATGGTACCTCCTTAAGTCAGTCTGTCTATATTATTAACATTATCAACTAATTAGGATTATCGTTATCAGTATGGACCATGTATAGCCAGTCTCATTTAACTTAAAAGATGTTTCTGGTATACATTCCATTGTAACAGAGATGTTCATGGATTTTTAACTCTGCCCTTAAAGGGAATTTCAGTGAGTCTTGAAAACTGACCATTTATTCAATCTTTAATTCTAAAAGGTATAATGTATTAATTATATCTAAAATTTGACCTAATTAAGGCTATTATACCTATATTTCATCACACTCTCTCATTTCTGCGCTGTCGCGTCAGTCTAGATTACCTGCTCAAATCCTGGATGGGGCTTTAACCAACAACTTACTGACTCAGAAGGGAAAGTGCTACTAATTGAGCCAAGCTGGGCCTAAAAGTCTGCTACCCGACCCAACGCCAACGGGACCCGATGACATGCGTCGGGTGCGGGTCAGGTCGGGTCGGACTTCCAGGTCCTGCATTCGGACTCGGGTTGGGTTTCCTCTGCAGACCTTTAGCTGGGCCTTATAATGATTACTGAATGCAAGGAGGCAAAGGAAAAAAGTCCAAGGTTTTAAGCTTGGAAAAATTGAAAGCAAAGATTAAAATCAATAGTACAGAGAAATAGAAAAAAACTGAAAATAATAAATATGTATTGAGGACATGAAGATAAGGTAAAATTGAGGTCAAAACGTAGAAAGAAATCAAACCCCAGTCTGAAAAGCTTCACAAAAGAGAATTTCAGTCTTTTGGCACGTTAATAATAAACTTAAGAATAAAGGGGATTGTTGCTCCAATAAATATTCATAAAGATGTACAAATTTATTTTTCGTTGAAGTTTTGTTAGAAGAAACAAAACCAGAGAAGCAAACAACTTCTAAGTGAAGGCTCAAGTTTTTGTTAATGCTCTGCGCCATACAGACTGAGCAGGAGAGAGCTATACCAGGTAGCTAGTCTGGGAAAAGAGCACTCGCATGCAGAGCTCTGACCTCTGTGTGTTACTTTCCCCATTTACTTTATCTAGAGCCACCACCGACACCTGGAAATTCCCATCGGCCAAAGACTCAGCTCTGTGTTTTTACATTTAAGTGGAGGCAGAGCAGCTGGAGAGACCCATGAGATTGTGGAGCACTGATATTGATGGGTCTCCAGAGTCTCCCTGCTTTACATTATGAAGTGCCATCAACTACAACAGTACTGTATGTCGGGCAGTGAGAGCCTCAGGAAATGTAGCAACATCTTTTGGTTGCAGGTGGTCTGCTAGATAGACATCACTCTGAGTGCAATTAGACAAAGCCACATGATGCCACCCAACGAACATGGCCAGGACCAGAACACAAACAAACCAACATTTTAAAAAAACTGTCACCATTCTCAACAAAACTGTAGGCACTAACCTGGTCACATTCAGCAACACAAGCAGGGAACAGAGGCACTCCGGAAGGACACATAGTGTCCCAGAGGTAAGAAGAACTGTCTATAGTAAACCTTCCCTGTCATTAATATATGTAGTGTATCTCAAGCAGGGTTTTAGGTTTGCTCTGTGTACTAGGTAGCATGCCATGATGAATAAAATATAACTTTAAAAAAAAGCCCTGCATGTAGTGTGCCTAGGGAAGAGGGGGTTCCACATCATTCTTGTTAACACAGCTGTCATCTTATAAAACTCCAATCAAAAATGAGTTTGGTTTGGAGGGTAATAAGAACTATTCTATAATGTGTAATTTAGCAATAATATCATAAACCCTTTTCATATGGCACCTCAACTAACAGTAGCTGTACCACCCTGTCTGCCTGAAATAGTCGCATCCAAAGTTAAGTCAGCTTGTTTAATTCAATATTTTAAGTTGAATTGAAACATGATCCGAAGCCCATATCTCGCCAAGTCTGTGACATGAATTAAGCTCACTAAGTTTTAACCCAAAGCAATCTTGGTGTGTCGGTTTGTTCAATTCATTGAAGAAGATGCAACAGTACCATTACACAGGAGACGTATTGTGCTGCTGTTAATAATTTATGATGGCGTGTCAGAATACAACAGTAAATTAGCATAATTAGAAATTACTGGAGGCTGGCTACGTGAGGCTATACTGAAACCAGGTCACGCAATCTTAACTTTTATACTTTAGCCATTAATAGCACTAGAATGGAAACATTTTGGCAATTTCTTATTTAATAGGTAGAAAAAAACAACTGAACTCAATAATAAATTAATGAACAGAGCTCTATTTGACTAACATATTCATCTTCCTGTCTGGTTTGGCAACTCTCATTTTCTTTAAAACACAACGGACTGAATTGGATTAAAGGGATTGCTGACAGCATGCAGAGTACCATGGTTCTCCCTGCCCACAGTGTAAAGATGTCTAATGTGCCTGGTTGCCTCCTCGGTTCCCCTGTAAACATGTGGGCAAAACACCTGCGGAATGTCGGTCAGCTGGAAAGGCTGGAAAGTTGGAAAGCTACCAAAATGTCTGGGCCCTCTCCACCTGACTCCTGCCTCCCACAGCCCATTTCCAACTGAGCCCACACTCTGAACTGGACACCACCAACTGCCCTCCACCATCACAAATGCCAGTGAATACCCAGGTCCCTTGTGTAGTTACTGATGAATAAGCTGCAGATTCACTGCCAAAGGCCACATGTGGAAACTTGGGTGAAATGCAGGCATGTTTCTGGATGACAATTTGATAGAGAATATGTGGGCGTGGGAGGCTATTACTGGGCACCAACTTGTTGCAAGGGATTCTTATGAAGTTTTAAATCACACAAGCTTTATTCAAAACAATAAAAAAAATATCAGGAATGAGGCTACATCACAGCACATCATATAGGTGTTAGTTTACATAGAGTAAATTTCTCAGCACTTGCAATTTTAACCCAATGATTTGCAGTCTTCTGACTGTTGTGTTAGCAGTTTAAGGCCATCAGAACAGACTTATTTAAATAATCTTTGTACACATGGTGTGACAGGCTGGCGAATGATAATAAAAGGATACATAATAGGATTACGTGACAAGAGGGACTTGGTTGGAAATGCAGTACTTTCTGTGCTTTCAGTTATTTATTATAGAGAAAGTAAATGATGCTGGTCAACGTTACATGGTTGTAGGAGTACAAGGTACAGTTGAAGGGGTTCAGATGACATGACAGAATGTAAGAACAATGATCTAGCAATTTAGCATGGTCTGCAGTTCTGAGGGGCCAGAAACCTCTCCCTATTTATACCTGGAATTTGCAATGGGGCTACAAATGGCTTATAACCCTGATTTGCATATTTAAACAGACTTATGCCTGTTACACCATGCTCTATGGCAGCGAGGCCTGGACAACGTATGTCAGCCAAGAGCGACGTCTCAATTCATTCCATCTTCGCTGCCTCCGGAGAATACTTGGCATCAGGTGGCAGGACCGTATCTCCAACACAGAAGTCCTCGAGGCGGCCAACATCCCCAGCTTATACACACTACTGAGTCAGCGGCGCTTGAGATGGCTTGGCCATGTGAGCCGCATGGAAGATGGCAGGATCCCCAAAGACACATTGTACAGCGAGCTCGCCACTGGTATCAGACCCACCGGCCGTCCATGTCTCCACTTTAAAGACGTCTGCAAACGGAACATGAAGTCCTGTGACATTGATCACAAGTCGTGGGAGTCAGTTGCAGGCGTTCGCCAGAGCTGGTGGGCAGCCATAAAGGCGGGGCTAAAGTGTGGCGAGTCGAAGAGACTTAGCAGTTGGCAGGAAAAAAGACAGAAGCGCAAGGGGAGAGCCAACTGTGTAACAGCCCGACAAACAAATTTTTCGGCTGCACCTGTGGAAGAGCCTATCACTCTAGAATTGGCCTTTATAGCCACTCCAGGCGTTGCTCCACACACCACTGACCACCTCCAAGCGCTTACCCATTGTCTCTCGAGATAAGGAGGCCAAAGAAGAATGCCTGTTACAGACAAGCGGCCTGCTTGCCCATTTACAATCATTGCATTAGCTGGGCTTTAGTCATTAATAGGATGGCTGAGGTGCCCCTCCCCCATTCCAACTTTCAACTGCTAAGTGCATGTTTTTCAGGTGAGAAACAGGCAGCCAGCAATTGAAAATAGCCTCCCCATTCTCCATTTGTTGGCACTACTATAGCGTCTGTCAGTCAGTTCATATCATGCATCGTGTTACATTCACAAACACCTCTTCACTGAACACACTGACTGGAACTTGAAGCTGGTCAGCAAGCCTCTACATTAATTTATTTCCTCTCTTATAGACAAGCTGATGGACCTTGACTTGGTTTCCGGGCTGCTTATTAACCGGAACAACATTAATTAGAAAATCAAAATTAAAACTTCCAAGTAATTTATTATTATTTTTTAATTAAGAACGTTCATTTTTAATGTAATGCAATCAAGGGAATGACACCATAATTATTATACAGCACACAGTGAAGCACGGATAAGCTCCTGCATACACAAGGGAGATAAGAGAGTACAGCGAGAAAGAGAACTGGATGTTCCACAATGGATTTGTGGAATCACAAGTAATTGAACACCGAGGACTGGAACCAGGTCCTGTAGCTACAGAATTGGAGTGAAAGTTCTACTTCTGATTCTTCTTGATGTTATACTTATCGAATGTACGGCAGAGAGTTTTACAGGAGATGATTCGATAACACACACTTTTTACTATTGCCCATTCTGCCTATCCAAATTTCTATCATGATCTTTGCAAAGAAAGACCTTTCAAAACAAATCTTCAACAATAAAAAAAACTGGAATAGAATTTTTAAAAAATAGATTATAAAGATAAATTGCAAAAATTAAATAAAAATATGAGCCACGCAGAGGACAATGTTCCAGGTTCAATCTCCAGCATGTGCTCTGCTAATCTCTGTGCTACAACTTGCCTCAGTGTCTCTGGACTAAAGAGGGTAAAATTGGTCATGGTTCCCATTCCTAACTGCTATCCAGCGACCCCTACTGGAAGGTACACCTTATGTAGCCATCACAGGATACAATACCTGCAAGTGTTCTTCCGAGCTCCCATTGCAATTTCAGCAAATGGCTGGTAGAAACCTTGGAGGAACAGTCGGGGGCTTCCACTATTCTGCTGAAGTTATGTCAGGAGATAGGACAATCACCATGGAAATTCTAAACCTATGGGAACAGGACTAGTTCAGCTACCTGCCTGGTCAATGCTTAGGCTCATATGCAATATGGCCACTTGTTCAAGTACCAGAAAGTTATCACTGTCTTTACCCACTTTCATGAAGTGCCAATGGCATGCAAGTTAATACTTGTGAAGAGAATTTGAGTAGTCTCCTAATCTTATACTAACTAGTAATCTCACTAAAATATATCATGGGATAGCTGGTGTGGGAAATGGAAGAATATCACTATTGTGTAGCAGGATTAGTCTCTCTTCTGAGCTTCAGCTGAACCACATTATTGGGACCGAGACAGAGAACTCTACATCTAACTGTGCTGTACCTGAACTGAGACCATAATGAAAAATTAATAGCAATTTAAAATTGCTCACTATTACATTAAGGGCTAATTTTCCAACAAAATCCTTCCAGTGAGGGGCCCTTACCAGCTGTTATTGCAAACTGTGGTGTGTGTTGTTTGTGATTTTCTAACAATTTCAATGTATGTCTGGAAAATTACACTCATAACCAAGGTTCTGATCGTTTTTGGTGCATAACGCACCCTGTCTGGCGCACAATGTCAGAAAATGATCCCATAAAACTGAAGATATGACTGTAATTTGCTTGTGATCTTATAGTTGTTGGGGTTGTGGAATAAGGAGGGTGGTGGGTTTGGGGGGGGGGTGGGGGGGTTGCAGGGGGGAGGTGTCCTGGTTGTGGACAACGGGCTTTATATTTAAGATAGGGAATTCAAATCTAACCTGTCTCCTTCAGGAAATGAGCTGTGCTAATGTTCAAAACCAACAAGATTGCCTACAGAGGGTGTTGAATGCTCCCTAAACCTTTTCTTCCTGCTGACAAGCCTGTTTTACTCCACTTAAAGACACATCTGGACTCAGTCAGTAACTAAACTGTGCTGATTATCAAATGAACACTCCCTGCAATCGACCTGCCCTATTCAATTTAAAATTAAATGGTATAAAAGTAAATTACTTCTATATGTGCCACATTTCATCAATTAATAGGAGTAATGTTCCAGCTATAAGTCTCTCAGTAGGACAGAAAGAATGTTTCTTTCCCCAAAGAACTGACTCTATCTCACAATTTTTTTTTTAAACATTGCTGACATGGCAGCCCAAGTCCAGTGGCAATGCTGTAACATAAATTAGGTGATATTTGTATAGCTAGCAGTAAAGAATGGTTTCTGCAGAGCTGCTGATTGCAAGGCACCATCAATAGTCAATATAAGTACCCAGCAACAGCAGCACTGGATATTGTTTGCTTCCATTTCATTCTGATTGGATCCGTCATAAAGGACAGAAACGTATTTTGTTTTTTGCACAACGGCTCAGATTGATCCTTTCTTTGACATCAGGGATGATATCTGACCAGAATCGTGACTGGAAAGTAACTGTGTGCACATGATTTTGCGTGCGTGCAGCTTCAGTGTCACTGCTGGTGCCCTAAAATCTGCCCTGCAACTTAAACAGACAATTAGCAGTGAAAGCAGTTTCACAATATACTCAAGATCTTAGTGAACATCACTGCACGTTGAATGAGACTCAGTACGCTGTTACTAAAACCTTGAAACTGTGGAACTCCTTACCTCCTTCCATCTTCTTTTCCTCCCACAATCTGTCAACTCTTAAAATGAAAGATTGAGGTTGTTGGATCACTCCTTCCTGATTTATTTTACCTTCAAAGCGACACACTTCAATCTTGGTTGTTTCTACGTGAAGTGGACCCTCACCTCTTTGGATGAGATGCTAAACGGAGTCTCAGGTGGACATAAAAGATCCCACAGCACTATTTCAAAAAAGAGCAAGGCAGTTCTCCCCAGTGTCCCAACCGATATTCATCCCTCAATCAACATCACTGAAAAACGTTATCTGATCAACACTATGTTGCTGTTTGTGGGGGCTTGCCATGCTCACATTGGCTACTGTGTTTCCTACACTACACTGACTACGCTTAAAAAGTATTTCATGGACTTTAAGCACTTTGGGATATTCTGAGGTTGTGAAAGGCACTATTAAATACAAGTTTAACTTTCTTTCTCACCCAGGTTTTTCAGGTCCATCTCAATGCACACAAATGCAGATCTATTCTAAAGTGGACAATAATGAACTGCCTGCCAAGAGCAGAGAACTTCTAAATGGTCGATCAGGACCACTGAAAGGATAAAACAAGGCAGCCCAGCATGATACCGATGGGAATTTTATGGGCAGTTCTTCTCCGGGTGTCAAAAACCTGCGTCTTAGGAGTCCCATGGGTGCACATTGAGTTATGAAGGTCGTTGCGCAGACAAGTGTTGAAGGAATGGTGTTAATACACCTTAATAGTGGTAAGATCCTATTTATTATGTATGAGTGAACTTTCAGGTCAGGATTAAAAACGTTCCAGAAATGGGCATCGCACAGAAGTGCATTAAATGATAATTCGCTCAAGTAGATTATTATTTTTGACCCCAGGGATTTATGGCCTGTCTGTGTCATGAACATAATAAATTGCAGTCAGGCACAGGATTCTGGGACAAATCAATCTTCGAGATTTCTTTATCTTCCAGCATGTGCAGCTTGCAATTTATCAAGGTGAACAGTGGCGAACAACAATATCATCCACTTTTTAAAGCAGCCAATGTGCCCAGGAACAATGACAATACTGCACACACATACCCTACAAAATCCATTTCTAAACCCTTTAGATTCTGAAGTTCCAGTTGTTTACAGTTTCTGTGGGCTAGGTTGCAGGATCAATGGCTGAGGAAGGCTCTTTGCTCAAGCCCAGAGTTTAGAATGGCTTGATCTTTCTAGGTCACAACAAATGTACCTTCTGGTGAAATGCTATTCTTTTGTTCATGTCCCTCCAATTACCTCCCCTTCTCTCGATTGATTTGACTCCTCCCTAACGTACAATTTCACAGGTCCCAGCTGGCTACTGCTACTTCCCCTAGGTGACCATTTTTCATTTGAGAGTTTTGATTGGGACCTTTTATTACATTAAGGATGCTATTTAAATGCAAGTCCTCGTTGCTGATAGCGTCAGCAAACTATTCAGCTACAGGAGAACTGGGCATCACGGACGAGCCTTATTCTGTCTTTAAACCACATTTGGGGAATTTAAATAGCATTAATTAAATAAATCTGGAATAAAAAGCTAGTATCGGTAATACCGATCATGAAACTACCTGGATTGTTGTAGAAAGCCCTCTGGTTCACTACTGTCCCTTAGGGAAGGAGATGTGCCCTTACCTGGTCTGGCCTTTTATGCGACTCCAGGCCCATAGAAATGTGGTTGACTCTCAACTGCCATCAGAAATGGCTAGCAATCCACTCAGTTGTATCAAATCATGACAGAAATTATAATAATACCAGACAACCACGCAACCTAACTCTCTACCTCACAGCACTGTGGGTGTACATACACCACACAGGCTGCAGTGCTTCAAGGTAGCAGCTCACCAGCACCTTTTGAATGGCACTTCGGGATGGTAATAAATGCTGGCCTTGCCAGCAACACCCATATCCCATAAATGATAAGTAAAAAAAAAATCTACAGATACACACATCCTAGCAGTAGTCAGGCCCTTCAGCAGGGAATAAAATGAGAAAACAAAATCACATTTTCACTGTCTTAGAAGAAACATCATAGAACGTACCCTCAGAAGATTAGGTGGGTGGATGCAGTCCTTGATCTTATAGATTGTACATGGTCTGTGGAAGAGAGATTAATGGGTGGGTACAATCCATGATAGGATAAATTGTACATGGGCTGTGGAAGGAGATTAAAGCAATGGGGAAAGTCTACGATGGGGTAGGTTGTGGAAGGAGTGGGCATGATGATTTGATAGCATATTTTTGTTCCAGCTTCTTATGCAAAGTCATCTGAACAGACTTTAGTCAGTGGTTACTCTGGACTTCTGAAAGAGATTGAACTGTCGAGCAATATTTACTGGGCTCTCTCCCTCATTCACTACAACAAACAAATGTTTATCACAGCACATATGTTTCTTTTTGTTTTAAATTACTCTATACTCACTTCAGTTTTGTCAAGGTTAAATAACTTTTTCATCATTCTGCCTCACTTCATCTGTTGCTTTTTGGTTGCACAACCTCAAATTTAGATTACATTATGCTTGCCAAATAAATATTCACTGGGAATAAAGCTTTATAGGTTGCTTTATAACCTAGATAGTTTCTTTAAAGCATGAAAATATGAAATTAAATCTCTGAGGAAAGGTTATGCTCAATAATTTGGAATCAGAAAGTGAATTTCAGAGTATTTTATTACTTCATTCAACCTCAATTTCTTCACACTCCATTCCATTGAATTTTCACGATCATTTAATCTTCCCCTCACTTAATAATCTGCTCAATACAGAACTCCTTCGCAATTTCTTCTTGTTTTTCTTTTGCAGTGTTGTTCCTATTCTTATTTCATCTCCTTAAGGCACTCAGTATTGCTGGAGTGCAGTTCCACACGGGTGTGCTGACCTTCAGTATCCTTTCTATGAAGGCAATCCTCATGTATGAGTATTGACAGTGGTATGCTCCAGCAGGAATTACTCGATGGCAATCAGGAGCAGGAATCTTGCTCCAGATTTTTAAAGACATTTAAGCTCAGTAGTAACCTCAAAGCTGCACCTGTTGAGATCAACTAACTCAGCATAGACCGGGGATTAAACTTGGTACCTTCCTGGTCGGTATATATCAGTACCGCACTAGGTAGCCCATGTACACATGGAGCCATCAGGGGCACGTTTCCTGCATTTCATTGGTTCCCTCAAACATTCCACCTTCCTATTTGTTGATTTTGCGCATTTCACACAACCTGCCCACCCTCATTTCCACCACAGACTCGCTGAAGATGTGCTGTTCTGTGTGTATTTATTTCCAAGGATGATTCAAATTCCTCCTTGTGTCTTTACTTTCCTTTTGGTGGATTTCCAATAGGCATACATACACACCAGGTGCAGGTTGTCAGGATCACTGATATTTAGGGCAAGTGATTTGATGAGTCTTAACATGCAATGATAAATATTGCAAATTTCTACAATTAAGGTGTGCAATGTGATTTATTGCCAATGTACTGTGATTTTCTCCAAAAGGTGTTGGAGATAGTGAACATACTGGTGTGAGAAAATTTAATTAATACCAAACCATTTGCTCCACTATTATATCTAGCTTCACAGTCCCTGCTTGCCTCGCAGTCACTATAACAGTTCAGGTTATATAAGCTGCACATGCTCATTGCACTCTCAAGTTTCACCATCTATTTTGTGACTGCTATGCACGCTTGCTGATGGAACTTGGGGATACAGTTCTAAAAATACCTGAACAGATGGGAGGAGACAGTATGGTGGCCTATGTGTTTCACCCTAATTACATCTGGCTTCAGTTCCACAGATAGCAAGGATCCCAGTAAGATGGTCATCCATCAAGAAACACCTTGAATCCATTAATATTGCACCTGCTCACATCAACCAAAGCTCCCCATGGGGTTTGTGTATTCAAATTTAATTCCACAGGAGTTTTAAAAAAAAATCACGTTAATATATTCAGTTCATGTTTTGCTGAACACAGAACTTAGGATTCACCTCCCGTCATTTCCAAAGAAGAACTCAACTAAATTTGAGCCAAGTTGGATAGTTGTGTAGTTGTCTACTGCTGATCTAGTTGGATTGGGCTGATATCCATAACTCTTTGGAGGTTGGCATAGGTTCAGGTTTTTAAAGTTCTTCTTTGGAGGAGCACTTAGTGCAGAGCAGGGCCTTCAGGAGAGGAAGGGGCAAAAATGAGGGGAGAAAATCTTCCATAATAAAAACAGAAAATGCTGGAAATACTCAGCAAGTCTGGCAACATCCCTGGAGAGGGATGTTACCGAGAAAGAGTTAACATTTCAGGTCAATGACCTTTTGTTGGAACTGGAAAATGTTGGAGAGGTAACAGGTTTTAATCAGGGTAAGGGGGAGGTGGGGAAAGATCAAAAGGGAAGGTCTGTGATAGGGTGAAAGGCAGGAAGAGATTAAATTACAAAACAGATGATGGTGCAAGGCAAAAGGAGGGGTTAATGGGACAAGAGAAGAAACAAAAGATGGGCCGAGAGGAGATGTAAATGGGAAAAGCAGAATCATTGCCAACAGCTGCTGTCCAAAAAAATAATGGGTCAGAGATTGTGATCTGAAACTGTTGAATCCAGAAGGCTGTAAAGTGCCCAATTGAAATATGAGGCACTGTTCCGCCAACTTATGTTGAGCTTCATTGGAACACTCTAGGAGGCCAAGGACAGAGAGGTCAGAGTGGGAGTGGGGTAGAAAATTAAAATGACAGGTGAATAGAAGCTGAGGGTCACACTTGCAGACTTCCAGCATCTCACACCCAAAGTCGTGAAAGTTGAGGATGACAACATCAAATATGGGATCAAATGCTACATCTGTTTTAGCTGACACTGGATGCTTGAAATGAGAAGAATTCTATTCTCCAGCACTAACATTGTTTACTTTGGAGAGCACAAAAATAACAGTGGCTTACTTTAAAAAAGATAGAAGGCACTTAAGCATCCAAAATATTGGACCAGTGGATAATGGAAGGTGATTTTATGCATTAACATTTATTATTGCACTGTTGGAGCTACATTCAAATCCCATGTAAACTGACACCAAACCTTCCATTTTGGATTTTGTTTTGCTATAATTCTCTTCAAATGTGACATAAATGATGTGGAGCAAAATGTGGGAAAATGTTCCATTCTCCAATCAATTCAGCACTTGACTGAGAACAAAACCACAAGTGTCTTGGCCATATAACTCATGGGTAACAAGCTGCCTGTGGCTTTCAATAGTTGGATTACAAATTGAATTACTCTGTATTCATCACCCTGATGCCATATATTTTCTCATAATATATCCCAGAGAACATTGTTGTGATCGACTGCAAATGAGTCCCTGCTAATAAAGGACATCACAAAGAGATCGAAACCTTTTACTGAGTCCTCAGCTCTGAGATAACACAAACCTGCTGACAGCAGGAAAATTGCAAGTTAGAATTTACATTTACTTTAAACTTTAATTTCTGGTGAGGGATGTTGATGCGATCAGTTTCAAGCTGCCCCTGGTCAGGTATAGCCCACATTAGATGCAGAAGAGAGTTGCTCTCTGCTCCACTTAGGGTTGCCAACCCTCACGGTTGTCTTGGAATCTCCAGGAATTAATAGCAATCTTCTGGACATGGCTGTGAGCAATCTGGGAGAAAAATCAGAGGGTCAGTAAAAAAGTGTTCTTTCAATTTTTTTGAATATGTTTGTTTTATTTTATGAAGATAACAGAGATGGGGAAAATAAAAGATTGTTTGACTGGGTGGGTGGAGAGAGGTCATTTGATGAATCCTCCAGGAATATATTCAGAGTTGGCAACTATTTACTCCAATCTAAAAAACACGCTTTACTGCAGCATTGTAACATTTTTCCGTTCTCCTCACCAGTTACCCCGTTGCCTCGGAGTCTTGGGGATTAGGGAATATTTATGCATTGCCCAGGAAATTAAATGAATTGAGTGGGTTATTTATAGAGAAGCACTTCTGCCCATAGACCATGTATAATCTACCCAGGTTCGACCTCTGCCTGTACTGAGATAGCTGATCACAGCTGGGGTGGCATCACCATTGGTATCCAAGGGTGAGCGAGGGGAAAAGTCAGCAAGGCTTCCTGCTCCGATTGATTTTCAGTGAGCCCTGCTGACGACGTGTCTCTGTTCTCTAAATAGCCTCCGTCTGTCCTCACTTAAACTCATTCTGCACATTAGCTCCCTAATCACACCCAAGAGCCACCCCTCAACCTCACCACCAGTTTCTACCTCAGAGATATCAGTCACATTTATCTGAAATCTCCCAACGTCCTTTACAGAAGGACGGCACAGTGGCGCACTGGTTAGCACCACAGCCTCACAGCTCCAGAGACCCGGGTTCAGTTCTGAGTACTGCCTGTGCGGAGTTTGCAAGTTCTCCCTGTGACCACGTGGGTTTCTGCCGGGTGCTCCGGTTTCCTCCCACAGCCAAAGACTTGCAGGTGGATAGGTAAATTGGCCATTGTAAATTGCCCCTAGTGTAGGTAGGTGGTAGGAGAATTGAGGGAAGGTGGGGATGTGGTAGGGAATATGGGATTAATGTAGGATTAGTATAAATGGGTGGTTGATGGTCAGCACAGACTCGGTGGGCCGAAGGGCCTGTTTCAGTGCTGGAACTCTCTATGACGAGAAGGGAGAAAAGAATACACAAATGGATTAAAAGGAGAAAGGTTTTTGTTGAGCTTCTTTGTCTCTTTTCATATCCACACATCTCTGCCTATCTCCAACCCGAGACTGTGTGCAACATTGGAGTCCTGCTCAGCCTAGAAGTTAGCTTCAAGACCATCCTATCTATCATCAGTTCTGCATATTTCCATCGACATAACATCACCTGCCTGACCTCAAGGTCAACCCCTTTATTTGTGCCTTCATCAACTCGAGACCCGATTTCTCCAATTTCGCTCTTGCTTGCCAATGAATTCCAAATGACCTAAAATTTGCCACTGGCATTCAGACCAGCACTAAACCCATTAACCTCATCCACACTGCTCTGTATTGGTTCCCTGTCCCCCACTGCAATAATATTAGAATTCTCATTTTCAAATTCCTTCACAGCTTCACCCCACCCTGTCTCTAAAACCTCCTGGTCTTCTATCTCCAGTCTCCTGTGTATTAGAATTAGAATTAGAACATTACAGCGCAGTACAGGCCCTTCGGCCCTCGATGTTGCGCCGACCTGTGAAACCATCTGACCTACACTATTCCATTTTCATCCATATGTCTATCCAATGACCACTTAAATGCCCTTAAAGTTGGCGAGTCTACTACTGTTGCAGGCAGGGCGTTCCACGCCCCTACTACTCTCTGAGTAAAGAAACTACCTCTAACATCTGTCCTATATCTATCACCCCTCAACTTAAAGCTATGTCCCCTCGTGTTTGCCATCACCATCCGAGGAAAAAGACTCTCACTATCCACCCTATCTAACCCTCTGATTATCTTATATGTCTCTATTAAGTCACCTCTCCTCCTCCTTCTCTCCAACGAAAACAACCCCAAGTCCCTCAGCCTTTCCTCGTAAGACCTTCCCTCCATACCAGGCAACATCCTAGTAAATCTCCTCTGCACCCTTTCCAAAGCTTCCACATCCTTCCTATAACGCGGTGACCAGAACTGCACGCAATACTCCAGGTGCGGTCTCACCAGAGTTTTGTACAGCTGCAGCATGACCTCGTGGCTCAGAATCTCGATCCCCCTACTAATAAAAGCTAACACACCATATGCCTTCTTAACAGACCTATTAACCTGGGTAGCAACCTTCAGGGATTTATGCACCTGGACACCAAGATCTCTCTGTTCATCTACACTACCAAGAATCTTGCCATTAGCCCAGTACTCTGCATTGCTGTTACTCCTTCCAAAGTGAATCACCTCGCACTTTTCCGCATTAAACTCCATTTGCCATCTCTCAGCCCAGCTCTGCAGCCTATCTATGTCCCTCTGTACCCTACAACATCCTTCGGCACTATCCACAACTCCACCGACCTTAGTGTCATCCGCAAATTTACTAACCCACCCTTCTACACCCTCTTCCAGGTCATTTATAAAAATGACAAACAGCAGTGGCCCCAAAACAGATCCTTGAGGTACACCACTAGTAACTAAACTCCAGGATGAACATTTGCCATCAACCACCACCCTCTGTCTTCTTTCAGCTAGCCAATTTCTGATCCAAAGCTCTAAATCACCTTCAACCCCATACTTCCGTATTTTCTGCAAGAGCCTACCATAGGGAACCTTATCAAACGCCTTACTGAAATCCATATACACCACATCCACTGCTTTACCCTCATCCACCTGTTTGGTCACCTTCTCGAAAAACTCAATAAGGTTTGTGAGGCATGACCTACCCTTCACAAAACCGTGCTGACTATCGCTAATGAACTTATTCTTTTCAAGATGATTATAAATCCTGTCTCTTATAACCTTTTCCAACATTTTACCCACAACGAAGTAAGGCTCACAGGTCTATAATTACCAGGGCTGTCTCTACTCCCCTTCTTGAACAAGGGGACAACATTTGCTATCCTCCAGTCTTCCGGCACTATTCCTGTCGACAATGACGACATAAAGATCAAGGACAAAGGCTCTGCAATCTCCTCCTTGGCTTCCCAGAGAATCCTAGGGTAAATCCCATCTGGCCCAGGGGACTTATCTATTTTCACACTTTCCAAAATTGCTAACACCTCCTCCTTGTGAACCTCAACCCCATCTAGCCTAGTAGTCTGAATCTCAGTATTCTCCTCGACAACATTTTCTTGCTCTACTGTAAATACTGCCTTCGTCTCCACCGTTGGTGGCAGAGACTTCAGCTACCTTGCAACTACATCCCTAAATCACCCTACCTCACTATCCATCCCTGCTTTTAAACATCCATTTATTAAACTCTATCTCTTCTAAGATGAACTTAGAGCTTGGATTAGTACTTGGAAATATGATGTTGTTGCTATTACAGAGACTTGGTTGAGGGAAGGGCAGGATTGGCAGCTAAATGTTCCAGGCTTTAGAAGCTTCAGGTGGGATAGAGGGGGATGTAAAGGGGGTGGGGGAGTTGCATTACTGGTTAAGGAGAAAATCACAGCTGTACTGCGGGAGGACACCTCAGAGGGGTCATGCAGCGAGGCAATATGAGTGGAGCTCAGGAATAGGAAGGGTGCAATCACGATGTTGGGGGTTTACTACAGGCCTCCCAACAGCCAGCGGGAGGTGGAGGAGCAGGTATGCAGACAGATTTTGGAAAGATGTAAAGGTAACAGGGTTGTGGTGGTGGGTGATTTTAACTTCCCCTATCTTGACTGGGACTCACTTAGTGCGAGGGGCTTAGATGGGGCAGCATTTGTGAGGATCATTCAGGAGGGCTTCTTGAAACAGTATGTAGATAGTCCAACTATGGATGGGGCCATTCTGGACCTGGTAGTGGGGAATGAGCCCGGCCAGGTGGTCGAAGTTTCAGTGGGGGAGCATTTCGGGAGCAGTGACCATAATTCCATAAGTTTTAAGGTACTTGTGGATAAGGATAAGAGTAGTCCTCGGGTGAAGGCACTAAATTGGGGGAAGGCTAATTATAACAATATTAGGCAGGAACTGAAGAATTTAGATTGGGGGCGGCTGTTTGAGGCAAATCAACATCTGACATGTGGGAGTCTTTCAAACGTCAGCTGATTAGAATCCAGGACCAGCATGTTCCTGTGAGGAAGAAAGACAAGTTTGGCAAGTTTCAGAAAGCTTGGATAAAACTGGATATTGTGAGCCTAGTCAAAAAGAAAAAGGAAGCATTTGGAAGGGCTGGAAGGCTAGGAACAGATGAAGCACTTGAGGAATATAAAGACAGTAGGAAGGAACTTAAGCAAAGAGTTAGGAGGGCTAAAATGGGTCATGAAAAGTCATTGGCAAACAGGGTTAAGGAAAATCCCAAGGCTTTTTATACATAGATAAAAAGCAAGAGGGTATCCAGGGAAAGGGTTGGCCCACTCAAGGACAGAGATGGGAATCTATGTCTGGAGCCAGAGGAAATGGGCGAGGTGCTAAACGAGTACTTTGCATCAGTATTCACCCAAAAGAAGGACTTGGTGGATGATGAGCCTAGGGAAGGGAGTGCAGATCGTCTCAGTCATCTCATTATCAAAAAGGAACAGGTGTTGGGGGTCTTGCAAAGCATTAAGGTAGATAAGTCCCCAGGGCCTGATGGGATCTACCCTAGATTACTGAGGGAGGCAAGGGAAGAAATTGCTGGGGCCTTGACAGAAATCTTTGTATCTTCATTGGCTACAGTGAGGTCCCAGAGGACTTGAGAATAGCCAATGTTGTGCCTTTGTTTAAGAAGGGTGGCAAGGATAATCTAGGAAATTATAGGCCGGTGAGCCTTACGTCAGTGGTCGGGAAATTATTAGAGAGGATTATTCGGGACAGGATTTATTCCCATTTGGAAACAAACAAACTTATTAGCGAGAGACAGCATGGTTTTGTGAAGGGGAGGTCGTGTCTTACTAATTTGATTGAGTTTTTTGAGGAAGCGACGAAGACGATTGATGAAGGAAGGGCAGTGGATGTTATATATATGGACTTTAGTAAAGCCTTTGACAAGGTCCCGCATGGCAGACTGGTACAAAAGGTGAAGTCACACGGGATCAGAGGTGAGCTGGCAAGTTGGATACAGAACTGGCTCAGTCATAGAAGACAGAGGGTATCAGTGGATGGGTGTTTTTCTGAATGGAGGAATGTGACTAGTAGTGTTCCGCAGGGATCAGTGCTGGGACCTTTGCTGTTTATAGTCTATATAAATGATTGGGAGAAAAATGTAGCTGGTCTGATTAGTAAGTTTGCAGATGACACAAAGGTTGGTGGAGTTGCAGATAATGATGAGGACTGTCAGAGGATACAGCAGGATATCGATCGGTTGGAGACTTGGGCGGAGAAATGGCAGATGGAGATTAATCCGGACAAATGTGAGGTAATGCATTTTGGAAGGTCTAATGCAGGTGGGAGGTATACAGTAAATGGCAGAACCCTTAGGAGTATTGACAGGCAGAGCGATCTGGGCGTACAGGTCCACAGGTCACTGAAAGTGGCAACGCAGGTGGATAAGGTAGTCAAGAAGGCATATGGCATGCTTGCCTTCATCGGTCGGGGCATAGAGTATAAAAATTGGCAAGTCATGTTGCAGCTGTACAGAACCTTAGTTAGGCCACACTTAGAATATTGCGTGCAATTCTGGTCGCCACACTACCAGATGAACGTGGAGGCTTTGGAGAGGGTACAGAGGAGGTTTACCAGGATGTTGCCTGGTCTGGAGGGCATTAGCTATGAGGAGAGGGTGGAAAAACCCGGATTGTTTTCACTGGAACAACGGAGGAGGAGGGGCGACATGATAGAGGTTTACAAAGTTATGAGCGTCATGGACAGAGTGGATAGTCAGAAGCTTTTTCCCAGGGTGGAAGAGTCAGTTACTAGGGGACATAGGTTTAAGGTGCGAGGGGCAAAGTTTAGAGGGGATGTGCGAGGCAAGTGTTTTACACAGAGGGTGGTGAGTGCCTGGAACTTGCTGCCAGGGGAGGTGGTGGAAGCAGATACGATAGCGACGTTTAAGAGACATCTTGACAAATATATGAATAGGAAGGGAATAGAGGGATATGGGCCCCGGAAGTGCAGAAGGTGTTAGTTCAGGCAGGCATCAAGATCGGCGCAGGCTTGGAGGGCCGAATGGCCTGCTCCTGTGCTGTACTGTTCTTTGTTCTTTGTTCAACTGAACTTTTAGTCTCTTCTCCTGCCTCTCCCAGAAAGGCTTTTTTATTTGCTTCTTTCTCCTTCTATGAAGTACCTTGGAAATTTTTCTATACTAATGGAGTTATATAACATGCATGTTATTGTAATGTGGAGGTCAGGTGAAGACAACAACAATGTGCATTTATATGGTATTGTTAATGTAGAAAATGTCCCAAGGCTCTTCACAAAGCCAGAACAAAAAAAAAGGATGCCAAGCCAAAGAGGGAAATAATCGGAGAGGTGACCAGAAACATAGACCACGTGATGCCTCCACTGTTTGAACAATGAACATTTACTGTCTGACCTAGATGAAGACTGACCACTTGGCAAGCTGCCAGAGAGCTGTCTGCATTTACCAGAAACCAGGAGCAGGAACTCTGATTTTACCCTTTGCTTGTACAGTGGCACTGAGGCCAACTGAAGCACCACCGAACACAGATCAGATATCTCAATTGTTACGACAGAGGGTGAAGGAGTGCACAGTCTTTCTCTAGTTCCACTTCTCCATGGGTCACAACATATATTAAAATGTTTTATCCAGTTACTGATATGGCCAATTATATACTTTATCTATTTTAGTTTCATAATAAAATCCAACAACCCGGTTTCTTTAATAAGCAAAATTATTAAATTATAAAACAAGGCTTATTCAATAGAGATACAAAGCTTATTAACACACAGATTGAAATATGAAAGTTCCCTTCTAAATGAACACAACACACATGCACACACACTGGTTAAAGAAAAAATAAAGTTTCCTCTGCAGATATCTCTTTACAAAAAGACAAAAAAAAACTTTGGCCAAATACTTGTTAATTCTTGAAAAAAAAAGTGATAAGATATGGAACGCCCTTTTGTCTGGCACCCTAATACACCTAGACGGCTGTGACTGGGATCTTTTTGGAGCAGTTCTCTTCAGGCGATGTCACGGATTAGTCTGGCAGGCTTTCCAGGAGAAATGCGACATCAGCGGTTTCAGCTATAACACTGACTTCCCAGAGTTTCTCAAAGAGGTGGAAAAAGGATGAGCTGGTGTTTTCTCTCTTAGCAGACTTACCACCAACTGAACCAAAACAATATCCAAAAATGAAACCAACTCTTGACCACCATAAATCTTGACATGTCATTTCTTTGTCAACAGTTCCCATAGTCATCAAGGCTCCTGCTGTTTACTTAACTTAAGACATGTGACTTCCAGTAAGGGTTTGTTTTTTTTAAACAGAGTCCCAAGTCCTTCCAGCGACCTTTTTTATAAAAATAAAATGAAGTCCAGCATGTATGGAATCTCTTCAATCATTCAAACGAATCAATTTCCACAATTTTTAAACACTAGTCCTCAAACAATATTAAAAATGGAAGCACTTTTGTAACACCTCCATCCTTAGAGGAATGAAACACCATTTTTAAATGTGTTTCATTACGAAGAGTGGGAAAAAAATGAAAATATATTAAAACACATGTACACACTCATTCTCATTCACTCTTTACCTGTCACTAATAGTTATGCCCTGTTCCATTTTTGTAATAAGATAACTCAAAGCAAAGTTAAGTTCTAGACAAAGCATCAGCAATTACATGGTTTTTCCCTGCAATATGTATAATCTTTTAAGTGATAGGGCTGCACTAGTAATCTCCATTGTAATAGTCTGGCATTCAGTTTTTTGAATTTTTCCAGGGGGTTATAATCAGTATGTACCAGTGTCTTTCTGTAGTCATGGCAGACATATACTACAAAATGTTTAAGATCTAGTAGTAAGCCCAGGATTTCTTTTTTCCACTGTAGAGTATCTCTTTTGGTGTTAATTTAGCTTTTTAGAAGAGTATCCCACTGTAACAGGACTGCACTGACCCCCAAGTCACAATCATCAATTGCTATCTTGAAGGGCTTAGGTGAAATTTGGGGTAGCCAACACTGGTTCATTGATCAAAATGGCTTTCAGACTCTCAAAAGATGCTTGGCACTCTTCTGACCATATTACCTTGGCTTTCTTTTTTTGTAGCAAATCAGTCAGTTGAGCAGTTACAGTGCTGAAATTTCGTACAGACTTCCAGTGGAAAGAAACCACACATCCCCCAAAACCTCATGATTTCTCGTTTAGTCTTAGGGGCAGGGAACTCCATCAATGCTTGTACTTTTGCTGTTCTTGGCAACACTTGTTCTTGCCCTAGGTAGGTTACCAGAGCTTTTGTAAATTCACTTTTGGCAAGGTTTATCACCAAATCAGCCAACTGTAATTTTCTGAACAGAGCTTTCAGTTGTTCCAAATGGTCCTTCCAAGTGTCACTGTATACCAGCACGTCATCAAGGTAAACCACACAGTTATGAACACTGGCTATCACTTGGTTCATTAGTCTCTGGAAAGTTGCTGTGGCATTGTATAGCCTGAATGGCATCACTCAGCATTGGAAAAGACAGGTGTGACAAAGGCCGATATTTCTTTAGCTCGGGTGTTAAAGGAACCTGCCAGTATCCCTTTAACAAAACTATTTCGGTAAGAAATGTGGCACTGCCGACTCTGTCAATACAGTCTTCCAAGCAAGGAATTGGATAGGAGTCTGTCTTTGTCACTGCATTAACCTTTCTATAGTCTAGCCAAGATCTAGGCTTAGGCACGAACACGACTGGGGAACTCCAGCTGCTTTGACTGGATTCAATTAGGTGGTTTTCTAACATGTATTGGATTTCTTCTTTCACCTGGGCCTGTTTCTCTGGATTTAAGCGATAAGGATGCGGTTTTATAGGAGAGGATTCTCCTACATCTACATCATGTATGGCTAAGGTTGTACATCCTGGTTTGTCCCTACAGACTCCTTTAAATGCTGAGGTCTTGTTGTTCTGCATTTAAATATGAAAGCATAGTGTCTAATCTCCCCAACAATTCAATGTTAGCTAATCGGATAGTAGGAGATTCAATTTGAGAATTGTCTACGCCTCCTTCTGCCTCATCCTCACTAGCCCTTTCATCCTTCACTGTCGCAACTCCCTGACATACCTGTTCTTGCTTATGCTCCTACCAGCAGTGACATTGTTTCAACATATTGATGTGACACAGCCGATTCTTTTTCTGGCAATCTGGGGTGTCAATGAAATAATTTACTTTGCCAATCCTTTTGACTACTCTATATGGTCCACTGAACATGCTTTCAGAGGTTCACCCTGTAAAGGCAGTAATACTAACACATCACTCTCCGGTTGAAACGTTTGGGTCTTGGCATGCTCGTCTTCCCATTCCTTCATGGTTATTTGGGAAGCTTTAAGGTGTTCCTGAGCCACTTTGCAGGCTCTCGTGAGCCACTCCCAGAACACGGATACATAATCTAACACGGAAGATTCGTACCTCTGTTCTAAAAACTTTTCTTCCATTACTTTCAGAGGACCTCCTGCTCCTGCTGTTTACTTAGCTTAAGACTTCCAGTGAGGGTTTTTACACAAAGTCCCAAGTCCTTCCAGTTACTTTTATCTATGGAATCTCTTCAATCTTTCAAATGAATCAATTTCCGGAATTTTTAAACACAACTCCTCAAAGAAAATTCCAAAATGGAAGCACTTTCATAACACAACTAATGAGTTGATGGTATTCAAAGTTGTGATAGATTGTTGCAGAGTAAGTGCGTATTATAAATTTTGGTGTTATAATCGCATGCACAATATCAATCATGTAATTAGAAGAAATGTAGTACACGGTGATTATTCACTTATCTTGTATCTATTAATTTAAAAAAAAAGTTTATCTTGATTGAGTGCCTGTATCAGCCAGCAATGTATTTTCTCTCTTGCCTATCACTGAGAGGTGGATCACAATCCTTATTCGAGAATTTTCCTCACACTGCTGGTGGACCTGCCTGAAGGTAAGCTGTTCCTTCCATAGGCTATCTCATTACTGTATTTTTTTTTGCTGAAGACTTTCCGTGGTTGTCACTTGGGCTGGAGTAATCTGCTATTGAAAGCATTATTTGTTAATACAACTGTAAATTTCAGGTACTGGATATTAAAATCCTTGCGAAGTCACAAACATTCAAAAAAATCC